>NW_028136369.1:0-600000 GCF_964662115.1 Mustela nivalis
CGCCCTTTTTTGTCCCGGGCACCTACACTATTGGGATGGCCTCAGGGACTTTGGAGGGTTCTCCTAATTTGTACGATTTTTGACAATGGAATGGGCAGAATTCCCATGGATTGGGTGGGGGCCGTCCTAATGTGTGGCTCCAGGGGCCCCAGCCTGGAGGGAGTGTGGCCCAGGACTTTGAGGACAGAAGACTGAAAACACAAACTCAGCTTATGTTTGGGGACGTAGGTATGGCACGCCCGATCTACAAACCATGAGAAGAACTCTTCAGGATATGAAGAATGAGCGAGTCTGAGGCGCTTGGTCAGGCTTTTGTCTCTGACTTTTGTTTCAGCGATGGCCGTGGAATGTTGGGGAGGTCTCATGGGCCATGGACGAATCTTCCTCTCTGTGGATTTGGCCCGATCCCAATTGTTTTTCGTCAATCTGTGGGATGGGAGGACTCCTTTCAGGTTTGTTACCTCAGGTGTCCCACCAAAAGAGGAATTCCAAAGCAGAGCCCTGGGGAAGAGTGAAGGGACAACCCGAACTATGGTTAAAAATTGGGGCCTAGGGGCATGGCAAGCCCAATATGCTGTCTCTTCATATAGGCCCTGAGAGGCCTTACCTGAGGACTGGGCTTCAGGCTGAGGGTCACAATGTGTGTTTGTGACCAATGTGGCCGCAAGCATGGGCTGGGCCTCATGGGCCACGCCACGCTTGTTTCAACTACACTGAACGTTGGACAACATGCCAACCACAAGGTTTCTTGCCATGGGGAAAGAGTTCTGATTTCTGCATCATTTTCAACCCTGGGCAGTGGTTGGAGATAAGGTCTAGGTTCTGGAGCCTGAAAACCGCAGTTGGGAAGAGATGACGACCTAAGGCCATGGCGGGTCCGATGTGCTCAGTGTGCGGCCAGCTGTCTGGGTTGGACCAGGAGGTCCAGGCTCAGGCTGGGTCAGAAGGGGAAATAGTGCCCAGGTCAGCCTATATGTTTGCGGTACAGCCGAATGGCCTGCAGGTTGATCCTCATTTGCGGTTTCGGGGTAGCCCTGAGGGCAATGTTTTACTTCTGTAGGGCAGGTAGAGTGCGGCATTGTAGTTCTGGATTGCCCAACTGGAGGGCTTGTGGGCCAGTAGTCTGAGGACGGAGTCTGAGAACCCAAGCTAGGCCTAGGTTTCTGGGTGAGGATATGGCAGGCACAATCTACAGACCTCAATCTAGATCTCATGCATCTGAAGTCAGGGCAAGGATCAGACGATCGCTCAGGTTGGACTTTCTGCCCTGATGGCCCATTCTTGAAGGGGGTTGGATCACGAGGACATGGGGGTTTTCCCACGATGGGAGTTGTGAGAAGCTCCAAACTGCAAAGATTCTTCTGCAGGACAATTGAGACCTGTTGGTTGGCTCCAGGCCATCGATTCCGAGCAGGGTTCTAAGGATGGATGGCTGGGTGCCCACCTCGCATTCCAATTGTCTCCAAGCAACAAGACAGGTTTGATCTGCTGGATGTGGGGGGCAACCGAGGAGGCTGAGTTGAAATGGACTCTCCTGTGGATGTGTCCTAATATGTTTTTGTGTCTATGGAGACCTTGGAATGAAGCGGTGGCCCTGGGGCCCTGAAGGGTTCTCCTAAACAGAGGCTTTGACACAGCTCCAACGTGCATGTTTCCCATGTGTAGATGAGATTTGTTCTGATGGGTGAGTCAAGAAACAGCCATATGCTGGTATTGAAATCCAGGCCTCTGAGGAGAGATGCCTGGAAACCAAAGCAATGGATCCGATTAGTGCCTAGGGGCCTGTTCGTTCCTTTTTACCTCTGGGGACATCAATCTACGGGTCTGAGTGCAGGTAGGTGCTCAGATGGGCTCAGATTGCCCCTGTTTGTCCTGGGAAGCCACAACTATTGGGATGGCCTCAGGGACTTTGGAGGTTATCCTACTGGTAGGGTTGTGGCCATTGGAATGGGCACATACAATTCCCTTGGAGAGGGCAAGTACAGTCCTAAGGTTTGGCTCCAGGGCCCTGAGCCTGTAGGGTGTGTAGGCCAGAGCTGTTTGGACAGTTGTCTGAAAACACAAACTCGGCTTATGTTTTGGGTCATAGGTATGGCAGGACTGATCTACAGACGATGAGGAGAACACTTCGGGATATGAAAAAAGGGCGAGTGTGAGGCTCTTGCTCAAGTTTTTGTCTCTGGATATCGTGTCACTCATGGTCGTGAAATTGCCGGGTGACTTCATGGGAAATGGACGAGTCTTACTCTCTGGGGGTTCGGTCCCGTCCAAAGAGTTTGGGGTCATTCTGGGGATGGAAGAAGTCCGTTTTTTTGTTGTTGTTGTCGATTTGTTTCATTTTGTTTTTCAACCTCAGATGTCCCACCAAATGAGGGATTCCAGAGTAGAGCCCTGGGGTGGCGCGACTGGACAACCAGAAATCTGGTTAAAAATTGGGGACTAGGGACATGTCAAGCCCATTATGACATCTAATGGTCCAGCCACTGAGAGGACTTACTAGAGGACAGGACTCACGCTGAGGTCACAATGCGTGTTTATGCTCTCGTCGCACGCAAGAATGGGCGGGGCCTCAGGGTGAATGCTGGTTTCTCCTACACTGAACGTTTGACAACATGCCAACCACAAGGTTTCTTGCCATGGGTCAGGAAGAGTTCTGATTTCTGCATCACAGTCACCCGTGGGCAGTGATTGGAGATAAGGTCTAGGTTCTGAAGCCTGAAAACTGAGGTAGGGAAGAGATGATGACCTAAGGCCATGGCGGGTCTGATATGCTCAGCGTGCGGTCAGCTGTCTGGGTGTTGGTCAGCAGGTCCGGGCTCAGGTTGTGTCAGACAGTGCATTAGTGCCCAGGTTAGACTATATAATTTGGGTACATTCGAGTGCCGTGTAGGTATATCCTCATTTAAGCTGCCTGGGCTGCTCATTAGGCAATATATTTTTTCTAGAGGGCAGGCAGAGTGCTTCATTGTCGGTCCGCAATTGCCAAACTTGAGGGCTTCGGGGCCAGGAGAGTGAGGACGGAAGTCTGAGAACACAAGCTAGACTTCAGATTCAGGGTGAGGGCACGGCAGGTACCCCCTGCAGATCTGAACCAATATCTCATGCATCTGAAGTCAGGGCGAGGATCCGACGTTGGCTCAGGTTGGAGTTTCTGTGCATGACGGCCCCTTCATGAAGGGAGCGGAATCTCGAGGCCATGGAGGTTTTCCACGTTGGGAGATGTGGGATGCCCCCTTCAAGGATTCCTTCTGCGGGACAATTGAGACCTGTTGGACAGCTCCAGTTCATCCCTTATGGAATGACTCCAGAGCACCGTTCCAGGATGGATGCCTGGGAAGTCGGCCTCGCCTTCCAATTGTCTCCTAGCAACAAGACAGTTTAGATCTAATGGATCTGCGGGAGCAACCGGGGTGGCTGAGTTGAAATGCACTTTCCAGAGGATGGGTCCTAACGTGTGTTTGTGTCCATGAGGGCCTTGGAATGGGGAGGTGGCACCGGGACCCTGAAGTATTCTCCTAAGCTTTGGCATAGCTCCCATGCACAAGTTTCCTTGTGGAGACGAGATTTGTTCTGATGGGTGCCTCAGGAAATCCCCTCTGCTGGTATTGGAATGCAGGCTTTTGAGGAGACATGCCTGTAAACCAAAGCAATGGATCCGATAATGGCCTCGGGTCCTGTCTGGTTCAATCTTCTTGGTATGAGTGGAGGTAGATGAGTGGAGGTAGATGCTCAGCCGGTATCAACCGCCCTTTTTTGTCCCGGGCACCTACACTATTGGGATGGCCTCAGGGACTTTGGAGGGTTCTCATAATTTGTACGATTTTTGACAATGGAATGGGCAGAATTCCCATGGATTGGGTGGGGGCAGTCCTAATGTGTGGCTCCAGGGGCCCCAGCCTGGAGGGAGTGTGGCCCAGGACTTTGAGGACAGAAGACTGAAAACACAAACTCAGCTTATGTTTGGGGACGTAGGTATGGCACGCCCGATCTACAAACCATGAGAAGAACTCTTCAGGATATGAAGAATGAGCGAGTCTGAGGCGCTTGGTCAGGCTTTTGTCTCTGACTTTTGTTTCAGCGATGGCCGTGGAATGTTGGGGAGGTCTCATGGGCCATGGACGAATCTTCCTCTCTGTGGATTTGGCCCGATCCCAATTGTTTTTCGTCAATCTGTGGGATGGGAGGACTCCTTTCAGGTTTGTTACCTCAGGTGTCCCACCAAAAGAGGAATTCCAAAGCAGAGCCCTGGGGAAGAGTGAAGGGACAATCCGAACTATGGTTAAAAATTGGGGCCTAGGGGCATGGCAAGCCCAATATGCTGTCTCTTCATATAGGCCCTGAGAGGCCTTACCTGAGGACTGGGCTTCAGGCTGAGGGTCACAATGTGTGTTTGTGACCAATGTG
Source organism: Mustela nivalis (assembly GCF_964662115.1). NCBI lineage: Eukaryota > Metazoa > Chordata > Mammalia > Carnivora > Mustelidae > Mustela > Mustela nivalis. The sequence goes on from NW_028136369.1 coordinate 4,405, forward strand.
GCCGCAAGCATGGGCTGGGCCTCATGGGCCACGCTTGTTTCAACTACACTGAACGTTGGACAACATGCCAACCAAAAGGTTTCTTGCCATGGGGAAAGAGTTCTGATTTCTGCATCATTTTCAACCCTGGGCAGTGGTTGGAGATAAGGTCTAGGTTCTGGAGCCTGAAAACCGCAGTTGGGAAGAGATGACGACCTAAGGCCATGGCGGGTCCGATGTGCTCAGTGTGCGGCCAGCTGTCTGGGTGGGACCAGGAGGTCCAGGCTCAGGCTGGGTCAGAAGGGGAAATAGTGCCCAGGTCAGCCTATATGTTTGGGGTACAGCCGAATGGCGTGCAGGTTGATCCTCATTTGCGGTTTCGGGGTAGCCCTGAGGGCAATGTTTTACTTCTGTAGGGCAGGCAGAGTGCGGCATTGTAGTTCTGGATTGCCCAACTGGAGGGCTTGTGGGCCAGTAGTCTGAGGACGGAGTCTGAGAACCCAAGCTAGGCCTAGGTTTCTGGGTGAGGATATGGCAGGCACAATCTACAGACCTCAATCTAGATATCATGCATCTGAAGTCAGGGCAAGGATCAGACGATCGCTCAGGTTGGACTTTCTGCCCTGATGGCCCATTCTTGAAGGGGGTTGGATCACGAGGACATGGGGGTTTTCCCAAGATGGGAGTTGTGAGAAGCTCCAAACTGCAAAGATTCTTCTGCAGGACAATTGAGACCTGTTGGTTGGCTCCAGGCCAACGATTCCGAGCAGGGTTCTAAGGATGGATGGCTGGGTAGCCCACCTCGCATTCCAATGGTTTCCAAGCAACAAGACAGGTTAGATCTGCTGGATGTGGGGGGCAACCCAGGAGGCTGAGTTGAAATGGACTCTCCTGTGGATGTGTCCTAATATGTTTTTGTGTCTATGGAGACCTTGGAATGAAGCGGTGGCCCTGGGGCCCTGAAGGGTCCTCCTAAACAGAGGCTTTGACACAGCTCCAACGTGCATGTTTCCCATGTGTAGATGAGATTTGTTCGTATGGGTGAGTCAAGAAACAGCCATATGCTTGTATTGAAATCCAGGCCTCTGAGGAGAGATGCCTGGAAACCAAAGCAATGGATCCGATTAGTGCCTAGGGGCCTCTTCGTTCCTTTTTACCTCTGGGGACATCAGTCTACGGGTCTGAGTGCAGGTAGGTGCTCAGATGGGCTCAGATTGCCCCTGTTTGTCCTGGGAAGCCACAACTATTGGGATGGCCTCAGGGACTTTGGAGGTTATCCTACTAGTAGGGTTGTGGCCATTGGAATGGGCACATACAATTCCCTTGGAGAGGGCAAGTACAGTCCTCAGGTTTGGCTCCAGGGCCCTGAGCCTGTAGGGTGTGTAGGCCAGAGCTGTTTGGACAGTTGTCTGAAAACACAAACTCGGCTTATGTTTTGGGTCATAGGTATGGCAGGACTGATCTACAGACCATGAGGAGAACACTTCGGGATATGAAAAAAGGGCGAGTGTGAGGCTCTTGCTCAAGTTTTTGTCTCTGGATATCGTGTCACTCATGGTCGTGAAATTGCCAGGTGACATCATGGGAAATGGACGAGTCTTACTCTCTGGGGGTTCGGTCCCGACCAAAGAGTTTGGGGTCATTCTGGGGATGGAAGAAGTCCGTTTTTTTGTTGTTGTCGATTTGTTTCATTTTGTTTTTCAACCTCATATGTCCCACCAAATGAGGGATTCCAGAGTAGAGCCCTGGGGTGGGGCGACTGGACAACCAGAAATCTGGTTAAAAATTGGGGACTAGGGACATGTCAAGCCCATTATGACATCTAATGGTCCAGCCACTGAGAGGACTTACTAGAGGACAGGACTCACGCTGAGGTCACAATGCGTGTTTATGCTCTCGTCGCACGCAAGAATGGGCGGGGCCTCAGGGTGAATGCTGGTTTCTCCTACACTGAACGTTGGACAACATGCCAACCACAAGGTTTCTTGCCATGGGTCAGGAAGAGTTTTGATTTCTGCATCACAGTCACCCGTGGGCAGTGATTGGAGATAAGGTCTAGGTTCTGAAGCCTGAAAACTGAGGTAGGGAAGAGATGATGACCTAAGGCCTGGCGGGTCTGATGTGCTCAGCGTGCGGTCAGCTGTCTGTGTGTTGGTCAGCAGATCCGGGCTCAGGTTCTTTCAGACAGTGCATTAGTGCCCAGGTTAGACTATATAATTTGGGTACATTCGAGTGCCGTGTAGGTATATCCTCATTTAAGCTGCCTGGGCTGCTCATTAGGCAATATATTTTTTCTAGAGGGCAGGCAGAGTGCTTCATTGTCGGTCCGCAATTGCCAAACTTCAGGGCTTCGGGGCCAGGAGAGTGAGGACGGAAGTCTGAGAACACAAGCTAGACTTCGGATTCAGGGTGAGGGCACGGCAGGTACCCCCTGCAGATCTGAACCAATATCTCATGCATCTGAAGTCAGGGCGAGGATCCGACGTTGGCTCAGGTTGGAGTTTCTGTGCATGACGGCCCCTTCATGAAGGGAGCGGAATCTCGAGGCCATGGAGGTTTTCCACGTTGGGAGATGTGGGATGCCCCCTTCAAGGATTCCTTCTGCGGGACAATTGAGACCTGTTGGACAGCTCCAGTTCATCCCTTATGGAATGACTCCAGAGCACCGTTCCAGGATGGATGCCTGGGAAGTCGGCCTCGCCTTCCAATTGTCTCCTAGCAACAAGACAGTTTAGATCTAATGGATCTGCGGGAGCAACCGGGGTGGCTGAGTTGAAATGCACTTTCCAGAGGATGGGTCCTAACGTGTGTTTGTGTCCATGAGGGCCTTGGAATGGGGAGGTGGCACCGGGACCCTGAAGTATTCTCCTAAGCTTTGGCATAGCTCCCATGCACAAGTTTCCTTGTGGAGACGAGATTTGTTCTGATGGGTGCCTCAGGAAATCCCCTCTGCTGGTATTGGAATGCAGGCTTTTGAGGAGACATGCCTGTAAACCAAAGCAATGGATCCGATAAGTGCCTCGGGTCCTGTCTGGTTCAATCTTCTTGGTATGAGTGGAGGTAGATGAGTGGAGGTAGATGCTCAGCCGGTATCAACCGCCCTTTTTTGTCCCGGGCACCTACACTATTGGGATGGCCTCAGGGACTTTGGAGGGTTCTCCTAATTTGTACGATTTTTGACAATGGAATGGGCAGAATTCCCATGGATTGGGTGGGGGCCGTCCTAATGTGTGGCTCCAGGGGCCCCAGCCTGGAGGGAGTGTGGCCCAGGACTTTGAGGACAGAAGACTGAAAACACAAACTCAGCTTATGTTTGGGGACGTAGGTATGGCACGCCCGATCTACAAACCATGAGAAGAACTCTTCAGGATATGAAGAATGAGCGAGTCTGAGGCGCTTGGTCAGGCTTTTGTCTCTGACTTTTGTTTCAGCGATGGCCGTGGAATGTTGGGGAGGTCTCATGGGCCATGGACGAATCTTCCTCTCTGTGGATTTGGCCCGATCCCAATTGTTTTTCGTCAATCTGTGGGATGGGAGGACTCCTTTCAGGTTTGTTACCTCAGGTGTCCCACCAAAAGAGGAATTCCAAAGCAGAGCCCTGGGGAAGAGTGAAGGGACAACCCGAACTATGGTTAAAAATTGGGGCCTAGGGGCATGGCAAGCCCAATATGCTGTCTCTTCATATAGGCCCTGAGAGGCCTTACCTGAGGACTGGGCTTCAGGCTGAGGGTCACAATGTGTGTTTGTGACCAATGTGGCCGCAAGCATGGGCTGGGCCTCATGGGCCACGCCACGCTTGTTTCAACTACACTGAACGTTGGACAACATGCCAACCACAAGGTTTCTTGCCATGGGGAAAGAGTTCTGATTTCTGCATCATTTTCAACCCTGGGCAGTGGTTGGAGATAAGGTCTAGGTTCTGGAGCCTGAAAACCGCAGTTGGGAAGAGATGACGACCTAAGGCCATGGCGGGTCCGATGTGCTCAGTGTGCGGCCAGCTGTCTGGGTTGGACCAGGAGGTCCAGGCTCAGGCTGGGTCAGAAGGGGAAATAGTGCCCAGGTCAGCCTATATGTTTGCGGTACAGCCGAATGGCCTGCAGGTTGATCCTCATTTGCGGTTTCGGGGTAGCCCTGAGGGCAATGTTTTACTTCTGTAGGGCAGGTAGAGTGCGGCATTGTAGTTCTGGATTGCCCAACTGGAGGGCTTGTGGGCCAGTAGTCTGAGGACGGAGTCTGAGAACCCAAGCTAGGCCTAGGTTTCTGGGTGAGGATATGGCAGGCACAATCTACAGACCTCAATCTAGATCTCATGCATCTGAAGTCAGGGCAAGGATCAGACGATCGCTCAGGTTGGACTTTCTGCCCTGATGGCCCATTCTTGAAGGGGGTTGGATCACGAGGACATGGGGGTTTTCCCACGATGGGAGTTGTGAGAAGCTCCAAACTGCAAAGATTCTTCTGCAGGACAATTGAGACCTGTTGGTTGGCTCCAGGCTATCGATTCCGAGCAGGGTTCTAAGGATGGATGGCTGGGTGCCCACCTCGCATTCCAATTGTCTCCAAGCAACAAGACAGGTTTGATCTGCTGGATGTGGGGGGCAACCGAGGAGGCTGAGTTGAAATGGACTCTCCTGTGGATGTGTCCTAATATGTTTTTGTGTCTATGGAGACCTTGGAATGAAGCGGTGGCCCTGGGGCCCTGAAGGGTTCTCCTAAACAGAGGCTTTGACACAGCTCCAACGTGCATGTTTCCCATGTGTAGATGAGATTTGTTCTGATGGGTGAGTCAAGAAACAGCCATATGCTGGTATTGAAATCCAGGCCTCTGAGGAGAGATGCCTGGAAACCAAAGCAATGGATCCGATTAGTGCCTAGGGGCCTGTTCGTTCCTTTTTACCTCTGGGGACATCAATCTACGGGTCTGAGTGCAGGTAGGTGCTCAGATGGGCTCAGATTGCCCCTGTTTGTCCTGGGAAGCCACAACTATTGGGATGGCCTCAGGGACTTTGGAGGTTATCCTACTGGTAGGGTTGTGGCCATTGGAATGGGCACATACAATTCCCTTGGAGAGGGCAAGTACAGTCCTAAGGTTTGGCTCCAGGGCCCTGAGCCTGTAGGGTGTGTAGGCCAGAGCTGTTTGGACAGTTGTCTGAAAACACAAACTCGGCTTATGTTTTGGGTCATAGGTATGGCAGGACTGATCTACAGACGATGAGGAGAACACTTCGGGATATGAAAAAAGGGCGAGTGTGAGGCTCTTGCTCAAGTTTTTGTCTCTGGATATCGTGTCACTCATGGTCGTGAAATTGCCGGGTGACTTCATGGGAAATGGACGAGTCTTACTCTCTGGGGGTTCGGTCCCGTCCAAAGAGTTTGGGGTCATTCTGGGGATGGAAGAAGTCCGTTTTTTTGTTGTTGTTGTCGATTTGTTTCATTTTGTTTTTCAACCTCAGATGTCCCACCAAATGAGGGATTCCAGAGTAGAGCCCTGGGGTGGCGCGACTGGACAACCAGAAATCTGGTTAAAAATTGGGGACTAGGGACATGTCAAGCCCATTATGACATCTAATGGTCCAGCCACTGAGAGGACTTACTAGAGGACAGGACTCACGCTGAGGTCACAATGCGTGTTTATGCTCTCGTCGCACGCAAGAATGGGCGGGGCCTCAGGGTGAATGCTGGTTTCTCCTACACTGAACGTTTGACAACATGCCAACCACAAGGTTTCTTGCCATGGGTCAGGAAGAGTTCTGATTTCTGCATCACAGTCACCCGTGGGCAGTGATTGGAGATAAGGTCTAGGTTCTGAAGCCTGAAAACTGAGGTAGGGAAGAGATGATGACCTAAGGCCATGGCGGGTCTGATATGCTCAGCGTGCGGTCAGCTGTCTGGGTGTTGGTCAGCAGGTCCGGGCTCAGGTTGTGTCAGACAGTGCATTAGTGCCCAGGTTAGACTATATAATTTGGGTACATTCGAGTGCCGTGTAGGTATATCCTCATTTAAGCTGCCTGGGCTGCTCATTAGGCAATATATTTTTTCTAGAGGGCAGGCAGAGTGCTTCATTGTCGGTCCGCAATTGCCAAACTTGAGGGCTTCGGGGCCAGGAGAGTGAGGACGGAAGTCTGAGAACACAAGCTAGACTTCAGATTCAGGGTGAGGGCACGGCAGGTACCCCCTGCAGATCTGAACCAATATCTCATGCATCTGAAGTCAGGGCGAGGATCCGACGTTGGCTCAGGTTGGAGTTTCTGTGCATGACGGCCCCTTCATGAAGGGAGCGGAATCTCGAGGCCATGGAGGTTTTCCACGTTGGGAGATGTGGGATGCCCCCTTCAAGGATTCCTTCTGCGGGACAATTGAGACCTGTTGGACAGCTCCAGTTCATCCCTTATGGAATGACTCCAGAGCACCGTTCCAGGATGGATGCCTGGGAAGTCGGCCTCGCCTTCCAATTGTCTCCTAGCAACAAGACAGTTTAGATCTAATGGATCTGCGGGAGCAACCGGGGTGGCTGAGTTGAAATGCACTTTCCAGAGGATGGGTCCTAACGTGTGTTTGTGTCCATGAGGGCCTTGGAATGGGGAGGTGGCACCGGGACCCTGAAGTATTCTCCTAAGCTTTGGCATAGCTCCCATGCACAAGTTTCCTTGTGGAGACGAGATTTGTTCTGATGGGTGCCTCAGGAAATCCCCTCTGCTGGTATTGGAATGCAGGCTTTTGAGGAGACATGCCTGTAAACCAAAGCAATGGATCCGATAATGGCCTCGGGTCCTGTCTGGTTCAATCTTCTTGGTATGAGTGGAGGTAGATGAGTGGAGGTAGATGCTCAGCCGGTATCAACCGCCCTTTTTTGTCCCGGGCACCTACACTATTGGGATGGCCTCAGGGACTTTGGAGGGTTCTCATAATTTGTACGATTTTTGACAATGGAATGGGCAGAATTCCCATGGATTGGGTGGGGGCAGTCCTAATGTGTGGCTCCAGGGGCCCCAGCCTGGAGGGAGTGTGGCCCAGGACTTTGAGGACAGAAGACTGAAAACACAAACTCAGCTTATGTTTGGGGACGTAGGTATGGCACGCCCGATCTACAAACCATGAGAAGAACTCTTCAGGATATGAAGAATGAGCGAGTCTGAGGCGCTTGGTCAGGCTTTTGTCTCTGACTTTTGTTTCAGCGATGGCCGTGGAATGTTGGGGAGGTCTCATGGGCCATGGACGAATCTTCCTCTCTGTGGATTTGGCCCGATCCCAATTGTTTTTCGTCAATCTGTGGGATGGGAGGACTCCTTTCAGGTTTGTTACCTCAGGTGTCCCACCAAAAGAGGAATTCCAAAGCAGAGCCCTGGGGAAGAGTGAAGGGACAATCCGAACTATGGTTAAAAATTGGGGCCTAGGGGCATGGCAAGCCCAATATGCTGTCTCTTCATATAGGCCCTGAGAGGCCTTACCTGAGGACTGGGCTTCAGGCTGAGGGTCACAATGTGTGTTTGTGACCAATGTGGCCGCAAGCATGGGCTGGGCCTCATGGGCCACGCTTGTTTCAACTACACTGAACGTTGGACAACATGCCAACCACAAGGTTTCTTGCCATGGGGAAAGAGTTCTGATTTCTGCATCATTTTCAACCCTGGGCAGTGGTTGGAGATAAGGTCTAGGTTCTGGAGCCTGAAAACCGCAGTTGGGAAGAGATGACGACCTAAGGCCATGGCGGGTCCGATGTGCTCAGTGTGCGGCCAGCTGTCTGGGTGGGACCAGGAGGTCCAGGCTCAGGCTGGGTCAGAAGGGGAAATAGTGCCCAGGTCAGCCTATATGTTTGGGGTACAGCCGAATGGCGTGCAGGTTGATCCTCATTTGCGGTTTCGGGGTAGCCCTGAGGGCAATGTTTTACTTCTGTAGGGCAGGCAGAGTGCGGCATTGTAGTTCTGGATTGCCCAACTGGAGGGCTTGTGGGCCAGTAGTCTGAGGACGGAGTCTGAGAACCCAAGCTAGGCCTAGGTTTCTGGGTGAGGATATGGCAGGCACAATCTACAGACCTCAATCTAGATATCATGCATCTGAAGTCAGGGCAAGGATCAGACGATCGCTCAGGTTGGACTTTCTGCCCTGATGGCCCATTCTTGAAGGGGGTTGGATCACGAGGACATGGGGGTTTTCCCAAGATGGGAGTTGTGAGAAGCTCCAAACTGCAAAGATTCTTCTGCAGGACAATTGAGACCTGTTGGTTGGCTCCAGGCCAACGATTCCGAGCAGGGTTCTAAGGATGGATGGCTGGGTAGCCCAACTCGCATTCCAATGGTTTCCAAGCAACAAGACAGGTTAGATCTGCTGGATGTGGGGGGCAACCCAGGAGGCTGAGTTGAAATGGACTCTCCTGTGGATGTGTCCTAATATGTTTTTGTGTCTATGGAGACCTTGGAATGAAGCGGTGGCCCTGGGGCCCTGAAGGGTCCTCCTAAACAGAGGCTTTGACACAGCTCCAACGTGCATGTTTCCCATGTGTAGATGAGATTTGTTCGTATGGGTGAGTCAAGAAACAGCCATATGCTTGTATTGAAATCCAGGCCTCTGAGGAGAGATGCCTGGAAACCAAAGCAATGGATCCGATTAGTGCCTAGGGGCCTCTTCGTTCCTTTTTACCTCTGGGGACATCAGTCTACGGGTCTGAGTGCAGGTAGGTGCTCAGATGGGCTCAGATTGCCCCTGTTTGTCCTGGGAAGCCACAACTATTGGGATGGCCTCAGGGACTTTGGAGGTTATCCTACTAGTAGGGTTGTGGCCATTGGAATGGGCACATACAATTCCCTTGGAGAGGGCAAGTACAGTCCTCAGGTTTGGCTCCAGGGCCCTGAGCCTGTAGGGTGTGTAGGCCAGAGCTGTTTGGACAGTTGTCTGAAAACACAAACTCGGCTTATGTTTTGGGTCATAGGTATGGCAGGACTGATCTACAGACCATGAGGAGAACACTTCGGGATATGAAAAAAGGGCGAGTGTGAGGCTCTTGCTCAAGTTTTTGTCTCTGGATATCGTGTCACTCATGGTCGTGAAATTGCCAGGTGACATCATGGGAAATGGACGAGTCTTACTCTCTGGGGGTTCGGTCCCGACCAAAGAGTTTGGGGTCATTCTGGGGATGGAAGAAGTCCGTTTTTTTGTTGTTGTCGATTTGTTTCATTTTGTTTTTCAACCTCATATGTCCCACCAAATGAGGGATTCCAGAGTAGAGCCCTGGGGTGGGGCGACTGGACAACCAGAAATCTGGTTAAAAATTGGGGACTAGGGACATGTCAAGCCCATTATGACATCTAATGGTCCAGCCACTGAGAGGACTTACTAGAGGACAGGACTCACGCTGAGGTCACAATGCGTGTTTATGCTCTCGTCGCACGCAAGAATGGGCGGGGCCTCAGGGTGAATGCTGGTTTCTCCTACACTGAACGTTGGACAACATGCCAACCACAAGGTTTCTTGCCATGGGTCAGGAAGAGTTTTGATTTCTGCATCACAGTCACCCGTGGGCAGTGATTGGAGATAAGGTCTAGGTTCTGAAGCCTGAAAACTGAGGTAGGGAAGAGATGATGACCTAAGGCCTGGCGGGTCTGATGTGCTCAGCGTGCGGTCAGCTGTCTGTGTGTTGGTCAGCAGATCCGGGCTCAGGTTCTTTCAGACAGTGCATTAGTGCCCAGGTTAGACTATATAATTTGGGTACATTCGAGTGCCGTGTAGGTATATCCTCATTTAAGCTGCCTGGGCTGCTCATTAGGCAATATATTTTTTCTAGAGGGCAGGCAGAGTGCTTCATTGTCGGTCCGCAATTGCCAAACTTGAGGGCTTCGGGGCCAGGAGAGTGAGGACGGAAGTCTGAGAACACAAGCTAGACTTCGGATTCAGGGTGAGGGCACGGCAGGTACCCCCTGCAGATCTGAACCAATATCTCATGCATCTGAAGTCAGGGCGAGGATCCGACGTTGGCTCAGGTTGGAGTTTCTGTGCATGACGGCCCCTTCATGAAGGGAGCGGAATCTCGAGGCCATGGAGGTTTTCCACGTTGGGAGATGTGGGATGCCCCCTTCAAGGATTCCTTCTGCGGGACAATTGAGACCTGTTGGACAGCTCCAGTTCATCCCTTATGGAATGACTCCAGAGCACCGTTCCAGGATGGATGCCTGGGAAGTCGGCCTCGCCTTCCAATTGTCTCCTAGCAACAAGACAGTTTAGATCTAATGGATCTGCGGGAGCAACCGGGGTGGCTGAGTTGAAATGCACTTTCCAGAGGATGGGTCCTAACGTGTGTTTGTGTCCATGAGGGCCTTGGAATGGGGAGGTGGCACCGGGACCCTGAAGTATTCTCCTAAGCTTTGGCATAGCTCCCATGCACAAGTTTCCTTGTGGAGACGAGATTTGTTCTGATGGGTGCCTCAGGAAATCCCCTCTGCTGGTATTGGAATGCAGGCTTTTGAGGAGACATGCCTGTAAACCAAAGCAATGGATCCGATAAGTGCCTCGGGTCCTGTCTGGTTCAATCTTCTTGGTATGAGTGGAGGTAGATGAGTGGAGGTAGATGCTCAGCCGGTATCAACCGCCCTTTTTTGTCCCGGGCACCTACACTATTGGGATGGCCTCAGGGACTTTGGAGGGTTCTCCTAATTTGTACGATTTTTGACAATGGAATGGGCAGAATTCCCATGGATTGGGTGGGGGCCGTCCTAATGTGTGGCTCCAGGGGCCCCAGCCTGGAGGGAGTGTGGCCCAGGACTTTGAGGACAGAAGACTGAAAACACAAACTCAGCTTATGTTTGGGGACGTAGGTATGGCACGCCCGATCTACAAACCATGAGAAGAACTCTTCAGGATATGAAGAATGAGCGAGTCTGAGGCGCTTGGTCAGGCTTTTGTCTCTGACTTTTGTTTCAGCGATGGCCGTGGAATGTTGGGGAGGTCTCATGGGCCATGGACGAATCTTCCTCTCTGTGGATTTGGCCCGATCCCAATTGTTTTTCGTCAATCTGTGGGATGGGAGGACTCCTTTCAGGTTTGTTACCTCAGGTGTCCCACCAAAAGAGGAATTCCAAAGCAGAGCCCTGGGGAAGAGTGAAGGGACAACCCGAACTATGGTTAAAAATTGGGGCCTAGGGGCATGGCAAGCCCAATATGCTGTCTCTTCATATAGGCCCTGAGAGGCCTTACCTGAGGACTGGGCTTCAGGCTGAGGGTCACAATGTGTGTTTGTGACCAATGTGGCCGCAAGCATGGGCTGGGCCTCATGGGCCACGCCACGCTTGTTTCAACTACACTGAACGTTGGACAACATGCCAACCACAAGGTTTCTTGCCATGGGGAAAGAGTTCTGATTTCTGCATCATTTTCAACCCTGGGCAGTGGTTGGAGATAAGGTCTAGGTTCTGGAGCCTGAAAACCGCAGTTGGGAAGAGATGACGACCTAAGGCCATGGCGGGTCCGATGTGCTCAGTGTGCGGCCAGCTGTCTGGGTTGGACCAGGAGGTCCAGGCTCAGGCTGGGTCAGAAGGGGAAATAGTGCCCAGGTCAGCCTATATGTTTGCGGTACAGCCGAATGGCCTGCAGGTTGATCCTCATTTGCGGTTTCGGGGTAGCCCTGAGGGCAATGTTTTACTTCTGTAGGGCAGGTAGAGTGCGGCATTGTAGTTCTGGATTGCCCAACTGGAGGGCTTGTGGGCCAGTAGTCTGAGGACGGAGTCTGAGAACCCAAGCTAGGCCTAGGTTTCTGGGTGAGGATATGGCAGGCACAATCTACAGACCTCAATCTAGATCTCATGCATCTGAAGTCAGGGCAAGGATCAGACGATCGCTCAGGTTGGACTTTCTGCCCTGATGGCCCATTCTTGAAGGGGGTTGGATCACGAGGACATGGGGGTTTTCCCACGATGGGAGTTGTGAGAAGCTCCAAACTGCAAAGATTCTTCTGCAGGACAATTGAGACCTGTTGGTTGGCTCCAGGCCATCGATTCCGAGCAGGGTTCTAAGGATGGATGGCTGGGTGCCCACCTCGCATTCCAATTGTCTCCAAGCAACAAGACAGGTTTGATCTGCTGGATGTGGGGGGCAACCGAGGAGGCTGAGTTGAAATGGACTCTCCTGTGGATGTGTCCTAATATGTTTTTGTGTCTATGGAGACCTTGGAATGAAGCGGTGGCCCTGGGGCCCTGAAGGGTTCTCCTAAACAGAGGCTTTGACACAGCTCCAACGTGCATGTTTCCCATGTGTAGATGAGATTTGTTCTGATGGGTGAGTCAAGAAACAGCCATATGCTGGTATTGAAATCCAGGCCTCTGAGGAGAGATGCCTGGAAACCAAAGCAATGGATCCGATTAGTGCCTAGGGGCCTGTTCGTTCCTTTTTACCTCTGGGGACATCAATCTACGGGTCTGAGTGCAGGTAGGTACTCAGATGGGCTCAGATTGCCCCTGTTTGTCCTGGGAAGCCACAACTATTGGGATGGCCTCAGGGACTTTGGAGGTTATCCTACTGGTAGGGTTGTGGCCATTGGAATGGGAACATACAATTCCCTTGGAGAGGGCAAGTACAGTCCTAAGGTTTGGCTCCAGGGCCCTGAGCCTGTAGGGTGTGTAGGCCAGAGCTGTTTGGACAGTTGTCTGAAAACACAAACTCGGCTTATGTTTTGGGTCATAGGTATGGCAGGACTGATCTACAGACGATGAGGAGAACACTTCGGGATATGAAAAAAGGGCGAGTGTGAGGCTCTTGCTCAAGTTTTTGTCTCTGGATATCGTGTCACTCATGGTCGTGAAATTGCCGGGTGACTTCATGGGAAATGGACGAGTCTTACTCTCTGGGGGTTCGGTCCCGTCCAAAGAGTTTGGGGTCATTCTGGGGATGGAAGAAGTCCGTTTTTTTGTTGTTGTTGTCGATTTGTTTCATTTTGTTTTTCAACCTCAGATGTCCCACCAAATGAGGGATTCCAGAGTAGAGCCCTGGGGTGGCGCGACTGGACAACCAGAAATCTGGTTAAAAATTGGGGACTAGGGACATGTCAAGCCCATTATGACATCTAATGGTCCAGCCACTGAGAGGACTTACTAGAGGACAGGACTCACGCTGAGGTCACAATGCGTGTTTATGCTCTCGTCGCACGCAAGAATGGGCGGGGCCTCAGGGTGAATGCTGGTTTCTCCTACACTGAACGTTTGACAACATGCCAACCACAAGGTTTCTTGCCATGGGTCAGGAAGAGTTCTGATTTCTGCATCACAGTCACCCGTGGGCAGTGATTGGAGATAAGGTCTAGGTTCTGAAGCCTGAAAACTGAGGTAGGGAAGAGATGATGACCTAAGGCCATGGCGGGTCTGATATGCTCAGCGTGCGGTCAGCTGTCTGGGTGTTGGTCAGCAGGTCCGGGCTCAGGTTGTGTCAGACAGTGCATTAGTGCCCAGGTTAGACTATATAATTTGGGTACATTCGAGTGCCGTGTAGGTATATCCTCATTTAAGCTGCCTGGGCTGCTCATTAGGCAATATATTTTTTCTAGAGGGCAGGCAGAGTGCTTCATTGTCGGTCCGCAATTGCCAAACTTGAGGGCTTCGGGGCCAGGAGAGTGAGGACGGAAGTCTGAGAACACAAGCTAGACTTCAGATTCAGGGTGAGGGCACGGCAGGTACCCCCTGCAGATCTGAACCAATATCTCATGCATCTGAAGTCAGGGCGAGGATCCGACGTTGGCTCAGGTTGGAGTTTCTGTGCATGACGGCCCCTTCATGAAGGGAGCGGAATCTCGAGGCCATGGAGGTTTTCCACGTTGGGAGATGTGGGATGCCCCCTTCAAGGATTCCTTCTGCGGGACAATTGAGACCTGTTGGACAGCTCCAGTTCATCCCTTATGGAATGACTCCAGAGCACCGTTCCAGGATGGATGCCTGGGAAGTCGGCCTCGCCTTCCAATTGTCTCCTAGCAACAAGACAGTTTAGATCTAATGGATCTGCGGGAGCAACCGGGGTGGCTGAGTTGAAATGCACTTTCCAGAGGATGGGTCCTAACGTGTGTTTGTGTCCATGAGGGCCTTGGAATGGGGAGGTGGCACCGGGACCCTGAAGTATTCTCCTAAGCTTTGGCATAGCTCCCATGCACAAGTTTCCTTGTGGAGACGAGATTTGTTCTGATGGGTGCCTCAGGAAATCCCCTCTGCTGGTATTGGAATGCAGGCTTTTGAGGAGACATGCCTGTAAACCAAAGCAATGGATCCGATAATGGCCTCGGGTCCTGTCTGGTTCAATCTTCTTGGTATGAGTGGAGGTAGATGAGTGGAGGTAGATGCTCAGCCGGTATCAACCGCCCTTTTTTGTCCCGGGCACCTACACTATTGGGATGGCCTCAGGGACTTTGGAGGGTTCTCATAATTTGTACGATTTTTGACAATGGAATGGGCAGAATTCCCATGGATTGGGTGGGGGCAGTCCTAATGTGTGGCTCCAGGGGCCCCAGCCTGGAGGGAGTGTGGCCCAGGACTTTGAGGACAGAAGACTGAAAACACAAACTCAGCTTATGTTTGGGGACGTAGGTATGGCACGCCCGATCTACAAACCATGAGAAGAACTCTTCAGGATATGAAGAATGAGCGAGTCTGAGGCGCTTGGTCAGGCTTTTGTCTCTGACTTTTGTTTCAGCGATGGCCGTGGAATGTTGGGGAGGTCTCATGGGCCATGGACGAATCTTCCTCTCTGTGGATTTGGCCCGATCCCAATTGTTTTTCGTCAATCTGTGGGATGGGAGGACTCCTTTCAGGTTTGTTACCTCAGGTGTCCCACCAAAAGAGGAATTCCAAAGCAGAGCCCTGGGGAAGAGTGAAGGGACAATCCGAACTATGGTTAAAAATTGGGGCCTAGGGGCATGGCAAGCCCAATATGCTGTCTCTTCATATAGGCCCTGAGAGGCCTTACCTGAGGACTGGGCTTCAGGCTGAGGGTCACAATGTGTGTTTGTGACCAATGTGGCCGCAAGCATGGGCTGGGCCTCATGGGCCACGCTTGTTTCAACTACACTGAACGTTGGACAACATGCCAACCAAAAGGTTTCTTGCCATGGGGAAAGAGTTCTGATTTCTGCATCATTTTCAACCCTGGGCAGTGGTTGGAGATAAGGTCTAGGTTCTGGAGCCTGAAAACCGCAGTTGGGAAGAGATGACGACCTAAGGCCATGGCGGGTCCGATGTGCTCAGTGTGCGGCCAGCTGTCTGGGTGGGACCAGGAGGTCCAGGCTCAGGCTGGGTCAGAAGGGGAAATAGTGCCCAGGTCAGCCTATATGTTTGGGGTACAGCCGAATGGCGTGCAGGTTGATCCTCATTTGCGGTTTCGGGGTAGCCCTGAGGGCAATGTTTTACTTCTGTAGGGCAGGCAGAGTGCGGCATTGTAGTTCTGGATTGCCCAACTGGAGGGCTTGTGGGCCAGTAGTCTGAGGACGGAGTCTGAGAACCCAAGCTAGGCCTAGGTTTCTGGGTGAGGATATGGCAGGCACAATCTACAGACCTCAATCTAGATATCATGCATCTGAAGTCAGGGCAAGGATCAGACGATCGCTCAGGTTGGACTTTCTGCCCTGATGGCCCATTCTTGAAGGGGGTTGGATCACGAGGACATGGGGGTTTTCCCAAGATGGGAGTTGTGAGAAGCTCCAAACTGCAAAGATTCTTCTGCAGGACAATTGAGACCTGTTGGTTGGCTCCAGGCCAACGATTCCGAGCAGGGTTCTAAGGATGGATGGCTGGGTAGCCCAACTCGCATTCCAATGGTTTCCAAGCAACAAGACAGGTTAGATCTGCTGGATGTGGGGGGCAACCCAGGAGGCTGAGTTGAAATGGACTCTCCTGTGGATGTGTCCTAATATGTTTTTGTGTCTATGGAGACCTTGGAATGAAGCGGTGGCCCTGGGGCCCTGAAGGGTCCTCCTAAACAGAGGCTTTGACACAGCTCCAACGTGCATGTTTCCCATGTGTAGATGAGATTTGTTCGTATGGGTGAGTCAAGAAACAGCCATATGCTTGTATTGAAATCCAGGCCTCTGAGGAGAGATGCCTGGAAACCAAAGCAATGGATCCGATTAGTGCCTAGGGGCCTCTACGTTCCTTTTTACCTCTGGGGACATCAGTCTACGGGTCTGAGTGCAGGTAGGTGCTCAGATGGGCTCAGATTGCCCCTGTTTGTCCTGGGAAGCCACAACTATTGGGATGGCCTCAGGGACTTTGGAGGTTATCCTACTAGTAGGGTTGTGGCCATTGGAATGGGCACATACAATTCCCTTGGAGAGGGCAAGTACAGTCCTCAGGTTTGGCTCCAGGGCCCTGAGCCTGTAGGGTGTGTAGGCCAGAGCTGTTTGGACAGTTGTCTGAAAACACAAACTCGGCTTATGTTTTGGGTCATAGGTATGGCAGGACTGATCTACAGACCATGAGGAGAACACTTCGGGATATGAAAAAAGGGCGAGTGTGAGGCTCTTGCTCAAGTTTTTGTCTCTGGATATCGTGTCACTCATGGTCGTGAAATTGCCAGGTGACATCATGGGAAATGGACGAGTCTTACTATCTGGGGGTTCGGTCCCGACCAAAGAGTTTGGGGTCATTCTGGGGATGGAAGAAGTCCGTTTTTTTGTTGTTGTCGATTTGTTTCATTTTGTTTTTCAACCTCATATGTCCCACCAAATGAGGGATTCCAGAGTAGAGCCCTGGGGTGGGGCGACTGGACAACCAGAAATCTGGTTAAAAATTGGGGACTAGGGACATGTCAAGCCCATTATGACATCTAATGGTCCAGCCACTGAGAGGACTTACTAGAGGACAGGACTCACGCTGAGGTCACAATGCGTGTTTATGCTCTCGTCGCACGCAAGAATGGGCGGGGCCTCAGGGTGAATGCTGGTTTCTCCTACACTGAACGTTGGACAACATGCCAACCACAAGGTTTCTTGCCATGGGTCAGGAAGAGTTTTGATTTCTGCATCACAGTCACCCGTGGGCAGTGATTGGAGATAAGGTCTAGGTTCTGAAGCCTGAAAACTGAGGTAGGGAAGAGATGATGACCTAAGGCCTGGCGGGTCTGATGTGCTCAGCGTGCGGTCAGCTGTCTGTGTGTTGGTCAGCAGATCCGGGCTCAGGTTCTTTCAGACAGTGCATTAGTGCCCAGGTTAGACTATATAATTTGGGTACATTCGAGTGCCGTGTAGGTATATCCTCATTTAAGCTGCCTGGGCTGCTCATTAGGCAATATATTTTTTCTAGAGGGCAGGCAGAGTGCTTCATTGTCGGTCCGCAATTGCCAAACTTGAGGGCTTCGGGGCCAGGAGAGTGAGGACGGAAGTCTGAGAACACAAGCTAGACTTCGGATTCAGGGTGAGGGCACGGCAGGTACCCCCTGCAGATCTGAACCAATATCTCATGCATCTGAAGTCAGGGCGAGGATCCGACGTTGGCTCAGGTTGGAGTTTCTGTGCATGATGGCCCCTTCATGAAGGGAGCGGAATCTCGAGGCCATGGAGGTTTTCCACGTTGGGAGATGTGGGATGCCCCCTTCAAGGATTCCTTCTGCGGGACAATTGAGACCTGTTGGACAGCTCCAGTTCATCCCTTATGGAATGACTCCAGAGCACCGTTCCAGGATGGATGCCTGGGAAGTCGGCCTCGCCTTCCAATTGTCTCCTAGCAACAAGACAGTTTAGATCTAATGGATCTGCGGGAGCAACCGGGGTGGCTGAGTTGAAATGCACTTTCCAGAGGATGGGTCCTAACGTGTGTTTGTGTCCATGAGGGCCTTGGAATGGGGAGGTGGCACCGGGACCCTGAAGTATTCTCCTAAGCTTTGGCATAGCTCCCATGCACAAGTTTCCTTGTGGAGACGAGATTTGTTCTGATGGGTGCCTCAGGAAATCCCCTCTGCTGGTATTGGAATGCAGGCTTTTGAGGAGACATGCCTGTAAACCAAAGCAATGGATCCGATAATGGCCTCGGGTCCTGTCTGGTTCAATCTTCTTGATATGAGTGGAGGTAGATGAGTGGAGGTAGATGCTCAGCCGGTATCAACCGCCCTTTTTTGTCCCGGGCACCTACACTATTGGGATGGCCTCAGGGACTTGAGGGTTCTCCTAATTTGTACGATTTTTGACAATGGAATGGGCAGAATTCCCATGGATTGGGTGGGGGCAGTCCTAATGTGTGGCTCCAGGGGCCCCAGCCTGGAGGGAGTGTGGCCCAGGACTTTGAGGACAGAAGACTGAAAACACAAACTCAGCTTATCTTTGGGGACGTAGGTATGGCACGCCCGATCTACAAACCATGAGAAGAAGTCTTCAGGATATGAAGAATGAGCGAGTCTGAGGCGCTTGCTCAGGCTTTTGTCTCTGACTTTTGTTTCAGCGATGGCCGTGGAATGTTGGGGAGGTCTCATGGGCCATGGACGAATCTTCCTCTCTGTGGATTTGGCCCGATCCCAATTGTTTTTCGTCAATCTGTGGGATGGGAGGACTCCTTTCAGGTTTGTTACCTCAGGTGTCCCACCAAAAGAGGAATTCCAAAGCAGAGCCCTGGGGAAGAGTGAAGGGACAACCCGAACTATGGTTAAAAATTGGGGCCTAGGGGCATGGCAAGCCCAATATGCTGTCTCTTCATATAGGCCCTGAGAGGCCTTACCTGAGGACTGGGCTTCAGGCTGAGGGTCACAATGTGTGTTTGTGACCAATGTGGCCGCAAGCATGGGCTGGGCCTCATGGGCCACGCTTGTTTCAACTACACTGAACGTTGGACAACATGCCAACCACAAGGTTTCTTGCCATGGGGAAAGAGTTCTGATTTCTGCATCATTTTCAACCCTGGGCAGTGGTTGGAGATAAGGTCTAGGTTCTGGAGCCTGAAAACCGCAGTTGGGAAGAGATGACGACCTAAGGCCATGGCGGGTCCGATGTGCTCAGTGTGCGGCCAGCTGTCTGGGTGGGACCAGGAGGTCCAGGCTCAGGCTGGGTCAGAAGGGGAAATAGTGCCCAGGTCAGCCTATATGTTTGGGGTACAGCCGAATGGCGTGCAGGTTGATCCTCATTTGCGGTTTCGGGGTAGCCCTGAGGGCAATGTTTTACTTCTGTAGGGCAGGCAGAGTGCGGCATTGTAGTTCTGGATTGCCCAACTGGAGGGCTTGTGGGCCAGTAGTCTGAGGACGGAGTCTGAGAACCCAAGCTAGGCCTAGGTTTCTGGGTGAGGATATGGCAGGCACAATCTACAGACCTCAATCTAGATATCATGCATCTGAAGTCAGGGCAAGGATCAGACGATCGCTCAGGTTGGACTTTCTGCCCTGATGGCCCATTCTTGAAGGGGGTTGGATCACGAGGACATGGGGGTTTTCCCACGATGGGAGTTGTGAGAAGCTCCAAACTGCAAAGATTCTTCTGCAGGACAATTGAGACCTATTGGTTGGCTCCAGGCCAACGATTCCGAGCAGGGTTCTAAGGATGGATGGCTGGGTAGCCCACCTCGCATTCCAATGGTTTCCAAGCAACAAGACAGTTTAGATCTGCTGGATGTGGGGGGCAACCGAAGAGGCTGAGTTGAAATGGATTCTCCTGTGGATGTGTCCTAATATGTTTTTGTGTCTATGGAGACCTTGGAATGAAGCGGTGGCCCTGGGGCCCTGAAGGGTTCTCCTAAACAGAGGCTTTGACACAGCTCCAACGTGCATGTTTCCCATGTGTAGATGAGATTTGTTCTGATGGGTGAGTCAAGAAACAGCCATATGCTGGTATAGAAATGAGGCCTCTGAGGAGAGATGCCTGGAAACCAAAGCAATGGATCCGATTAGTGCCTAGGGGCCTGTTCGTACCTTTTTATTTCTGGGGACATCAGTCTACGGGTCTGAGTGCAGGTAGGTGCTCAGATGGGCTCAGATTGCCCCTGTTTGTCCTGGGAAGCCACAACTCTTGGGATGGCCTCAGGGTCTTTGGAGGTTATCCTATTAGTAGGGTCGTGGCCATTGGAATGGGCACATACAATTCCCTTGGAGAGGGCAAGTACAGTCCTCAGGTTTGGCTCCAGGGCCCTGAGCCTGTAGGGTGTGTAGGCCAGAGCTGTTTGGACAGTTGTCTGAAAACACAAACTCGGCTTATGTTTTGGGTCATAGGTATGGCAGGACTGATCTACAGACCATGAGGAGAACACTTCGGGATATGAAATAAGGGCGAGTGTGAGGCTCTTGCTCAAGTTTTTGTCTCTGGATATCGTGTCACTCATGGTCGTGAAATTGCCGGGTGACTTCATGGGAAATGGACGAGTCTTACTCTCTGGGGGTTCGGTCCCGTCCAAAGAGTTTGGGGTCATTCTGGGGATGGAAGAAGTCCGTTTTTTTGTTGTTGTCGATTTGTTTCATTTTGTTTTTCAACCTCATATGTCCCACCAAATGAGGGATTCCAGAGTAGAGCCCTGGGGTGGGGCGACTGGATAACCAGAAATCTGGTTAAAAATTGGGGACTAGGGACATGTCAAGCCCATTATGACATCTAATGGTCCAGCCACTGAGAGGACTTACTAGAGGACAGGACTCACGCTGAGGTCACAATGCGTGTTTATGCTCTCGTCGCACGCAAGAATGGGCGGGGCCTCAGGGTGAATGCTGGTTTCTCCTACACTGAACGTTGGACAACATGCCAACCACAAGGTTTCTTGCCATGGGTCAGGAAGAGTTTTGATTTCTGCATCACAGTCACCCGTGGGCAGTGATTGGAGATAAGGTCTAGGTTCTGAAGCCTGAAAACTGAGGTAGGGAAGAGATGATGACCTAAGGCCTGGCGGGTCTGATGTGCTCAGCGTGCAGTCAGCTGTCTGTGTGTTGGTCAGCAGGTCCGGGCTCAGGTTGTGTCAGACAGTGCATTAGTGCCCAAGTTAGACTATATAATTTGGGTACATTCGAGTGCCGTGTAGGTATATCCTCATTTAAGCTGCCTGGGCTGCTCATTAGGCAATATATTTTTTCTAGAGGGCAGGCAGAGTGCTTCATTGTCGGTCCGCAATTGCCAAACTTGAGGGCTTCGGGGCCAGGAGAGTGAGGACGGAAGTCTGAGAACACAAGCTAGACTTCGGATTCAGGGTGAGGGCACGGCAGGTACCCCATGCAGATCTGAACCAATATCTCATGCATCTGAAGTCAGGGCGAGGATCCGACGTTGGCTCAGGTTGGAGTTTCTGTGCATGACGGCCCCTTCATGAAGGGAGCGGAATCTCGAGGCCATGGAGGTTTTCCACGTTGGGAGATGTGGGATGCCCCCTTCAAGGATTCCTTCTGCTGGACAATTGAGACCTGTTGGACAGCTCCAGTTCATCCCTTATGGAATGACTCCAGAGCACCGTTCCAGGATGGATGCCTGGGAAGTCGGCCTCGCCTTCCAATTGTCTCCTAGCAACAAGACAGTTGGCATAGCTCCCATGCACAAGTTTCCTTGTGGAGACGAGATTTGTTCTGATGGGTGCCTCAGGAAATCCCCTCTGCTGGTATTGGAATGCAGGCTTTTGAGGAGACATGCCTGTAAACCAAAGCAATGGATCCGATAATGGCCTCGCGTCCTGTCTGGTTTAATCTTCTTGGTATGAGTGGAGGTAGATGAGTGGAGGTAGATGCTCAGCCGGTATCAACCGCCCTTTTTTGTCCCGGGCACCTACACTATTGGGATGGCCTCAGGGACTTTGGAGGGTTCTCCTAATTTGTACAATTTTTGACAATGGAATGGGCAGAATTCCCATGGATTGGGTGGGGGCAGTCCTAATGTGTGGCTCCAGGGGCCCCTACCTAGAGGGAGTGTGGCCCAGGACTTTGAGGACAGAAGACTGAAAACACAAACTCAGCTTATGTTTGGGGACGTAGGTATGGCACGCCCGATCTACAAACCATGAGAAGAACTCTTCAGGATATGAAGAATGAGCGAGTCTGAGGCGCTTGGTCAGGCTTTTGTCTCTGACTTTTGTTTCAGCGATGGCCGTGGAATGTTGGGGAGGTCTCATGGGCCATGGACGAATCTTCCTCTCTGTGGATTTGGCCCGATCCCTATTGTTTTTCGTCAATCTGTGGGATGGGAGGACTCCTTTCAGGTTTGTTACCTCAGGTGTCCCACCAAAAGAGGAATTCCAAAGCAGAGCCCTGGGGAAGAGTGAAGGGACAACCCGAACTATGGTTAAAAATTGGGGCCTAGGGGCATGGCAAGCCCAATATGCTGTCTCTTCATATAGGCCCTGAGAGGCCTTACCTGAGGACTGGGCTTCAGGCTGAGGGTCACAATGTGTGTTTGTGACCAATGTGGCCGCAAGCATGGGCTGGGCCTCATGGGCCACGCCACGCTTGTTTCAACTACACTGAACGTTGGACAACATGCCAACCACAAGGTTTCTTGCCATGGGGAAAGTGTTCTGATTTCTGCATCATTTTCAACCCTGGGCAGTGGTTGGAGATAAGGTCTAGGTTCTGGAGCCTGAAAACCGCAGTTGGGAAGAGATGACGACCTAAGGCCATGGCGGGTCCGATGTGCTCAGTGTGCGGCCAGCTGTCTGGGTGGGACCAGGAGGTCCAGGCTCAGGCTGGTAAGAAGGGGAAATAGTGCCCAGGTCAGCCTATATGTTTGGGGTACAGCCGAATGGCGTGCAGGTTGATCCTCATTTGCGGTTTCGGGGTAGCCCTGAGGGCAATGTTTTACCTCTGTAGGGCAGGCAGAGTGCGGCATTGTAGTTCTGGATTGCCCAACTGGAGGGCTTGTGGGCCAGTAGTCTGAGGACGGAGTCTGAGAACCCAAGCTAGGCCTAGGTTTCTGGGTGAGGATATGGCAGGCACAATCTACAGACCTCAATCTAGATCTCATGCATCTGAAGTCAGGGCAAGGATCAGACGATCGCTCAGGTTGGACTTTCTGCCCTGATGGCCCATTCTTGAAGGGGGTTGGATCACGAGGACATGGGGGTTTTCCCACGATGGGAGTTGTGAGAAGCTCCAAACTGCAAAGATTCTTCTGCAGGACAATTGAGACCTATTGGTTGGCTCCAGGCCAACGATTCCGAGCAGGGTTCTAAGGATGGATGGCTGGGTAGCCCACCTCGCATTCCAATGGTCTCCAAGCAACAAGACAGGTTAGATCTGCTGTATGTGGGGGGCAACCCAGGAGGCTGAGTTAAAATGGACTCTCCTGTGGATGTGTCCTAATATGTTTTTGTGTCTATGGAGACCTTGGAATGAAGCAGTGGCCCTGGGGCCCTGAAGGGTCCTCCTAAACAGAGGCTTTGACACAGCTCCAACGTGCATGTCTCCCATGTGTAGATGAGATTTGTTCTGATGGGTGATTCAGAAACAGCCATATGCTGGTATTGAAATCCAGGCCTCTGAGGAGAGTTGCCTGGAAACCAAAGCAATGGATCCGATTAGTGCCTAGGGGCCTGTTCGTTCCTTTTTACCTCTGGGGACATCAGTCTACGGGTCTGAGTGCAGGTAGGTGCTCAGATGGGCTCAGATTGCCCCTGTTTGTCCTGGGAAGCCACAACTATTGGGATGGCCTCAGGGACTTTGGAGGTTATCCTACTAATAGGGTTGTGGCCATTGGAATGGGCACATACAATTCCCTTGGAGAGGGCAAGTACAGTCCTCAGGTTTGGCTCCAGGGCCCTGAGCCTGTAGGGTGTGTAGGCCAGAGCTGTTTGGACAGTTGTCTGAAAACACAAACTCGGCTTATGTTTTGGGTCATAGGTATGGCAGGACTGATCTACAGACCATGAGGAGAACACTTCGGGATATGAAAAAAGGGCGAGTGTGAGGCTCTTGCTCAAGTTTTTGTCTCTGGATATCGTGTCACACATGGTCGTGAAATTGCCGGGAGACTTCATGGGAAATGGACGAGTCTTACTCTCTGGGGGTTCGGTCCCGTCCAAAGAGTTTGGGGTCATTCTGGGGATGGAAGAAGTCCGTTTTTTTGTTGTTGTTGTCGATTTGTTTCATTTTGTTTTTCAACCTCAGATGTCCCACCAAATGAGGGATTCCAGAGTAGAGCCCTGGGGTGGGGCGACTGGACAACCAGAAATCTGGTTAAAAATTGGGGACTAGGGACATGTCAAGCCCATTATGACATCTAATGGTCCAGCCACTGAGAGGACTTACTAGAGGACAGGACTCACGCTGAGGTCACAATGCGTGTTTATGCTCTCGTCGCACGCAAGAATGGGCGGGGCCTCAGGGTGAATGCTGGTTTCTCCTACACTGAACGTTGGACAACATGCCAACCACAAGGTTTCTTGCCATGGGTCAGGAAGAGTTCTGATTTCTGCATCACAGTCACCCGTGGGCAGTGATTGGAGATAAGGTCTAGGTTCTGAAGCCTGAAAACGGAGGTAGGGAAGAGATGATGACCTAAGGCCATGGCGGGTCTGATGTGCTCAGCGTGCGGTCAGCTGTCTGGGTGTTGGTCAGCAGGTCCGGGCTCAGGTTGTGTCAGACAGTGCATTAGTGCCCACGTTAGACTATATAATTTGGGTACATTTGAGTGCCGTGTAGGTATATCCTCATTTAAGCTGCCTGGGCTGCTCATTAGGCAATATATTTTTTCTAGAGGGCAGGCAGAGTGCTTCATTGTCGGTCCGCAATTGCAAAACTTGAGGGCTTCGGGACCAGGAGAGTGAGGACGGAAGTCTGAGAACACAAGCTAGACTTCGGATTCACGGTGAGGGCACGGCAGGTACCCCCTGCAGATCTGAACCAATATCTCATGCATCTGAAGTCAGGGCGAGGATCCGACGTTGGCTCAGGTTGGAGTTTCTGTGCATGACGGCCCCTTCATGAAGGGAGCGGAATCTCGAGGCCATGGAGGTTTTCCACGTTGGGAGATGTGGGATGCCCCCTTCAAGGATTCCTTCTGCGGGACAATTGAGACCTGTTGGACAGCTCCAGGACATCCCATATGGAATGACTCCAGAGCACCGTTCGAGGATGGATGCCTGGGAAGTCCGCCTCGCCTTCCAATTGTCTCCTAGCAACAAGACAGTTTAGACCTAATGGATCTGCGGGAGCACCCGGGGTGGCTGAGTTCAAATGCACTTTCCAGAGGATGGGTCCTAACGTGTGTTTGTGTCCATGAGGGCCTTGGAATGGGGAGGTGGCACCGGGACCCTGAAGTTTTCTCCTAAGCTTTGGCATAGCTCCCATGCACAAGTTTCCTTGTGGAGACGAGATTTGTTGTGAAGGGTGTCTCAGGAAATCCCCTCTGCTGGTATTGGTATCCAGGCTTTTGAGGAGACATGCCTGTAAACCAAAGCAATGGATCCGATAATGGCCTCGGGTCCTGTCTGGTTCAATCTTCTTGGTATGAGTGGAGGTAGATGAGTGAAGGTAGATGCTCAGCCGGTATCAACCGCCCTTTTTTGTCCCGGGCACCTACACTATTGGGATGGCCTCAGGGACTTTGGAGGGTTCTCCTAATT
This sequence comes from Mustela nivalis, assembly GCF_964662115.1. NCBI lineage: Eukaryota > Metazoa > Chordata > Mammalia > Carnivora > Mustelidae > Mustela > Mustela nivalis. The sequence goes on from NW_028136369.1 coordinate 29,841, forward strand.
TGTACGATTTTTGACAATGAAATGGGCAGAATTCCCATGTATTGGGTGGGGGCAGTCCTACTGTGTGGCTCCAGGGGCCCCAGCCTGGAGGGAGTGTGGCTCAGGGCTTTGAGGACAGAAGACTGAAAACACAATCTCAGCTTATGTATGGGGACATAGGTATGGCAAGCCCGATCTACAAACCATGAGAAGAACTCTTCAGGATATGAAGAAAGTGCGAGTCTGAGGCGCTTGCTCAGGCTTTTGTCTCTGGATTTTGTTTCAGCGATGGCCGTGGAATGTTGGGGAGGTCTCATGGGCCATGGACGAATCTTCCTCTCTGTGGATTTGGCCCGATCCCAATTGTTTTTTGTCAATCTGTGGGATGGGAGGACTCCTTTCAGGTTTGTTACCTCAGGTGTCCCACCAAAAGAGGCATTCCAAAGCAGAGCCCTGGGGAAGAGTGAAGGGACACCCCGAACTATGGTTAAAAATTGGGGCCTAGGGGCATCCAAGCCCAATATGCTTTCTCTTCATATAGGCCCTGAGAGGCCTTACTGGAGGACTGGGCTCAGGCTGAGGGTCACAATGTGTGTTTGTGACCAATGTGGCCCGCAAGCATGGGCTGGGCCTCATGGGCCACGCTTGTTTCAACTACACTGAACGTTGGACAACATGCCAACCATAAAGTTTCTTGCCATGGAGAAAGAGTTCTGATTTCTGCATCATTTTCAACCCTGGGCAGTGGTTGGAGATAAGGTCTAGGTTCTGGAGCCTGAAAACCGCAGTTGGGAAGAGATGACGACCTAAGGCCATGGCGGGTCCGATGTGCTCAGTGTGCGGCCAGCTGTCTGGGTGGGACCAGGAGGTCCAGGCTCAGGCTGGGTCAGAAGGGGAAATAGTGCCCAGGTCAGCCTATATGTTTGGGGTACAGCCGAATGGCGTGCAGGTTGATCCTCATTTGCGGTTTCGGGGTAGCCCTGAGGGCAATGTTTTAATTCTGTAGGGCAGGCAGAGTGCGGCATTGTAGTTCTGGATTGCTCAACTGGAGGGCTTGTGGGCCAGTAGTCTGAGGACGGAGTCTGAGAACCCAAGCTAGGCCTAGGTGTCTGGGTGAGGATATGGCAGGCACAATTACAGACCTCAATCGAGATCTCGTGCATCTGTAGTCAGGGCAAGGATCAGACGATCGCTCAGGTTGGACTTTCTGCCCTGATGGCCCTTTCTTGAAGGGGGTTGGATCACGAGGACATGGGGGTTTTCCCACGATGGGAGTTGTGAGAAGCTCCAAACTGCAAAGATTCTTCTGCAGGACAATTGAGACCTGTTGGTTGGCTCCAGGCCAACGATTCCGAGCAGGGTTCTAAGGATGGATGGCTGGGTAGCCCACCTCGCATTCCAATTGTCTCCAAGCAACAAGACAGGTTAGATCTGCTGGATGTGGGGGGCAACCGAGGAGGCTGAGTTGAAATGGACTCTCCTGAGGATGTGTCCTAATATGTTTTTGTGTCTATGGAGACCTTGGAATGAAGCGGTGGCCCTGGGGCCCTGAAGGGTCCTCCTAAACAGAGGCTTTGACACAGCTCCAACGTGCATGTTTCCCATGTGTAGATGAGATTTGTTCTGATGGGTGAGTCAAGAAACAGCCATATGCTGGTATTGAAATCCAGGCCTCTGAGGAGAGATGCCTGGAAACCAAAGCAATGGAACCGATTAGTGCCTAGGGGCCTGTTCGTTCCTTTTTACCTCTGGGGACATCAGTCTACGGGTCTGAGTGCAGGTAGGTGCTCAGATGGGCTCAGATTGCCCCTGTTTGTCCTGGGAAGCCACAACTATTGGGATGGCCTCAGGGACTTTGGAGGTTGTCCTACTAGTAGGTTTGTGGCCATTGGAATGGGCACATACAATTCCCTTGGAGAGGGCAAGTACAGTCCTCAGGTTTGGCTCCAGGGCCCTGAGCCTGTAGGGTGTGTAGGCCAGAGCTGTTTGGACAGTTGTCTGAAAACACAAACTCGGCTTATGTTTTGGGTCATAGGTATGGCAGGACTGATCTACAGACCATGAGGAGAACACTTCGGGATATGAAAAAAGGGCGAGTGTGAGGCTCTTGCTCAAGTTTTTGTCTCTGCATATCGTGTCACTCATGGTCGTGGAATTGCCGGGTGACATCATGGGAAATGGACGAGTCTTACTCTCTGGGGGTTCGGTCCCGTCCAAAGAGTTTGGGGTCATTCTGGGGATGGAAGAAGTCCGTTTTTTGTTGTTGTTGTCGATTTGTTTCATTTTGTTTTTCAACCTCAGATGTCCCACCAAATGAGGGATTCCAGAGTAGAGCCCTGGGGTGGGGCGACTGGACAACCAGAAATCTGGTTAAAAATTGGGGACTAGGGACATGTCAAGCCCATTATGACATCTAATGGTCCAGCCACTGAGAGGACTTACTAGAGGACAGGACTCACGCTGAGGTCACAATGCGTGTTTATGCTCTCGTCGCACGCAAGAATGGGCGGGGCCTCAGGGTGAATGCTGGTTTCTCCTACACTGAACGTTGGACAACATGCCAACCACAAGGTTTCTTGCCATGGGTCAGGAAGAGTTCTGATTTCTGCATCACAGTCACCCGTGGGCAGTGATTGGAGATAAGGTCTAGGTTCTGAAGCCTGAAAACGGAGGTAGGGAAGAGATGATGACCTAAGGCCATGGCGGGTCTGATGTGCTCAGCGTGCGGTCAGCTGTCTGGGTGTTGGTCAGCAGGTCCGGGCTCAGGTTGTGTCAGACAGTGCATTAGTGCCCACGTTAGACTATATAATTTGGGTACATTTGAGTGCCGTGTAGGTATATCCTCATTTAAGCTGCCTGGGCTGCTCATTAGGCAATATATTTTTTCTAGAGGGCAGGCAGAGTGCTTCATTGTCGGTCCGCAATTGCAAAACTTGAGGGCTTCGGGACCAGGAGAGTGAGGACGGAAGTCTGAGAACACAAGCTAGACTTCGGATTCACGGTGAGGGCACGGCAGGTACCCCCTGCAGATCTGAACCAATATCTCATGCATCTGAAGTCAGGGCGAGGATCCGACGTTGGCTCAGGTTGGAGTTTCTGTGCATGACGGCCCCTTCATGAAGGGAGCGGAATCTCGAGGCCATGGAGGTTTTCCACGTTGGGAGATGTGGGATGCCCCCTTCAAGGATTCCTTCTGCGGGACAATTGAGACCTGTTGGACAGCTCCAGGACATCCCATATGGAATGACTCCAGAGCACCGTTCGAGGATGGATGCCTGGGAAGTCCGCCTCGCCTTCCAATTGTCTCCTAGCAACAAGACAGTTTAGACCTAATGGATCTGCGGGAGCACCCGGGGTGGCTGAGTTCAAATGCACTTTCCAGAGGATGGGTCCTAACGTGTGTTTGTGTCCATGAGGGCCTTGGAATGGGGAGGTGGCACCGGGACCCTGAAGTTTTCTCCTAAGCTTTGGCATAGCTCCCATGCACAAGTTTCCTTGTGGAGACGAGATTTGTTGTTTAGGGTGTCTCAGGAAATCCCCTCTGCTGGTATTGGTATCCAGGCTTTTGAGGAGACATGCCTGTAAACCAAAGCAATGGATCCGATAATGGCCTCGGGTCCTGTCTGGTTCAATCTTCTTGGTATGAGTGGAGGTAGATGAGTGAAGGTAGATGCTCAGCCGGTATCAACCGCCCTTTTTTGTCCCGGGCACCTACACTATTGGGATGGCCTCAGGGACTTTGGAGGGTTCTCCTAATTTGTACGATTTTTGACAATGAAATGGGCAGAATTCCCATGTATTGGGTGGGGGCAGTCCTACTGTGTGGCTCCAGGGGCCCCAGCCTGGAGGGAGTGTGGCTCAGGGCTTTGAGGACAGAAGACTGAAAACACAATCTCAGCTTATGTATGGGGACATAGGTATGGCAAGCCCGATCTACAAACCATGAGAAGAACTCTTCAGGATATGAAGAAAGTGCGAGTCTGAGGCGCTTGCTCAGGCTTTTGTCTCTGGATTTTGTTTCAGCGATGGCCGTGGAATGTTGGGGAGGTCTCATGGGCCATGGACGAATCTTCCTCTCTGTGGATTTGGCCCGATCCCAATTGTTTTTTGTCAATCTGTGGGATGGGAGGACTCCTTTCAGGTTTGTTACCTCAGGTGTCCCACCAAAAGAGGCATTCCAAAGCAGAGCCCTGGGGAAGAGTGAAGGGACACCCCGAACTATGGTTAAAAATTGGGGTCTAGGGGCATCCAAGCCCAATATGCTTTCTCTTCATATAGGCCCTGAGAGGCCTTACTGGAGGACTGGGCTCAGGCTGAGGGTCACAATGTGTGTTTGTGACCAATGTGGCCCGCAAGCATGGGCTGGGCCTCATGGGCCTCGCTTGTTTCAACTACACTGAACGTTGGACAACATGCCAACCATAAAGTTTCTTGCCATGGAGAAAGAGTTCTGATTTCTGCATCATTTTCAACCCTGGGCAGTGGTTGGAGATAAGGTCTAGGTTCTGGAGCCTGAAAACCGCAGTTGGGAAGAGATGACGACCTAAGGCCATGGCGGGTCCGATGTGCTCAGTGTGCGGCCAGCTGTCTGGGTGGGACCAGGAGGTCCAGGCTCAGGCTGGGTCAGAAGGGGAAATAGTGCCCAGGTCAGCCTATATGTTTGGGGTACAGCCGAATGGCGTGCAGGTTGATCCTCATTTGCGGTTTCGGGGTAGCCCTGAGGGCAATGTTTTAATTCTGTAGGGCAGGCAGAGTGCGGCATTGTAGTTCTGGATTGCTCAACTGGAGGGCTTGTGGGCCAGTAGTCTGAGGACGGAGTCTGAGAACCCAAGCTAGGCCTAGGTGTCTGGGTGAGGATATGGCAGGCACAATTACAGACCTCAATCGAGATCTCGTGCATCTGTAGTCAGGGCAAGGATCAGACGATCGCTCAGGTTGGACTTTCTGCCCTGATGGCCCTTTCTTGAAGGGGGTTGGATCACGAGGACATGGGGGTTTTCCCACGATGGGAGTTGTGAGAAGCTCCAAACTGCAAAGATTCTTCTGCAGGACAATTGAGACCTGTTGGTTGGCTCCAGGCCAACGATTCCGAGCAGGGTTCTAAGGATGGATGGCTGGGTAGCCCACCTCGCATTCCAATTGTCTCCAAGCAACAAGACAGGTTAGATCTGCTGGATGTGGGGGGCAACCGAGGAGGCTGAGTTGAAATGGACTCTCCTGAGGATGTGTCCTAATATGTTTTTGTGTCTATGGAGACCTTGGAATGAAGCGGTGGCCCTGGGGCCCTGAAGGGTCCTCCTAAACAGAGGCTTTGACACAGCTCCAACGTGCATGTTTCCCATGTGTAGATGAGATTTGTTCTGATGGGTGAGTCAAGAAACAGCCATATGCTGGTATTGAAATCCAGGCCTCTGAGGAGAGATGCCTGGAAACCAAAGCAATGGAACCGATTAGTGCCTAGGGGCCTGTTCGTTCCTTTTTACCTCTGGGGACATCAGTCTACGGGTCTGAGTGCAGGTAGGTGCTCAGATGGGCTCAGATTGCCCCTGTTTGTCCTGGGAAGCCACAACTATTGGGATGGCCTCAGGGACTTTGGAGGTTGTCCTACTAGTAGGTTTGTGGCCATTGGAATGGGCACATACAATTCCCTTGGAGAGGGCAAGTACAGTCCTCAGGTTTGGCTCCAGGGCCCTGAGCCTGTAGGGTGTGTAGGCCAGAGCTGTTTGGACAGTTGTCTGAAAACACAAACTCGGCTTATGTTTTGGGTCATAGGTATGGCAGGACTGATCTACAGACCATGAGGAGAACACTTCGGGATATGAAAAAAGGGCGAGTGTGAGGCTCTTGCTCAAGTTTTTGTCTCTGCATATCGTGTCACTCATGGTCGTGGAATTGCCGGGTGACATCATGGGAAATGGACGAGTCTTACTCTCTGGGGGTTCGGTCCCGTCCAAAGAGTTTGGGGTCATTCTGGGGATGGAAGAAGTCCGTTTTTTGTTGTTGTTGTCGATTTGTTTCATTTTGTTTTTCAACCTCAGATGTCCCACCAAATGAGGGATTCCAGAGTAGAGCCCTGGGGTGGCGCGACTGGACAACCAGAAATCTGGTTAAAAATTGGGGACTAGGGACATGTCAAGCCCATTATGACATCTAATGGTCCAGCCACTGAGAGGACTTACTAGAGGACAGGACTCACGCTGAGGTCACAATGCGTGTTTATGCTCTCGTCGCACGCAAGAATGGGCGGGGCCTCAGGGTGAATGCTGGTTTCTCCTACACTGAACGTTGGACAACATGCCAACCACAAGGTTTCTTGCCATGGGTCAGGAAGAGTTCTGATTTCTGCATCACAGTCACCCGTGGGCAGTGATTGGAGATAAGGTCTAGGTTCTGAAGCCTGAAAACTGAGGTAGGGAAGAGATGATGACCAAAGGCCATGGCGGGTCTGATGTGCTCAGCGTGCGGTCAGCTGTCTGGGTGTTGGTCAGCAGGTCCGGGCTCAGGTTGTGTCAGACAGTGCATTAGTGCCCAGGTTAGGCTATATAATTTGGGTACATTCGAGTGCCGTATATGTTTATCCTCATTTAAGCTGCCTGGGCTGCTCATTAGGCAATATATTTTTTCTAGAGGGCAGGCAGAGTGCTTCTTTTCGGTCCGGAATTGCCAAACTTGAGGGCTTCGGGGCCAGGAGAGTGAGGACGTAAGTCTGAGAACACAAGCTAGACTTCGGATTCAGGGTGAGGGCACGGCAGGTACCCCCTGCAGATCTGAACCAATATCTCATGCATCTGAAGTCAGGGCGAGGATCCGACGTTGATTCAGGTTGGAGTTTCTGTGCATGACGGCCCCTTCATGAAGGGAGCAGAATCTCGAGGCCATGGAGGTTTTCCACGTTGGGAGATGTGGGATGCCCCCTTCAAGGATTCCTTCTGAGGGACAATTGATACCTGTTGGACAGCTCCAGGACATCCCATATGGAATGACTCCAGAGCACCGTTCCAGGATGGATGCCTGGGAAGTCCGCCTCGACTTCCAATTGTCTCCTAGCAACAAGACAGTTTAGATCTAATGGATCTGCGGGAGCAACCGGGGTGGCTGAGTTGAAATGCACTTTCCAGAGGATGGGTCCTAACGTGTGTTTGTGTCCATGAGGGCCTTGGATGGGGAGGTGGCACCGGGACCCTGAAGTATTCTCCTAAGCTTTGGCTTAGCTTCCATGCACAAGTTTCCTTGTGGATACAAGATTTGTTCTGATGGGTGCCTCAGGAAATCCCCTCTGCTGGTATTGGAATCCAGGCTTTTGAGGAGACATGCCTGTAAACCAAAGCAATGGATCCGATAATGGCCTCGGGTCCTGTCTGGTTCAATCTTCTTGGTATGAGTGGAGGTAGATGAGTGGAGGTAGATGCTCAGCCGGTATCAACCGCCCATTTTTTGTCCCGGGCGACCTACACTATTGAGATGGCCTCAGGGACTTTGGAGGGTTCTCCTAATTTGTACGATTTTTGACAATGGAATGGGCAGAATTCCCATGGATTGGGTGGGGGCAGTCCTAATGTGTGGCTCCAGGGGCCCCAGCCTGGAGGGAGTGTGGCCCAGGACTTTGAGGACAGAAGACTGAAAACACAAACTGAGCTTAAGTTTGGGGACGTAGGTATGGCACGCCCGATCTACAAACCATGAGAAGAACTCTTCAGGATATGAAGAATGAGCGAGTCTGAGGCGCTGGCTCAGACTTTTATCTCTGGATTTTGTTTCAGCGATGGCCGTGGAATGTTGGGGAGGTCTCATGGGCCATGGACGAATCTTCCTCTCTGTGGATTTGGCCCGATCCCAATTGTTTTTCGTCAATCTGTGGGATGGGAGGACTCCTTTCAGGTTTGTTACCTCAGGTGTCCCACGAAAAGAGGAATTCCAAAGCAGAGCCCTGGGGAAGAGTGAAGGGACAACCCGAACTATGGTTAAAAATTGGGGCCTAGAGGCATGGCAAGCCCAATATGCTGTCTCTTCATATAGGCCCTGAGAGGCCTTACCTGATGACTGGTCTCAGGCTGAGGGTCACAATGTGTGTTTGTGACCAATGTGGCACGCAAGCATGGGCTTGGCCTCATGGGCCACGCTTGTTTACACTACACTGAACGTTGGACAACATGCCAACCACAAGGTTTCTTGCCATAAGGAAAGAGTTCTGATTTCTGCATCATTTTCAACCCTGGGCAGTGGTTGGAGATAAGGTCTAGGTTCTGGAGCCTGAAAATCGCAGTTGGGAAGAGATGACGACCTAAGGCCATGGCGGGTCCCATGTGCTCAATGTGCGGCCAGCTGTCTGGGTGGGACCAGGAGGTGCAGGCTCAGTTTGGGTCAGAAGGGGAAATAGTGCCCAGGTCAGCCTATATGTTTGGGGTACAGCCGAATGGCGTGCTGGTTGATCCTCATTTTCGGTTTCGGGGTAGCCCTGAGGGCAATGTTTTACTTCTGTAGGGAAGGCAGAGTGCGGCATTGTAGTTCTGGATTGCCAAACTGGAGGGCTTGTGGGCCAGTAGTCTGAGGACGGAGTCTGAGAACCCAAGCTAGGCCTAGGTTTCTGGGTGAGGATATGGCAGGCACAATCTACAGACCTCAATAGAGATCTCGTGCATCTGAAGTCAGGGCAAGGATCAGACGATCGCTCAGGTTGGACTTTCTGCCCAGATGGCCCTTTCTTGAAGGGGTTGGATCACGAGGACATGGGGGTTTTCCCACGATGGGAGTTGTGAGAAGCTCCAAACTGCAAAGATTCTTCTGCAGGACAATTGAGACCTGTTGGTTGGCTCCAGGCCAATGATTCCGAGCAGGGTTCTAAGGATGGATGGCTGGGTAGCCCACCTCGCATTCCAATTGTCTCCAAGCAACAAGACAGGTTAGATCTGCTGGATGTGGGGGGCAACCGAGGAGGCTGAGTTGAAATGGACTCTCCTGTGGATGTGTCCTAATATGTTTTTGTGTCTATGGAGACCTTGGAATGAAGCGGTGGCCCTGGGGCCCTGAAGGGTCCTCCTAAACAGAGGCTTTGACACAGCTCCAACGTGCATGTCTCCCATGTGTAGATGAGATTTGTTCTGATGGGTGAGTCAAGAAACAGCCATATGCTGGTATTGAAATCCAGGCCTCTGAGGAGAGATGCCTGGAAACCAAAGCAATGGATCCGATTAGTGCCTAGGGGCCTGTTCGTTCCTTTTTACCTCTGGGGACATCAGTCTACGGGTCTGAGTGCAGGTAGGTGCTCAGATGGGCTCAGATTGCCCCTGTTTGTCCTGGGAAGCCACAACTATTGGGATGGCCTCAGGGACTTTGGAGGTTATCCTACTAGTAGGGTTGTGGCCATTGGAATGGGCACATACAATTCCCTTGGAGAGGGCAAGTATAGTCCTCAGGTTTGGCTCCAGGGCCCTGAGCCTGTAGGGTGGGTAGGCCAGAGCTGTTTGGACAGTTGTCTGAAAACACAAACTCGGCTTATGTTTTGGGTCATAGGTATGGCAGGACTGATCTACAGACCATGAGGAGAACACTTCGGGATATGAAAAAAGGGCGAGTGTGAGGCTCTTGCTCAAGTTTTTGTCTCTGGATATGGTGTCACTCATGGTCGTGAAATTGCCGGGTGACATCATGGTAAATGGACGAGTCTTACTCTCTGGGGTTTCGGTCCCGTCCAAAGAGTTTGGGGTCATTCTGGGGATGGAAGAAGTCCGTTTTTTTGTTGTTGTTGTCGATTTGTTTCATTTTGTTTTTCAACCTCAGATGTCCCACCAAATGAGGGATTCCAGAGTAGAGCCCTGGGGTGGGGCGACTGGACAACCAGAAATCTGGTTAAAAATAGGGGACTAGGGATATGTCAAGCCCATTATGACATCTAATGTCCAGCCACTGAGAGGACTTACTAGAGGACAGGACTCACGCTGAGGTCACAATGAGTGTTTATGCTCTCGTCGCACTCAAGAATGGGCGGGGCCTCAGGGTGAATGCTGGTTTCTCCTACACTGAACGTTGGACAACATGCCAACCACAAGGTTTCTTGCCATGGGTCAGGAAGAGTTCTGATTTCTGCATCACAGTCACCCGTGGGCAGTGATTGGAGATAAGGTCTAGGTTCTGAAGCCTGAAAACTGAGGTAGGGAAGAGATGATGACCTAAGGCCATGGCGGGTCTGATGTGCTCAGCGTGCGGTCAGCTGTCTGGGTGTTGGTCAGCAGGTCCGGGCTCAGGTTGTGTCAGACAGTGCATTAGTGCCCAGGTTAGACTATATAATTTGGGTACATTCGAGTGCCATGTAGGTTTATCCTCATTTAAGCTGCCTGGGCTGCTCATTAGGCAATATATTTTTTCTAGAGGGCAGGCAGAGTGCTTCATTATCGGTCCGGAATTGCCAAACTTGAGGGCTTCGGGGCCAGGAGAGTGATGACAGAAGTCTGAGAACACAAGCTAGACTTCGGATTCAGGGTGAGGGCACGGCAGGTACCCCCTGAAGATCTGAACCAATATCTCATGCATCTGAAGTCAGGGCGAGGATCCGACGTTGATTCAGGTTGGAGTTTCTGTGCATGACGGCCCCTTCATGAAGGGAGCGGAATCTCGAGGCCATGGAGGTTTTCCACGTTGGGAGATGTGGGATGCCCCCTTCAAGGATTCCTTCTGCGGGACAATTGAGACCTGTTGGACAGCTCCAGGACATCCCATATGGAATGACTCCAGAGCACCGTTCGAGGATGGATGCCTGGGAAGTCCGCCTCGCCTTCCAATTGTCTCCTAGCAACAAGACAGTTTAGATCTAATGGATCTGCGGGAGCAACCGGGGTGGCTGAGTTGAAGTGCACTTTCCAGAGGATGGGTCCTAACGTGTGTTTGTGTCCATGAGGGCCTTGGAATGGGGAGGTGGCACCGGGACCCTGAAGTATTCTCATAAGCTTTGGCTTAGCTTCCATGCACAAGTTTCCTTGTGGAGACGAGATTTGTTCTGATGGGTGCCTCAGGAAATCCCCTCTGCTGGTATTGGAATGCAGGCTTTTGAGGAGACATGCCTGTAAACCAAAGCAATGGATCCGATAAGTGCCTCGGGTCCTGTCTGGTTCAATCTTCTTGGTATGAGTGGAGGTAGATGAGTGGAGGTAGATGCTCAGCCGGTATCAACCGCCCTTTTTTGTCCCGGGCGACCTACAATATTGGGATGGCCTCAGGGACTTTGGAGGGTTCTCCTAATTTGTACAATTTTTGACAATGGAATGGGCAGAATTCCCATGGATTGGGTGGGGGCAGTCCTAATGTGTGGCTCCAGGGGCCCCAGCCTGGAGGGAGTGTGGCCCCGGACTTTGAGGACAGAAGACTGAAAACACAAACTCAGCTTAAGTGTGGGGACGTAGGTATGGCACGCCCGATCTACAAACCATGAGAAGAACTCTTCAGGATATGATAATGAGCGAGTCTGAGGCACTTGCTCAGGCTTTTGTCTCTGGATTTTGTTTCAGCGATGGCCGTGGAATGTTGGGGAGGTCTCATGGGCCATGGACGAATCTTCCTCTCTGTGGATTTGACCCGATCCCAATTGTTTTTCGTCAATCTGTGGGATGGGAGGACACCTTTCAGGTTTGTTACTCAGGTGTCCCACCAAAAGAGGAATTCCAAAGCAGAGCCCTGGGGAAGAGTGAAGGGACAACCCGAACTAGGGTTAAAAAGTGGGGACTAGGGGCATGGCAAGCCCAATATGCTGTCTCTTCATGTAGGCCCTGAGAGGCCTTACCTGAGGACTGGGCTCAGGCTGAGGGTCACAATGTGTGTTTGTGACCAATGTGGCCCGCAAGCATGGCCTGGGCCTCATGGGCCACGCTTGTTTCAACTACACTGAACGTTGGACAACATGCCAACCACAAGGTTTCTTGCCATGGGGAAAGAGTTCTGATTTCTGCATCATTTTCAACCCTGGGCAGTGGTTGGAGATAAGGTCTAGGTTCTGGAGCCTGAAAACCGCAGTTGGGAAGAGATGACGACCTAAGGCCATGGCGGGTCCGATGTGCTCAGTGTGCGGCCAGCTGTCTGGGTGGGACCAGGAGGTCCAGGCTCAGGCTGGGTCAGAAGGGGATATAGTGCCCAGGTCAGCCTATATGTTTGGGGTACAGCCGAATGGCGTGCAGGTTGATCCTCATTTGCGGTTTCGGGGTAGACCTGAGGGCAATGTTTTACTTCTGTAGGGCAGGCAGAGTGCGGCATTGTAGTTCTGGATTGCCAAACTGGAGGGCTTGTGGGCCAGTAGTCTGAAGATGGAGTCTGAGAACCCAAGCTAGGCCTAGGTTTCTGGGTGAGGATATGGCAGGCACAATCTACAGACCTCAATCGAGATCTCGTGCATCTGAAGTCAGGGCAAGGATCAGACGATCGCTCAGGTTGGACTTTCTGCCCTGATGGCCCTTTCTTGAAGGGGGTTGGATCACGAGGACATGGGTGTTTTCGCACGATGGGAGTTGTGAGAAGCTCCAAACTGCAAAGATTCTTCTGCAGGACAATTGAGACCTGTTGGTTGGCTCCAGGCCAACGATTCCGAGCAGGGTTCTAAGGATGGATGGCTGGGTAGCCCACCTCGCATTCCAATTGTCTCCAAGCAACAAGGCAGGTTAGATCTGCTGGATGTGGGGGGCAACCGAGGAGGCTGAGTTGAAATGGACTCTCCTGTGGATGTGTCCTAATATGTTTTTGTGTCTATGGAGACCTTGGAATGAAGCGGTGGCCCTGGGGCCCTGAAGGGTTCTCCTAAACAGAGGCTTTGACACAGCTCCAACGTGCATGTCTCCCATGTGTAGATGAGATTTGTTCTGATGGGTGAGTCAAGAAACAGCCATATGCTGGTATTGAAATCCAGGCCTCTGAGGAGAGATGCCTGGAAACCAAAGCAATGGATCCGATTAGTGCCTAGGGGCCTGTTCGTTCCTTTTTACCTCTGGGGACATCAGTCTACGGGTCTGAGTGCAGGTAGGTGCTCAGATGGGCTCAGATTGCCCCTGTTTGTCCTGGGAAGCCACAACTATTGGGATGGCCTCAGGGACTTTGGAGGTTATCCTACTAGTAGGGTTGTGGCCATTGGAATGGGCACATACAATTCCCTTGGAGAGGGCAAGTATAGTCCTCAGGTTTGGCTCCAGGGCCCTGAGCCTGTAGGGTGGGTAGGCCAGAGCTGTTTGGACAGTTGTCTGAAAACACAAACTCGGCTTATGTTTTGGGTCATAGGTATGGCAGGACTGATCTACAGACCATGAGGAGAACACTTCGGGATATGAAAAAAGGGCGAGTGTGAGGCTCTTGCTCAAGTTTTTGTCTCTGGATATCGTGTCACTCATGGTCGTGAAATTGCCGGGTGACATCATGGGAAATGGACGAGTCTTACTCTCTGGGGGTTCGGTCCCGTCCAAAGAGTTTGGGGTCATCTGGGGATGGAAGAAGTCCGTTTTTTTTGTTGTTGTCGATTTGTTTCATTTTGTTTTTCAACCTCAGATGTCCCACCAAATGAGGGATTCCAGAGTAGAGCCCTGGGGTGGCGCGACTGGACAACCAGAAATCTGGTTAAAAATTGGGGACTAGGGACATGTCAAGCCCATTATGACATCTAATGGTCCAGCCACTGAGAGGACTTACTAGAGGACAGGACTCACGCTGAGGTCACAATGCGTTTTTATGCTCTCGTCGCACTCAAGAATGGGCGGGGCCTCAGGGTGAATGCTGGTTTCTCCTACACTGAACGTTGGACAACATGCCAACCACAAGGTTTCTTGCCATGGGTCAGGAAGAGTTCTGATTTCTGCATCCCAGTGACCCGTGGGCAGTGATTGGAGATAAGGTCTAGGTTCTGAAGCCTGAAAACTGAGGTAGGGAAGAGATGATGACCTAAGGCCATGGCGGGTCTGATGTGCTCAGCGTGCGGTCAGCTGTCTGGGTGTTGGTCAGCAAGTCCGGGCTCAGGTTGTGTCAGACAGTGCATTAGTGCCCAGGTTAGACTATATAATTTGGGTACATTCGAGTGCCGTGTAGGTTTATCCTCATTTAAGGTGCCTGGGCTGCTCATTAGGCAATATATTTTTTCTAGAGGGCAGGCAGAGTGCTTCATTGTCGGTCCGGAATTGCCAAACTTGAGGGCTTCGGGGCCAGGAGAGTGAGGACGGAAGTCTGAGAACACAAGCTAGACTTCGGATTCAGGGTGAGGGCACGGCAGGTACCCCCTGAAGATCTGAACCAATATCTCATGCATCTGAAGTCAGGGCGAGGATCCGACGTTGGCTCAGGTTGGAGTTTCTGTGCATGACGGCCCCTTCATGAAGCGAGCGGAATCTCGAGGCCATGGAGGTTTTCCACGTTGGGAGATGTGGGATGCCCCCTTCAAGGATTCCTACTTTGGGACGATTGAGACCTGTTGGACAGCTCCAGGACATCCCATATGGAATGACTCCAGAGCACCGTTAAAGGATGGATGCCTGGGAAGTCCGCCTCGCCTTCCATTTGTCTCCTAGCAACAAGACAGTTTAGATCAAATGGATCTGCGGGAGCAACCGGGGTGGCTGAGTTGAAATGCACTTTCCAGAGGATGGGTCCTAACGTGTGTTTGTGTCCATGAGGGCCTTGGAATGGGGAGGTGGCACCGGGACCCTGAAGTATTCTCCTAAGCTTTGGCTTAGCTCCCATGCACAAGTTTCCTTGTGGAGACGAGATTTGTTCTGATGGGTGCCTCAGGAAATCCCCTCTGCTGGTATTGGAATCCAGGCTTTTGAGGAGACATGCCTGTAAATCAAAGCAATGGATTCGATAATGGCCTCGGGTCCTGTCTGGTTCAATCTCCTTGGTATGAGTGGAGGTAGATGAGTGGAGGTAGATGCTCAGCCGGTATCAACCGCCCATTTTTTGTCCGGGCGACCTACACTATTGGGATGGCCTCAGGGACTTTGGAGGGTTCTCCTAATTTGTACGAATTTTGACAATGGAATGGGCAGAATTCCCATGGATTGGGTGGGGGCAGTCCTAATGTGTGGCTCCAGGGGCCCCAGCCTGGAGGGAGTGTGGCCCAGGACTTTGAGGACAGAAGACTGAAAACACAAACTCAGCTTAACTTTGGGGACGTAGGTATGGCACGCCCGATCTACAAACCATGAGAAGAACTCTTCAGGATATGAAGAATGAGCGTGTCTGAGGCGCTTGCTCAGGCTTTTTTCTCTGGATTTTGTTTCAGCGATGGCCGTGGAATGTTGGGGAGGTCTCATGGGCCATGGACGAATCTTCCTCTCTGTGGATTTGGCCCGATCCCAATTGTTTTTCGTCAATCTGTGGGATGGGAGGACTCCTTTCAGGTTTGTTACCTCAGGTGTCCCACCAAAAGAGGAATTCCAAAGCAGAGCCTGGGGAAGAGTGAAGGGACAACCCGAACTATGGTTAAAAATTGGGGCCTAGGGGCATGGCAAGCCCAATATGCGGTCTCTTCATATAGGCCCTGAGAGGCCTTACCTGAGGACTGGGCTCAGGCTGAGGGTCACAATGTGTGTTTGTGACCAATGTGGCCCGCAAGCATGGGCTGGGCCTCATGGGCCACGCTTGTTTCAACTACACTGAACGTTGGACAACATGCCAACCACAAGGTTTCTTGCCATAAGGAAAGAGTTCTGATTTCTGCATCATTTTCAACCCTGGGCATTGGTTGGAGATAAGGTCTAGGTTCTGGAGCCTGAAAACCGCAGTTGGGAAGAGATGACGACCTAAGGCCATGGCGGGTCCGATGTGCTCAGTGTGCGGCCAGCTGTCTGGGTGGGACCAGGAGGTCCAGGCTCAGGCTGGGTCAGAAGGGGAAATAGTGCCCAGGTCAGCCTATATGTTTGGGGTACAGCCGAATAGCGTGCAGGTTGATCCTCATTTGCGGATTCGGGGTAGCCCTGAGGGCAATGTTTTACTTCTGTAGGGCAGGCAGAGTGCGGCATTGTAGTTCTGGATTGCCCAACTGGAGGGCTTGTGGGCCAGTAGTTTGAGGACGGAGTCTGAGAAACCAAGCTAGGCCTAGGTTTCTGGGTGAGGATATGGCAGGCACAATCTACAGACCTCAATAGAGATCTCGTGCATCAGAAGTCAGGGCAAGGATCAGACGATCGCTCAGGTTGGACTTTCTGCCCTGATGGCCCTTTCTTGAAGGGGGTTGGATCACGAGGACATGGGGGTTTTCCCACGATGGGAGTTGTGAGAAGCTCCAAACTGCAAAGATTCTTCTGCAGGACAATTGAGACCTGTTGGTTGGCTCCAGGCCAACGATTCCGAGCAGGGTTCTAAGGATGGATGGCTGGGTAGCCCACCTCGCATTCCAATGGTCTCCAAGCAACAAGACAGGTTAGATCTGCTGGATGTGGGGGGCAACCGAGGAGGCTGAGTTGAAATGGACTCTCCTGTGGATGTGTCCTAATATGTTTTTGTGTCTATGGAGACCTTGGAATGAAGCGGTGGCCCTGGGGCCCTGAAGGGTCCTCCTAAACAGAGGCTTTGACACAGCTCCAACGTGCATGTCTCCCATGTGTAGATGAGATTTGTTCTGATGGGTGAGTCAAGAAACAGCCATATGCTGGTATTGAAATCCAGGCCTCTGAGGAGAGATGCCTGGAAACCAAAGCAATGGATCCGATTAGTGCCTAGGGGCCTGTTCGTTCCTTTTTACCTCTGGGGACATCAGTCTACGGGTCTGAGTGCAGGTAGGTGCTCAGATGGGCTCAGATTGCCCCTGTTTGTCCTGGGAAGCCACAACTATTGGGATGGCCTCAGGGACTTTGGAGGTTGTCCTACTAGTAGGGTTGTGGCCATTGGAATGGGCACATACAATTCCCTTGGAGAGGGCAAGTACAGTCCTCAGGTTTGGCTCCAGGGCCCTGAGCCTGTAGGGTGTGTAGGCCAGAGCTGTTTGGACAGTTGTCTGAAAACACAAACTCGGCTTATGTTTTGGGTCATAGGTATGGCAGGACTGATCTACAGACCATGAGGAGAACACTTCGGGATATGAAAAAAGGGCGAGTGTGAGGCTCTTGCTCAAGTTTTTGTCTCTGGATATCGTGTCACTCATGGTCGTGGAATTGCCGGGTGACTTCATGGGAAATGGACGAGTCTTACTCTCTTGGGGTTCGGTCCCGTCCAAAGAGTTTGGGGTCATTCTGGGGATGGAAGAAGTCCGTTTTTTGTTGTTGTTGTCGATTTGTTTCATTTTGTTTTTCAACCTCAGATGTCCCACCAAATGAGGGATTCCAGAGTAGAGCCCTGGGGTGGCGCGACTGGACAACCAGAAATCTGGTTAAAAATTGGGGACTAGGGACATGTCAAGCCCATTATGACATCTAATGGTCCAGCCACTGAGAGGACTTACTAGAGGACAGGACTCACGCTGAGGTCACAATGCGTGTTTATGCTCTCGTCGCACTCAAGAATGGGCGGGGCCTCAGGGTGAATGCTGGTTTCTCCTACACTGAACGTTGGACAACATGCCAACCACAAGGTTTCTTGCCATGTGTCAGGAAGAGTTCTGATTTCTGCATCACAGTCACCCGTGGGCAGTGATTGGAGATAAGGTCTAGGTTCTGAAGCCTGAAAACTGAGGTAGGGAATAGATGATGACCAAAGGCCATGGCGGGTCTGATGTGCTCAGCGTGCGGTCAGCTGTCTGGGTGTTGGTCAGCAGGTCCGGGCTCAGGTTGTGTCAGACATTGCATTAGTGCCCAGGTTAGACTATATAATTTGGGTACATTCGAGTGCCGTATAGGTTTATCCTCATTTAAGCTGCCTGGGCTGCTCATTAGGCAATATATTTTTTCTAGAGGGCAGGCAGAGTGCTTATTTTCGGTCTGGAATTGCCAAACTTGAGGGCTTCGGGTCAGGAGAGTGAGGACGTAAGTCTGAGAACACAAGCTAGACTTCGGATTCAGGGTGAGGGCACGGCAGGTACCCCCTGCAGATCTGAACCAATATCTCATGCATCTGAATTCAGGGCGAGGATCCGACGTTGGCTCAGGTTGGAGTTTCTGTGCATGACGGCCCCTTCATGAAGGGAGCAGAATCTCGAGGCCATGGAGGTTTTCCACGTTGGGAGATGTGGGATGCCCCCTTCAAGTATTCCTTCTGCAGGACAACTGAGACCTGTTGGACAGCTCCAGGACATCCCATATTGAATGACTCCTGAGCACCGTTCCAGGATGGATGCCTGGGAAGTCCGCCTCGCCTTCCAATTGTCTCCTAGCAACAAGACAGTTTAGATCTAATGGATCTGCGGGAGCAACCGGGGTGGCTGAGTTGAAATGCACTTTCCAGAGGATGGGTCCTAACGTGTGTTTGTGTCCATGAGGGCCTTGGATGGGGAGGTGGCACCGGGACCCTGAAGTATTCTCCTAAGCTTTGGCTTAGCTCCCATGCACAAGTTTCCTTGTGGAGACGAGATTTGTTCTGATGGGTGCCTCAGGAAATCCCCTCTGCTGGTATTGGAATCCAGGCTTTTGAGGAGACATGCCTGTAAATCAAAGCAATGGATTCGATAATGGCCTCGGGTCCTGTCTGGTTCAATCTTCTTGGTATGAGTGGAGGTAGATGAGTGGAGGTAGATGCTCAGCCGGTATCAACCGCCCTTTTTTGTCCCGGGCGACCTACACTATTGGGATGGCCTCAGGGACTTTGGAGGGTTCTCCTAATTTGTATTATTTTTGACAATGGAATGGGCAGAATTCCCATGGATTGGGTGGGGGCAGTCCTAATGTGTGGCTCCAGGGGCCCCAGCCTGGAGGGAGTGTGGCCCAGGATTTTGAGAACAGAAGACTGAAAACACAAACTCAGCTTAACTTTGGGGACGTAGGTATGGCACGCCCGATCTACAAACCATGAAAAGAAGTCTTCAGGATATGAAGAATGAGCGAGTCTGAGGCGCTTGCTCAGGCTTTTTTCTCTGGATTTTGTTTCAGCGATGGCCGTGGAATGTTGGGGAGGTCTCATGGGCCATGGACGAATCTTCCTCTCTGTGGATTTGGCCCGATCCCAATTGTTTTTCGTCAATCTGTGGGATGGGAGGACTCCTTTCAGGTTTGTTACCTCAGGTGTCCCACCAAAAGAGGAATTCCAAAGCAGAGCCCTGGGGAAGAGTGAAGGGACAACCCGAACTATGGTTAAAAATTGGGGCCTAGGGGCATGGCAAGCCCAATATGCTGTCTCTTCATATATGCCCTGAGAGGCCTTACCTGAGGACTGGGCTCAGGCTGAGGGTCACAATGTGTGTTTGTGACCAATGTGGCCCGCAAGCATGGGCTGGGCCTCATGGGCCACGCTTGTTTCAACTACACTGAACGTTGGACAACATGCCAACCACAAGGTTTCTTGCCATAAGGAAAGAGTTCTGATTTCTGCATCATTTTCAACCCTGGGCATTGGTTGGAGATAAGGTCTAGGTTCTGGAGCCTGAAAACCGCAGTTGGGAAGAGATGACGACCTAAGGCCATGGCGGGTCCGATGTGCTCAGTGTGCGGCCAGCTGTCTGGGTGGGACCAGGAGGTCCAGGCTCAGGCTGGGTCAGAAGGGGAAATAGTGCCCAGGTCAGCCTATATGTTTGGGGTACAGCCGAATGGCGTGCAGGTTGATCCTCATTTGCGGTTTCGGGGTAGCCCTGAGGGCAATGTTTTACTTCTGTAGGGCAGGCAGAGTGCGGCATTGTAGTTCTGGATTGCCCAACTGGAGGGCTTGTGGGCCAGTAGTTTGAGGACGGAGTCTGAGAACCCAAGCTAGGCCTAGGTTTCTGGGTGAGGATATGGCAGGCACAATCTACAGACCTCAATAGAGATCTCGTGCATCAGAAGTCAGGGCAAGGATCAGACGATCGCTCAGGTTGGACTTTCTGCCCTGATGGCCCTTTCTTGAAGGGGGTTGGATCACGAGGACATGGGGGTTTTCCCACGATGGGAGTTGTGAGAAGCTCCAAACTGCAAAGATTCTTCTGCAGGACAATTGAGACCTGTTGGTTGGCTCCAGGCCAACGATTCCGATTAGGGTTCTAAGGATGGATGGCTGGGTAGCCCACCTCGCATTCCAATTGTCTCCAAGCAACAAGACAGGTTAGATCTGCTGGATGTGGGGGGCAACCGAGGAGGCTGAGTTGAAATGGACTCTCCTGTGGATGTGTCCTAATATGTTTTTGTGTCTATGGAGACCTTGGAATGAAGCGGTGGCCCTGGGGCCCTGAAGGGTTCTCCTAAACAGAGGCTTTGACAAAGCTCCAACGTGCATGTTTCCCATGTGTAGATGAGATTTGTTCTGATGGGTGAGTCAAGAAACAGCCATATGCTGGTATTGAAATCCAGGCCTCTGAGGAGAGATGCCTGGAAACCAAAGCAATGGATCCGATTAGTGCCTAGGGGCCTGTTCGTTCCTTTTTACCTCTGGGGACATCAGTCTACGGGTCTGAGTGCAGGTAGGTGCTCAGATGGGCTCAGATTGCCCCTGTTTGTCCTGGGAAGCCACAACTATTGGGATGGCCTCAGGGACTTTGGAGGTTGTCCTACTAGTAGGGTTGTGGCCATTGGAATGGGCACATACAATTCCCTTGGAGAGGGCAAGTACAGTCCTCAGGTTTGGCTCCAGGGCCCTGAGCCTGTAGGGTGTGTAGGCCAGAGCTGTTTGGACAGTTGTCTGAAAACACAAACTCGGCTTATGTTTTGGGTCATAGGTATGGCAGGACTGATCTACAGACCATGAGGAGAACACTTCGGGATATGAAAAAAGGGCGAGTGTGAGGCTCTTGCTCAAGTTTTTGTCTCTGGATATCGTGTCACTCATGGTCGTGAAATTGCCGGGTGACTTCATGGGAAATGGACGAGTCTTACTCTCTGGGGGTTCGGTCCCGTCCAAAGAGTTTGGGGTCATTCTGGGGATGGAAGAAGTCCGTTTTTTGTTGTTGTTGTCGATTTGTTTCATTTTGTTTTTCAACCTCAGATGTCCCACCAAATGAGGGATTCCAGAGTAGAGCCCTGGGGTGGCGCGACTGGACAACCAGAAATCTGGTTAAAAATTGGGGACTAGGGACATGTCAAGCCCATTATGACATCTAATGGTCCAGCCACTGAGAGGACTTACTAGAGGACAGGACTCACGCTGAGGTCACAATGCGTGTTTATGCTCTCGTCGCACTCAAGAATGGGCGGGGCCTCAGGGTGAATGCTGGTTTCTCCTACACTGAACGTTGGACAACATGCCAACCACAAGGTTTCTTGCCATGGGTCAGGAAGAGTTCTGATTTCTGCATCACAGTCACCCGTGGGCAGTGATTGGAGATAAGGTCTAGGTTCTGAAGCCTGAAAACTGAGGTAGGGAAGAGATGATGACCAAAGGCCATGGCGGGTCTGATGTGCTCAGCGTGCGGTCAGCTGTCTGGGTGTTGGTCAGCAGGTCCGGGCTCAGGTTGTGTCAGACATTGCATTAGTGCCCAGGTTAGACTATATAATTTGGGTACATTCGAGTGCCGTATAGGTTGATCCTCATTTAAGCTGCCTGGGCTGCTCATTAGGCAATATATTTTTTCTAGAGGGCAGGCAGAGTGCTTCTTTTCGGTCCGGAATTGCCAAACTTGAGGGCTTCGGGTCAGGAGAGTGAGGACGTAAGTCTGAGAACACAAGCTAGACTTCGGATTCAGGGTGAGGGCACGGCAGGTACCCCCTGCAGATCTGAACCAATATCTCATGCATCTGAATTCAGGGCGAGGATCCGACGTTGGCTCAGGTTGGAGTTTCTGTGCATGACGGCCCCTTCATGAAGGGAGCAGAATCTCGAGGCCATGGAGGTTTTCCACGTTGGGAGATGTGGGATGCCCCCTTCAAGTATTCCTTCTGCAGGACAATTGAGACCTGTTGGACAGCTCCAGGACATCCCATATTGAATGACTCCTGAGCACCGTTCCAGGATGGATGCCTGGGAAGTCCGCCTCGCCTTCCAATTGTCTCCTAGCAACAAGACAGTTTAGATCTAATGGATCTGCGGGAGCAACCGGGGTGGCTGAGTTGAAATGCACTTTCCAGAGGATGGGTCCTAACGTGTGTTTGTGTCCATGAGGGCCTTGGAATGGGGAGGTGGCACCGGGACCCTGAAGTATTCTCCTAAGCTTTGGCTTAGCTCCCATGCACAAGTTTCCTTGTGGAGACGAGATTTGTTCTGATGGGTGCCTCAGGAAATCCCCTCTGCTGGTATTGGAATCCAGGCTTTTGAGGAGACATGCCTGTAAATCAAAGCAATGGATTCGATAATGGCCTCGGGTCCTGTCTGGTTCAATCTTCTTGGTATGAGTGGAGGTAGATGAGTTGAGGTAGATGCTCAGCCGGTATCAACCGCCCTTTTTTGTCCCGGGCGACCTACACTATTGGGATGGCCTCAGGGACTTTGGAGGGTTCTCCTAATTTGTATTATTTTTGACAATGGAATGGGCAGAATTCCCATGGATTGGGTGGGGGCAGTCCTAATGTGTGGCTCCAGGGGCCCCAGCCTGGAGGGAGTGTGGCCCAGGACTTTGAGAACAGAAGACTGAAAACACAAACTCAGCTTAACTTTGGGGACGTAGGTATGGCACGCCCGATCTACAAACCATGAGAAGAAGTCTTCAGGATATGAAGAATGAGCGAGTCTGAGGGGCTTGCTCAGGCTTTTTTCTCTGGATTTTGTTTCAGCGATGGCCGTGGAATGTTGGGGAGGTCTCATGGGCCATGGACGAATCTTCCTCTCTGTGGATTTGGCCCGATCCCAATTGTTTTTCGTCAATCTGTGGGATGGGAGGACTCCTTTCAGGTTTGTTACCTCAGGTGTCCCACCAAAAGAGGAATTCCAAAGCAGAGCCCTGGGGAAGAGTGAAGGGACAACCCGAACTATGGTTAAAAATTGGGGCCTAAGGGCATGGCAAGCCCAATATGCTGTCTCTTCATATAGGCCCTGAGAGGCCTTACCTGAGGACTGGGCTCAGGCTGAGGGTCACAATGTGTGTTTGTGACCAATGAGGCCCGCAAGCATGGGCTGGGCCTCATGGGCCACGCTTATTTCAACTACACTGAACGTTGGACAACATGCCAACCACAAGGTTTCTTGCCATAAGGAAAGAGTTCTGATTTCTGCATCATTTTCAGCCCTGGGCATTGGTTGGAGATAAGGTCTAGGTTCTGGAGCCTGAAAACCGCAGTTGGGAAGAGATGACGACCTAAGGCCATGGCGGGTCCGATGTGCTCAGTGTGCGGCCAGCTGTCTGGGTGGGACCAGGAGGTCCAGGCTCAGGCTGGGTCAGAAGGGGAAATAGTGCCCAGGTCAGCCTATATGTTTGGGGTACAGCCGAATGGCGTGCAGGTTGATCCTCATTTGCGGTTTCGGGGTAGCCCAGAGGGCAATGTTTTACTTCTGTAGGGCAGGCAGAGTGCGGCATTGTAGTTCTGGATTGCCCAACTGGAGGGCTTGTGGGCCAGTAGATGAGGACGGAGTCTGAGAACCCAAGCTAGGCCTAGGTTTCTGGGTGAGGTTATGGCAGGCACAATCTACAGACCTCAATCGAGATCTCATGCATCTGAAGTCAGGGCAAGGATCAGACGATCGCTCAGGTTGGACTTTCTGCCCTGATGGCCCTTTCTTGAAGGGGGTTGGATCACGAGTACATGGGTGATTTCCCACGATGGGAGTTGTGAGAAGCTCCAAACTGCAAAGATTCTTCTGCAGGACAATTGAGACCTGTTGGTTGGCTCCAGGCCAACGATTCCGAGCAGGGTTCTAAGGATGGATGGCTGGGTAGCCCACCTCGCATTCCAATTGTCTCCAAGCAACAAGACAGGTTAGATCTGCTGGATGTGGGGGGCAACCGAGGAGGCTGAGTTGAAATGGACTCTCCTGTGGATGTGTCCTAATATGTTTTTGTGTCTATGGAGACCTTGGAATGAAGCGGTGGCCCTGGGGCCCTGAAGGGTCCTCCTAAACAGAGGCTTTGACACAGCTCCAACGTGCATGTCTCCCATGTGTAGATGAGATTTGTTCTGATGGGTGAGTCAAGAAACAGCCATATGCTGGTATTGAAATCCAGGCCTCTGAGGAGAGATGCCTGGAAACCAAAGCAATGGATCCGATTAGTGCCTAGGGGCCTGTTCGTTCCTTTTTACCTCTGGGGACATCAGTCTACGGGTCTGAGTGCAGGTAGGTGCTCAGATGGGCTCAGATTGCCCCTGTTTGTCCTGGGAAGCCACAACTATTGGGATGGCCTCAGGGACTTTGGAGGTTGTCCTACTAGTAGGGTTGTGGCCATTGGAATGGGCACATACAATTCCCTTGGAGAGGGCAAGTACAGTCCTCAGGTTTGGCTCCAGGGCCCTGAGCCTGTAGGGTGTGTAGGCCAGAGCTGTTTGGACAGTTGTCTGAAAACACAAACTCGGCTTATGTTTTGGGTCATAGGTATGGCAGGACTGATCTACAGACCATGAGGAGAACACTTCGGGATATGAAAAAAGGGCGAGTGTGAGGCTCTTGCTCAAGTTTTTGTCTCTGGATATCGTGTCACTCATGGTCGTGGAATTGCCGGGTGACTTCATGGGAAATGGACGAGTCTTACTCTCTTGGGGTTCGGTCCCGTCCAAAGAGTTTGGGGTCATTCTGGGGATGGAAGAAGTCCGTTTTTTGTTGTTGTTGTCGATTTGTTTCATTTTGTTTTTCAACCTCAGATGTCCCACCAAATGAGGGATTCCAGAGTAGAGCCCTGGGGTGGCGCGACTGGACAACCAGAAATCTGGTTAAAAATTGGGGACTAGGGACATGTCAAGCCCATTATGACATCTAATGGTCCAGCCACTGAGAGGACTTACTAGAGGACAGGACTCACGCTGAGGTCACAATGCGTGTTTATGCTCTCGTCGCACTCAAGAATGGGCGGGGCCTCAGGGTGAATGCTGGTTTCTCCTACACTGAACGTTGGACAACATGCCAACCACAAGGTTTCTTGCCATGGGTCAGGAAGAGTTCTGATTTCTGCATCACAGTCACCCGTGGGCAGTGATTGGAGATAAGGTCTAGGTTCTGAAGCCTGAAAACTGAGGTAGGGAAGAGATGATGACCAAAGGCCATGGCGGGTCTGATGTGCTCAGCGTGCGGTCAGCTGTCTGGGTGTTGGTCAGCAGGTCCGGGCTCAGGTTGTGTCAGACATTGCATTAGTGCCCAGGTTAGACTATATAATTTGGGTACATTCGAGTGCCGTATAGGTTTATCCTCATTTAAGCTGCCTGGGCTGCTCATTAGGCAATATATTTTTTCTAGAGGGCAGGCAGAGTGCTTCTTTTCGGTCCGGAATTGCCAAACTTGAGGGCTTCGGGTCAGGAGAGTGAGGACGTAAGTCTGAGAACACAAGCTAGACTTCGGATTCAGGGTGAGGGCACGGCAGGTACCCCCTGCAGATCTGAACCAATATCTCATGCATCTGAATTCAGGGCGAGGATCCGACGTTGGCTCAGGTTGGAGTTTCTGTGCATGACGGCCCCTTCATGAAGGGAGCAGAATCTCGAGGCCATGGAGGTTTTCCACGTTGGGAGATGTGGGATGCCCCCTTCAAGTATTCCTTCTGCAGGACAACTGAGACCTGTTGGACAGCTCCAGGACATCCCATATTGAATGACTCCTGAGCACCGTTCCAGGATGGATGCCTGGGAAGTCCGCCTCGCCTTCCAATTGTCTCCTAGCAACAAGACAGTTTAGATCTAATGGATCTGCGGGAGCAACCGGGGTGGCTGAGTTGAAATGCACTTTCCAGAGGATGGGTCCTAACGTGTGTTTGTGTCCATGAGGGCCTTGGATGGGGAGGTGGCACCGGGACCCTGAAGTATTCTCCTAAGCTTTGGCTTAGCTCCCATGCACAAGTTTCCTTGTGGAGACGAGATTTGTTCTGATGGGTGCCTCAGGAAATCCCCTCTGCTGGTATTGGAATCCAGGCTTTTGAGGAGACATGCCTGTAAATCAAAGCAATGGATTCGATAATGGCCTCGGGTCCTGTCTGGTTCAATCTTCTTGGTATGAGTGGAGGTAGATGAGTGGAGGTAGATGCTCAGCCGGTATCAACCGCCCTTTTTTGTCCCGGGCGACCTACACTATTGGGATGGCCTCAGGGACTTTGGAGGGTTCTCCTAATTTGTATTATTTTTGACAATGGAATGGGCAGAATTCCCATGGATTGGGTGGGGGCAGTCCTAATGTGTGGCTCCAGGGGCCCCAGCCTGGAGGGAGTGTGGCCCAGGATTTTGAGAACAGAAGACTGAAAACACAAACTCAGCTTAACTTTGGGGACGTAGGTATGGCACGCCCGATCTACAAACCATGAAAAGAAGTCTTCAGGATATGAAGAATGAGCGAGTCTGAGGCGCTTGCTCAGGCTTTTTTCTCTGGATTTTGTTTCAGCGATGGCCGTGGAATGTTGGGGAGGTCTCATGGGCCATGGACGAATCTTCCTCTCTGTGGATTTGGCCCGATCCCAATTGTTTTTCGTCAATCTGTGGGATGGGAGGACTCCTTTCAGGTTTGTTACCTCAGGTGTCCCACCAAAAGAGGAATTCCAAAGCAGAGCCCTGGGGAAGAGTGAAGGGACAACCCGAACTATGGTTAAAAATTGGGGCCTAGGGGCATGGCAAGCCCAATATGCTGTCTCTTCATATATGCCCTGAGAGGCCTTACCTGAGGACTGGGCTCAGGCTGAGGGTCACAATGTGTGTTTGTGACCAATGTGGCCCGCAAGCATGGGCTGGGCCTCATGGGCCACGCTTGTTTCAACTACACTGAACGTTGGACAACATGCCAACCACAAGGTTTCTTGCCATAAGGAAAGAGTTCTGATTTCTGCATCATTTTCAACCCTGGGCATTGGTTGGAGATAAGGTCTAGGTTCTGGAGCCTGAAAACCGCAGTTGGGAAGAGATGACGACCTAAGGCCATGGCGGGTCCGATGTGCTCAGTGTGCGGCCAGCTGTCTGGGTGGGACCAGGAGGTCCAGGCTCAGGCTGGGTCAGAAGGGGAAATAGTGCCCAGGTCAGCCTATATGTTTGGGGTACAGCCGAATGGCGTGCAGGTTGATCCTCATTTGCGGTTTCGGGGTAGCCCTGAGGGCAATGTTTTACTTCTGTAGGGCAGGCAGAGTGCGGCATTGTAGTTCTGGATTGCCCAACTGGAGGGCTTGTGGGCCAGTAGTTTGAGGACGGAGTCTGAGAACCCAAGCTAGGCCTAGGTTTCTGGGTGAGGATATGGCAGGCACAATCTACAGACCTCAATAGAGATCTCGTGCATCAGAAGTCAGGGCAAGGATCAGACGATCGCTCAGGTTGGACTTTCTGCCCTGATGGCCCTTTCTTGAAGGGGGTTGGATCACGAGGACATGGGGGTTTTCCCACGATGGGAGTTGTGAGAAGCTCCAAACTGCAAAGATTCTTCTGCAGGACAATTGAGACCTGTTGGTTGGCTCCAGGCCAACGATTCCGATTAGGGTTCTAAGGATGGATGGCTGGGTAGCCCACCTCGCATTCCAATTGTCTCCAAGCAACAAGACAGGTTAGATCTGCTGGATGTGGGGGGCAACCGAGGAGGCTGAGTTGAAATGGACTCTCCTGTGGATGTGTCCTAATATGTTTTTGTGTCTATGGAGACCTTGGAATGAAGCGGTGGCCCTGGGGCCCTGAAGGGTTCTCCTAAACAGAGGCTTTGACAAAGCTCCAACGTGCATGTTTCCCATGTGTAGATGAGATTTGTTCTGATGGGTGAGTCAAGAAACAGCCATATGCTGGTATTGAAATCCAGGCCTCTGAGGAGAGATGCCTGGAAACCAAAGCAATGGATCCGATTAGTGCCTAGGGGCCTGTTCGTTCCTTTTTACCTCTGGGGACATCAGTCTACGGGTCTGAGTGCAGGTAGGTGCTCAGATGGGCTCAGATTGCCCCTGTTTGTCCTGGGAAGCCACAACTATTGGGATGGCCTCAGGGACTTTGGAGGTTGTCCTACTAGTAGGGTTGTGGCCATTGGAATGGGCACATACAATTCCCTTGGAGAGGGCAAGTACAGTCCTCAGGTTTGGCTCCAGGGCCCTGAGCCTGTAGGGTGTGTAGGCCAGAGCTGTTTGGACAGTTGTCTGAAAACACAAACTCGGCTTATGTTTTGGGTCATAGGTATGGCAGGACTGATCTACAGACCATGAGGAGAACACTTCGGGATATGAAAAAAGGGCGAGTGTGAGGCTCTTGCTCAAGTTTTTGTCTCTGGATATCGTGTCACTCATGGTCGTGAAATTGCCGGGTGACTTCATGGGAAATGGACGAGTCTTACTCTCTGGGGGTTCGGTCCCGTCCAAAGAGTTTGGGGTCATTCTGGGGATGGAAGAAGTCCGTTTTTTGTTGTTGTTGTCGATTTGTTTCATTTTGTTTTTCAACCTCAGATGTCCCACCAAATGAGGGATTCCAGAGTAGAGCCCTGGGGTGGCGCGACTGGACAACCAGAAATCTGGTTAAAAATTGGGGACTAGGGACATGTCAAGCCCATTATGACATCTAATGGTCCAGCCACTGAGAGGACTTACTAGAGGACAGGACTCACGCTGAGGTCACAATGCGTGTTTATGCTCTCGTCGCACTCAAGAATGGGCGGGGCCTCAGGGTGAATGCTGGTTTCTCCTACACTGAACGTTGGACAACATGCCAACCACAAGGTTTCTTGCCATGGGTCAGGAAGAGTTCTGATTTCTGCATCACAGTCACCCGTGGGCAGTGATTGGAGATAAGGTCTAGGTTCTGAAGCCTGAAAACTGAGGTAGGGAAGAGATGATGACCAAAGGCCATGGCGGGTCTGATGTGCTCAGCGTGCGGTCAGCTGTCTGGGTGTTGGTCAGCAGGTCCGGGCTCAGGTTGTGTCAGACATTGCATTAGTGCCCAGGTTAGACTATATAATTTGGGTACATTCGAGTGCCGTATAGGTTGATCCTCATTTAAGCTGCCTGGGCTGCTCATTAGGCAATATATTTTTTCTAGAGGGCAGGCAGAGTGCTTCTTTTCGGTCCGGAATTGCCAAACTTGAGGGCTTCGGGTCAGGAGAGTGAGGACGTAAGTCTGAGAACACAAGCTAGACTTCGGATTCAGGGTGAGGGCACGGCAGGTACCCCCTGCAGATCTGAACCAATATCTCATGCATCTGAATTCAGGGCGAGGATCCGACGTTGGCTCAGGTTGGAGTTTCTGTGCATGACGGCCCCTTCATGAAGGGAGCAGAATCTCGAGGCCATGGAGGTTTTCCACGTTGGGAGATGTGGGATGCCCCCTTCAAGTATTCCTTCTGCAGGACAATTGAGACCTGTTGGACAGCTCCAGGACATCCCATATTGAATGACTCCTGAGCACCGTTCCAGGATGGATGCCTGGGAAGTCCGCCTCGCCTTCCAATTGTCTCCTAGCAACAAGACAGTTTAGATCTAATGGATCTGCGGGAGCAACCGGGGTGGCTGAGTTGAAATGCACTTTCCAGAGGATGGGTCCTAACGTGTGTTTGTGTCCATGAGGGCCTTGGAATGGGGAGGTGGCACCGGGACCCTGAAGTATTCTCCTAAGCTTTGGCTTAGCTCCCATGCACAAGTTTCCTTGTGGAGACGAGATTTGTTCTGATGGGTGCCTCAGGAAATCCCCTCTGCTGGTATTGGAATCCAGGCTTTTGAGGAGACATGCCTGTAAATCAAAGCAATGGATTCGATAATGGCCTCGGGTCCTGTCTGGTTCAATCTTCTTGGTATGAGTGGAGGTAGATGAGTTGAGGTAGATGCTCAGCCGGTATCAACCGCCCTTTTTTGTCCCGGGCGACCTACACTATTGGGATGGCCTCAGGGACTTTGGAGGGTTCTCCTAATTTGTATTATTTTTGACAATGGAATGGGCAGAATTCCCATGGATTGGGTGGGGGCAGTCCTAATGTGTGGCTCCAGGGGCCCCAGCCTGGAGGGAGTGTGGCCCAGGACTTTGAGAACAGAAGACTGAAAACACAAACTCAGCTTAACTTTGGGGACGTAGGTATGGCACGCCCGATCTACAAACCATGAGAAGAAGTCTTCAGGATATGAAGAATGAGCGAGTCTGAGGGGCTTGCTCAGGCTTTTTTCTCTGGATTTTGTTTCAGCGATGGCCGTGGAATGTTGGGGAGGTCTCATGGGCCATGGACGAATCTTCCTCTCTGTGGATTTGGCCCGATCCCAATTGTTTTTCGTCAATCTGTGGGATGGGAGGACTCCTTTCAGGTTTGTTACCTCAGGTGTCCCACCAAAAGAGGAATTCCAAAGCAGAGCCCTGGGGAAGAGTGAAGGGACAACCCGAACTATGGTTAAAAATTGGGGCCTAAGGGCATGGCAAGCCCAATATGCTGTCTCTTCATATAGGCCCTGAGAGGCCTTACCTGAGGACTGGGCTCAGGCTGAGGGTCACAATGTGTGTTTGTGACCAATGAGGCCCGCAAGCATGGGCTGGGCCTCATGGGCCACGCTTATTTCAACTACACTGAACGTTGGACAACATGCCAACCACAAGGTTTCTTGCCATAAGGAAAGAGTTCTGATTTCTGCATCATTTTCAGCCCTGGGCATTGGTTGGAGATAAGGTCTAGGTTCTGGAGCCTGAAAACCGCAGTTGGGAAGAGATGACGACCTAAGGCCATGGCGGGTCCGATGTGCTCAGTGTGCGGCCAGCTGTCTGGGTGGGACCAGGAGGTCCAGGCTCAGGCTGGGTCAGAAGGGGAAATAGTGCCCAGGTCAGCCTATATGTTTGGGGTACAGCCGAATGGCGTGCAGGTTGATCCTCATTTGCGGTTTCGGGGTAGCCCAGAGGGCAATGTTTTACTTCTGTAGGGCAGGCAGAGTGCGGCATTGTAGTTCTGGATTGCCCAACTGGAGGGCTTGTGGGCCAGTAGATGAGGACGGAGTCTGAGAACCCAAGCTAGGCCTAGGTTTCTGGGTGAGGTTATGGCAGGCACAATCTACAGACCTCAATCGAGATCTCATGCATCTGAAGTCAGGGCAAGGATCAGACGATCGCTCAGGTTGGACTTTCTGCCCTGATGGCCCTTTCTTGAAGGGGGTTGGATCACGAGTACATGGGTGATTTCCCACGATGGGAGTTGTGAGAAGCTCCAAACTGCAAAGATTCTTCTGCAGGACAATTGAGACCTGTTGGTTGGCTCCAGGCCAACGATTCCGAGCAGGGTTCTAAGGATGGATGGCTGGGTAGCCCACCTCGCATTCCAATTGTCTCCAAGCAACAAGACAGGTTAGATCTGCTGGATGTGGGGGGCAACCGAGGAGGCTGAGTTGAAATGGACTCTCCTGTGGATGTGTCCTAATATGTTTTTGTGTCTATGGAGACCTTGGAATGAAGCGGTGGCCCTGGGGCCCTGAAGGGTCCTCCTAAACAGAGGCTTTGACACAGCTCCAACGTGCATGTCTCCCATGTGTAGATGAGATTTGTTCTGATGGGTGAGTCAAGAAACAGCCATATGCTGGTATTGAAATCCAGGCCTCTGAGGAGAGATGCCTGGAAACCAAAGCAATGGATCCGATTAGTGCCTAGGGGCCTGTTCGTTCCTTTTTACCTCTGGGGACATCAGTCTACGGGTCTGAGTGCAGGTAGGTGCTCAGATGGGCTCAGATTGCCCCTGTTTGTCCTGGGAAGCCACAACTATTGGGATGGCCTCAGGGACTTTGGAGGTTGTCCTACTAGTAGGGTTGTGGCCATTGGAATGGGCACATACAATTCCCTTGGAGAGGGCAAGTACAGTCCTCAGGTTTGGCTCCAGGGCCCTGAGCCTGTAGGGTGTGTAGGCCAGAGCTGTTTGGACAGTTGTCTGAAAACACAAACTCGGCTTATGTTTTGGGTCATAGGTATGGCAGGACTGATCTACAGACCATGAGGAGAACACTTCGGGATATGAAAAAAGGGCGAGTGTGAGGCTCTTGCTCAAGTTTTTGTCTCTGGATATCGTGTCACTCATGGTCGTGGAATTGCCGGGTGACTTCATGGGAAATGGACGAGTCTTACTCTCTTGGGGTTCGGTCCCGTCCAAAGAGTTTGGGGTCATTCTGGGGATGGAAGAAGTCCGTTTTTTGTTGTTGTTGTCGATTTGTTTCATTTTGTTTTTCAACCTCAGATGTCCCACCAAATGAGGGATTCCAGAGTAGAGCCCTGGGGTGGCGCGACTGGACAACCAGAAATCTGGTTAAAAATTGGGGACTAGGGACATGTCAAGCCCATTATGACATCTAATGGTCCAGCCACTGAGAGGACTTACTAGAGGACAGGACTCACGCTGAGGTCACAATGCGTGTTTATGCTCTCGTCGCACTCAAGAATGGGCGGGGCCTCAGGGTGAATGCTGGTTTCTCCTACACTGAACGTTGGACAACATGCCAACCACAAGGTTTCTTGCCATGGGTCAGGAAGAGTTCTGATTTCTGCATCACAGTCACCCGTGGGCAGTGATTGGAGATAAGGTCTAGGTTCTGAAGCCTGAAAACTGAGGTAGGGAAGAGATGATGACCAAAGGCCATGGCGGGTCTGATGTGCTCAGCGTGCGGTCAGCTGTCTGGGTGTTGGTCAGCAGGTCCGGGCTCAGGTTGTGTCAGACATTGCATTAGTGCCCAGGTTAGACTATATAATTTGGGTACATTCGAGTGCCGTATAGGTTTATCCTCATTTAAGCTGCCTGGGCTGCTCATTAGGCAATATATTTTTTCTAGAGGGCAGGCAGAGTGCTTCTTTTCGGTCCGGAATTGCCAAACTTGAGGGCTTCGGGTCAGGAGAGTGAGGACGTAAGTCTGAGAACACAAGCTAGACTTCGGATTCAGGGTGAGGGCACGGCCGGTACCCCCTGCAGATCTGAACCAATATCTCATGCATCTGAATTCAGGGCGAGGATCCGACGTTGGCTCAGGTTGGAGTTTCTGTGCATGACGGCCCCTTCATGAAGGGAGCAGAATCTCGAGGCCATGGAGGTTTTCCACGTTGGGAGATGTGGGATGCCCCCTTCAAGTATTCCTTCTGCAGGACAATTGAGACCTGTTGGACAGCTCCAGGACATCCCATATTGAATGACTCCTGAGCACCGTTCCAGGATGGATGCCTGGGAAGTCCGCCTCGCCTTCCAATTGTCTCCTAGCAACAAGACAGTTTAGATCTAATGGATCTGCGGGAGCAACCGGGGTGGCTGAGATGAAATGCACTTTCCAGAGGATGGGTCCTAACGTGTGTTTGTGTCCATGAGGGCCTTGGAATGGGGAGGTGGCACCGGGACCCTGAAGTATTCTCCTAAGCTTTGGCTTAGCTCCCATGCACAAGTTTCCTTGTGGAGACGAGATTTGTTCTGATGGGTGCCTCAGGAAATCCCCTCTGCTGGTATTGGAATCCAGGCTTTTGAGGAGACATGCCTGTAAACCAAAGCAATGGATCCGATAATGGCCTCGGGTCCTGTCTGGTTCAATCTTCTTGGTATGAGTGGAGGTCGATGAGTGGAGGTAGATGCTCAGCCGGTATCAACCGCCCTTTTTTGTCCCGGGCGACCTACACTATTGGGATGGCCTCAGGGACTTTGGAGGGTTCTCCTAATTTGTATTATTTTTGACAATGGAATGGGCAGAATTCCCATGGATTGGGTGGGGGCAGTCCTAATGTGTGGCTCCAGGGGCCCCAGCCTGGAGGGAGTGTGGCCCAGGACTTTGAGAACAGAAGACTGAAAACACAAACTCAGCTTAACTTTGGGGACGTAGGTATGGCACGCCCGATCTACAAACCATGAGAAGAAGTCTTCAGGATATGAAGAATGAGCGAGTCTGAGGCGCTTCCTCAGGCTTTTTTCTCTGGATTTTGTTTCAGCGATGGCCGTGGAATGTTGGGGAGGTCTCATGGGCCATGGACGAATCTTCCTCTCTGTGGATTTGGCCCGATCCCAATTGTTCCTCGTCAATCTGTGGGATGGGAGGACTCCTTTCAGGTTTGTTACCTCAGGTGTCCCACCAAAAGAGGAATTCCAAAGCAGAGCCCTGGGGAAGAGTGAAGGGACAATCCGAACTATGGTTAAAAATTGGGGCCTAGGGGCATGGCAAGCCCAATATGCTGTCTCTTCATATATGCCCTGAGAGGCCTTACCTGAGGACTGGGCTCAGGCTGAGGGTCACAATGTGTGTTTGTGACCAATGTGGCCCGCAAGCATGGGCTGGGCCTCATGGGCCACGCTTATTTCAACTACACTGAACGTTGGACAACATGCCAACCACAAGGTTTCTTGCCATAAGGAAAGAGTTCTGATTTCTGCATCATTTTCAACCCTGGGCATTGGTTGGAGATAAGGTCTAGGTTCTGGAGCCTGAAAACCGCAGTTGGGAAGAGATGACGACCTAAGGCCATGGCGGGTCCGATGTGCTCAGTGTGCGGCCAGCTGTCTGGGTGGGACCAGGAGGTCCAGGCTCAGGCTGGGTCAGAAGGGGAAATAGTGCCCAGGTCAGCCTATATGTTTGGGGTACAGCCGAATGGCGTGCAGGTTGATCCTCATTTGCGGTTTCGGGGTAGCCCTGAGGGCAATGTTTTACTTCTGTAGGGCAGGCAGAGTGTGGCATTGTAGTTCTGGATTGCCCAGCTGGAGGGCTTGTGGGCCAGTAGATGAGGACGGAGTCTGAGAACCCAAGCTAGGCCTAGGTTTCTGGGTGAGGTTATGGCAGGCACAATCTACAGACCTCAATCGAGATCTCATGCATCTGAAGTCAGGGCAAGGATCAGACGATCGCTCAGGTTGGACTTTCTGCCCTGATGGCCCTTTCTTGAAGGGGGTTGGATCACGAGTACATGGGTGATTTCCCACGATGGGAGTTGTGAGAAGCTCCAAACTGCAAAGATTCTTCTGCAGGACAATTGAGACCTGTTGGTTGGCTCCAGGGCAACGATTCCGAGCAGGGTTCTAAGGATGGATGGCTGGGTAGCCCACCTCGCATTCCAATTGTCTCCAAGCAACAAGACAGGTTAGATCTGCTGGATGTGGGGGGCAACCGAGGAGGCTGAGTTGAAATGGACTCTCCTGTGGATGTGTCCTAATATGTTTTTGTGTCTATGGAGACCTTGGAATGAAGCGGTGGCCCTGGGGCCCTGAAGGGTTCTCCTAAACAGAGGCTTTGACACAGCTTCAACGTGCATGTTTCCCATGTGTAGATGAGATTTGTTCTGATGGGTGAGTCAAGAAACAGCCATATGCTTGTATTGAAATCCAGGCCTCTGAGGAGAGATGCCTGGAAACCAAAGCAATGGATCCGATTAGTGCCTAGGGGCCTGTTCGTTCCTTTTTACCTCTGGGGACATCAGTCTACGGGTCTGAGTGCAGGTAGGTGCTCAGATGGGCTCAGATTGCCCCTGTTTGTCCTGGGAAGCCACAACTATTGGGATGGCCTCAGGGACTTTGGAGGTTGTCCTACTAGTAGGGTTGTGGCCATTGGAATGGGCACATACAATTCCCTTGGAGAGGGCAAGTACAGTCCTCAGGTTTGGCTCCAGGGCCCTGAGCCTGTAGGGTGTGTAGGCCAGAGCTGTTTGGACAGTTGTCTGAAAACACAAACTCGGCTTATGTTTTGGGTTATAGGTATGGCAGGACTGATCTACAGACCATGAGGAGAACACTTCGGGATATTAAAAATGGGCGAGTGTGAGGCTCTTGCTCAAGTTTTTGTCTCTGGATATCGTGTCACTCATGGTCGTGAAATTGCCGGGTGACATCATGGGAAATGGACGAATCTTACTCTCTGGGGGTTCGGTCCCGTCCAAAGAGTTTGGGGTCATTCTGGGGATAGAAGAAGACGTTTTTTGTTGTTGTTGTCGATTTGTTTCATTTTGTTTTTCAACCTCAGATGTCCCACCAAATGAGGGATTCCAGAGTAGAGCCCTGGGGTGGCGCGACTGGACAACCAGAAATCTGGTTAAAAATTGGGGACTAGGGACATGTCAAGCCCATTATGACATCTAATGGTCCAGCCACTGAGAGGACTTACTAGAGGACAGGACTCACGCTGAGGTCACAATGCGTGTTTATGCTCTCGTCGCACTCAAGAATGGGCGGGGCCTCAGAGTGAATGCTGGTTTCTCCTACACTGAACGTTGGACAACATGCCAACCACAAGGTTTCTTGCCATGGGTCAGGAAGAGTTCTGATTTCTGCATCACAGTCACCCGTGGGCAGTGATTGGAGATAAGGTCTAGGATCTGAAGCCTGAAAACTGAGGTAGGGAAGAGATGATGACCTAAGGCCATGGCGGGTCTGATGTGCTCAGCGTGCGGTCAGCTGTCTGGGTGTTGGTCAGCAGGTCCGGGCTCAGGTTGTGTCAGACAGTGCATTAGTGCCCAGGTTAGACTATATAATTTGGGTACATTCGAGTGCCTTGTAGGTTTATCCTCATTTAAGCTGCCTGGGCTGCTCATTAGGCAATATATTTTTTCTAGAGGGCAGGCAGAGTGCTTCATTGTCGGTCCGGAATTGCCAAACTTGAGGGCTTCGGGGCCAGGAGAGTGAGGACGGAAGTCTGAGAACACAAGCTAGACTTCGGATTCAGGGTGAGGGCACGGCAGGTACCCCCTGCAGATCTGAACCAATATCTCATGCATCTGAAGTCAGGGCGAGGATCCGACGTTGGCTCAGGTTGGAGTTCCTGTGCACGACGGCCCCTTCATGAAGCGAGCGGAATCTCGAGGCCATGGAGGTTTTCCAGGTTGGGAGATGTGGGATGCCCCCTTCAAGGATTCCTTCTGTGGGACAATTGAGACCTGTTGGACAGCTCCAGGATATCCCATATGGAATGACTCCAGAGCACCGTTAAAGGATGGATGCCTGGGAAGTCCGCCTCGCCTTCCAATTGTCTCCTAGCAACAAGACAGTTTAGATCTAATGGATCTGCGGGAGCAACCGGGGTGGCTGAGTTGAAATGCACTTTCCAGAGGATGGGTCCTAACGTGTGTTTGTGTCCATGAGGGCCTTGGAATGGGGAGGTGGCACCGGGACCCTGAAGTATTCTCCTAAGCTTTGGCTTAGCTCCCATGCACAAGTTTCCTTGTGGAGACGAGATTTGTTCTGATGGGTGCCTCAGGAAATCCCCTCTGCTGGTATTGGAATCCAGGCTTTTGAGGAGACATGCCTGTAAATCAAAGCAATGGATTCGATAATGGCCTCGGGTCCTGTCTGGTTCAATCTCCTTGGTATGAGTGGAGGTAGATGAGTGGAGGTAGATGCTCAGCCGGTATCAACCGCCCATTTTTTGTCCGGTCGACCTACACTATTGGGATGGCCTCAGGGACTTTGGAGGGTTCTCCTAATTTGTACGATTTTTGACAATGGAATGGGCAGAATTCCCATGGATTGGGTGGGGGCAGTCCTAATGTGTGGCTCCAGGGGCCCCAGCCTGGAGGGAGTGTGGCCCAGGACTTTGAGGACAGAAGACTGAAAACACAAACTCAGCTTAAGTTTGGGGACGTAGGTATGGCACGCCCGATCTACAAACCATGAGAACTCTTCAGGATATGAAGAATGAGCGTGTCTGAGGCGCTTGCTCAGGCTTTTTTCTCTGGAATTTGTTTCAGCGATGGCAGTGGAATGTTGGGGAGGTCTCATGGGCCATGGACGAATCTTCCTCTCTGTGGATTTGGCCCGATCCCAATTGTTTTTCGTCAATCTGTGGGATGGGAGGACTCCTTTCAGGTTTGTTACCTCAGGTGTCCCACCAAAAGAGGAATTCCAAAGCAGAGCCCTGGGGAAGAGTGAAGGGACAACCCGAACTATGGTTAAAAATTGGGGCCTGGGGGCATGGCAAGCCCAATATGCTGTCTCTTCATATAGGCCCTGAGAGGCCTTACCTGAGGACTGGTCTCAGGCTGAGGGTCACAGTGTGTGTTTGTGACCAATGTGGCACGCAAGCATGGGCTGGGCCTCATGGGCCACGCTTGTTTCAACTACACTGAACGTTGGACAACATGCCAACCACAAGGTTTCTTGCCATGGGGAAAGAGTTCTGATTTCTGCATCATTTTCAATCCTGGGCAATGGTTGGAGTTAAGGTCTAGGTTCTGGAGCCTGAAAACCGCAGTTGGGAAGAGATGACGACCTAAGGCCATGGCCGGTCCCATGTGCTCAATGTGCGGCCAGCTGTCTGGGTGGGACCAGGAGGTCCAGGCTCAGGCTGGGTCAGAAGGGGAAATAGTGCCCAGGTCAGCCTATATGTTTGGGGTACAGCCGAATGGCGTGCAGGTTGATCCTCATTTGCGGTTTCGGTGTAGCCCTGAGGGCAATGTTTTACTTCTGTAGGGAAGGCAGAGTGCGGCATTGTAGTTCTGGATTGGCAAACTGGAGGGCTTGTGGGCCAGTAGTCTGAGGACGGAGTCTGAGAACCCAAGCTAGGCCTAGGTTTCTGGGTGAGGATATGGCAGGCAAATCTACAGACCTCAATAGAGATCTCGTGCATCTGAAGTCAGGGCAAGGATCAGACGATCGCTCAGGTAGGACTTTCTGCCCTGATGGCCCTTTCTTGAAGGGGTTGGATCAAGAGGACATGGGGGATTTCCCACGATGGGAGTTGTGAGAAGCTCCAAACTGCAAAGATTCTTCTGCAGGACAATTGAGACCTGTTGGTTGGCTCCAGGCCAATGATTCCGAGCAGGGTTCTAAGGATGGATGGCTGGGTAGCCCACCTCGCATTCCAATTGTCTCCAAGCAACAAGACAGGTTAGATCTGCTGGATGTGGGGGGCAACCCAGGAGGCTGAGTTGAAATGGACTCTCCTGTGGATGTGTCCTAATATGTTTTTGTGTCTATGGAGACCTTGGAATGAAGCAGTGGACCTGGGGCCCTGAAGGGTCCTCCTAAACAGAGGCTTTGACACAGCTCCAACGTGCATGTCTCCCATGTGTAGATGAGATTTGTTCTGATGGGTGATTCAGAAACAGCCATATGCTGGTATTGAAATCCAGGCCTCTGAGGAGAGATGCCTGGAAACCAAAGCAATGGATCCGATTAGTGCCTAGGGGCCTGTTCGTTCCTTTTTACCTCTGGGGACATCAGTCTACGGGTCTGAGTGCAGGTAGGTGCTCAGATGGGCTCAGATTGCCCCTGTTTGTCCTGGGAAGCCACAACTATTGGGATGGCCTCAGGGACTTTGGAGGTTACCTACTAGTAGGGTTGTGGCCATTGGAATGGGCACATACAATTCCCTTGGAGAGGGCAAGTACAGTCCTCAGGTTTGGCTCCAGGGCCCTGAGCCTGTAGGGTGTGTAGGCCAGAGCTGTTTGGACAGTTGTCTGAAAACACAAACTCGGCTTATGTTTTGGGTCATAGGTATGGCAGGACTGATCTACAGACCATGAGGAGAACACTTCGGGATATGAAAAAAGGGCGAGTGTGAGGCTCTTGCTCAAGTTTTTGTCTCTGGATATCGTGTCACTCATGGTCGTGGAATTGCCGGGTGACTTCATGGGAAATGGACGAGTCTTACTCTCTGGGGGTTCGGTCCCGTCCAAAGAGTTTGGGGTCATTCTTGGGATGGAAGAAGTCCGTTTTTTGTTGTTGTTGTCGATTTGTTTCATTTTGTTTTTCAACCTCAGATGTCCCACCAAATGAGGGATTCCAGAGTAGAGCCCTGGGGTGGCGCGACTGGACAACCAGAAATCTGGTTAAAAATTGGGGACTAGGGACATGTCAAGCCCATTATGACATCTAATGGTCCAGCCACTGAGAGGACTTACTAGAGGACAGGACTCACGCTGAGGTCACAATGCGTGTTTATGCTCTCGTCGCACTCAAGAATGGGCGGGGCCTCAGGGTGAATGCTGGTTTCTCCTACACTGAACGTTGGACAACATGCCAACCACAAGGTTTCTTGCCATGGGTCAGGAAGAGTTCTGATTTCTGCATCACAGTCACCCGTGGGCAGTGATTGGAGATAAGGTCTAGGTTCTGAAGCCTGAAAACTGAGGTAGGGAAGAGATGATGACCAAAGGCCATGGCGGGTCTGATGTTCTCAGCGTGCGGTCAGCTGTCTGGGTGTTGGTCAGCAGGTCTGGGCTCAGGTTGTGTCAGACAGTGCATTAGTGCCCAGGTTAGACTATATAATTTGGGTACATTCGAGTGCCGTAAAGGTTTATCCTCATTTAAGCTGCCTGGGCTGCTCATTAGGCAATATATTTTTTCTAGAGGGCAGGCAGAGTGCTTCTTTTTGGTCCGGAATTGCCAAACTTGAGGGCTTCGGGGCCAGGAGAGTGAGGACGTAAGTCTGAGAACACAAGCTAGACTTCGGATTCAGGGTGAGGGCACGGCAGGTACCCCCTGCAGATCTGAACCAATATCTCATGCATCTGAATTCAGGGCGAGGATCCGACGTTGGCTCAGGTTGGAGTTTCTGTGCATGACGGCCCCTTCATGAAGGGAGCAGAATCTCGAGGCCATGGAGGTTTTCCACGTTGGGAGATGTGGGATGCCCCCTTCAAGTATTCCTTCTGCAGGACAATTGAGACCTGTTGGACAGCTCCAGGACATCCCATATTGAATGACTCCTGAGCACCGTTCCAGGATGGATGCCTGGGAAGTCCGCCTCGCCTTCCAATTGTCTCCTAGCAACAAGACAGTTTAGATCTAATGGATCTGCGGGAGCAACCGGGGTGGCTGAGTAGAAATGCACTTTCCAGAGGATGGGTCCTAACGTGTGTCTGTGTCCATGAGGGCCTTGGAATGGGGAGGTGGCACCGGGACCCTGAAGTATTCTCCTAAGCTTTGGCTTAGCTTCCATGCACAAGTTTCCTTGTGGAGACGAGATTTGTTCTGATGGGTGCCTCAGGAAATCCCCTCTGCTGGTATTGGAATGCAGGCTTTTGAGGAGACATGCCTGTAAACCAAAGCAATGGATCCGATAATGGCCTTGGGTCCTGTCTGGTTCAATCTTCTTGGTATGAGTGGAGGTAGATGAGTGGAGGTAGATGCACAGCCGGTATCAACCGCCCATTTTTTGTCCCGGGCGACCTACACTATTGGGATGGCCTCAGGGACTTTGGAGGGTTCTCCTAATTTGTACGATTTTTGACAATGGAATGGGCAGAATTCCCATGGATTGGGTGGGGGCAGTCCTAATGTGTGGCTCTAGGGGCCCCAGCCTGGAGGGAGTGTGGCCCAGTACTTTGAGGACAGAAGACTGAAAACACAAACTCAGCTTAAGTTTGGGGACGTAGGTATGGCACGCCCGATCTACAAACCATGAGAAGAACTCTTCAGGATATGAAGAATGAGCGAGTCTGAGGTGCTTGCTCAGGCTTTTATCTCTGGATTTTGTTTCAGCGATGGCCGTGGAATGTTGGGGAGGTCTCATGGGCCATGGACGAATCTTCCTCTCTGTGGATTTGGCCCGATCCCAATTGTTTTCGTCAATCTGTGGGATGGGAGGACTCCTTTCAGGTTTGTTACCTCAGGTGTCCCACCAAAAGAGGAATTCCAAAGCAGAACCCTGGGGAAGAGTGAAGGGACAACCCGAACTATGGTTAAAAATTGGGGCCTAGGGGCATGGCAAGCCCAATATGCTGTCTCTTCATATAGGCCCTGAGAGGCCTTACCTGAGGACTGGTCTCAGGCTGAGGGTCACAGTGTGTGTTTGTGACCAATGTGGCACGCAAGCATGGGCTGGGCCTCATGGGCCACGCTTGTTTCAACTACACTGAACGTTGGACAACATGCCAACCACAAGGTTTCTTGCCATAAGGAAAGAGTTCTGATTTCTGCATCATTTTCAACCCTGGGCAGTGGTTGGAGAGAAGGTCTAGGTTCTGGAGCCTGAAAACCGCAGTTGGGAAGAGATGACGACCTAAGGCCATGGCGGGTCCCATGTGCTCAATGTGCGGCCAGCTGTCTGGGTGGGACCAGGAAGTCCAGGCTCAGGCTGAGTCAGAAGGGGAAATAGTGCCCAGGTCAGCCTATATGTTTGGGGTACAGCCGAATGGCGTGCTGGTTGATCCTCATTTGCGGTTTCGGGGTAGCCCTGAGGGCAATGTTTTACTTCTGTAGGGAAGGCAGAGTGCGGCATTGTAGTTCTGGATTGCCAAACTGGAGGGCTTGTGGGCCAGTAGTCTGAGGACAGAGTCTGAGAACCCAAGCTAGGCCTAGGTTTCTGGGTGAGGATATGGCAGGCACAATCTACAGACCTCAATAGAGATCTTGTGCATCTGAAGTCAGGGCAAGGATCAGACGATCGCTCAGGTAGGACTTTCTGCCCTGATGGCCCTTTCTTGAAGGGGTTGGATCACGAGGACATGGGGGTTTTCCCACGATGGGAGTTGTGAGAAGCTCCAAACTGCAAAGATTCTTCTGCAGGACAATTGAGACCTGTTGGTTGGCTCCAGGCCAATGATTCCGAGCAGGGTTCTAAGGATGGATGGCTGGGTAGCCCACCTCGCATTCCAATTGTCTCCAAGCAACAAGACAGGTTAGATCTGCTGGATGTGGGGGGCAACCGAGGAGGCTGAGTTGAAATGGACTCTCCTGTGGATGTGTCCTAATATGTTTTTGTGTCTATGGAGACCTTGGAATGAAGCGGTGGCCCTGGGGCCCTGAAGGGTTCTCCTAAACAGAGGCTTTGACACAGCTCCAAAGTGCATGTCTCCCATGTGTAGATGAGATTTGTTCTGATGGGTGAGTCAAGAAACACCCATATGCTGGTATTGAAATCCAGGCCTCTGAGGAGAGATGCCTGGAAACCAAAGCAATGGATCCGATTAGTGCCTAGGGGCCTCTTCGTTCCTTTTTACCTCTGGGGACATCAGTCTACGGGTCTGAGTGCAGGTAGGTGCTCAGATGGGCTCAGATTGCCCCTGTTTGTCCTGGGAAGCCACAACTATTGGGATGGCCTCAGGGACTTTGGAGGTTATCCTACTAGTAGGGTTCTGGCCATTGGAATGGGCACATACAATTCCCTTGGAGAGGGCAAGTACAGTCCTCAGGTTTGGCTCCAGGGCCCTGAGCCTGTAGGGTGTGTAGGCCAGAGCTGTTTGGACAGTTGTCTGAAAACACAAACTCGGCTTATGTTTTGGGTCATTGGTATGGCAGGACTGATCTACAGACCATGAGGAGAACAATTCGGGATATGAAAAAAGGGCGAGTGTGAGGCTCTTGCTCAAGTTTTTGTCTCTGGATATCGTGTCACTCATGGTCGTGGAATTGCCGGGTGACTTGATGGGAAATGGACGAGTCTTACTCTCTGGGGGTTTGGTCCCGTCCAAAGAGTTTGGGCTCATTCTGGGGATGGAAGAAGTCCGTTTTTTTGTTGTTGTTGTCGATTTGTTTCATTTTGTTTTTCAACCTCAGATGTCCCACCAAATGAGGGATTCCAGAGTAGAGCCCTGGGGTGGGGCGACTGGACAACCAGAAATCTGGTTAAAAATTGGGGACTAGGGATATGTCAAGCCCATTATGACATCTAATGGTCCAGCCACTGAGAGGACTTACTAGAGGACAGGAGTCACGCTGAGGTCACAATGCGTGTTTATGCTCTCGTCGCACTCAAGAATGGGCGGGGCCTCAGGGTGAATGCTGGTTTCTCCTACACTGAACGTTGGACAACATGCCAACCACAAGGTTTCTTGCCATGGGTCAGGAAGAGTTCTGATTTCTGCATCACAGTCACCCGTGGGCAGTGATTGGAGATAAGGTCTAGGTTCTGAAGCCTGAAAACTGAGGTAGGGAAGAGATGATGACCTAAGGCCATGGCGGGTCTGATGTGCTCAGCATGCAGTCAGCTGTTTAGGTGTTGGTCAGCAGGTCCGGGCTCAGGTTGTGTCAGACAGTGCATTAGTGCCCAGGTTAGACTATATAATTTGGGTACATTCGAGTGCCGTGTAGGTTTATCCTCATTTAAGCTGCCTGGGCTGCTCATTAGGCAATATATTTTTTCTAGAGGGCAGGCAGAGTGCTTCATTGTCGGTCCGGAATTGCCAAACTTGAGGGCTTCGGGGCCAGGAGAGTGAGGACGGAAGTCTGAGAACACAAGCTAGACTTCGGATTCAGGGTGTGGGTACGGCAGGTACCCCCTGAAGATCTGAACCAATATCTCATGCATCTGAAGTCAGGGCGAGGATCCGACGTTGATTCAGGTTGGAGTTTCTGTGCATGACGGCCCCTTCATGAAGGGAGCGGAATCTCGAGGCCATGGAGGTTT
This sequence comes from Mustela nivalis, assembly GCF_964662115.1. Classification (NCBI taxonomy): domain Eukaryota; kingdom Metazoa; phylum Chordata; class Mammalia; order Carnivora; family Mustelidae; genus Mustela; species Mustela nivalis. The sequence goes on from NW_028136369.1 coordinate 74,077, forward strand.
TCCACGTTGGGAGATGTGGGATGCCCCCTTCAAGGATTGCTTCTGCGGGACAATTGAGACCTGTTGGACAGCTCCAGGACATCCCATATGGAATGACTCCAGAGCACCGTTCGAGGATGGATGCCTGGGAAGTCCGCCTCGCCTTCCAATTATCTCCTAGCAACAAGACAGTTTAGATCTAATGGATCTGCGGGAGCAACCGGGGTGGCTGAGTTGAAATGCACTTTCCAGAGGATGGGTCCTAACGTGTGTTTGTGTCCATGAGGGCCTTGGAATGGGGAGGTGGCACCGGGACCCTGAAGATTTCTCCTTAGCTTTGGCTTAGCTCCCATGCACAAGTTTCCTTGTGGAGACGAGATTTGTTCTGATGGGTGCCTCAGGAAATCCTCTCTGCTGGTATTGGAATCCAGGCTTTTGAGGAGACATGACTGTAAACCAAAGCAATGGATCCGATAATGGCCTCGGGTCCTATCTGGTTCAATCTTCTTCGTATGAGTGGAGGTAGATGAGTTTAGGTAGTTGCTCAGCCGGTATCAACCGCCCTTTTTTGTCCCAGGCGACCTACACTATTGGGATGGCCTCAGGGACTTTGGAGGGTTCTCCTAATTTGTACGATTTTTGACAATGGAATGGGCAGAATTCCCATGGATTCGGTTCGGGCAGTCCTAATGTGTGGCTCCAGGGGCCCCAGCCATGAGGGAGTGTTGCCCAGGACATTGAGGACAGAAGACTGAAAACACAAACTCAGCTTAAGTTTGGGGACGTACGTATGGCACGCCCGATCTACAAAACATGAGATGAACTCTTCAGGATAAGAAGAATGAGCGAATCTGAGGCGCTTGCTCAGGCTTTTGTCTCTGGATTTTGTATCAGCGATCGCCATGGAATGTCGGGGAGGCCTCATGGGCCATGGACGAATCTTCCTCTCTGTGGATTTGGCCCGATCCCAATTGTTTTTCGTCAATCTGTGGGATGGGAAGACTCCTTTCAGGTTTGTTACCTCAGGTGTCCCACCAAAAGAGGAATTCCAAAGCAGAGCCCTGGGGAAGAGTGAAGGGACAACCCGAACTGTGGTTAAAAATTGGGGCCTAGGGGCATGGCAAGCCCAATATGCTGTCTCTTCATATAGGCCCAGAGAGGCCTTACCTGAGGACTGGGCTCAGGCTGAGGGTCACAATGTGTGTTTGTGACCAATGTGGCACGCAAGCATGGGCTGGGTCTCATGGGCCACGCTTGTTTCAACTACACTGAACGTTGGACAACATGCCAACCACAAGGTTTCTTGCCATGGGGAAAGAGTTCTGATTTCTGCATCATTTTCAAACCTGGGCAGTGGTTGGAGATAAGGTCTAGGTTCTGGAGCCTGAAAACCGCAGTTGGGAAGAGATGACGACCTAAGGCCATGGCGGGTCCGATGTGCTCAGTGTGCGGCCAGCTGTCTGGGTGGGACCAGGAGGTCCAGGCTCAGGCTGGGTCAGAAGGGGAAATAGTGCCCAGGTCAGCCTATATGTTTGGGGTACAGCCGAATGCTGTGCAGGTTGATCCTCATTTGCGGTTTCGGTGTAGCCCTGAGGGCAATATTTTACTTCTGTAGGGCAGGCAGAGTGTGGCATTGTAGTTCTGGATTGCCAAACTGGAGGGCTTGTGGGCCAGTAGTCGGAGGACGGAGTCTGAGAACCCAAGCTAGGCCTAGGTTTCTGGGTGAGGATATGGCAGGCACAATCTACAGACCTCAATCGAGATCTCGTGCATCTGAAGTCAGGGCAAGGATCAGACGATCGCTCAGGTTGGACTTTCTGCCCTGATGGCCCTTTCTTGAAGGGGGTTGGATCACGAGGTCATGAAGGTTTTCGCACGATGGGAGTTGTGAGAAGCTCCAAACTGCAAAGATTCTTCTGCAGGACAATTGAGACCTGTTGGTTGGCTCCAGGGCAACGATTCCGAGCAGGGTTCTAAGGATGGATGGCTGGGTAGCCCACCTCGCATTCCAATTGTCTCCAAGCAACAAGACAGGTTACATCTGCTAGATGTGGGGGGCAACCGAGGAGGCTGAGTTGAAATGGACTCTCCTGTGGATGTGTCCTAATATGTTTTTGTGTCTATGGAGACCTTGGAATGAAGCGGTAGCCCTGGGGCCCTGAAGGGTTCTCCTAAACATAGGCTTCGACACAGCTCCAACGTGCATGTTTCCCATGTGTAGATGAGATTTGTTCTGATGGGTGAGTCAAGAAACAGCCATATGCTGGTATTGAAATCCAGGCCTCTGAGGAGAGATGCCTGGAAACCAAAGCAATGGATCCGATTAGTGCCTAGGGGCCTGTTCATTCCTTTATACCTCTGGGGACATCAGTCTACGGGTCTGAGTGTAGGTAGGTGCTCAGATGGGCTCAGATTGCCCCTGTTTGTCCTGGGAAGCCACAACTATTGGGATGGCCTCTGGGACTTTGGAGGTTATCCTACTAGTAGGGTTGTGGCCATTGGAATGGGCACATACAATTCCCTTGGAGAGGGCAAGTACAGTCCTCAGGTTTGGCTCCAGGGCCCTGAGCCTGTAGGGTGTGTAGGTTAGAGCTGTTTGGACAGTTGTCTGATAACACAAACTCGGCTTATGTTTTGGGTCATAGGTATGGCAGGACTGATCTACAGACCATGAGGAGAACACTTCGGGATATGAAAAAAGGGCGAGTGTGAGGCTCTTGCTCAAGTTTTTGTCTCTGGATATCGTGTCACTCATGGTCGTGAAAATGCCGGGTGACTTCATGGGAAAAGGACGAGTCTTACTCTCTGGGGGTTCGGTCCCGTCCACAGAGTTTGGGGTCATTCTGGGGATGGAAGAAGTCCGTTTTTTTGTTGTTGTTGTCGATTTGTTTCATTTTGTTTTTCAACCTCAGATGTTCCACCAAATGAGGGATTCCAGAGTAGAGCCCTGGGGTGGGGCGACTGGACAACCAGAAATCTGGTTAAAAATTGGGGACTAGGGACATGTCAAGCCCATTATGACATCTAATGGTCCAGCCACTGAGAGGACTTACTAGAGGACAGGACTCACGCTGAGGTCACAATGCGTGTTTATGCACTCGTCGCACACAAGAATGGGCGTGGCCTCATGGTGAATGCTGGTTTCTCCTACACTGAACGTTGGACAACATGCCAACCACAAGGTTTCTTGCCATGGGTCAGGAAGAGTTCTGATTTCTGCATCACAGTCACCCGTGGGCAGTGATTGGAGATAAGGTCTAGGTTCTGAAGCCTGAAAACTGAGGTAGGGAAGAGATGATGACCTAAGGCCATGGCGGGTCTGATGTGCTCAGCGTGTGGTCAGCTGTCTGGGTGTTGGTCAGCAGGTCTGGGCTCAGGTTGTGTCAGACAGTGCATTAGTGCCCAGGTTAGACTATATAATTTGGGTACATTCGAGTGCCGTGTAGGTTTATCCTCATTTAAGCTGCCTGGGCTGCTCATTAGGCAATATATTTTTTCTAGAGGACATGGCAGAGTGCTTCATTGTCTGTCCGGAATTGCCAAACTTGAGGGCTTCGGGGCCAGGAGAGTGAGGACGGAAGTCTGAGAACACAAGCTAGACTTCGGATTCAGGGTGAGGGCACGGCAGGTACCCCCTGAAGATCTGAACCAACATCTCATGCATCTGAAGTCAGGGCGAGGATCCCACGTTGGCTCAGGTTGGAGTTTCTGTGCATGACGGCCCCTTCATGAAGGGAGAGGAATCTCGAGGCCATGGAGGTTTTCCACGTTGGGAGATGTGGGATGCCCCCTTCAAGGATTCCTTCTGAGGGACAATTGAGACCTGTTGGACAGCTCCAGGACATCCCATATGGAATGACTCCAGAGCACCGTTCCAGGATGGATGCCTGGGAAGTCCGCCTCGCCTTCCAATTGTCTCCTAGCAACAAGACAGTTTAGATCTAATGGATCTGCGGGAGCAACCGGGGTGGCTGAGTTGAAATGCACTTTCCAGAGGATGGGTCCTAACGTGTGTTTGTGTCCATGAGGGCCTTGGAATGGGGAGGTTGCACCAGGACCCTGCAGTATTCTCCTAAGCTTTGGCTTAGCTCCCATGCACAAGTTTCCTTGTGGAGACGAGATTTGTTCTGATGGGTGCCTCAGGAAATCCCCTCTGCTGGTATTGGAATCCAGGCTTTTGAGGAGACATGCCTGTAAACCAAAGCAATGGATCCGATAATGGCCTCGGGTCCTGTCTGGTTCAATCTTCTTGGTATGAGTGGAGGTAGATGAGTGGAGGTAGATGCTCAGCCGGTATCAACTGCCCCTTTTTGTCCTGGGCGACCTACACAATTGGGATGGCCTCAGGGACTTTGGAGGGTTCTCCTAATTTGTACGATTTTTGACAATGGAATGGGCAGAATTCCCATGGATTGGGTGGGGGCACTCCTAATGTGTGGCTCCAGGGGCCCCAGCTGGAGGGAGTGTGGCCCAGGACTTTGAGGACAGAAGACTGAAAACACAAACTCAGCTTAAGTGTGGGGACGTAGGTATGGCACGCCCGATCTACAAACCATGAGAAGAACTCTTCAGGATATGAAGAATGAGCGAGTCTGAGGAGCTTGCTCAGGCTTTTGTCTATGGATTTTGTTTCAGCGATGGCCGTGGATGTTGGGGATGTCTCATGGGCCATGGACGAATCTTCCTCTCTGTGGATTTGGCCCGATCCCAATTGTTTTTCGTCAATCTGTGGGATGGGAGGACTCCTTTCAGGTTTGTTACTCAGGTGTCCCACCAAAAGAGGAATTCCAAAGCAGAGCCCTGGGGAAGAGTGAAGGGACAACCCGAACTATGGTTAAAAATTGGGGACTAGGGGCATGGCAAGCCCAATATGCTGTCTCTTCATATAGGCCCTGAGAGGCCTTACCTGAGGACTGGGCTCAGGCTGAGGGTCACAATGTGTGTTTGTGACCAATGTGGCCCGCAAGCATGGGCTGGGCCTAATGGGCCACGCTTGTTTCAACTACACTGAACGTTGGACAACATGCCAACCACAAGGTTTCTTGCCATGGGGAAAGAGTTCTGATTTCTGCATCATTTTCAACCCTGGGCAGTGGTTGGACATAAGGTCTAGGTTCTGGAGCCTGAAAACCGCAGTTGGGAAGAGATGACGACCTAAGGCCATGGCGGGTCCGATGTGCTCAGTGTGCGGCCAGCTGTCTGGGTGGGACCAGGAGGTCCAGGCTCAGGCTGGTCAGAAGAGGAAATAGTGCCCAGGTCAGCCTATATGTTTGGGGTACAGCCGAATGGCGTGCAGGTTGGTCCTCATTTGCGGTTTCGGGGTAGCCCAGAGGGCAATGTTTTACTTCTGTAGGGCAGGCAGAGTGCGGTATTGTAGTTCTGGATTGCCAAACTGGAGGGCTTGGGGGTCAGTAGTCTGAGGACGGAGTCTGAGAACCCAAGCTAGGCCTAGGTTTCTGGGTGAGGATATGGCAGGCACAATCTACAGACCTCAATCGAGATCTCGTGCATCTGAAGTCAGGGCAAGGATCAGACGATCGCTCAGGTTGGACTTTCTGCCCTGATGGCCCTTTCTTGAAGGGGGTTGGATCACGAGGACATGGGGGATTTCCCACGATGGGAGTTGTGAGAAGCTCCAAACTGCAAAGATTCTTCTGCAGGACAATTGAGACCTGTTGGTTGGCTCCAGGCCAACGATTCCGAGCAGGGTTCTAAGGATGGATGGCTGGGTAGCCCACCTCGCATTCCAATTGTCTCCAAGCACCAAGACAGGTTAGATCTGCTGGATGTGGGGGGCAACCGAGGAGGCTGAGTTGAAATGGACTCTCCTGTGGATGTGTCCTAATATGTTTTTGTGTCTATGGAGACCTTGGAATGAAGCGGTGGCCCTGGGGCCCTGAAGGGTTCTCCTAAACAGAGGCTTTGACACAGCTCCAACGTGCATGTTTCCCATGTGTAGATGAGATTTGTTCTGATGGGTGAGTCAAGAAACAGCCATATGCTGGTATTGAAACCCAGGCCTCCGAGGAGAGATGCCTGGAAAACAAAGCAATGGATCCGATTAGTGCCTAGGGGCCTGTTCGTTCCTTTTTACCTCTGGGGACAACAGTCTACGGGTCTGAGTGCAGGGAGGTGCTCAGATGGGCTCAGATTGCCCCTGTTTGTCCTGGGAAGCCACAACTATTGGGATGGCCTCAGGGACTTTGGAGGTTATCCTACTAGTAGGGTTGTGGCCATTGGAATGGGCACATACAATTCCCTTGGAGAGGGCAAGTACAGTCCTCAGGTTTGGCTCCAGGGCCCTGAGCCTGTAGGGTGTGTAGGCCAGAGCTGTTTGGACAGTTGTCTGAAAACACAAACTCGGCTTATGTTTTGGGTCATAGGTATGGCAGGACTGATCTACAGACCATGAGGAGAACACTTCGGGATATGAAAAAAGGGCGAGTGTGAGTCTCTTGCTCAAGTTTTTGTCTCTGGGTATCGTGTCACTCATGGACGTGAAATTGCCGTGTGACTTCATGGGAAATGGACGAGTCTTACTCGCTGGGGGTTCGGTGCCGTCCAAAGAGTTTGGGGTCATTCTGGGGATGGAAGAAGTCCGTTTTTTTGTTGTTGTCGATTTGTTTCATTTTGTTTTTCAACCTCAGATGTCCCACCAAATGAGGGATTCCAGAGTAGAGCCCTGGGGTGGGGCGACTGGACAACCAGAAATCTGGTTAAAAATTGGGGACTAGGGACATGTCAAGCCCATTATGACATCTAATGGTCCAGCCACTGAGAGGACTTACTAGAGGACAGGACTCACGCTGAGGTCACAGTGCGTGTTTATGCTCTCGTCGCACACAAGAATGGGCGGAGCCTCAGGGTGAATGCTGGTTTCTCCTACACTGAACGTTGGACAACATGCCAACCACAAGGTTTCTTGCCATGGGTCAGGAAGAGTTCTGATTTCTGCATCACAGTCACCCGTGGGCAGTGATTGGAGATAAGGTCTAGGTTCTGAAGCCTGAAAACTGAGGTAGGGAAGAGATGATGACCTAAGGCCATGGCGGGTCTGATGTGCTCAGCGTGCGGTCAGTAGTCTGGGTGTTGGTCAGCAGGTCTGGGCTCAGGTTGTGTCAGACAGTGCATTAGTGCCCAGGTTAGACTATATAATTTGGGTACATTCGAGTGCCGTGTAGGTTTATCCTCATTTAAGCTGCCTGGGCTGCTCATTAGGCAATATATTTTTTCTAGAGGACATGGCAGAGTGCTTCATTGTCTGTCCGGAATTGCCAAACTTGAGGGCTTCGGGGCCAGGAGAGTGAGGACGGAAGTCTGAGAACACAAGCTAGACTTCGGATTCAGGGTGAGGGCACGGCAGGTACCCCCTGCAGATCTGAACCAATATCTCATGCATCTGAAGTCAGGGCGAGGATCCGACGTTGGCTCAGGTTGGAGTTTCTGTGCATGACGGCTCCTTCATGAAGGGAGAGGAATGTCGAGGCCATGGAGGTTTTCCACGTTGGGAGATGTGGGATGCCCCCTTCAAGGATTCCTTCTGAGGGACAATTGAGACCTGTTGGACAGCTCCAGGACATCCCATATGGAATGACTCCAGATCACCGTTCCAGGATGGATGCCTGGGAAGTCCGCCTCGCCTTCCAATTTTCTCCTAGCAACAAGACAGTTTAGATCTAATGGATCTGCGGGAGCAACCGGGGTGGCTGAGTTGAAATGCACTTTCCAGAGGATGGGTCCTAACGTGTGTTTGTGTCCATGAGGGTCTTGGAATGGGGAGGTGGCACCAGGACCCTGAAGTATTCTCCTAAGCTTTTGCTTAGCTCCCATGCACAAGTTTCCTTGTGGAGACGAGATTTGTTCTGATGGGTGCCTCAGGAAATCCCCTCTGCTGGTATTGGAATCCAGGCTTTTGAGGAGACATGCCTGTAAACCAAAGCAATGGATCCGATAATGGCCTCGGGTCCTGTCTGGTTCAATCTTCTTGGTATGAGTGGAGGTAGATGAGTGGAGGTAGATGCTCAGCCGGTATCAACCGCCCTTTTTTGTCCTGGGCGACCTACACAATTGGGATGGCCTCAGGGACTTTGGAGGGTTCTCCTAATTTGTACGATTTTTGACAATGGAATGGGCAGAATTCCCATGGATTGGGTGGGGGCAGTCCTAATGTGTGGCTCCAGGGGCCCCAGCCTGGAGGGAGTGTGGCCCAGGACTTTGAGGACAGAAGACTGAAAACACAAACTGAGCTTAAGTTGGGGGACGTAGGTATGGCACGCCCGATCTACAAACCATGAGAAGAACTCTTCAGGATATGAAGAATGAGCGAGTCTGAGGCGCTTGCTCAGGCTTTTGTCTCTGACTTTTGTTTCAGCGATGGCCGTGGAATGTTGGGGAGGTCTCATGGGCCATGGCCGAATCTTCTTCTCTGTGGATTTGGCCCGATCCCAATTGTTTTTCGTCAATCTGTGGGATGGGAGGACTCCTTTCAGGTTTGTTACCTCAGGTGTCCCACCAAAAGAGGAATTCCAAAGCAGAGCCCTGGGGAAGAGTGAAGGGACAACCCGAACTATGGTTAAAAATAGGGGCCTAGGGGCATGGCAAGCCCAATATGCTGTCTCTTCATATAGGCCCTGAGAGGCCTTACCTGAGGACTGGGCTCAGGCTGAGGGTCTCAATGTGTGTTTGTGACCAATGTGGGCCGCAAGCATGGGCTGAGCCTCATGGGCCACGCTTGTTTCAACTACACTGAACGTTGGACAACATGCCAACCACAAGGTTTCTTGCCATGGGGAAAGTGTTCTGATTTCTGCATCATTTTCAACCCTGGGCAGTGGTTGGAGATAAGGTCTAGGTTCTGGAGCCTGAAAACCGCAGTTGGGAAGAGATGACGACCTAAGGCCATGGCGGTTCCGTTGTGCTCAGTGTGCGGCCAGCTGTCTGGGTGGGACCAGGAGGTCCAGGCTCAGGCTGGGTCAGAAGGGGAAATAGTGCCCAGGTCAGCCTATATGTTTGGGGTACAGCCGAATGGCGTGCAGGTTGATCCTCATTTGCGGATTCGGGGTAGCCCTGAGGGCAATGTTTTAATTCTGTAGGGCAGGCAGAGTGAGGCATTGTAGTTCTGGATTGCCAAACTGGAGGGCTTGTGGGCCAGTAGTCTGAGGACGGAGTCTGAGAACCCAAGCTAGGCCTAGGTTTCTGGGTGAGGATATGGCAGGCACAATCTACAGACCTCAATCGAGATCTCGTGCATCTGAAGTCAGGGCAAGGATCAGACGATCGCTCAGGTTGGACTTTCTGCCCTGATTTCCCATTCTTGAAGGGGGTTGGATCACGAGGACATGGGGGTTTTCGCGCAATGGGAGTTGTGAGAAGCTCCAAACTGCAAAGATTCTTCTGCAGGACAATTGAGACCTGTTGGTTGGCTCCAGGCCAACGATTCCGAGCAGGGTTCTAAGGATGGATGGCTGGGTAGCCCACCTCGCATTCCAATTGTCTCCAAGCAACAAGACAGGTTAGATCTGCTGGATGTGGGGGGCAACCGAGGAGGCTGAGTTGAAATGGACTCTCCTGTGGATGTGTCCTAATATGTTTTTGTGTCTATGGAGACCTTGGAATGAAGCGGTGGCCCTGGGGCCCTGAAAGTTTCTCCTAAACAGAGGCTTTGACACAGCTCCAACGTGCATGTTTCCCATGTGTAGATGAGATTTGTTCTGATGGGTGAGTCAAGAAACAGCCATATGCTGGTATTGAAATCCAGGCCTCTGAGGAGAGATGCCTGGAAACCAAAGCAATGGATCCGATTAGTGCCTAGGTGCCTGTTCGTTCCTTTTTACCTCTGGGGACATCAGTCTACGGGTCTGAGTGCAGGTAGGGGCTCAGATGGGTTCAGATTGCCCCTGTTTGTCCTGGGAAGCCACAATTATTGGGATGGCCTCAGGGACTTTGGAGGTTATCCTACTAGTAGGGTTGTGGCCATTGGAATGGGCACATACAATTCCCTTGGAGAGGGCAAGTACAGTCCTCAGGTTTGGCTCCAGGGCCCTGAGCCTGTAGGGTGTGTAGGCCAGAGCTGTTTGGACAGTTGTCTGAAAACACAAACTCGGCTTATGTTTTGGGTCATAGGTATGGCAGGACTGATCTACAGACCATGAGTAGAACACTTCGGGATATGAAAAAAGGTCGAGTGTGAGGCTCTTGCTCAAGTTTTTGCCTCTGGATATCGTGTCACTCATGGTCGTGAAATTGCCGGGTGACTTCATGGGAAATGGACAAGTCTTACTCTCTGGGGGTTCGGTCCCATCCAAAGAGTTTGGGGTCATTCTGGGGATGGAAGAAGTCCGTTTTTTTGTTGTTGTCGAATTGTTTCATTTTGTTTTTCAACCTCAGATGTCCCACCAAATGAGGGATTCCAGAGTAGAGCCCTGGGGTGGGTCGACTGGACCACCAGAATTCTGGTTAAAAATTGGGGACTAGGGATATGTCAAGCCCATTATGAAATCTAATGGTCCAGCCACTGAGAGGACTTACTAGAGGACAGGACTCACGCTGAGGTCACAATGCGTGTTTATGCTCTCGTCGCACTCAAGAATGGGTGGGACCTCAGGGTGAATGCTGGTTTCTCCTACACTGAACGTTGGACAACATGCCAACCACAAGGTTTCTTGCCATGGGTCAGGAAGAGTTCTGATTTCTGCATCACAGTCACCCGTGGGCAGTGACTGGAGATAAGGTCTAGGTTCTGAAGCCTGAAAACTGAGGTAGGGAAGAGATGATGACCTAAGGCCATGGCGGGTCTGATGTGCTCAGCGTGCGGTCAGCTGTCTGGGTGTTGGTCAGCAGGTCCGGGCTCAGGTTGTGTCAGACAGTGCATTAGTGCCCAGGTTAGACTATATAATTTGGGTACATTCGAGTGCCGTGTAGGTTTATCCTCATTTAAGCTGCCTGGGCTGCTCATTAGGCAATATATTTTTTCTAGAGGACATGGCAGAATGCTTAATTGTCGGTCCGGAATTGCCAAACTTGAGGGCTTCGGGGCCAGGAGAGTGAGGACGGAAGTCTGAGAACACAAGCTAGACTTCGGATTCAGGGTGAGGGCACGGCAGGTACCCCCTGCAGATCTGAACCAACATCTCATGCATCTGAAGTCAGGGCGAGGATCCGACGTTGGCTCAGGTTGGAGTTTCTGTGCATGACGGCCCCTTAATGAAGGGAGCGGAATCTCGAGGCCATGGAGGTTTTCCACGTTGGGAGATGTGGGATGCCCCCTTCAAGGATTCCTTCTGCGGGACAATTGAGACCTGTTGGACAGCTCCAGGACATCCCATATGGAATGACTCCAGAGCACCGTTCGAGGATGGATGCCTGGGAAGTCCGCCTCGCCTTCCAATTGTCTCCTAGCAACAAGACAGTTTAGATCTAATGGATCTGCGGGAGCAACCGGGGTGGCTGAGTTGGAATGCACTTTCCAGAGGATGGGTCGTAACGTGTGTTTGTTTCCATGAGGGCCTTGGAATGGGGAGGTGGCACCGGGACCCTGAAGTATTCTCCAAGCTTTGGCTTAGCTCCCATGCACAAGTTTCCTTGTGGAGACGAGATTTGTTCTGATGGGTGCCTCAGGAAATCCCCTCTGCTGGTATTGGCATCCAGGCTTTTGAGGAGACATGCCTGTAAACCAAAGCAATGGATCCGATAATGGCCTCGGGTCCTGTCTGGTTCAATCTTCTTGGTATGAGTGGAGGTAGATGAGTGGAGGTAGATGCTCAGCCGGTATCAACCGCCCTTTTTTGTCCTGGGCGACCTACACAATTGGGATGGCCTCAGGGACTTTGGAGGGTTCTCCTAATTTGTACGATTTTTGACAATGGAATGGGCAGAATTCCCATGGATTGGGTGGGGGCAGTCCTAATGTGTGGCTCCAGGGGCCCCAGCCTGGAGGGAGTGTGGCCCAGGACTTTGAGGACAGAAGACTGAAAACACAAACTCAGCTTAAGTTGGGGGACGTAGGTATGGCACGCCCGATCTACAAACGATGAGAAGAACTCTTCAGGATATGAAGAATGAGCGAGTCTGAGGCGCTTGGTCAGGCTTTTGTCTCTGACTTTTGTTTCAGCGATGGCCGTGGAATGTTGGGGAGGTCTCATGGGCCATGGACTAATCTTCCTCTCTGTGGATTTGGCCCGATCACAATTGTTTTTCGTCAATCTGTAGGATGGGAGGACTCCTTTCAGGTTTGTTACCTCAGGTGTCCCACCAAAAGAGGAATTCCAAAGCAGAGCCCTGGGGAAGAGTGAAGGGACAACCCGAACTATGTTTAAAAATTGGGGCCTAGGGGCATGGCAAGCCCAATATGCTGTCTCTTCATATAGGCCCTGAGAGGCCTTTCCTGAGGACGGGGCTCAGGCTGAGGGTCACAATGTGTGTTTGTGACCAATGTGGCCCGCAAGCATGGGCTGGGCCTCATGGGCCACGCTTGTTTCAACTACACTGAACGTTGGACAACATGCCAACCACAAGGTTTCTTGCCATGGGGAAAGAGTTCTGATTTCTGCATCATTTTCAACCCTGGGCAGTGGTTGGAGATAAGGTCTAGGTTCTGGAGCCTGAAAACCGCAGTTGGGAAGAGATGACGACCTAAGGCCATGGCGGGTCCGATGTGCTCAGTGTGCGGCCAGCTGTCTGGGTGGGACCAGGAGGTCCAGGCTCAGGCTGGGTCAGAAGGGGAAATAGTGCCCAGGTCAGCCTATATGTTTGGGGTACAGCCGAATGGCGTGCAGGTTGATCCTCATTTGCGGTTTCGGGGTAGCCCTGAGGGCAATGTTTTACTTCTGTAGGGCAGGCAGAGTGCGGCATTGTAGTTCTGGATTGCCAAACTGGAGGGCTTGTGGGCCAGTAGTCTGAGGACGGAGTCTGAGAACCCAAGCTAGGCCTAGGTGTCTGGGTGAGGATATGGCAGGCACAATCTACAGACCTCAATCGAGATCTCGTGCATCTGAAGTCAGGGCAAGGATCAGACGATCGCTCAGGTTGGACTTTCTGCCCTGATGGCCCTTTCTTGAAGGGTGTTGGATCACGAGGACTTGGGGGTTTTCCCACGATGGGAGTTGTGAGAAGCTCCAAACTGCAAAGATTCTTCTGCAGGACAATTGAGACCTGTTGGTTGGCTCCAGGCCAACGATTCCGAGCAGGGTTCTAAGGATGGATGGCTGGGTAGCCCACCTCGCATTCCAATTGTCTCCAAGCAACAAGACAGGTTAGATCTGCTGGATGTGGGGGGCAACCCAGGAGGCTGAGTTGAAATGGACTCTCCTGTGGATGTGTCCTAATATGTTTTTGTGTCTATGGAGACCTTGGAATGAAGCGGTGGCCCTGGGGCCCTGAAGGGTTCTCCTAAACAGAGGCTTTGACACAGCTCCAACGTGCATGTTTCCCATGTGTAGATGAGATTTGTTCTGATGGGTGAGTCAAGAAACAGCCATATGCTGGTATTGAAATCCAGGCCTCTGAGGAGAGATGCCTGGAAACCAAAGCAATGGATCCGATTAGTGCCTAGGGGCCTGTTCGTTCCTTTTTACCTCTGGGGACATCAGTCTACGGGTCTGAGTGCAGGTAGGTGCTCAGATGGGCTCAGATTGCCCCTGTTTGTCCTGGGAAGCCACAACTATTGGGATGGCCTCAGGGACTTTGGAGGTTATCCTACTAGTAGGGTTGTGGCCATTGGAATGGGCACATACAATTCCCTTGGAGAGGGCAAGTACAGTCCTCAGGTTTGGCTCCAGGGCCCTGAGCCTGTAGGGTGTGTAGGCCAGAGCTGTTTGGACAGTTGTCTGAAAACACAAACTCGGCTTATGTTTTGGGTCATAGGTATGGCAGGACTGATCTACAGACCATGAGGAGAACACTTCGGGATATGAAAAAAGGTCGAGTGTGAGGCTCTTGCTCAAGTTTTTGTCTCTGGATATCGTGTCACTCATGGTCGTGAAATTGCCGGGTGACTTCATGGGAAATGGACGAGTCTTACTCTCTGGGGGTTCGGTCCCGTCCAAAGAGTTTGGGGTCATTCTGGGGATGGAAGAAGTCCGTTTTTTTGTTGTTGTCGATTTGTTTCATTTTGTTTTTCAACCTCAGATGTCCCACCAAATGAGGGATTCCAGAGTAGAGCCCTGGGGTGGGGCGACTGGACAACCAGAAATCTGGTTAAAAATTGGGGACTAGGAACATGTCAAGCCCATTATGACATCTAATGGTCCAGCCCCTGAGAGGACTTACTAGAGGACAGGTCTCACGCTGAGGTCACAATGCGTGTTTATGCTCTCGTCGCACGCAAGAATGGGCGGGGCCTCAGGGTGAATGCTGGTTTCTCCTACACTGAACGTTGGACAACATGCCAACCACAAGGTTTCTTGCCATGGGTCAGGAAGAGTTCTGATTTCTGCATCACAGTCACCCGTGGGCAGTGATTGGAGATAAGGTCTAGGTTCTGAAGCCTGAAAACTGAGGTAGGGAAGAGATGATGACCTAAGACCATGGCGGGTCTGATGTGCTCAGCGTGCGGTCAGCTGTCTGGGTGTTGGTCAGCAGGTCCGGGCTCAGGTTGTGTCAGACAGTGCATTAGTGCCCAGGTTAGACTATATAATTTGGGTACATTCGAGTGCCGTGTAGGTTTATCCTCATTTAAGCTGCCTGGGCTGCTCATTAGGCAATATATTTTTTCTAGAGGGCAGGCAGAGTGCTTCATTGTCGGTCCGGAATTGCCAAACTTGAGGGCTTCGGGGCCAGGAGAGTGAGGACGGAAGTCTGAGAACACAAGCTAGACTTCGGATTCAGGGTGAGGGCACGGCAGGTACCCCCTGCAGATCTGAACCAATATCTCATGCATCTGAAGTCAGGGCGAGGATCCGACGTTGGCTCAGGTTGGAGTTTCTGTGCATGACGGCCCCTTCATGAAGAGAGCGGAATCTCGAGGCCATGGAGGTTTTCCACGTTGGGAGATGTGGGATGCCCCCTTCAAGGATTCCTTCTGCGGGACAATTGAGACCTGTTGGACAACTCCAGGACATCCCATATGATATGACTCCAGAGCACCCTTCCAGGAAGGATGCCTGGGAAGTCCACCTCGCCTTCCAATTGTCTCCTAGCAACAGGACAGTTTAGATCAAATGGATCTGCGGGAGCAACCGGGGTGGCTGAGTTGAAATGCACTTTCCAGAGGATGGGTCCTAACGTGTGTTTGTGTCCATGAGGGCCTTGGAATGGGGAGGTGGCACCGGGATCTTGAAGTATTCTCCTAAGCTTTCCTTAGCTCCCATGCACAAGTTTACTTGTGGAGATGAGATTTGTTCTTATGGGTGCCTCAGGAAATCCCCTCTGCTGGTATTGGCATCCAGGCTTTTGAGGAGACATGCCTGTAAACCAAAGCAATGGATCCGATAATGGCCTCGGGTCCTGTCTGGTTCAATCTTCTTGGTATGAGTGGAGGTAGATGAGTGGAGGTAGATGCTCAGCCGGTATCAACCGCCCTTTTTTGTCCCGGGCGACCTACACTATTGGGATGGCCTCAGGGACTTTGGAGGGTTCTCCTAATTTGTACGATTTTTGACAATGGAATGGGCAGAATTCCCATGGATTGGGTGGGGGCAGTCCTAATGTGTGGCTCCAGGGGCCCCAGCCTGGAGGGAGTGTGGCCCAGGACTTTGAGGACAGAATGCTGAAAACACAAACTCAGCTTAACTTTGGGGACGGAGGTATGGCACGCCCGATCTACAAACCATGAGAAGAACTCTTCAGGATATGAAGAATGAGCGAGTCTGAGGAGCTTGCTCAGGCTTTTGTCTCTGGATTTTGTTTCAGCGATGGCCGTGGAATGTTGGGGAGGTCTCATGGGCCATGGACGAATCTTCCTCTCTGTGGATTTGGCCCGATCCCAATTGTTTTTCGTCAATCTGTGGGATGGGAGGACTCCTTTCAGGATTGTTACCTCAGGTGTCCCACCCAAAGAGGAATTCCAAAGCAGAGCCCTGGGGAAGAGTGAAGGGACAACCCGAACTATGGTTAAAAATTGGGGCCTAGGGGCATGGCAAGCCCAATATGCTGTCTCTTCATATAGGCCCTGAGAGGCCTTACCTGAGGACTGGGCTCAGGCTGAGGGTCACAATGTGTGTTTGTGACCAATGTGGCCCGCAAGCATGGGCTGGGCCTCATGGGCCACGCTTGTTTCAACTACACTGAACGTTGGACAACATGCCAACCACAAGGTTTCTTGCCATGGGGAAAGAGTTCTGATTTCTGCATCATTTTCAACCCTGGGCAGTGGTTGGAGATAAGGTCTAGGTTCTGGAGCCTGAAAACCGCAGTTGGGAAGAGATGACGACCTAAGGCCATGACGGGTCCGATGTGCTCAGTGTGCGGCCAGCTGTCTGGGTGGGACCAGGAGGACCAGGCTCAGGCTGGGTCAGAAGGGGAAATAGTGCCCAGGTCAGCCTATATGTTTGGGGTACAGCCGAATGGCGTGCAGGTTGATCCTCATTTGCGGTTTCGGGGTAGCCCTGAGGGCAATGTTTTACTTCTGTAGGTCAGGGAGAGTGGGGCATTGTAGTTCTGGATTGCCAAACTGGAGGGCTTTTGGGCCAGTAGTCTGAGGACGGAGTCTGAGAACCCAAGCTAGGCCTAGGTTTCTGGGTGAGGATATGGCAGGCACAATCTACAGA
This sequence comes from Mustela nivalis, assembly GCF_964662115.1. NCBI lineage: Eukaryota > Metazoa > Chordata > Mammalia > Carnivora > Mustelidae > Mustela > Mustela nivalis. The sequence goes on from NW_028136369.1 coordinate 90,759, forward strand.
CCTCAATCGAGATCTCGGGCATCTGAAGTCAGGGCAAGGATCAGACGATCGCTCAGGTTGGACTTTCTGCCCTGATGGCCCTTTCTTGAAGGGGGTTGGATCACGAGGACATGGGGTTTTTCGCACGATGGGAGTTGTGAGAAGCTCCAAACTGCAAAGATTCTTCTGCAGGACAATTGAGACCTGTTGGTTGGCTCCAGGCCAACGATTCCGAGCAGGGTTCTAAGGATGGATGGCTGGGTAGCCCACCTCTCATTCCAATTGTCTCCAAGCAACAAGACAGGTTATATCTGCTGGATGTGTGGGACAACCGAGGAGGCTGAGTTGAAATGGACTCTCCTGTGGATGTGTCCTAATATGTTTTTGTGTCTATGGAGACCTTGGAATGAAGCGGTGGCCCTGGGGCCCTGAAGGGTTCTCCTAAACAGAGGCTTTGACACAGCTCCAACGTGCATGTTTCCCATGTGTAGATGAGATTTGTTCTGATGGGTGAGTCAAGAAACAGCCATATGCTGGTATTGAAATCCAGGCCTCTGAGGAGAGATGCCTGGAAACCAAAGCAATGGATCCGATTAGTGCCTAGGGGCCTGTTCGTTCCTTTTTACCTCTGGGGACAACAGTCTACGGGTCTGAATGCAGGTAGGTGCTCAGATGGGCTCAGATTTCCTTTGTTTGTCCTGGGAAGCCACAACTATTGGGATGGCCTCAGGGACTTTGGAGGTTATCCTATTATTAGGGTTGTGGCCATTGGAATGGGCACATACAATTCCCTTGGAGAGGGCAAGTACCGTCCTCAGGTTTGGCTCCAGGGCCCTGAGCCTGTAGGGTGTGTAGGCCAGAGCTGTTTGGACAGTTGTCTGAAAACACAAACTCGGCTTATGTTTTGGGTCATAGGTATGGTAGAACTGATCTACAGACCATGAGGAGAACACTTCGGGATATGAAAAAAGGGCGAGTGTGAGGCTCTTGCTCAAGTTTTTGTCTCTGGATATCGTGTCACTCATGGTCGTGAAATTGCCGTGTGACTTCATGGGAAATGGATGAGTCTTACTCTCTGGGGATTCAGTCCCGTCCAAAGAGTTTGGGGTCATACTGGGGATGGAAGAAGTCCGTGTTTTTGTTGTTGTCGATTTGTTTCATTTTGTTTTTCAACCTCAGATGTCCCACCAAATGAGGGATTCCAGAGTAGAGCCCTGGGGTGGGGCGACTGGACAACCAGAAATCTGGTTAAAAATTGGGGACTAGGGACATGTCAAGCCGATTATGACATCTAATGGTCCAGCCACTGAGAGGACTTACTAGAGGACAGGACTCACGCTGAGGTCACAGTGCGTGTTTATGCTCTCGTCGCACGCAAGAATGGGCGGGGCCTCAGGGTGAATGCTGGTTTCTCCTACACTGAACGTTGGACAACATGCCAACCACAAGGTTTCTTGCCATGGGTCAGGAAGAGTTCTGATTTCTGCATCACAGTCACCCGTGGGCAGTGATTGGAGATAACGTCTAGGTTCTGAAGCCTGAAAACTGTGGTAGGGAAGAGATGATGACCTAAGGCCATGGCGGGTCTACTGTGCTCAGTGTGCGGTCAGCTGTCTGTGTGTTGGTCAGCAGGTCTAGGCTCAGGTTGTGTCAGACAGTGCATTAGTGCCCAGGTTAGACTATATAATTTGGGTACATTCGAGTGCCGTGTAGGTTTATCCTCATTTAAGCTGCCTGGGCTGCTCATTAGGCAATCAATTTTTTCTAGAGGGCAGGCAGAGTGCTTCATTGTCGGTCCGGAATTGCCAAACTTGAGGGCTTCGGGGCCAGGAGAGTGAGGACGGAAGTCTGAGAACACAAGCTAGACTTCGGATTCAGGGTGAGGGCACGGCAGGTACCCCCTGCAGATCTGAACCAACATCTCATGCATCTGAAGTCAGGGCGAGGATCCGACGTTGGCTCAGGTTGGAGTTACTGTGCATGACGGCCCCTTCATGAAGAGAGCGGAATCTCGAGGCCATGGAGGACTTCCACGTTGGGAGATGTGGGATGCCCCCTTCAAGGATTCCTTCTGCGGGACAATTGAGACCTGTTGGACAGCTCCAGGACATCCCATATGATATGACTCCAGAGCACCGTTCCAGGATGGATGCCTGGGAAGTCCGCCTCGCCTTCCAATTGTCTCCTAGCAACAAGACAGTTTAGATCAAATGGATTTGCGGGAGCAACCGGGGTGTATGAGTTGAAATGCACTTTCCAGAGGATGGGTCCTAACGTGTGTTTGTGTCCATGAGGGCCTTGGAATGGGGAGGTGGCACCGGGACCCTGAAGTATTCTCCTAAGCTTTCCTTAGCTCCCATGCACAAGTTTACTTGTGGAGATGAGATTTGTTCTTATGGGTGCCTCAGGAAATCCCCTCTGCTGGTATTGGCATCCAGGCTTTTGAGGAGACATGCCTGTAAACCAAAGCAATGGATCCGATAATGGCCTCGGGTCCTGTCTGGTTCAATCTTCTTGGTATGAGTGGACGTAGATGAGTGGAGGTAGATGCTCAGCCGGTATCAACCGCCTTTTTTGTCCCGGGCGACCTACACTATTGGGATGGCCTCAGGGACTTTGGAGGGTTCTCCTAATTTGTACGATTTTTGACAATGGAATGGGCAGAATTCCCATGGATTGGGTGGGGGCAGTCCTAATGTGTGGCTCCAGGGGCCCCAGCCTGGAGGGAGTGTGGCCCAGGACTTTGAGGACAGAAGACTGAAAACACAAACTCAGCTTAACTTTAGGGACGTAGGTATGGCACGCCCGATCTACAAACCCTGAGAAGAACTCTTCAGGATATGAAGAATGAGCGAGTCTGAGGCGCTTGCTCAGGCTTTTGTCTCTGACTTTTGTTTCAGCCATGGCCGTGGAATGTTGGGGAGATCTCATGGGCCATGGACTAATCTTCCTCTCCGTGGATTTGGCCCGATCCCAATTGTTTTTCGTCAATCTGTGGGATGGGAGGACTCCTTTCAGGTTTGTTACCTCAGGTGTCCCACCAAAAGAGGAATTCCAAAGCAGAGCCCTGGGGAAGAGTGAAGGGACAACCCGAACTATGGTTAAAAATTGGGGCCTAGGGGCATGGCAAGCCCAATATGCTGTCTCTTCATATAGGCCCTGAGAGGCCTTACCTGAGGACTGGGCTCAGCCTGAGGGTCACAATGTGTGTTTGTGACCAATGTGGCCCGCCAGCATGGGCTGGCCTCATGGGCCACGCTTGTTTCAACTACACTGAACGTTGGACAACATGCCAAGCACAAGGTTTCTTGCCATGGGGAAAGAGTTCTGATTTCTGCATCATTTTCAACCCTGGGCATTGGTTGGAGATAAGGTCTAGGTTCTGGAGCCTGAAAACCGCAGTTGGGAAGAGATGACGACCTAAGGCCATGGCGGGTCCGATGTGCTCAATGTGCGGCCAGCTGTCTGGGTGGGACCAGGAGGTCCAGGCTCAGGCTGGGTCAGAAGGGGAAATAGTGCCCAGGTCAGCCTATATGTTTGGGGTACAGTCGAATGGCGTGCAGGTTGATCCTCATTTGCGGTTTCGGGGTAGCCCTGAGGGCAATGTTTTACTTCTGTAGGGCAGGCAGAGTGCGGCATTGTAGTTCTGGATTGCCAAACTGGAGGGCTTGTGGGCCAGTAGTCTGAGGACGGAGTCTGAGAACCCAAGCTAGGCCTAGGTGTCTGGGTGAGGATATGGCAGGCACAATCTACAGACCTCAATCGAGATCTCGTGCATCTGAAGTCAGGGCAAGGATCAGACGATCGCTCAGGTTGGACTTTCTGCCCTGATGGCCCTTTCTTGAAGGGTGTTGGATCACGAGGACTTGGGGGTTTTCCCACGATGGGAGTTGTGAGAAGCTCCAAACTGCAAAGATTCTTCTGCAGGACAATTGAGACCTGTTGGTTGGCTCCAGGCCAACGATTCCGAGCAGGGTTCTAAGGATGGATGGCTGGGTAGCCACCTCGCATTCCAATTGTCTCCAAGCAACAAGACAGGTTAGATCTGCTGGATGTGGGGGGCAACCCAGGAGGGTGAGTTGAAATGGACTCTCCTGTGGATGTGTCCTAATATGTTTTTGTGTCTATGGAGACCTTGGAATGAAGCGGTGGCCCTGGGGCCCTGAAGGGTTCTCCTAAACAGAGGCTTTGACACAGCTCCAACGTGCATGTTTCCCATGTGTAGATGAGATTTGTTCTGATGGGTGAGTCAAGAAACAGCCATATGCTGGTATTGAAATCCAGGCCTCTGAGGAGAGATGCCTGGAAACCAAAGCAATGGATCCGATTAGTGCCTAGGGGCCTGTTCGTTCCTTTTTACCTCTGGGGACATCAGTCTACAGGTCTGAGTGCAGGTAGGTGCTCAGATGGACTCAGATTGCCCCTGTGTGTCCTGGGAAGCCACAACTATTGGGATGGCCTCAGGGACTTTGGAGGTTATCCTACTAGTAGGGTTGTGGCCATTGGAATGGGCACATACAATTCCCTTGGAGAGGGCAAGTACAGTCCTCAGGTTTGGCTCCAGGGCCCTGAGCCTGTAGGGTGTGTAGGCCAGAGCTGTTTGGACAGTTGTCTGAAAACACAAACTCGGCTTATGTTTTGGGACATAGGTATGGCAGGACTGATCTGCAGACCATGAGAAGAACACTTCGGGATATGAAAAAAGGGCGAGTGTGAGGCTCTTGCTCAAGTTTTTGTCTCTGGATATCGTGTCACTCATGGTCGTGAAATTGCCGGGTGACTTCATGGGAAATGGACGAGTCTTACTCTCTGGGGGTTCGGTCCCGTCCAAAGAGTTTGGGGTCATTCTGGGGATGGAAGAAGTCCGTTTTTTTGTTGTTGTCGATTTGTTTCACTTTGTTTTTCAACCTCAGATGTCCCACCAAATGAGGGATTCCAGAGTAGAGCCCTGGGGTGGGGCGACTGGACAACCAGAAATCTGGTTAAAAAAATTGGGGACTAGGAACATGTCAAGCCCATTATGACATCTAATGGTCCAGCCACTGAGAGGACTTACTAGAGGACAGGACTCACGCTGAGGTCACAATGCGTGTTTATGCTCTCGTCGCATGCAAGAATGGGCGGGGCCTCAGGGTGAATGCTGGTTTCTCCTACACTGAACGTTGGACAACATGCCAACCACAAGGTTTCTTGCCATGGGTCAGGAAGAGTTCTGATTTCTGCATCACAGTCACCCGTGGGCAGTGATTGGAGATAAGGTCTAGGTTCTGAAGCCTGAAAACTGAGGTAGGGAAGAGATGATGACCTAAGACCATGGCGGGTCTGATGTGCTCAGCGTGCGGTCAGCTGTCTGGGTGTTGGACAGCAGGTCTGGGCTCAGGTTGTGTCAGACAGTGCATTAGTGCCCAGGTTAGACTATATAATTTGGGTACATTCGAGTGCCGTGTAGGTTTATCCTCATTTAAGCTGCCTGTGCTGCTCATTAGGCAATATATTTTTTCTAGAGGGCAGGTAGAGTGCTTCATTGTCGGTCCGGAATTGCCAAACGTGAGGGCTTCGGGGCCAGGAGAGTGAGGACGGAAGTCTGAGAACACAAGCTAGACTTCGGATTCAGGGTGAGGGCACGGCAGGTACCCCCTGCAGATCTGAACCAATATCTCATGCATATGAAGTCAGGGCGAGGATCCGACGTTGGCTCAGGTTGGAGTTTCTGTGCATGACGGCCCCTTCATGAAGGGAGCGGAATCTCGAGGCCATGGAGGTTTTCCACGTTGGGAGATGTGGGATGCCCCCTTCAAGGATTCCTTCTGCGGGACAATTGAGACCTGTTGGACAGCTCCAGGACATCCCATATGGTATGAATCCAGAGCACCGTTCCAGGATGGTTGCCTGGGAAGTCCGCCTCGCCTTCCAATTGTCTCCTAGCAACAAGACAGTTTAGATCTAAAGGATCTGCGGGAGCAACCGGGGTGGCTGAGTTGAAATGCACTTTCCAGAGAATGGGTCCTAACGTGTGTTTGTGTCCATGAGGGCCTTGGAATGGGTAGGTAGCACCGGGACCCTGAAGTATTCTCCTAAGCTTTGGCATAGCTCCCATGCACAAGTTTCCTTGTGGAGACGAGATTTGTTCTGATGGGTGCCTCAGGAAATCCCCTCTGCTGGTATTGGAATCCAGGCTTTTGAGGAGACATGCCTGTAAACCAAAGCAATGGATCCGATAATGGCCTCGGGTCCTGTCTGGTTCAATCTTCTTGGTATGAGTGGAGGTAGATGAGTGGAGGTAGATGCTCAGCCGGTATCAACCGCCCTTTTTTGTCCCGGGCGACCTACAATATTGGGATGGCCCCAGGGACTTTGGAGGGTTCTCCTAATTTGTACGATTTTTGACAATGGAATGGGCAGAATTCCCATGGATTGGGTAGGGCCAGTCCTAATGATTGGCTCCGGGGCCCCAGCCTGGAGGGAGTGTGGCCCAGGACTTTGAGGACAGAAGACTGAAAACACAAACTCAGCTTAACTTTGGGGACGTAGGTATGGCACGCCCGATCTACAAACCCTGAGAAGAACTCTTCAGGATATGAAGAATGAGCGAGTCTGAGGCGCTTGCTCAGGCTTTTGTCTCTGACTTTTGTTTCAGCCATGGCCGTGGAATGTTGGGGAGATCTCATGGGCCATGGACTAATCTTCCTCTCCGTGTATTTAGCCCGATACCAATTGTTTTTCGTCAATCTGTGGGATGGGAGGACTCCTTTCAGGTTTGTTACCTCAGGTGTCCCACCAAAAGAGGAATTCCAAAGCAGAGCCCTGGGGAAGAGTGAAGGGACAACCCGAACTATGGTTAAAAATTGGGGCCTAGGGGCATGGCAAGCCCAATATGCTGTCTCTTCATATAGGCCCTGAGAGGCCTTACCTGAGGACTGGGCTCAGCCTGAGGGTCACAATGTGTGTTTGTGACCAATGTGGCCCGCCAGCATGGGCTGGGCCTCATGGGCCACGCTTGTTTCAACTACACTGAACGTTGGACAACATGCCAAGCACAAGGTTTCTTGCCATGGGGAAAGAGTTCTGATTTCTGCATCATTTTCAACCCTGGGCAGTGGTTGGAGATAAGGTCTAGGTTCTGGAGCCTGAAAACCGCAGTTGGGAAGAGATGACGACCTAAGGCCATGGCGGGTCCGATGTGCTCAGTGTGCGGCCAGCTGTCTGGGTGGGACCAGGAGGTCCAGGCTCAGGCTGGGTCAGAAGGGGAAATAGTGCCCAGGTCAGCCTATATGTTTGGGGTACAGCCGAATGGCGTGCAGGTTGATCCTCATTTGCGGTTTCGGGGTAGGCCTGAGGGCAATGTTTTACTTCTGTAGGGCAGGCAGAGTGCGGCATTGTAGTTCTGGATTGCCAAACTGGAGGGCTTGTGGGCCAGTAGTCTGAGGACGGAGTCTGAGAACCCAAGCTAGGCCTAGGTGTCTGGGTGAGGATATGGCAGGCACAATCTACAGGCCTCAATCGAGATCTCGTGCATCTGAAGTCAGGGCAAGGATCAGACGATCGCTCAGGTTGGACTTTCTGCCCTGATGGCCCTTTCTTGAAGGGTGTTGGATCACGAGGACATGGGGGTTTTCCCACGATGGGAGTTGTGAGAAGCTCCAAACTGCAAAGATTCTTCTGCAGGACAATTGAGACCTGTTGGTTGGCTCCAGGCCAACGATTCCGAGCAGGGTTCTAAGGATGGATGGCTGGGTAGCCCACCTCGCATTCCAATTGTCTCCAAGCAACAAGACAGGTTAGATCTGCTGGATGTGGGGGGCAACCCAGGAGGCTGAGTTGAAATGGACTCTCCTGTGGATGTGTCCTAATATGTTTTTGTGTCTATGGAGACCTTGGAATGAAGCGGTGGCCCTGGGGCCCTGAAGGGTTCTCCTAAACAGAGGCTTTGACACAGCTCCAACGTGCATGTTTCCCATGTGTAGATGAGATTTGTTCTGATGGGTGAGTCAAGAAACAGCCATATGCTGGTATTGAAATCCAGGCCTCTGAGGAGAGATGCCTGGAAACCAAAGCAATGGATCCGATTAGTGCCTAGGGGCCTGTTCGTTCCTTTTTACCTCTGGGGACATCAGTCTACGGGTCTGAGTGCAGGTAGGTGCTCAGATGGGCTCAGATTGCCCCTGTTTGTCCTGGGAAGCCACAACTATTGGGATGGCCTCAGGGACTTTGGAGGTTATCCTACTAGTAGGGTTGTGGCCATTGGAATGGGCACATACAATTCCCTTGGAGAGGGCAAGTACAGTCCTCAGGTTTGGCTCCAGGGCCCTGAGCCTGTAGGGTGTGTAGGCCAGAGCTGTTTGGACAGTTGTCTGAAAACACAAACTCGGCTTATGTTTTGGTTCATAGGTATGGCAGGACTGATCTACAGACCATGAGGAGAACACTTCGGGATATGAAAAAAGGGCGAGTGTGAGGCTCTTGCTCAAGTTTTTGTCTCTGGATATCGTGTCACTCATGGTCGTGAAATTGCCGGGTGACTTCATGGGAAATGGACGAGTCTTACTATCTGGGGGTTCGGTCCCGTCCAAAGAGTTTGGGGTCATTCTGGGGATGGAAGAAGTCCGTTTTTTTGTTGTTGTCGATTTGTTTCACTTTGTTTTTCAACCTCAGATGTCCCACCAAATGAGGGATTCCAGAGTAGAGCCCTGGGGTGGGGCGACTGGACAACCAGAAATCTGGTTAAAAAAATTGGGGACTAGGAACATGTCAAGCCCATTATGACATCTAATGGTCCAGCCACTGAGAGGACTTACTAGAGGACAGGACTCACGCTGAGGTCACAATGCGTGTTTATGCTCTCGTCGCACGCAAGAATGGGCGGGGCCTCAGGGTGAATGCTGGTTTCTCCTACACTGAACGTTGGACAACATGCCAACCACAAGGTTTCTTGCCATGGGTCAGGAAGAGTTCTGATTTCTGCATCACAGTCACCCGTGGGCAGTGATTGGAGATAAGGTCTAGGTTCTGAAGCCTGAAAACTGAGGTAGGGAAGAGATGATGACCTAAGACCATGGCGGGTCTGATGTGCTCAGCGTGCAGTCAGCTGTCTGGGTGTTGGTCAGCAGGTCTGGGCTCAGGTTGTGTCAGACAGTGCATTAGTGCCCAGGTTAGACTATATAATTTGGGTACATTCGAGTGCCGTGTAGGTTTATCCTCATTTAAGCTGCCTGCGCTGCTCATTAGGCAATATATTTTTTCTAGAGGGCAGGCAGAGTGCTTCATTGTCGGTCCGGAATTGCCAAACTTGAGGGCTTCGGGGCCAGGAGAGTGAGGACGGAAGTCTGAGAACACAAGCTAGACTTCGGATTCAGGGTGAGGGCACGGCAGGTACCCCCTGCAGATCTGAACCAATATCTCATGCATCTGAAGTCAGGGCGAGGATCCGACGTTGGCTCAGGTTGGAGTTTCTGTGCATGACGGCCCCTTCATGAAGGGAGCGGAATCTCGAGGCCATGGAGGTTTTCCACGTTGGGAGATGTGGGATGCCCCCTTCAAGGATTCCTTCTGCGGGACAATTGAGACCTGTTGGACAGCTCCAGGACATCCCATATGGTATGACTCCAGAGCACCGTTCCAGGATGGATGCCTGGGAAGTCCGCCTCGCCTTCCAATTGTCTCCTAGCAACAAGACAGTTTAGATCTAATGGATCTGCGGGAGCAACCGGGGTGGCTGAGTTGAAATGCACTTTCCAGAGAATGGGTCCTAACGTGTGTTTGTGTCCATGAGGGCCTTGGAATGGGTAGGTGGCACCGGGACCCTGAAGTATTCTCCTAAGCTTTGGCATAGCTCCCATGCACAAGTTTCCTTGTGGAGACGAGATTTGTTCTGATGGGTGCCTCAGGAAATCCCCTCTGCTGGTACTGGAATCCAGGCTTTTGAGGAGACATGCCTGTAAACCAAAGCAATGGATCCGATAATGGCCTCGGGTCCTGTCTGGTTCAATCTTCTTGGTATGAGTGGAGGTAGATGAGTGGAGGTAGATGCTCAGCCGGTATCAACCGCCCTTTTTTGTCCCGGGCGACCTACACTATTGGGATGGCCCCAGGGACTTTGGAGGGTTCTCCTAATTTGTACGATTTTTGACAATGGAATGGGCAGAATTCCCATGGATTGGGTGGGGGCAGTCCTAATGAGTGGCTCCGGGGCCCCAGCCTGGAGGGAGTGTGGCCCAGGACTTTGAGGACAGAAGACTGAAAACACAAACTCAGCTTAAGTTTGGGGACGTAGGTATGGCACGCCCGATCTACAAACCCTGAGAAGAACTCTTCAGGATATGAAGAATGAGCGAGTCTGAGGCGCTTGCTCAGGCTTTTGTCTCTGACTTTTGTTTCAGCCATGGCCGTGGAATGTTGGGGAGATCTCATGGGCCATGGACGATCTTCCTCTCCGTGGATTTGGCCCGATCCCAATTGTTTTTTGTCAATCTGTGGGATGGGAGGACTCCTTTCAGGTTTGTTACCTCAGGTGTCCCACCAAAAGAGGAATTCCAAAGCAGAGCCCTGGGGAAGAGTGAAGGGACAACCCGAACTATGGTTAAAAATTGGGGCCTAGGGGCATGGCAAGCCCAATATGCTGTCTCTTCATATAGGCCCTAAGAGGCCTTACCTGAGGACTGGGCTCAGGCTGAGGGTCACAATGTGTGTTTGTGACCAATGTGGCCCGCAAGCATGGGCTGGGCCTCATGGGCCACGCTTGTTTCAACTACCCTGAACGCTGGACAACATGCCATCCACAAGGTTTCTTGCCATGGGGAAAGAGTTCTGATTTCTGCATCATTTTCAACCCTGGGCAGTGGTTGGAGATAAGGTCTAGGTTCTGGAGCCTGAAAACCGCAGTTGGGAAGAGATGACGACCTAAGGCCATGGCGGGTCCGATGTGCTCAGTGTGCGGCCAGCTGTCTGGGTGGGACCAGGAGGTCCAGGCTCAGGCTGGGTCAGAAGGGGAAATAGTGCCCAGGTCAGCCTATATGTTTGGGGTACAGCCGAATGGCGTGCAGGTTGATCCTCATTTGCGGTTTCGGGGTAGCCCTGAGGGCAATGTTTTACTTCTGTAGGGCAGGCAGAGTGCGGCATTGTAGTTCTGGATTGCCAAACTGGAGGGCTTGTGGGCCAGTAGTCTGAGGACGGAGTCTGAGAACCCAAGCTAGGCCTAGGTTTCTGGGTAAGGATATGGCAGGCACATTCTACAGACCTCAATCGAGATCTCGTGCATCTGAAGTCAGGGCAAGGATCAGACGATCGCTCAGGTTGGACTTTCTGCCCTGATGGCCCTTTCTTGAAGGGGGTTGGATCACGAGGACATGGGGGTTTTCCCACGATGGGAGTTGTGAGAAGCTCCAAACTGCCAAGATTCTTTTGCAGGACAATTGAGACCTGTTGGTTGGCTCCAGGCCAACGATTCCGAGCAGGGTTCTAAGGATGGATGGCTGGGTAGCCCACCTCGCATTCCAATTGTCTCCAAGCAACAAGACAGGTTAGATCTGCTGGATGTGGGGGGCAACCGAGGAGGCTGAGTTGAAATGGACTCTCCTGTGGATGTGTCCTAATATGTTTTTGTGTCTATGGAGACCTTGGAATGAAGCGGTGGCCCTGGGGCCCTGAAGGGTTCTCCTAAACAGAGGCTTTGACACAGCTCCAACGTGCATGTTTCCCATGTGTAGATGAGATTTGTTCTGATGGGTGAGTCAAGAAACAGCCATATGCTGGTATTGAAATCCAGGCCTCTGAGGAGAGATGCCTGGAAACCAAAGCAATGGATCCGATTAGTGCCTAGGGGCCTGTTCGTTCCTTTTTACCTCTGGGGACATCAGTCTACAGGTCTGAGTGCAGGTAGGTGCTCAGATGGACTCATATTGCCCCTGTGTGTCCTGGGAAGCCACAACTATTGGGATGGCCTCAGGGACTTTGGAGGCATCCTACTAGTAGGGTTGTGGCCATTGGAATGGGCACATACAATTCCCTTGGAGAGGGCAAGTACAGTCCTCAGGTTTGGCTCCAGGGCCCTGAGCCTGTAGGGTGTGTAGGCCAGAGCTGTTTGGACAGTTGTCTGAAAACACAAACTCGGCTTATGTTTTGGGTCATAGGTATGGCAGGACTGATCTACAGACCATGAGGAGAACACTTCGGGATATGAAAAAAGGGCGAGTGTGAGGCTCTTGCTCAAGTTTTTGTCTCTGGATATCGTGTCACTCATGGTCGTGAAATTGCCGGGTGACTTCATGGGAAATGGACGAGTCTTACTCTCTGGGGGTTCGGTCCCGTCCAAAGAGTTTGGGGTCATTCTGGGGATGGAAGAAGTCCGTTTTTTTGTTGTTGTCGATTTGTTTCACTTTGTTTTTCAACCTCAGATGTCCCACCAAATGAGGGATTCCAGAGTAGAGCCCTGGGGTGGGGCGACTGGACAACCAGAAATCTGGTTAAAAAAATTGGGGACTAGGAACATGTCAAGCCCATTATGACATCTAATGGTCCAGCCACTGAGAGGACTTACTAGAGGACAGGACTCACGCTGAGGTCACAATGCGTGTTTATGCTCTCGTCGCACTCAAGAATGGGCGGGGCCTCAGGGTGAATGCTGGTTTCTCCTACACTGAACGTTGGACAACATGCCAACCACAAGGTTTCTTGCCATGGGTCAGGAAGAGTTCTGATTTCTGCATCACAGTCACCCGTGGGCAGTGATTGGAGATAAGGTCTAGGTTCTGAAGCCTGAAAACTGAGGTAGGGAAGAGATGATGACCTAAGGCCAAGGCGGGTCTGATATGCTCAGCGTGCGGTCAGCTGTCTGGGTGTTGGTCAGCAGGTCTGGGCTCAGGTTGTGTCAGACAGTGCATTAGTGCCCAGGTTAGACTATATAATTTGGGTACATTCGAGTGCCGTGTAGGTTTATCCTCATTTAAGCTGCCTGGGCTGCTCATTAGGCAATATATTTTTTCTAGAGGGCAGGCAGAGTGCTTCATTGTCGGTCCGGAATTGCCAAACTTGAGGGCTTCGGGGCCACGGGATGAGGACGGAAGTCTGAGAACACAAGCTAGACCTCGGATTTAGGGTGAGGGCACGGCAGGTACCCCCTGCAGTATTTTTTCTAGAGGGCAGGCAGAGTGCTTCATTGTCGGTCCGGAATTGCCAAACTTGAGGGCTTCGGGGCCAGGAGAGTGAGGACGGAAGTCTGAGAACACAAGCTAGACTTCGGATTCAGGGTGAGGGCACGGCAGGTAACCCCTGCAGATCTGAACCAATATCTCATGCATCTGAAGTCAGGGCGAGGATCCCACGTTGGCTGAGGTTGGAGTTTCTGTGCATGACGGCCCCTTCATGAAGGGAGCGGAATCTCGAGGCCATGGACGTTTTCCACGTTGGGAGATGTGGGATGCCCCCTTCAAGGATTCCTTCTGCGGGACAATTGAGACCTGTTGGACAGCTCCAGGATATCCCATATGGAATGACTCCAGAGCACCGTTCCAGGATAGATGCCTGGGAAGTCCGCCTCGACTTCCATTTGTCTCCTAGCAACAAGACAGTTTAGATCTAATGGATCTGCGGGAGCAACCGGGGTGGCTGAGTTGAAATGCACTTTCCAGAGGATAGGTCCTAACGTGTATTTGTGTCCATGAGGACCTTGGAATGGGGAGGTGGCACCGGGACCCTGAAGTATTCTCCTAAGCTTTGGCTTAGCTACCATGCACAAGTTTCTTGTGGAGACGAGATTTGTTCTGATGAGTGCCTCAGGAAATCCCCTCTGCTGGTATTGGAAACCAGGCTTTTGAGGAGACATGCCTGTAAACCAAAGCAATGGATTTGATAATGGCCTCGGGTCCTGTCTGGTTCAATCTCCTTGGTATGAGTGGAGGTAGATGAGTGGAGGTAGATGAGTGGAGGTAAATGCTCAGCCGGTATCAACCGCCCATTTTTTGTCCCGGGCGACCTACACTATTGGGATGGCCTCAGGGACTTTGGAGGGTTCTCCTAATTTGTACGATTTTTGACAATAGAATGGGCAGAATTCCCATGGATTGGGTGGGGGCAGTCCTAATGTGTGGCTCCAGGGGCCCCAGCCTGGAGGGAGTGTGGCCCAGGACTTTGAGGACAGAAGACTGAAAACACAAACTCAGCTTAAGTTTGGGGACGTAGGTATGGCACGCCCGATCTACAAACCATGAGAAGAACTCTTCAGGATATGAAGAATGAGCGAGTCTGAGGCGCTTGCTCAGGATTTTGTCTCTGGATTTTGTTTCTGCGATGGCCGTGGAATGTTGGGGAGGTCTCATGGGCCATGGACAAATCTTCCTCTCTGTGGATTTGGCCCGATCCCAATTGTTTTTCGTCAATCTGTGGGATGGGAGGACTCCTTTCAGGTTTGTTACCTCAGGTGTCCCACCAAAAGAGGAATTCCAAAGCAGAGCCCTGGGGAAGAGTGAAGGGACACCCCGAACTATGGTTAAAAATTGGGGCCTAGGGGCATGGCAAGCCCAATATGCTGTCTCTTCATATAGGCCCTGAGAGGCCTTACCTGAGGACTGGGCTCAGGCTGAGGGTCACAATGTGTGTTTGTGACCAATGTGGCCCGCAAGCATGGGCTGGGCCTCATGGGCCACGCTTGTTTCAACTACACTGAACATTGGACATCATGCCAACCACAAGGTTTCTTGCCATGGGGAAAGAGTTCTGATTTAAGCATCATTTTCAAACCTGGGCAGTGGTTGGAGATAAGGTCTAGGTTCTGGAGCCTGAAAACCGCAGTTGGGAAGAGATGAGGACCTAAGGCCATGGCGGGTCCGATGTGCTCAGTGTGCGGCCAGCTGTCTGGGTGGGACCAGGAGGTCCAGGCTCAGGCTGGGTCAGAAGGGGAAATAGTGCCCAGGTCAGCCTATATGTTTGGGGTACAGCCGAATGGCGTTCAGGTTGGTCCTCATTTGCGGTTTCGGGGTAGCCCTGAGGGCAATGTTTTACTTTGTAGGGCAGGCAGAGTGCGGCATTGTAGTTCTGGATTGCCCAACTGGAGGGCTTGTGGGCCAGTAGTCTGAGGACGGAGTCTGAGAACCCAAGCTAGGCCTAGGTTTCTGGGTGAGGATATGGCAGGCACAATCTACAGACCTCAATCGAGATCTCGTGCATCTGAAGTCAGGGCAAGGATCAGATGATCGCTCAGGTTGGACTTTCTGCCCTGATGGCCCTTTCTTGAAGGGGGTTGGATCACGAGGACATGGGGGTTTTCCCACGATGGGAGTTGTGAGAAGCTCCAAACTGCAAAGATTCTTCTGCAGGACAATTAAGACCTGTTGGTTGGCTCCAGGCCAACGATTCCGAGCGGGGTTCTAAGGATGGATGGCTGGGTAGCCCACCTCGCATACCAATGGTCTCCAAACAACAAGACAGGTGAGATCTGCTGGATGTGGGGGGCAACCGAGGAGGCTGAGTTGAAATGGACTCTCCTGGGGATGTGTCCTAATATGTTTTTGTGTCTATGGAGACCTTGGAATGAAGCGGTGGCCCTGGGGCCCTGAAGGGTTCTCCTAAACAGAGGCTTTGACACAGCTCCAACGTGCATGTTTCCCATGTGTAGATGAGATTTGTTCTGATGGGTGAGTCAAGAAACAGCCATATGCTGGTATTGAAATCCAGGCCTCTGAGGAGAGATGCCTGGAAACCAAAGCAATGGATCCGATTAGTGCCTAGGGGCCTGTTCGTTCCTTTTTACCTCTGGGGACATCAGTCTACGGGTCTGAGTGCAGGTAGGTGCTCAGATGGGCTCAGATTGCCCCTGTTTTTCCTGGGAAGCCACAACTATTGGGATGGCCTCAGGGACTTTGGAGGTTATCCTACTAGTAGGGTTGTGGCCATTGGAATGGGCACATACAATTCCCTTGGAGAGGGCAAGTACAGTCCTCAGGTTTTGCTCCAGGGCCCTGAGCCTGTAGGGTGTGTAGGCCAGAGCTGTTTGGACAGTTGTCTGAAAACACAAACTCGGCTTATGTTTTGGGTCATAGGTATGGCAGGACTGATCTACAGACCTTGAGGAGAACACTTCGGGATATGAAAAAAGGGCGAGTGTGAGGCTCTTGCTCAAGTTTTTGTCTCTGGATATCGTGTCACACATGGTCGTGAAATTGCCGGGTGACTTCATGGGAAATGGACGAGTCTTACTCTCTGGGGGTTCGGTCCCGTCAAAGAGTTTGGGGTCATTCTGGGGATGGAAGAAGTCCGTTTTTTTGTTGTTGTTGTCGATTTGTTTCATTTTGTTTTTCAACCTCAGATGTCCCACCAAATGAGGGATTCCAGAGTAGAGCCCTGGGGTGGGGCGACTGGACAACCAGAAATCTGGTTAAAAATTGGGGACTAGGGACATGTCAAGCCCATTATGACATCTAATGGTCCAGCCACTGAGAGGACTTACTAGAGGACAGGACTCACGCTGAGGTCACAATGCGTGTTTATGCTCTCGTCGCACGCAAGAATGGGCGGGGCCTCAGGGTGAATGCTGGTTTCTCCTACACTGAACGTTGGACAACATGCCAACCACAAGGTTTCTTGCCATGGGTCAGGAAGAGTTCTGATTTCTGCATCACAGTCACTCGTGGGCAGTGATTGGAGATAAGGTCTAGGTTCTGAAGCCTGAAAACTGAGGTAGGGAAGAGATGATGACCTAAGGCCATGGCGGGTCTGATGTGCTCAGCGTGCGGTCAGCTGTCTGGGTGTTGGTCAGCAGGTCCGGGCTCAGGTTGTGTCAGACAGTGCATTAGTGCCCAGGTTAGACTATATAATTTGGGTACATTCGAGTGCCGTGTAGGTTTATCCTCATTTAAGCTGCCTGGGCTGCTCATTAGGGAATATATTTTTTCTAGAGGGCAGGCAGAGTGCTTCATTGTCGGTCCGGAATTGCCAAACTTGAGGGCTTCGGGGCCAGGAGAGTGAGGACGGAATTCTGAGAACACAAGCTAGATTTCGGATTCAGTGTGAGGGCACGGCAGGTACCCCCTGCAGATCTGAACCAATATCTCATGCATCTGATGTCAGGGCGAGGATCCGACGTTGGCTCAGGTTGGAGTTTCTGTGCATAACGGCCCCTTCATGAAGGGAGCGGAATCTCGAGGCCATGGAGGTTTTCCACGTTGGGAGATGTGGGATGCCCCCTTCAAGGATTCCTTTTGCGGGACAATTGAGACCTCTTGGACAGCTCCAGGACATCCCATATGGAATGACTCCAGAGCACCGTTCCAGGATGGATGCCGGGAAGTCCGCCTCGCCTTCCAATTGTTGCCTAGCAACAAGACAGTTTAGATCTAATGGATCTGCGGGAGCAACCGTGGTGGCTGAGTTGAAATGCACTTTCCAGAGGATGGGTCCTAATGTGTGTTTGTGTCCATGAGGGCCTTGGAATGGGGAGGTGGCACCGGGACCCTGAAGTATTCTCCTAAGCTTTGGCTTAGCTCCCATGCACAAGTTTCCTTGTGGAGACGAGATTTGATCTGATGGGTGCCTCAGGAAATCCCCTCTGCTGGTATTGGAATCCAGGCTTTTGAGGAGACATGCCTGTAAACCAAAGCAATGGATCCGATAATGGCCTCGGGTCCTGTCTGGTTCAATCTTCTTGGTATGAGTGGAGGTAGATGAGTGGAGGTAGATGTTCAGCCGGTATCAACCGCACTTTTTTGTCCCGGGCGACCTACACTATTGGGATGGCCTCAGGGACTTTGGAGGGTTCTCCTAATTTGTACGATTTTTGACAATGGAATGGGCAGAATTCCCATGGATTGGGTGGGGGCAGTCCTAATGTGTGGCTCCAGGGGCCCCAGCCTGGAGGGAGTGTGGCTCAGGACTTTGAGGACAGAAGACTGAAAACACAAACTCAGCTTAAGATTGGGGACGTAGGTATGGCACGCCCGATCTACAAACCATGAGAAGAACTCTTCAGGATATGAAGAATGAGCGAATCTGAGGCGCTTGCTCAGGCTTTTGTCTCTGGATTTTGTTTCAGCGATGGCCGTGGAATGTTGGGGAGGTCTCATGGGCCATGGACGAATCTTCCTCTCTGTGGATTTGGCCCAATCCCAATTGCTTTTCGTCAATCTGTGGGATGGGAGGACTCCTTTCAGGTTTGTTACCTCAGGTGTCCCACCAAAAGAGGAATTCCAAAGCAGAGCCCTGGGGAAGAGTGAAAGGACAACCCGAACTATGGTTAAAAATTGGGGCCTAGGGGCATGGCAAGCCCAATATGCTGTCTCTTCATATAGGCCCTGAGAGGCCTTACCTGAGGACTGGGCTCAGGCTGAGGGTCACAATGTGTGTTTGTGACCAATGTGGCCCGCAAGCATGGGCTGGGCCTCATGGGCCATGCTTGTTTCAACTACACTGAACGTTGGACAACATGCCAAACACAAGGTTTCTTGCCATGGGGAAAGAGTTCTGATTTCTGCATCATTTTCAAACCTGGGCAGTGGTTGGAGATAAGGTCTAGGTTCTGGTGCCTGAAAACCGCAGTTGGGAAGAGATGACGACCTAAGGCCATGGCGGGTCCGATGTGCTCAGTGTGCGGCCAGCTGTCTGGGTGGGACCAGGAGGTCCAGGCTCAGGCTGGGTCAGAAGGGGAAATAGTGCCCAGGTCAGCCTATATGTTTGGGGTACAGCCGAATGGCGTGCAGGTTGATCCTCATTTGCGGTTTCGGGGTAGCCCTGAGGGCAATGTTTTACTTCTGTAGGGCAGGCAGAGTGCGGCATTGTAGTTCTGGATTGCCCAACTGGAGGGCTTGTGGGCCAGTAGTCTGAGGACGGAGTCTGAGAACCCAATCTAGGCCTAGGTTTCTGGGTGAGGATATGGCAGGCACAATCTATAGACCTCAATCGAGATCTCGTGCATCTGAAGTCAGGGCAAGGATCAGACGATCGCTCAGGTTGGACTTTCTGCCCTGATGGCCCTTTCTTGAAGGGGGTTGGATCACGAGGACATGGGGGTTTTCCCACGATGGGAGTTGTGAGAAGCTCCAAACTGCAAAGATTCTTCTGCAGGACAATTAAGACCTGTTGGTTGGCTCCAGGCCAACAATTCCGAGCGGGGTTCTAAGGATGGATGGCTGGGTAGCCTACCTCGCATTCCAATGGTCTCCAAGCAACAAGACAGGTGAGATCTGCTGGATGTGGGGGGCAACCGAGGAGGCTGAGTTGAAATGGACTCTCCTGTGGATGTGTCCTAATATGTTTTTGTGTCTATGGAGACCTTGGAATGAAGCGGTGGCCCTGGGGCCCTGAAGGGTTCTCCTAAACAGAGGCTTTGACACAGCTCCAACGTGCATGTTTCCCATGTGTAGATGAGATTTGTTCTGATGGGTGAGTCAAGAAACAGCCATATGCTGGTATTGAAATCCAGGCCTCTGAGGAGAGATGCCTGGAAACCCAAGCAATGGATCCGATTAGTGCCTAGGGGCCTGTTCGTTCCTTTTTACCTCTGGGGACATCAGTCTACGGGTCTGAGTGCAGGTAGGTGCTCAGATGGGCTCAGATTGCCCCTGTTTGTCCTGGGAAGCCACAACTATTGGGATGGCTTCAGGGACTTTGGAGGTTATCCTTCTAGTAGGTTTGTGGCCATTGGAATGGGCACATACAATTCCCTTGGAGAGGGCAAGTACAGTCCTCAGGTTTTGCTCCAGGGCCCTGAGCCTGTAGGGTGTGTAGGCCAGAGCTGTTTGGACAGTTGTCTGAAAACACAAACTCGGCTTATGTTTTGGGTCATAGGTATGGCAGGACTGATCTACAGACCATGAGGAGAACACTTCGGGATATGAAAAAAGGGCGAGTGTGAGGCTCTTGCTCAAGTTTTTGTCTCTGGATATCGTGTCACACATGGTCGTGAAATTGCCGGGTGACTTCATGGGAAATGGACGAGTCTTACTCTCTGGGGGTTCGGTCCCGTCCAAAGAGTTTGGGGTCATTCTGGGGATGGAAGAAGTCCGTGTTTTTGTTGTTGTTGTCAATTTGTTTCATTTTGTTTTTCAACCTCAGATGTCCCACCAAATGAGGGATTCCAGAGTAGAGCCCTGGGGTGGGGCGACTGGACAACCAGAAATCTGGTTAAAAATTGGGGACTAGGGACATGTCAAGCCCATTATGACATCTAATGGTCCAGCCACTGAGAGGACTTACTAGAGGACAGGACTCACGCTGAGGTCACAATGCGTGTTTATGCTCTCGTCGCACGCAAGAATGGGCGGGGCCTCAGGGTGAATGCTGGTTTCTCCTTCACTGAACGTTGGACAACATGCCAACCACAAGGTTTCTTGCCATGGGTCAGGAAGAGTTCTGATTTCTGCATCACAGTCACCCGTGGGCAGTGATTGGAGATAAGGTCTAGGTTCTGAAGCCTGAAAACTGAGGTAGGGAAGAGATGATGACCTAAGGCCATGGCGGGTCTGATGTGCTCAGCGTGCGGTCAGCTGTCTGGGTGTTGGTCAGCAGGTCCGGGCTCAGGTTGTGTCAGACAGTGCATTAGTGCCCAGGTTAGACTATATAATTTGGGTACATTCGAGTGCCGTGTAGGTTTATCCTCATTTAAGCTGCCTGGGCTGCTCATTAGGGAATATATTTTTTCTAGAGGGCAGGCAGAGTGCTTCATTGTCGGTCCGGAATTGCCAAACTTGAGGACTTCGGGGCCACGAGAGTGAGGACGGAAGTCTCAGAACACAAGCTAGACTTCGGATTCAGGGTGAGGGCACGGCAGGTACCCCCTGCAGATCTGAACCAATATCTCATGCATCTGAAGTCAGGGCGAGGATCCGACGTTGGCTCAGGTTGGAGTTTCTGTGCATGACGGCCCCTTCATGAAGGGAGCGGAATCTCGAGGCCATGGAGGTTTTCCACGTTGGGAGATGTGGGATGCCCCCTTCAAGGATTCCTTCTGCGGGACAATTGAGACCTGTTGGAAGCTCCAGGACATCCCATATGGAATGACTCCAGAGCACCGTTCGAGGATGAATGCCTGGGAAGTCCGCCTCACCTTCCAATTGTCTCCTAGCAACAAGACAGTTTAGATCTAATGGATCTGCGGGAGCACCCGGGGTGGCTGAGTTGAAATGCACTTTCCAGAGGATGGGTCCTAACGTGTGTTTGTGTCCATGAGGACCTTGGAATGGGGAGGTGGCACCGGGACCCTGAAGTATTCTCCTAAGCTTTGGCTTAGCTCCCATGCACAAGTTTCCTTGTGGAGACGAGATTTGTTCTGATGGGTGCCTCAGGAAATCCTCTCTGCTGGTATTGGAATTCAGGCTTTTGAGGAGACATGCCTGTAAACCAAAGCAATGTATCCGATAATGGCCTCGGGTCCTGTCTGGTTCAATCTTCTTGGTATGAGTGGAGGTAGATGAGTGGAGGTAGAGGCTCAGCCGGTATCAACTGCCCTTTTTGTCCCGGGCGACCTACATTATTGGGATGGCCTCAGGGACTTTGGAGGGTTCTCCTAATTTGTACGATTTTTGACAATGGAATGGGCAGAATTCCCATGGATTGGGTGGAGGCAGTCCTAATGTGTGGCTCCAGGGGCCCCAGCCTGGAGGGAGTGTGGCTCAGGACTTTGAGGACAGAAGACTGAAAACACAAACTCAGCTTAAGTTTGGGGACGTAGGTATGGCACGCCCGATCTACAAACCATGAGAAGAACTCTTCAGGATATGAAGAATGAGCGAGTCTGAGGCGCTTGCTCAGGCTTTTGTCTCTGACTTTTGTTTCAGCGATGGCCGTGGAATGTTGGGGAGGTCTCATGGGCCATGGACGAATCTTCCTCTTTGTGGATTTGGCCCGATCCCAATTGTTTTTCGTCAATCTGTGGGATGGGAGGACTCCTTTCAGGTTTGTTACCTCAGGTGTCCCACCAAAAGAGGAATTCCAAAGCAGAGCCCTGGGGAAGAGTGAAGGGACAACCCGAACTATGGTTAAAAATTGGGGCCTAGGGGCATGGCAAGCCCAATATGCTGTCTCTTCATATAGGCCCTGAGAGGCCTTACCTGAGGACTGGGCTCAGGCTGAGGGTCACAATGTGTGTTTGTGACCAATGTGGCCCGCACGCATGGGATGGGCCTCATGGGCCACGCTTGTTTCAACTACACTGAACGTTGGACATCATGCCAACCACAAGGTTTCTTGCCATGGGGAAAGAGTTCTGATTTCTGCATCATTTTCAACCCTGGGCAGTGGTTGGAGATAAGGTCTAGCTTCTGGAGCCTGCAAACCGCAGTTGGGAAGAGATGATGACCTAAGGCCATGGCGGGTCCGATGTGCTGAGTGTGCGGCCAGCTGTCTGGGTGGGACCAGGAGGTCCAGGCTCAGGCTGGGTCAGAAGGGGAAATAGTGCCCAGGTATGCCTATATGTTTGGGGTACAGCCGAATGGCGTGCAGGTTGATCCTCACTTGCGGTTTCGGGGTAGCCCTGAGGGCAATATTTTACTTCTGTAGGGCAGGCAGAGTGCGGCATTGTAGTTCTGGATTGCCCAACTGGAGGGCTTGTGGGCCAGTAGTCTGAGGACGGAGTCTGAGAACCCAAGCTAGGCCTAGGTTTCTGGGTGAGGATATGGCAGGCACAATCTACAGACCTCAATCGAGATCTCGTGCATCTGAAGTCAGGGCAAGGTTCAGACGATCACTCAGGTTGGACTATCTGCCCTGATGGCCCTTTCTTGAAGGTTGTTGGATCACGAGGACATGGGTGTTTTCGCACGATGGGAGTTGTGAGAAGCTCCAAACTGCAAAGATTCTTCTTCAGGACAATTGAGACCTGTTGGTTGGCTCCAGGCCAACGATTCCGAGCAGGGTTCTAAGGATGGATGGCTGGGTAGCCCACCTCGCATTCCAATTGTCTCCAAGCAACAAGACAGGTTAGATCTGCTGGATGTGGGGGGCAACCGAGGAGGCTGAGTTGAAATGGACTCTCCTGTGGATGTGTCCTAATATGTTTTTGTGTCTATGGAGACCTTGGAATGAAGCGGTGGCCCTGGGGCCCTGAAGGGTTCTCCTAAACAGAGGCTTTGACACAGCTCCAACGTGCATGTTTCCCATGTGTAGATGAGATTTGTTCTGATGGGTGAGTCAAGAAACAGCCATATGCTGGTATTGAAATCCAGGCCTCTGAGGAGAGATGCCTGGAAAACCAAGCAATGGATCCGATTAGTGCCTAGGGGCCTGTTCGTTCCTTTTTACCTCTGGGGACATCAGTCTACGGGTCTGAGTGCAGGTAGGTGCTCAGAAGGGCTCAGATTGCCCCTGTTTGTCCTGGAAATCCACAGCTTTTAGGATGGCCTCAGGGACATGGAGGTTATCCTATTAGTAGGGTTGTGGCCATTGGAATGGGCACATACAATTCCCTTGGAGAGGGCAAGTACAGTCCTCAGGTTTGGCTCCAGGGCCCTGAGCCTGTAGGCTGTGTAGGCCAGAGCTGTTTGGACAGTTGTCTGAAAACACAAACTCGGCTTATGTTTTGGGTCATGGTATGGCAGGACTGATCTACAGACCATGAGGAGAACACTTCGGGATATGAAAAGGGCGAGTGTGAGGCTCTTGCTCAAGTTTTTGTCTCTGGATATCGTGTCACTCATGGACGTGAAATTGCCGGTGAGTTCATGGGAAATGGTCGAGTCTTACTCTCTGGGGGTTCGGTCCCGTCCAAAGAGTTTGGGGTCATTCTGGGGATGGAAGAAGTCCGTTTTTTTGTTGTTGTTGTCGATTTGTTTCATTTTGTTTTTCAGCCTCAGATGTCCCACCAAATGAGGGATTCCAGAGTAGAGCCCTGGGGTGGGGCGACTGGACAACCAGAAATCTGGTTAAAAATTGGGGACTAGGGACGTGTCAAGCCCATTATGACATCTAATGGTCCAGCCACTGAGAGGACTTACTAGAGGACAGGACTCACGCTGAGGTCACAATGCGTGTTTATGCTCTCGTCGCACTCAAGAATGGGCGGGGCCTCAGGGTGAATGCTGGTTTCTCCTACACTGAACGTTGGACAACATGCCAACCACAAGGTTTCTTGCCATGGGTCAGGAAGAGTTCTGATTTCTGCATCACAGTCACCCGTGGGCAGTGATTGGAGATAAGGTCTAGGTTCTGAAGCCTGAAAACTGAGGTAGGGAAGAGATGATGACCTAAGGCCATGGCGGGTCTGATGTGCTCAGCGTTCGGTCAGCTGTCTGGGTGTTGGTCAGCAGGTCCAGGCTCAGGTTGTGTCAGACAGTGCATTAGTGCCCAGGTTAGACTATATAATTTGGGTACATTCGAGTGCCGTGTAGGTTTATCCTCATTTAAGCTGCCTGGGCTGCTCATTAGGCAATATATTTTTTCTAGAGGGCAGGCAGAGTGCTTCATTGTCGGTCCGGAATTGCCAAACTGAGGGCTTCGGGGCCAGGAGAGTGAGGACGGAAGTCTGAGAACACAAGCTAGACTTCGGATTCAAGGTGAGGGCACGGCAGGTACCCCCTGCAGATCTGAACCAATATCTCATGCATCTGAAGTCAGGGCGAGGATCCGACGTTGGCTCAGGTTGGAGTTTCTGTGCATGACGGCCCCTTCATGAAGGGAGCGGAATCTCGAGGCCATGGAGGTTTTCCACGTTGGGAGATGTGGTATGCCCCCTTCAAGGATTCCTTCTGCGGGACAATTGAGACCTGTTGGACAGCTCCAGGACATCCCATATGGAATGACTCCAGAGCACCGTTCGCGGATGGATGCCTGGGAAGTCCGCCTCGCCTTCCAATTGTCTCCTAGCAACAAGACAGTTTAGATCTAATGGATCTGCGGGAGCAACCGGGGTGGCTGAGTTGAAATGCACTTTCCAGTGGATGGGTCCTAACGTGTGTTTGTGTCCATGAGGGCCTTGGAATGGGGAGGTGGCACCGGGACCCTGAAGTATTCTCCTAAGCTTTGGCATAGCTCCCATGCACAAGTTTCCTTGTGGAGACGAGATTTGTTCTGATGGGTGCCTCAGGAAATCCCCTCTGCTGGTATTGGAATCCAGGCTTTTGAGGAGACATGCCTGTAAACCAAAGCAATGGATCCGATAATGGCCTCGGGTCCTGTCTGGTTCAATCTTCTTGGTATGAGTGGAGGTAGATGAGTGGAGGTAGATGCTCAGACGGTATCAACGGCCCTTTTTTGTCCCGGGCGACCTACACTATTGGGATGGCCCCAGGGACTTTGGAGGGTTCTCCTAATTTGTACGATTGTTGACAATGGAATGGGCAGAATTCCCATGCATTGGGTGGGGGCAGTCCTAATGTGTGGCTCCAGGGGCCCCAGCCTGGAGGGAGTGTGGCCCAGGACTTTGAGTACAGAAGACTGAAAACAAAAACTCAGCTTAAGTTTGGGGACATAGGTATGGCACGCCCGATCTACAAACCATGAGAAGAACTCTTCAGGATATGAAGAATGAGCGAGTCTGAGGCGCTTGCTCAGGCTTTTGTCTCTGGATTTTGTTTCAGCGATGGCCGTGGAATGTTGGGGAGGTCTCATGGGCCATGGACGAATCTCCCTCTCTGTGGATTTGGCCCGATCCCAATTGTTTTTCGTCAATCTGTGGGTTGGGAGGACTCCTTTCAGGTTTGTTACCTCAGGTGTCCCACCAAAAGAGGAATTCCAAAGCAGAGCCCTGGGGAAGAGTGAAGGGACAACTCGAACTATGGTTAAAAATTGGGGCCTAGGGGCATGGCAAGCCCAATATGCTGTCTCTTCATATAGGCCCTGAGAGGCCTTACCTGAGGACTGGGCTCAGGCTGAGGGTCACAATGTGTGTAGTGACCAATGTGGCCGGCAAGCATGGGCTGGGCCTCAAGGGCCACGCTTGTTTCAACTACACTGAACGTTGGACAACATGCCAACCACAAGGTTTCTTGCCATGGGGAAAGAGTTCTGATTTCTGCATCATTTTCAACCCTGGGCAGTGGTTGGAGATAAGGTCTAGCTTCTGGAGCCTGCAAACCGCAGTTGGGAAGAGATGATGACCTAAGGCCATGGCGGGTCCGATGTGCTGAGTGTGCGGCCAGCTGTCTGGGTGGGACCAGGAGGTCCAGGCTCAGGCTGGGTCAGAAGGGGAAATAGTGCCCAGGTATGCCTATATGTTTGGGGTACAGCCGAATGGCGTGCAGGTTGATCCTCACTTGCGGTTTCGGGGTAGCCCTGAGGGCAATATTTTACTTCTGTAGGCAGGCAGAGTGCGGCATTGTAGTTCTGGATTGCCCAACTGGAGGGCTTGTGGGCCAGTAGTCTGAGGACGGAGTCTGAGAACCCAAGCTAGGCCTAGGTTTCTGGGTGAGGATATGGCAGGCACAATCTACAGACCTCAGTCGAGATCTCGTGCATCTGAAGTCAGGGCAAGGTTCAGACGATCACTCAGGTTGGACTATCTGCCCTGATGGCCCTTTCTTGAAGGTTGTTGGATCACGAGGACATGGGTGTTTTCGCACGATGGGAGTTGTGAGAAGCTCCAAACTGCAAAGATTCTTCTTCAGGACAATTGAGACCTGTTGGTTGGCTCCAGGCCAACGATTCCGAGCAGGGTTCTAAGGATGGATGGCTGGGTAGCCCACCTCGCATTCCAATTGTCTCCAAGCAACAAGACAGGTTAGATCTGCTGGATGTGGGGGGCAACCGAGGAGGCTGAGTTGAAATGGACTCTCCTGTGGATGTGTCCTAATATGTTTTTGTGTCTATGGAGACCTTGGAATGAAGCGGTGGCCCTGGGGCCCTGAAGGGTTCTCCTAAACAGAGGCTTTGACACAGCTCCAACGTGCATGTTTCCCATGTGTAGATGAGATTTGTTCTGATGGGTGAGTCAAGAAACAGCCATATGCTGGTATTGAAATCCAGGCCTCTGAGGAGAGATGCCTGGAAACCCAAGCAATGGATCCGATTAGTGCCTAGGGGCCTGTTCGTTCCTTTTTACCTCTGGGGACATCAGTCTACGGGTCTGAGTGCAGGTAGGTGCTCAGAAGGGCTCAGATTTCCCCTGTTTGTCCTGGGAAGCCACAGCTTTTAGGATGGCCTCAGGGACTTTGGAGGTTATCCTATTAGTAGGGTTGTGGCCATTGGAATGGGCACATACAATTCCCTTGGAGAGGGCAAGTACAGTCCTCAGGTTTGGCTCCAGGGCCCTGAGCCTGTAGGGTGTGTAGGCCAGAGCTGTTTGGACAGTTGTCTGAAAACACAAACTCGGCTTATGTTTTGGGTCATGGTATGGCAGGACTGATCTACAGACCAAGAGGAGAACACTTCGGGATATGAAAAAAGGGCGAGTGTGAGGCTCTTGCTCAAGTTTTTGTCTCTGGATATCGTGTCACTCATGGACGTGAAATTGCCGGTGAGTTCATGGGAAATGGTCGAGTCTTACTCTCTGGGGGTTCAGTCCCGTCCAAAGAGTTTGGGGTCATTCTGGGGATGGAAGAAGTCCGTTTTTTTGTTGTTGTTGTCGATTTGTTTCATTTTGTTTTTCAGCCTCAGATGTCCCACCAAATGAGGGATTCCAGAGTACAGCCCTGGGGTGGGGCGACTGGACAACCAGAAATCTGGTTAAAAATTGGGGACTAGGGACGTGTCAAGCCCATTATGACATCTAATGGTCCAGCCACTGAGAGGACTTACTAGAGGACAGGACTCACGCTGAGGTCACAATGCGTGTTTATGCTCTCTTCGCACGCAAGAATGGGCGGGGCCTCAGGGTGAATGCTGGTTTCTCCTACACTGAACGTTGGACAACATGCCAACCACAAGGTTTCTTGCCATGGGTCAGGAAGAGTTCTGATTTCTGCATCACAGTCACCCGTGGGCAGTGATTGGAGATAAGGTCTAGGTTCTGAAGCCTGAAAACTGAGGTAGGGAAGAGATGATGACCTAAGGCCATGGCGGGTCTGATGTGCTCAGCGTTCGGTCAGCTGTCTGGGTGTTGGTCAGCAGGTACAGGCTCAGGTTGTGTCAGACAGTGCATTAGTGCCCAGGTTAGACTATATAATTTGGGTACATTCGAGTGCCGTGTAGGTTTATCCTCATTTAAGCTGCCTGGGCTGCTCATTAGGCAATATATTTTTTCTAGAGGGCAGGCAGAGTGCTTCATTGTCGGTCCGGAATTGTCAAACTGAGGGCTTCGGGGCCAGGAGAGTGAGGACGGAAGTCTGAGAACACAAGCTAGACTTCGGATTCAAGGTGAGGGCACGGCAGGTACCCCCTGCAGATCTGAACCAATATCTCATGCATCTGAAGTCAGGGCGAGGATCCGACGTTGGCTCAGGTTGGAGTTTCTGTGCATGACGGCCCCTTCATGAAGGGAGCGGAATCTCGAGGCCATGGAGGTTTTCCACGTTGGGAGATGTGGTATGCCCCCTTCAAGGATTCCTTCTGCGGGACAATTGAGACCTGTTGGACAGCTCCAGGACATCCCATATGGAATGACTCCAGAGCACCGTTCGAGGATGGATGCCTGGGAAGTCCGCCTCGCCTTCCAATTGTCTCCTAGCAACAAGACAGTTTAGATCTAATGGATCTGCGGGAGCAACCGGGGTGGCTGAGTTGAAATGCACTTTCCAGTGGATGGGTCCTAACGTGTGTTTGTGTCCATGAGGGCCTTGGAATGGGGAGGTGGCACCGGGACCCTGAAGTATTCTCCTAAGCTTTGGCATAGCTCCCATGCACAAGTTTCCTTGTGGAGACGAGATTTGTTCTGATGGGTGCCTCAGGAAATCCCCTCTGCTGGTATTGGAATCCAGGCTTTTGAGGAGACATGCCTGTAAACCAAAGCAATGGATCCGATAGTGGCCTCGGGTCCTGTCTGGTTCAATCTTCTTGGTATGAGTGGAGGTAGATGAGTGGAGGTAGATGCTCAGACGGTATCAACGGCCCTTTTTTGTCCCGGGCGACCTACACTATTGGGATGGCCCCAGGGACTTTGGAGGGTTCTCCTAATTTGTACGATTTTTGACAATGGAATGGGCAGAATTTCCATGCATTGGGTGGGGGCAGTCCTAATGTGTGGCTCCAGGGGCCCCAGCCTGGAGGGAGTGTGGCCCAGGACTTTGAGTACAGAAGACTGAAAACAAAAACTCAGCTTAAGTTTGGGGACGTAGGTATGGCACGCCCGATCTACAAACAATGAGAAGAACTCTTCAGGATATGAAGAATGAGCGAGTCTGAGGCGCTTGCTCAGGCTTTTGTCTCTGGATTTTGTTTCAGCGATGGCCGTGGAATGTTGGGGAGGTCTCATGGGCCATGGACGAATCTTCCTCTCTGTGGATTTGGCCCGATCCCAATTGTTTTTCGTCAATCTGTGGGTTGGGAGGACTCCTTTCAGGTTTGTTACCTCAGGTGTCCCACCAAAAGAGGAATTCCAAAGCAGAGCCCTGGGGAAGAGTGAAGGGACAACTCGAACTATGGTTAAAAATTGGGGCCTAGGGGCATGGCAAGCCCAATATGCTGTCTCTTCATATAGGCCCTGAGAGGCCTTACCTGAGGACTGGGCTCAGGCTGAGGGTCACAATGTGTGTAGTGACCAATATGGCCGGCAAGCATGGGCTGGGCCTCAAGGGCCACGCTTGTTACAACTACACTGAACGTTGGACAACATGCCAACCACAAGGTTTCTTGCCATGGGGAAAGAGTTCTGATTTCTGCATCATTTTCAACCCTGGGCAATGGTTGGAGATAAGGTCTAGGTTCTGGAGCCTGAAAACCGCAGTTGGGAAGAGATGACGACCTAAGGCCATGGCGGGTCCGATGTGCTCAGTGTGCGGCCAGCTGTCTAGGTGGGACCAGGTGGTCCAGGCTCAGGCTGGGTCAGAAGGGGAAATAGTGCCCAGGTCAGCCTATATGTTTGGGGTACAGCCGAATGGCGTGCAGGTTGATCCTCATTTGCGGTTTCGGGGTAGCCCTGAGGGCAAAGTTTTACTTCTGTAGGGCAGGCAGAGTGCGACATTGTAGTTCTGGATTGCCAAACTGGAGGGCTTGTGGGCCAGTAGTCTGAGGACGGAGTCTGAGAACCCAAGCTAGGCCTAGGTTTCTGGGTGAGGATATGGCAGGCACAATCTACAGACCTCAATCGAGATCTCGTATATCTGAAGTCAGGGCAAGGATCAGACGATCGCTCAGGTTGGACTTTCTGCCCTGATGGCCCTTTCTTGAAGGGGGTTGGATCACGAGGACATGGGGGTTTTCGCACGATGGGAGTTGTGAGAAGCTCCAAACTGCAAAGATTCTTCTGCAGGACAATTGAGACCTGTTGGTTGGCTCCAGGCCAACGATTCCGAGCAGGGTTCTAAGGATGGATGGCTGGGTAGCCCACCTCGCATTCCATTTGTCTCCAAGCAACAAGACAGGTTAGATCTGCTGTATGTGGGGGGCAACCGAGGAGGCTGAGTTGAAATGGACTCTCCTGTGGTTGTGTCCTAATATGTTTTTGTGTCTATGGAGACCTTGGAATGAAGCGGTGGCCCTGGGGCCCTGAAGGGTTCTCCTAAACAGAGGCTTTGACACAGCTCCAACGTGCATGTTTCCCATGTGTAGATGAGATTTGTTCTGATGGGTGAGTCAAGAAACAGCCATATGCTGGTATTGAAATACAGGCCTCTGAGGAGAGATGCCTGGAAACCCAAGCAATGGATCCGATTAGTGTTTAGGGGCCTGTTCGTTCCTTTTTACCACTGGGGACATCAGTCTACGGGTCTGAGTGCAGGTAGGTGCTCAGATGGGCTCAGATTGCCCCTGTTTGTCCTGGGAAGCCACAACTATTGGGATGGCCTCAGGGACTTTGGAGGTTATCCTACTAGTAGGGTTGTGGCCATTGGAATGGGCACATACATTTCCCTTGGAGAGGGCAAGTACAGTCCTCAGGTTTGGCTCCAGGGCCCTGAGCCTGTAGGGTGTGTAGGCCAGAGCTGTTTGGACAGTTGTCTGAAAACACAAACTCGGCTTATGTTTTGGGTCATAGGTATGGCAGGACTGATCTACAGACCATGAGGAGAACACTTCGGGATATGAAAAAAGGGCGAGTGTGAGGCTCTTGCTCAAGTTTTTGTCTCTGGATATCGTGTCACTCATGGTCGTGAAATTGCCGGGTGACTTCATGGGAAATGGACGAGTCTTACTCTCTGGGGGTTCGGTCCCGTCCAAAGAGTTTGGGGTCATCTGGGGATGGAAGAAGTCCGTTTTTTTGTTGTTGTTGTCGATTTGTTTCATTTTGTTTTTCAGCCTCAGATGTCCCACCAAATGAGGGATTCCAGAGTAGAGCCCTGGGGTGGGGCGACTGGACAACCAGAAATCTGTTTAAAAATTGGGGACTAGGGACGTGTCAAGCCCATTATGACATCTAATGGTCCAGCCACTGAGAGGACTTACTAGAGGACAGGACTCACGCTGAGGTCACAATGCGTGTTTATGCTCTCGTCGCACGCAAGAATGGGCGGGGCCTCAGGGTGAATGCTGGTTTCTCCTACACTGAACGTTGGACAACATGCCAACCACAAGGTTTCTTGCCATGGGTCAGGAAGAGTTCTGATTTCTGCATCACAGTCACCCGTGGGCAGTGATTGTAGATAAGGTCTAGGTTCTGAAGCCTGAAAACTGAGGTAGGGAAGAGATGATGTCCTAAGGCCATGGCGGGTCTGATGTGCTCAGCGTGCGGTCAGCTGTCTGGGTGTTGGTCAGCAGGTCCAGGCTCAGGTTGTGTCAGACAGTGCATTAGTGCCCAGGTTAGACTATATAATTTGGGTACATTCGAGTGCCGTGTAGGTTTATCCTCATTTAAGCTGCCTGGGCTGCTCATTAGGCAATATATTTTTTCTAGAGGGCAGGCAGAGTGCTTCATTGTCGGTCCGGAATTGCCAAACTTGAGGGCTTCGGGGCCAGGAGAGTGAGGACGGAAGTCTGAGAACACAAGCTAGACTTCGGATTCACGTTGAGGGCACGGCAGGTAACCCCTGCAGATCTGAACCAATATCTCATGCATCTGAAGTCAGGGCGAGGATCCGACGTTGGCTCAGGTTGGAGTTTCTGTGCATGACGGCCCATTTATGAAGGGAGCGGAATCTCGAGGCCATGGAGGTTTTCCACGTTGGGAGATGTGTTATGCCCCCTTCAAGGATTCCTTCTGCGGGACAATTGAGACCTGTTGGACAGCTCCAGGACATCCCATATGGAATGACTCCAGAGCACCGTTCGAGGATGGATGCCTGGGAAGTCCGCCTCGCCTTCCAATTGTCTCCTAGCAACAAGACAGTTTAGATCTAATGGATCTGCGGGAGCAACCGGGGTGGCTGAGTTGAAATGCACTTTCCAGTGGATGGGTCCTAACGTGTGTTTGTGTCCATGAGGGCCTTGGAATGGGGAGGTGGCACCGGGACCCTGAAGTATTCTCCTAAGCTTTGGCATAGCTCCCATGCACAAGTTTCCTTGTGGAGACGAGATTTGTTCTGATGGGTGCCTCAGGAAATCCCCTCTGCTGGTATAGGAATCCAGGCTTTTGAGGAGACATGCCTGTAAACCAAAGCAATGGATCCGATAATGGCCTCGGGTCCTGTCTGGTTCAATCTTCTTGGTATGAGTGGAGGTAGATGAGTGGAGGTAGATGCTTAGACGGTATCAACGGCCCTTTTTTGTCCCGGGCGACCTACACTATTGGGATGGCCCCAGGGACTTTGGAGGGTTCTCCTAATTTGTACGATTTTTGACAATGGAATGGGCAGAATTCCCATGCATTGGGTGGGGGCAGTCCTAATGTGTGGCTCCAGGGGCCCCAGCCATTAGGGAGTGTGGCCCAGGACTTTGAGGACAGAAGACTGAAAACACAAACTCAGCTTAAGTTTGGGGACGTAGGTATGGCACGCCCGATCTACAAACCATGAGAAGAACTCTTCAGGATATGAAGAATGAGCGAGTCTGAGGCGCTTGCTCAGGCTTTTGTCTCTGGATTTTGTTTCAGCGATGGCCGTGGAATGTTGGGGAGGTCTCATGGGCCATGGACGAATCTTCCTCTCTGTGGATTTGGCCCGATCCCAATTGTTTTTCGTCAATCTGTGGGTTGGGAGGACTCCTTTCAGGTTTGTTACCTCAGGTGTCCCACCAAAAGAGGAATTCCAAAGCAGAGCCCTGGGGAAGAGTGAAGGGACAACTCGAACTATGGTTAAAAATTGGGGCCTAGGGGCATGGCAAGCCCAATATGCTGTCTCTTCATATAGGCCCTGAGAGGCCTTACCTGAGGACTGGGCTCAGGCTGAGGGTCACAATGTGTGTAGTGACCAATGTGGCCGGCAAGCATGGGCTGGGCCTCAAGGGCCACGCTTGTTACAACTACACTGAATGTTGGACAACATGCCAACCACAAGGTTTCTTGCCATGGGGAAAGAGTTCTGATTTCTGCATCATTTTCAACCCTGGGCAGTGGTTGGAGATAAGGTCTAGGTTCTGGAGCCTGAAAACCGCAGTTGGGAAGAGATGACGACCTAAGGCCATGGTGGGTCTGATGTGCTCAGTGTGCGGCCAGCTGTCTGGGTGGGACCAGGTGGTCCAGGCTCAGGCTGGGTCAGAAGGGGAAATAGTGCCCAAGTCAGCCTATATGTTTGGGGTACAGCCGAATGGCGTGCAGGTTGATCCTCATTTGGGGATTCGGGGTAGCCCTGAGGGCAATGTTTTACTTCTGTAGGGCAGGCAGAGTGCGGCATTGTAGTTCTGGATTGCCAAAATGGAGGGCCTGTGGGCCAGTAGTCTGAGGACGGAGTCTGAGAACCCAAGCTAGGCCTAGGTTTCTGGGTGAGGATATGGCAGGCACAATCTACAGACCTCAATCGAGATCTCGTGCATCTGAAGTCAGGGCAAGGATCAGACGATCGCTCAGGTTGGACTTTCTGCCCTGATGGCCCTTTCTTGAAGGGGGTTGGATCACGAGGACATGGGGGTTTTCCCACGATGGGAGTTGTGAGAAGCTCCAAACTGCAAAGATTCTTCTGCAGGACAATTGAGACCTGTTGGTTGGCTCCAGGCCAACGATTCCGAGCAGGGTTCTAAGGATGGATGGCTGGGTAGCCCACCTCGCATTCCATTTGTCTCCAAGCAAGAAGACAGGTTAGATCTGCTGGATGTGGGGGGCAACCGAGGAGGCTGAGTTGAAATGGACTCTCCTGTGGTTGTGTCCTAATATGTTTTTGTGTCTATGGAGACCTTGGAATGAAGCGGTGGCCATGGGGCCCTGAAGGGTTCTCCTAAACAGAGGCTTTGACACAGCTCCAACGTGCATGTTTCCCATGTGTAGATGAGATTTGTTCTGATGGGTGAGTCAAGAAACAGCCATATGCTGGTATTGAAATCCAGGCCTCTGAGGAGAGATGCCTGGAAACCAAAGCAATGGATCCGATTTGTGCCTAGGGGCCTGTTCGTACCTTTTTACCTCTGGGGACATCAGTCTACGGGTCTGAGTGCAGGTAGGTGCTCAGATGGGCTCAGATTGCCCCTGTTTGTCCTGGGAAGCCACAACTATTGGGATGGCCTCAGGGACTTTGGAGGTTATCCTACTAGTAGGGTTGTGGCCATTGGAATGGGCACATACATTTCCCTTGGAGAGGGCAAGTACAGTCCTCAGGTTTGGCTCCAGGGCCCTGAGCCTGTAGGGTGTGTAGGCCAGAGCTGTTTGGACAGTTTTCTGAAAACACAAACTCGGCTTA
This sequence comes from Mustela nivalis, assembly GCF_964662115.1. Taxonomy (NCBI): domain Eukaryota; kingdom Metazoa; phylum Chordata; class Mammalia; order Carnivora; family Mustelidae; genus Mustela; species Mustela nivalis. Next base: position 125,438 of record NW_028136369.1, read on the forward strand.
TGTTTTGGGTCATAGGTATGGCTGGACTGAACTACGACCATGAGGAGAACACTTCGGGATATGAAAAAAGGGCGAGTGTGAGGCTCTTGCTCAAGTTTTTGTCTCTGGATATCGTGTCACTCATGGTCGTGAAAATGCCGGGTGACTTCTTGGGAAATGGACGAGTCTTACTCTCTGGGGGTTCGGTCCCGTCCAAAGAGTTTGGGGTCATTCTGGGGATGGAAGAAGTCCGTTTTTTTGTTGTTGTCGATTTGTTTCATTTTGTTTTTCAACCTCAGATGTCCCACCAAATGAGGGATTCCAGAGTAGAGCCCTGGGGTGGGGCGACTGGACAACCAGAAATCTGGTTAAAAATTGGGGACTAGGGACATGTCAAGCCCATTATGACATCTAATGGTCCAGTCACTGAGAGGACTTACTAGAGGACAGGACTCACGCTGAGGTCACAATGCGTGTTTATGCTCTCGTCGCACTCAGGAATGGGTGGGGCCTCAGGGTGAATGCTGGTTTCTCTTACACTGAACGTTGGACAACATGCCAACCACAAGGTTTCTTGCCATGGGTCAGGAAGAGTTCTGATTTCTGCATCACAGTCACCCGTGAGCAGTGATTGGAGATAAGGTCTAGGTTCTGAAGCCTGAAAACTGAGGTAGGGAAGAGATGATGACCTAAGGCCATGGCGGGTCTGATGTGCTCAGGGTGGGGTCAGCTGTCTGGGTGTTGGTCAGCAGGTCCGGGCTTAGGTTGTGTCAGACAGTGCATTAGTGCCCAGGTTAGACTATATAATTTGGGTACATTCGAGTGCCGTGTAGGTTTATCTTCATTTAAGCTGCCTGGGCAGCTCATTAGGCAATATATTTTTTCTAGAGGGCAGGCAGAGTGCCTCATTGTCGGTCCGGAATTGCCAAACTTGAGGGCTTCGGGGCCAGGAGAGTGAGGACGGAAGTCTGAGAACACAAGCTAGACTTCGGATTCAGGGTGAGGGCACGGCAGGTACCCCCTGCAGATCTGAACCAATATCTCATGCATCTGAGTCAGGGCGAGGATCCGACGTTGTCTCAGGTTGGAGTTTCTGTGCATGACGGCCCCTTCATTCAGGGAGCGGAATCTCGAGGCCATGGAGGTTTTCCACGTTGGGAGATGTGGGATGCCCCCTTCAAGGATTCATTCTGCGGGACAATTGAGACCTTTTGGACAGCTCCAGAACATCCCCTATGGAATGACTCCAGAGCACCGTTCGAGGATGGATGCCTGGGAAGTCCGCCTCGCCTTCCAATTGTCTCCTAGCAACAAGACAGTTTAGATCTAATGGATCTGCGGGAGCAACCGGGGTGGCTGAGTTGAAATGCACTTTCCAGTGGATGGGTCCTAACGTGTGTTTGTGTCCATGAGGGCCTTGGAATGTGGAGGTGGCACCGGGACCCTGAAGTATTCTCCTAAGCTTTGGCATAGCTCCCATGCACAAGTTTCCTTGTGGAGACGAGATTTGTTCTGATGGGTGCCTCAGGAAATCCCCTCTGCTGGTATAGGAATCCAGGCTTTTGAGGAGACATGCCTGTAAACCAAAGCAATGGATCCGATAATGGCCTCGGGTCCTGTCTGGTTCAATCTTCTTGGTATGAGTGGAGGTAGATGAGTGGAGGTAGATGCTTAGACGGTATCAACGGCCCTTTTTTGTCCCGGGCGACCTACACTATTGGGATGGCCCCAGGGACTTTGGAGGGTTCTCCTAATTTGTACGATTTTTGACAATGGAATGGGCAGAATTCCCATGCATTGGGTGGGGCAGTCCTAATGTGTGGATCCAGGGGCCCCAGCCTGGAGGGAGTGTGGCCCAGGACTTTGAGGACAGAAGACTGAAAACACAAACTCAGCTTAAGTTTGGGGACGTAGGTATGGCACGCCCGATCTACAAACCATGAGAAGAACTCTTCAGGATATGAAGAATGAGCGAGTCTGAGGCACTTGCTCAGGCTTTTGTCTCTGGATTTTGTTTCAGCGATGGCCGTGGAATGTTGGGGAGGTCTCATGGGCCATGGACGAATCTTTCTCTTTGTGGATTTGGCCCGATCCCAATTGTTTTTCGTCAATCTGTGGGATGGGAGGTCTCCTTTCAGGTTTGTTACCTCAGGTGCCCCACCAAAAGAGGAATTCCAAAGCAGAGCCCTGGGGAAGAGTGAAGGGACAACCCGAACTATGGTTAAAAATTGGGGCCTAGGGGCATGGCAAGCCAAATATGCTGTCTCTTCATATAGGCCCTGAGAGGCCTTACCTGAGGACTGGGCTCAGGCTGAGGGTCACAATGTGTGTTTGTGACCAATGTGGCCCGCAAGCATGGGCTGGGCCTCATGGGCCACGCTTGTTTCAACTACACTGAACGTTGGACAACATGCCAACCACAAGGTTTCTTGCCATGGGGAAAGAGTTCTGATTTCTGCATCATTTTCAACCCTGGGCAGTGGTTGGAGATAAGGTCTAGCTTCTGGAGCCTGCAAACCGCAGTTGGGAAGAGATGACGACCTAAGGCCATGGCGGGTCCGATGTGCTCAGTGTGCGGCCAGCTGTCTGGGTGGGACCAGGAGGTACAGGCTCAGGCTGGGTCAGAAGGGGAAATAGTGCCCAGGTCAGCCTATATGTTTGGGGTACAGCCGAATGGCGTGCAGGTTGATCCTCATTTGCGGTTTCGGGGTAGCCCTGAGGGCAATGTTTTACTTCTGTAGTGCAGGCAGAGTGCGTCATTGTAGTTCTGGATTGCCCAACTGGAGGGCTTGTGGGCCAGTAGTCTGAGGACGGAGTCTGAGAACCCAAGCTAGGCCTAGGTTTCTGGGTGAGGATATGGCAGTCACAATCTACAGACCTCAATCGAGATCTCGTGCATCAGAAGTCAGGGCAAGGATCAGACGATCGCTCAGGTTGGACTTTCTGCCCTGATGGCCCTTTCTTGAGGGTGTTGGATCACGAGGACATGGGGGTTGTCACACGATGGGAGTTGTGAGAAGCTCCAAACTGCAAAGATTCTTCTGCAGGACAATTGAGACCTATTGGTTGGCTCCAGGCCAACGATTCCGAGCAGGGTTCTAAGGATGGATGGCTGGGTAGCCCACCTGGCATTCCAATGGTCTCCAAGCAACAAGACAGGTTAGATCTGCTGGATGTGGGGGGCAACCGAGGAGGCTGAGTTGAAATGGACTCTCCTGTGGATGTGTCCTAATATGTTTTTGTGTCTATGGAGACCTTGGAATGAAGCAGTGGCCCTGGGGCTCTGAAGGGTTCTCCTAAACAGAGGCTTTGACACAGCTCCAACGTGCATGTTTCCCATGTGTAGATGAGATTTGTTCTGATGGGTGAGTCAAGAAACAGCCATATGCTGGTATTGAAATCCAGGCCTCTGAGGAGAGATGCTTGGAAACCAAAGCAATGGATCCGATTAGTGCCTAGGGGCCTGTTCGTTCCTTTTTACCTCTGGGGACATCAGTCTACGGGTCTGAGTGCAGGTAGGTGCTCAGATGGGCTCAGATTGGCCCTGTTTGTCCTGGGAAGCCACCACTATTGGGATGGCCTCAGGGACTTTGGAGGTTATCCTACTAGTAGGGTTGTGGCCATTGGAATGGGCACATACAATTCCCTTGGAGAGGGCAAGTACAGTCCTCAGGTTTGGCTCCAGGGCCCTGAGCCTGTAGGGTGTGTAGGCCAGAGCTGTTTGGACAGTTGTCTGAAAACACAAACTCGGCTTATGTTTTGGGTCATAGGTATGGCAGGACTGATCTACAGACCATGAGGAGAACACTTCGGGATATCAAAAAAGGTCGAGTGTGAGGCTCTTGCTCAAGTTTTTGTCTCTGGATATCGTGTCACTCATGGTCGTGAAATTGCCGGGTGACTTCATGGGAAATGGACGAGTCTTACTCTCTGGGGGTTCGGTCCCGTCCAAAGAGTTTGGGGTCATTCTGGGGATGGAAGAAGTCCGTTTTTTTGTTGTTGTCGATTTGTTTCATTTTGTTTTTCAACCTCAGATGTCCCACCAAATGAGGGATTCCAGAGTAGAGCCCTGGGGTGGGGCGACTGGACAACGAGAAATCTGGTTAAAAATTGGGGACTAGGGACATGTCAAGCCCATTATGACATCTAATGGTCCAGCCACTGAGAGGACTTACTAGAGGACAGGACTCATGCTGAGGTAACAATGCGTGTTTATGCTCTCGTCCCACTCAAGAATGGGTGGGGCCTCAGGGTGAATGCTGGTTTCTCCTACACTGAACGTTGGACAACATGCCAACCATAAGGTTTCTTGCCATGGGTCAGGAAGAGTTCTGATTTCTGCATCACAGTCACCCGTGGGCAGTGATTGTAGATAAGGTCTAGGTTCTGAAGCCTGAAAACTGAGGTAGGGAAGAGATGATGACCTAAGGCCATGGCGGGTCTGATGTGCTCAGCGTGCGGTCAGCTGTCTGGGTGTTGGTCAGCAGGTCCGGGCTCAGGTTGTGTCAGACAGTGCATTAGTGCCCAGGTTAGACTATATAATTTGGGTACATTCGAGTGCCGTGTAGGTTTATCCTCATTTAAGCTGCCTGGGCTGCTCATTAGGCAATATATTTTTACTAGAGGGCAGGCAGAGTGCTTCATTGTCGGTCCGGAATTGCCAAACTTGAGGGCTTCGGGGCCAGGAGAGTGAGGACGGAAGTCTGAGAACACAAGCTAGACTTCGGATTCAGGGTGAGGGCACGGCAGGTACCTCCTGCAAATCTGAACCAATATCTCATGCATCTGAAGTCAGGGCGAGGATCCGACGTTGGCTCAGGTTGGGGTTTCTGTGCATGACGGCCCCTTCATGAAGGGAGCGGAATCTCGAGGCCATGGAGGTTTTCCACGTTGGGAGATGTGGGATGCCCCCTTCAAGGATTCCTTCTGCGGGACAATTGAGACCTGTTGGACAGCTCCAGGACATCCCATATCGAATGACTCCAGAGCACCGTTCGAGGATGGATGCCTGGGAAGTCCGCCTCGCCTTCCAATTGTATTCTAGCAACAAGACAGTTTAGATCTAATGGATCTGCGGGAGCAACCGGGGTGGCTGAGTTGAAATGCACTTTCCAGAGGATTGGTGTTAACGTGTGTTTGTGTCCATGAGGGCCTTGGAATGGGGAGGTGGCACCGGGACCCTGAAGTATTCTCCTAAGCTTTGGCTTAGCTCCCATGCACAAGTTTCCTTGTGGATACGAGATTTGTTCTGATGGGTGCCTCAGGATCCCCTCTGCTGGTATTGGAATCCAGGCTTTTAAGGAGACATGCCTGTAAACCAAAGCAATGGATCCGATAATGGCCTCGGGTCCTGTCTGGTTCAATCTTCTTGGTATGAGTGGAGGTAGATGAGTGGAGGTAGATGCTCAGCCGGTATCAACCGCCCTTTTTTGTCCCGGGCGACCTACACTATTGGGATGGCCTCAGGCTCTTTGGAGGGTTCTCCTAATTTGTATGATTTTTGACAATGGAATGGGCAGAATTCCCATGGATTGGGTGGGAGCAGTCCTTATGTGTGACTCCAGGGGCCCCAGCCTGGAGGGAGTGTGGCCCAGGACTTTGAGGACAGAAGTCTGAAAACACAAACTCAGCTTAGGTTTGGGGACGTAGGTATGGCACGCCCAATCTACAAACCATGAGAAGAACTCTTCAGGATATGAAGAATGAGCGAGTCTGAGGCGCTTGCTCAGGCTTTTGTCTCTGGATTTTGTTTCAGCGATGGCCGTGGAATGTTGGGGAGGTCTCATGGGCCATGGACGAATCTTCCTCTCTGTGGATTTGGCCAGATCCCAATTGTTTTTCGTCAATCTGTGGGATGGGAGGACTCCTTTCAGGTTTGTTACCTCAGGTGTCCCACCAAAAGAGGAATTCCAAAGCAGAGCCCTGGGGAAGAGTGAAGGGACACCACGAACTATGGTTAAAAATTGGGGCCTAGGGACATGGGAAGCCCAATATGTTGTATCTTCATATAGGCCCTGAGAGGCCTTACCTGAGGACTGGGCTCAGGCTGAGGGTCACAATGTGTGTTTGTGACCAATGTGGCCCGCAAGCATGGGCTGGGCCTCATGGGCCACGCTTGTTTCAACTACACTGAACGTTGGACAACATGCCAAGCACAAGGTTTCTTGCCATGGGGAAAGAGTTCTGATTTCTGCATCATTTTCAACCCTGGGCAGTGGTTGGAGATAAGGTCTAGGTTCTGGAGCCTGAAAACCGCAGTTGGGAAGAGATGATGACCTAAGGCCATGGCGCGTCCGATGTGCTCAGTGTGCGGCCAGCTGTCTGGGTGGGACCAGGAGGTCCAGGCTCAGGCTGGGTCAGAAGGGGAAATAGTGCCCAGGTCAGCCTATATTTTTGGGGTTCAGCCTAATGGCGTGCAGGTTGATCCTCATTTGCGGTTTCGGGGTAGCCCTTAGGGCAATGTTTTACTTCTGTAGGGCAGGCAGAGTGCAGCTTTGTAGTTCTGGATTGCCAACTGGAGGGCTTGTGGGCCAGTAGTCTGAGGACGGAGTCTGAGAACCCAAGCTAGGCCTAGGTTTCAGGGTGAGGATATGGCAGGCACAATCTACAGACCTCAATCGAGATCTCGTGCATCTGAAGTCAGGGCAAGGATCAGACGATCACTCAGGTTGGACTTTCTGCCCTGATGGCCCTTTCTTGAAGGGGGTTGGATCACGATGACATGGGGTTTTTCGCACGATGGGAGTTGTGAGAAGCTCCAAACTGCAAAGATTCTTCTGCAGGACAATTGAGACCTGTTGGTTGGCTCCAGGCCAACGATTCCGAGCAGGGTTCTAAGGATGGATGGCTGGGTAGCCCACCTCGCATTCCAATTGTCTCCAAGCAACAAGACAGGTTAGATCTGCTGGATGTGGGGGGCAACCGAGGAGGCTGATTTGAAATGGACTCTCCTGTGGATGTGTCCTAATATGTTTTTGTGTCTATGGAGACCTTGGAATGAAGCGGTGGCCCTGGGGCCCTGAAGGGTTCTCCTAAACAGAGGCTTTGACACAGCTCCAACGTGCATGTTTCCCATGTGTAGATGAGATTTGTTCTGATGGGTGAGTCAAGAAACAGCCATATGCTGGTATTGAAATCCAGGCCTCTGAGGAGAGATGCCTGGAAACCAAAGCAATGGATCCGATTAGTGCCTAGGGGCCTGTTCGTTCCTTTTTACCTCTGGGGACATCAGTCTACGGGTCTGAGTGCAGGTAGGTGCTCAGAAGGGCTCAGATTGCCCCTGTTTGTCCTGGGAAGCCACAACTTTTAGGATGGCCTCAGGGACTTTGGAGGTTATCCTATTAGTAGGGTTGTGGCCATTGGAATGGGCACATACAATTCCCTTGGAGAGGGCAAGTACAGTCCTCAGGTTTGGCTCCATGGCCCTGAGCCTGTAGGGTGTGTAGGCCAGAGCTGTTTGGACAGTTGTCTGAAAACACAAACTCGGCTTATGTTTTGGGTCATAGGTATGGCAGGACTGATCTACAGACCATGAGGAGAACACATCGGGATGTGAAAAAAGGTCGAGTGTGAGGCTCCTGCTCAAGTTTTTGTCTCTGGATATCGTGTCACTCATGGTCGTGAAATTGCCGGGTGACTTCATGGGAAATGGACGAGTCTTACTCTCTGGGGGTTCGGTCCCGTCCAAAGAGTTTGGGGTCATTCTGGGGATGGAAGAAGTCCGTTTTTTTGTTGTTGTCGATTTGTTTCATTTTGTTTTTCAACCTCAGATGTCCCACCAAATGAGGGATTCCAGAGTAGAGCCCTGGGGTGGGGCGACTGGACAACCAGAAATCTGGTTAAAAATTGGGGACTAGGACATGTCAAGCCCATTATGACATCTAATGGTCCAGCCACTGAGAGGACTTACTAGAGGACAGGACTCACGCTGAGGTCACAATGCGTGTTTATACTCTCGTCGCACTCAAGAATGGGTGGGGCCTCAGGGTGAATGCTGGTTTCTCCTACACTGAACGTTGGACAACATGCCAACCACAAGGTTTCTTGCCATGGGTCAGGAAGAGTTCTGATTTCTGCATCACAGTCACCCGTGAGCAGTGATTGGAGATAAGGTCTAGGTTCTGAAGCCTGAAAACTGAGGTAGGGAAGAGATGATGACCTAAGGCCATGGCGGGTCTGATGTGCTCAGCGTGCGGTCAGCTGTCTGGGTGTTGGTCAGCAGGTCCGGGCTCATGTTGTGTCAGACAGTGCATTAGTGCCCAGGTTAGACTATATAATTTGGGTACATTCGAGTGCCGTGTAGGTTTATCTTCATTTAAGCTGCCTGGGCAGCTCATTAGGCAATATATTTTTTCTAGAGGGCAGGCAGAGTGCCTCATTGTCTGTCCGGAATTGCCAAACTTGAGGGCTTCGGGGCCAGGAGAGTGAGGACGGAAGTCTGAGAACACAAGCTAGACTTCGGATTCAGGGTGAGGGCACGGCAGGTACCCCCTGCAGATGTGAACCAATATCTCATGTATCTGAGTCAGGGCGAGGATCCGACGTTGGCTCAGGATGGAGTTTCTGTGCATGACGGCCCCTTCATGAAGGGAGCGGAATCTCGAGGCCATGGAGGTTTTCCACGTTGGGAGATGTGGGATGCCCCCTTCAAGGATTCCTTCTGCGGGACAATTGAGACCTGTTGGACAGCTCCAGAACATCCCATATGGAATGACTCCAGAGCACCGTTCGAGGATGGATGCCTGGGAAGTCCGCCTCGCCTTCCAATTGTATTCTAGCAACAAGACAGTATAGATAATGGATCTGCGGGAGCAACCGTGGTGGCTGAGTTGAAATGCACTTTCCAGAGGATGGGTCCTAACGTGTGTTTGTGTCCATGAGGGCCTTGGAATGGGGAGGTGGCACCGGGACCCTGAAGTATTCTCCTAAGCTTTGGCATAGCTCCCATGCACAAGTTTCCTTATGGAGACGAGATTTGTTCTGATGAGTGCCTCAGGAAATCCCCTCTGCTGGTATTGGAATCCAGGCTTTTGAGGAGACATGCCTGTAAACCAAAGCAATGGATCCGATAATGGCCTCGGGTCCTGTCTGGTTCAATCTTCTTGGTATGAGTGGAGGTAGATGAGTGGAGGTAGATGCTCAGCCGGTATCAACCGCCCTTTTTTGTCCCGGGCGACCTACACTATTGGGATGATCTCAGGGACTTTGGAAGGTTCTCCTAATTTGTACGATTTTTGACAATGGAATGGGCAGAATTCCCATGCATTGGGTGGGGGCAGTCCTAATGTGTGGCTCCAGGGGCCCCAGCCTGGAGGGAGTGTGGCCCAGGACTTTGAGGACAGAAGACTGAAAACACAAACTCAGCTAAAGTTTGGGGAAGTAGGTATGGCACGCCCGATCTACAAACCATGAGAAGAACTCTTCAGGATATGAAGAATGAGCGAGTCTGAGGCGCTTGCTCAGGATTTTGTCTCTGGATTTTGCTTCAGCAATGGCCGTGGAATGTTGGGGAGGTCTCATGGGACATGGACGAATCTTCCTCTTTGTGGATTTGGCCCGATCCCAATTGTTTATCGTCAATCGGTGGGATAGGAGGTCTCCTTTCAGGTTTGTTACCTAGGTGTCCCACCAAAAGAGGAATTCCAAAGCAGAGCCCTGGGGAAGAGTGAAGGGACAACCCGAACTATGGTTAAAAATTGGGGCCTAGGGGCATGGCAAGCCCAATATGCTGTCTCTTCATATAGGCCCTGAGAGGCCTTACCTGAGGACTGGGCTCAGGCTGAGGGTCACAATGTGTGTTTGTGACCAATGTGGCCCGCAAGCATGGGCTGGGCCTCATGGGCCACGCTTGTTTCAACTACACTGAACGTTGGACAACATGCCAACCACAAGGTTTCTTGCCATGGGGAAAGAGTTCTGATTTCTGCATCATTTTCAACCCTGGGCAGTGGTTGGAGATAAGGTCTAGCTTCTGGAGCCTGCAAACCGCAGTTGGGAAGAGATGACGACCTAAGGCCATGGCGGGTCCGATGTGCTCAGTGTGCGGCCAGCTGTCTGGGTGGGACCAGGAGGTCCAAGCTCAGGCTGGGTCAGAAGGGGAAATAGTGCCCAGGTCAGCCTATATGTTTGGGGTACAGCCGAATGGCGTGCAGGTTGATCCTCATTTGCGGTTTAGGGGTAGCCCTGAGGGCAATGTTTTACTTCTGTAGTGCAGGCAGAGTGCGGCATTGTAGTTCTGGATTGCCCAACTGGAGGGCTTGTGAGCCAGTAGTCTGAGGACGGAGTCTGAGAACCCAAGCTAGGCCAAGGTTTCTGGGTGAGGATATGGCAGGCACAATCTACAGACCTCAATCGAGATCTCGTGCATCTGAAGTCAGGGCAAGGATCAGACGATTGCTCAGGTTGGACTTTCTGCCCTGATGGCCCTTTCTTGAAGGGGGTTGGATCACGAGGACATGGGGGTTTTCCCACGATGGGAGTTGTGAGAAGCTCCAAACTGCAAAGATTCTTCTGCAGGAAAATTGAGACCTGTTGGTTGACTCTAGGCCAACGATTCCGAGCAGGGTTCTAAGGATGGATGGCTGGGTAGCCCACCTCGCATTCCAATGGTCTCCAAGCAACAAGACAGGTTAGATCTGCTGGATGTGGGGGGCAACCGAGGAGGCTGAGTTGAAATGGACTCTCCTGCGGATGTGTCCTAATATGTTTTTGTGTCTATGGAGACCTTGCAATGAGCGGTGGCCCTGGGGCCCTGAAGGGTTCTCCTAAACAGAGGCTTTGACACAGCTCCAACGTGCATGTTTCCCATGTGTAGATGAGATTTGTTCTGATGGGTGAGTCAAGAAACAGCCATATGCTGGTATTGAAATACAGGCCTCTGAGGAGAGATGCCTGGATACCAAAGCAATGGATCCAATTAGTGCCTAGGGGCCTGTTCGTTCGTTTTTACCTCTGGGGACATCAGTCTACGGGTCTGAGTGCAGGTAGGTGCTCAGATGGGCTCAGATTGCCCCTGTTTGTCCTGGGAAACCACAACTATTGGGATGGCCTCAGGGATTTTGGAGGTTATCCTATTAGTAGGGTTGTGGCCATTGGAATGGGCACATACAATTCCCTTGGAGAGGGCAAGTACAGTCCTCAGGTTTGGCCCCAGGGCCCTGAGACTGTAGGTTGTGTAGGCCAGAGCTGTTTGGACAGTTGTCTGAAAACACAAACTCGGCTTATGTTTTGGGTCATAGGTATGGCAGGACTGATCTACAGACCATAAGGAGAACACTTCGGGATATGAAAAAAGGGCGATTGTGAGGCTCTTGCTCAAGTTTTTGTCTCTGGATATCTTGTCACTCATGGTCGTGAAATTGCCGGGTGACTTCATGGGAAATGGACGAGTCTTTCTCTCTGGGGGTTCGGTCCCGTCCAAAAAGTTTGGGGTCATTCTGGGGATGGAAGAAGTCCGTTTTTTTGTTGTTGTTGTCGATTTGTTTCATTTTGTTTTTCAACCTCAGATGTCCCACCAAATGAGGGATTCCAGAGTAGAGCCCTGGGGTGGGGCGACTGGACAACCAGAAATCTGGTTAAAAATTGGGGACTAGGGACATGTCAAGCCCATTATGACATCTAATGGTCCAGCCACTGAGAGGACTTACTAGAGGACAGGACTCACGCTGAGGTCACAATGCGTGTTTATGCTCTCGTCGCACTCAAGAATGGGAGGGGCCTCAGGGTGAATGCTGGTTTCTCCTACACTGAACGTTGGACAACATGCCAACCACAAGGTTTCTTGCCATGGGTCAGGAAGAGTTCTGATTTCTGCATCACAGTCACCCGTGGGCAGTTATTGGAGATAAGGTCTAGGTTCTGAAGCCTGAAAACTGAGGTAGGGAAGAGATGATGACCTAAGGCCATGGCGGGTCTGATGTGCTCAGCGTGCGGTCAGCTGTCTGGGTGTTGGTCAGCAGGTCCGGGCTCAGGTTGTGTCAGACAGTGCATTAGTGCCCAGGTTAGACTATATAATTTGGGTACATTCGAGGGCCGTGTAGGTTTATCCTCATTTAAGCTGCCTGGGCTGCTCATTTGTCAATATATTTTTTCTAGAGGGCAGGCAGAGTGCTTCATTGTCGGTCCGGAATTGCCAAACTTGTGGGCTTCGGGGCCAGGAGAGTGAGGACGGAAGTCTGAGAACACAAGCTAGACTTCGGATTCAGGGTGAGGGCACGGCAGGTACCCCCTGCAGATCTGAACCAATATCTCATGCATCTGAAGTCAGGGCGAGGATCCGACGTTGGCTCAGGTTGGAGTTTCTGTGCATGACGGCCCCTTCATGAAGGGAGCGGAATCTCGAGGCCATGGAGGTTTTCCACGTTGGGAGATGTGGGATGCCCCCTTCAAGGATTCCTTCTGCGGGACAATTGAGACCTGTTGGACAGCTCCAGGACATCCCATATGGAATGACTGCAGAGCACCGTTCGAGGATGGATGCCTGTGAAGTCCGCCTCGCCTTCCAATTGTCTCCTAGCAACAAGACAGTTTAGATCTAATGGATCTGCGGGAGCAACCGGTGTGGCTGAGTTGAAATGCACTTTCCAGAAGATGGGTCCTAACGTGTGTTTGTGTCCATGAGGGCCTTGGAATGGGGAGGTGGCACCGGGACCCTGAAGTATTCTCCTAAGCTTTGGCATAGCTCCCATGCACAAGTTTCCTTATGGAGACGAGATTTGTTCTGATGAGTGCCTCAGGAAATCCCCTCTGCTGGTATTGGAATCCAGGCTTTTGAGGAGACATGCCTGTAAACCAAAGCAATGGATCCGATAATGGCCTCGGGTCCTGTCTGGTTCAATCTTCTTGGTATGAGTGGAGGTAGATGAGTGGAGGTAGATGCTCAGCCGGTATCAACCGCCCTTTTTTGTCCCGGGCGACCTACACTATTGGGATGATCTCAGGGACTTTGGAAGGTTCTCCTAATTTGTACGATTTTTGACAATGGAATGGGCAGAATTCCCATGCATTGGGTGGGGGCAGTCCTAATGTGTGGCTCCAGGGGCCCCAGCCTGGAGGGAGTGTGGCCCAGGACTTTGAGGACAGAAGACTGAAAACACAAACTCAGCTAAAGTTTGGGGAAGTAGGTATGGCACGCCCGATCTACAAACCATGAGAAGAACTCTTCAGGATATGAAGAATGAGCGAGTCTGAGGCGCTTGCTCAGGATTTTGTCTCTGGATTTTGCTTCAGCAATGGCCGTGGAATGTTGGGGAGGTCTCATGGGACATGGACGAATCTTCCTCTTTGTGGATTTGGCCCGATCCCAATTGTTTATCGTCAATCGGTGGGATAGGAGGTCTCCTTTCAGGTTTGTTACCTAGGTGTCCCACCAAAAGAGGAATTCCAAAGCAGAGCCCTGGGGAAGAGTGAAGGGACAACCCGAACTATGGTTAAAAATTGGGGCCTAGGGGCATGGCAAGCCCAATATGCTGTCTCTTCATATAGGCCCTGAGAGGCCTTACCTGAGGACTGGGCTCAGGCTGAGGGTCACAATGTGTGTTTGTGACCAATGTGGCCCGCAAGCATGGGCTGGGCCTCATGGGCCACGCTTGTTTCAACTACACTGAACGTTGGACAACATGCCAACCACAAGGTTTCTTGCCATGGGGAAAGAGTTCTGATTTCTGCATCATTTTCAACCCTGGGCAGTGGTTGGAGATAAGGTCTAGCTTCTGGAGCCTGCAAACCGCAGTTGGGAAGAGATGACGACCTAAGGCCATGGCGGGTCCGATGTGCTCAGTGTGCGGCCAGCTGTCTGGGTGGGACCAGGAGGTCCAAGCTCAGGCTGGGTCAGAAGGGGAAATAGTGCCCAGGTCAGCCTATATGTTTGGGGTACAGCCGAATGGCGTGCAGGTTGATCCTCATTTGCAGTTTAGGGGTAGCCCTGAGGGCAATGTTTTACTTCTGTAGTGCAGGCAGAGTGCGGCATTGTAGTTCTGGATTGCCCAACTGGAGGGCTTGTGAGCCAGTAGTCTGAGGACGGAGTCTGAGAACCCAAGCTAGGCCAAGGTTTCTGGGTGAGGATATGGCAGGCACAATCTACAGACCTCAATCGAGATCTCGTGCATCTGAAGTCAGGGCAAGGATCAGACGATTGCTCAGGTTGGACTTTCTGCCCTGATGGCCCTTTCTTGAAGGGGGTTGGATCACGAGGACATGGGGGTTTTCCCACGATGGGAGTTGTGAGAAGCTCCAAACTGCAAAGATTCTTCTGCAGGAAAATTGAGACCTGTTGGTTGACTCTAGGCCAACGATTCCGAGCAGGGTTCTAAGGATGGATGGCTGGGTAGCCCACCTCGCATTCCAATGGTCTCCAAGCAACAAGACAGGTTAGATCTGCTGGATGTGGGGGGCAACCGAGGAGGCTGAGTTGAAATGGACTCTCCTGCGGATGTGTCCTAATATGTTTTTGTGTCTATGGAGACCTTGCAATGAGCGGTGGCCCTGGGGCCCTGAAGGGTTCTCCTAAACAGAGGCTTTGACACAGCTCCAACGTGCATGTTTCCCATGTGTAGATGAGATTTGTTCTGATGGGTGAGTCAAGAAACAGCCATATGCTGGTATTGAAATACAGGCCTCTGAGGAGAGATGCCTGGATACCAAAGCAATGGATCCAATTAGTGCCTAGGGGCCTGTTCGTTCGTTTTTACCTCTGGGGACATCAGTCTACGGGTCTGAGTGCAGGTAGGTGCTCAGATGGGCTCAGATTGCCCCTGTTTGTCCTGGGAAACCACAACTATTGGGATGGCCTCAGGGATTTTGGAGGTTATCCTATTAGTAGGGTTGTGGCCATTGGAATGGGCACATACAATTCCCTTGGAGAGGGCAAGTACAGTCCTCAGGTTTGGCCCCAGGGCCCTGAGACTGTAGGTTGTGTAGGCCAGAGCTGTTTGGACAGTTGTCTGAAAACACAAACTCGGCTTATGTTTTGGGTCATAGGTATGGCAGGACTGATCTACAGACCATAAGGAGAACACTTCGGGATATGAAAAAAGGGCGATTGTGAGGCTCTTGCTCAAGTTTTTGTCTCTGGATATCTTGTCACTCATGGTCGTGAAATTGCCGGGTGACTTCATGGGAAATGGACGAGTCTTTCTCTCTGGGGGTTCGGTCCCGTCCAAAAAGTTTGGGGTCATTCTGGGGATGGAAGAAGTCCGTTTTTTTGTTGTTGTTGTCGATTTGTTTCATTTTGTTTTTCAACCTCAGATGTCCCACCAAATGAGGGATTCCAGAGTAGAGCCCTGGGGTGGGGCGACTGGACAACCAGAAATCTGGTTAAAAATTGGGGACTAGGGACATGTCAAGCCCATTATGACATCTAATGGTCCAGCCACTGAGAGGACTTACTAGAGGACAGGACTCACGCTGAGGTCACAATGCGTGTTTATGCTCTCGTCGCACTCAAGAATGGGAGGGGCCTCAGGGTGAATGCTGGTTTCTCCTACACTGAACGTTGGACAACATGCCAACCACAAGGTTTCTTGCCATGGGTCAGGAAGAGTTCTGATTTCTGCATCACAGTCACCCGTGGGCAGTTATTGGAGATAAGGTCTAGGTTCTGAAGCCTGAAAACTGAGGTAGGGAAGAGATGATGACCTAAGGCCATGGCGGGTCTGATGTGCTCAGCGTGCGGTCAGCTGTCTGGGTGTTGGTCAGCAGGTCCGGGCTCAGGTTGTGTCAGACAGTGCATTAGTGCCCAGGTTAGACTATATAATTTGGGTACATTCGAGGGCCGTGTAGGTTTATCCTCATTTAAGCTGCCTGGGCTGCTCATTTGTCAATATATTTTTTCTAGAGGGCAGGCAGAGTGCTTCATTGTCGGTCCGGAATTGCCAAACTTGTGGGCTTCGGGGCCAGGAGAGTGAGGACGGAAGTCTGAGAACACAAGCTAGACTTCGGATTCAGGGTGAGGGCACGGCAGGTACCCCCTGCAGATCTGAACCAATATCTCATGCATCTGAAGTCAGGGCGAGGATCCGACGTTGGCTCAGGTTGGAGTTTCTGTGCATGACGGCCCCTTCATGAAGGGAGCGGAATCTCGAGGCCATGGAGGTTTTCCACGTTGGGAGATGTGGGATGCCCCCTTCAAGGATTCCTTCTGCGGGACAATTGAGACCTGTTGGACAGCTCCAGGACATCCCATATGGAATGACTGCAGAGCACCGTTCGAGGATGGATGCCTGTGAAGTCCGCCTCGCCTTCCAATTGTCTCCTAGCAACAAGACAGTTTAGATCTAATGGATCTGCGGGAGCAACCGGTGTGGCTGAGTTGAAATGCACTTTCCAGAAGATGGGTCCTAACGTGTGTTTGTGTCCATGAGGGCCTTGGAATGGGGAGGTGGCACCGGGACCCTGAAATATTCTCCTAAGCTTTGGCATAGCTCCCATGCACAAGTTTCCTTGTGGAGACGAGATTTGTTCTGATGGGTGCCTCAGGAAATCCCCTCTGCTGGTATTGGAATCCAGGCTTTTGAGGAGACATGCCTGTAAACCAAAGCAATGGATCCGATAATGTCCTTGGGTCCTGTCTGGTTCAATCTTCTTGGTATGAGTGGAGGTATATGAGTGGAGGTAGATGCTCAGCTGGTATCACCCGACCTTTTTTTTCCCGGTCGACCTACACTATTGGGATGGCCTCAGGGACTTTGGAGGGTTCTCCTAATTTGTACGATTTTTGACAATGGAATGGGCAGAATTCCCATGGATTGGGTGGGGGCAGTCCTAATGTGTGGCTCCAGGGGCCCCAGCCTGGAGGGAGTGTGGCCCAAGACTTTGAGGACAGAAGACTGAAAACACAAACTCAGCTTAAGTTTGGGGACGTAGGTATGGCACGCCCGATCTACAAACCATGAGAAGAACTCTTCAGGATATGAAGAATGAGCGAGTCTGAGGCGTTTGCTCAGGATTTTGTCTCTGGATTTTGTTTCAGCGATGGCCGTGGAATGTTGGGGAGGTCTCATGGGCCATGGACGAATCTTCCTCTCTGTGGATTTGGCCCGATCCCAATTGTTTTTCGTCAATCTGGGGATGGGAGGACTCCTTTCAGGTTTGTTACCTCAGGTGTCCCACCATAAGAGGAATTCCAAAGCAGAGCCCTGGGGAAGAGTGAAGGGACAACCCGAACTATGGTTAAAAATTGGGGCCTAGGGGCATGGCAAGCCCAATATGCTGTCTCTTCATATAGGCCCTGAGAGGCCTTACCTGAGGACTGGGCTCAGGCTGAGGGTCACAATGTGTGTTTGTGACCAATGTGGCCCGCAAGCATGGGCTGGGCCTCATGGGCCACGCTTGTTTCAACTACACTGAACGTTGGACAACATGCCAACGACAAGGTTTCTTGCCATGGGGAAAGAGTTCTGATTTCTGCATCATTTTCAACCTTGGGCAGTGGTTGGAGATAAGTTCTAGGTTCTGGAGCCTGAAAACCGCAGTTGGGAAGAGATGACGACCTAAAGCCATGGCGGGACCGATGTGCTCAGTGTGCGGCCAGCTGTCTGGGTGGGACCAGGAGGTCCAGGCTCAGGCTGGGTCAGAAGGGGAAATAGTGCCCAGGTCAGCCTACATGTTTGGGGTACAGCCGAATGGCGTGCAGGTTGATCCTCATTTGGGGTTTCGGGGTAGCCCTGAGGGCAATGTTTTACTTCTGTAGGGCAGGCAGAGTGCGACATTGTAGTTCTGGATTGCCAAACTGGAGGGCTTGTGGGCCAGTAGTCTGAGGACGGAGTCTGAGAACCCAAGCTAGGCCTAGGTTTCTGGGTGAGGATATGGCAGGCACAATCTACAGACCTCAATAGAGATCTCGTGCATCTGAAGTCAGGGCAAGGATCAGACGATCGCTCAGGTTAGACTTTCTGCCCTGATGGCCCTTTCTTGAAGGGGGTTGGATCACGAGGACATGGGTGTTTTCGCACGATGGGAGTTGTGAGAAGCTCCAAACTGCAAAGATTCTTCTGCAGGAAAATTGAGACCTGTTGGTTGGCTCCAGGCCAACGATTCCGAGCAGGGTTCTAAGGATGGATGCCTGGGTAGCCCACCTCGCATTCCAATTGTCTCCAAGCAACAAGACAGGTTAGATCTGCTGGATGTGGGGGGCAACCGAGGAGGCTGAGTTGAAATGGACTCTCCTGCGGATGTGTCCTAATATGTTTTTGTGTCTATGGAGACCTTGAAATGAAGCGGTGGCCCTGGGGCCCTGAAGGGTTCTCCTAAACAGAGTCTTTGACACAGCTCCAACGTGCATGTTTCCCATGTGTAGATGAGATTTGTTCTGATGGGTGAGTCAAGAAACAGCCATATGCTGGTATTGAAATCCAGGCCTCTGAGGAGAGATGCCTGGAAACCAAAGCAATGGATCCGATTAGTGCCTAGGGGCCTGTTCTTTCCTTTTTACCTCTGGGGACCTCAGTCTACGGGTCTGAGTGCAGGTACGTGCTCAGATGGGCTCAGATTGCCCCTGTTTGTCCTGGGAAGCCACAACTATTGGGATGGCCTCAGGGACTTTGGAGGTTATCCTACTAGTAGGGTTGTGGCCATTGGAATGGGCACATACAATTCCCTTGGAGAGGGCAAGTACAGTCCTCAGGTTTGGCTCCAGGGACTGAGCCTGTAGGGTGTGAAGGCCAGAGCTGTTTGGACAGTTGTCTGAAAACACAAACTCGGCTTATGTTTTGGGTCATAGGTATGGCAGGACTGATCTACAGACCATGAGGAGAACACTTCGGGATATGAAAAAAGGGCGAGTGTGAGGCTCTTGCTCAAGTTTTTGTCTCTGGATATCGTGTCACTCATGGTCGTGAAATTGCCGGGTGACTTCATGGGAAATGGACGAGTCTTACTCTCTGGGGGTTCGGTCCCGTCCAAAGAGTTTGGGGTCATTCTGGGGATGGAAGAAGTCCGTTTTTTTGTTGTTGTCGATTTGTTTCATTTTGTTTTTCAACCTCAGATGTCCCACCAAATGAGGGATTCCAGAGTAGAGCCCTGGGGTGGGGCGACTGGACAACCAGAAATCTGGTTAAAAATTGGGGACTAGGACATGTCAAGCCCATTATGACATCTAATGGTCCAGCCACTGAGAGGACTTACTAGAGGACAGGACTCACGCTGAGGTCACAATGCGTGTTTATACTCTCGTCGCACTCAAGAATGGGTGGGGCCTCAGGGTGAATGCTGGTTTCTCCTACACTGAACGTTGGACAACATGCCAACCACAAGGTTTCTTGCCATGGGTCAGGAAGAGTTCTGATTTCTGCATCACAGTCACCCGTGAGCAGTGATTGGAGATAAGGTCTAGGTTCTGAAGCCTGAAAACTGAGGTAGGGAAGAGATGATGACCTAAGGCCATGGCGGGTCTGATGTGCTCAGCGTGCGGTCAGCTGTCTGGGTGTTGGTCAGCAGGTCCGGGCTCATGTTGTGTCAGACAGTGCATTAGTGCCCAGGTTAGACTATATAATTTGGGTACATTCGAGTGCCGTGTAGGTTTATCTTCATTTAAGCTGCCTGGGCAGCTCATTAGGCAATATATTTTTTCTAGAGGGCAGGCAGAGTGCCTCATAGTCTGTCCGGAATTGCCAAACTTGAGGGCTTCGGGGCCAGGAGAGTGAGGACGGAAGTCTGAGAACACAAGCTAGACTTCGGATTCAGGGTGAGGGCACGGCAGGTACCCCCTGCAGATGTGAACCAATATCTCATGTATCTGAGTCAGGGCGAGGATCCGACGTTGGCTCAGGATGGAGTTTCTGTGCATGACGGCCCCTTCATGAAGGGAGCGGAATCTCGAGGCCATGGAGGTTTTCCACGTTGGGAGATGTGGGATGCCCCCTTCAAGGATTCCTTCTGCGGGACAATTGAGACCTGTTGGACAGCTCCAGAACATCCCATATGGAATGACTCCAGAGCACCGTTCGAGGATGGATGCCTGGGAAGTCCGCCTCGCCTTCCAATTGTATTCTAGCAACAAGACAGTTTAGATAATGGATCTGCGGGAGCAACCGTGGTGGCTGAGTTGAAATGCACTTTCCAGAGGATGGGTCCTAACGTGTGTTTGTGTCCATGAGGGCCTTGGAATGGGGAGGTGGCACCGGGACCCTGAAGTATTCTCCTAAGCTTTGGCATAGCTCCCATGCACAAGTTTCCTTATGGAGACGAGATTTGTTCTGATGAGTGCCTCAGGAAATCCCCTCTGCTGGTATTGGAATCCAGGCTTTTGAGGAGACATGCCTGTAAACCAAAGCAATGGATCCGATAATGGCCTCGGGTCCTGTCTGGTTCAATCTTCTTGGTATGAGTGGAGGTAGATGAGTGGAGGTAGATGCTCAGCCGGTATCAACCGCCCTTTTTTGTCCCGGGCGACCTACACTATTGGGATGATCTCAGGGACTTTGGAAGGTTCTCCTAATTTGTACGATTTTTGACAATGGAATGGGCAGAATTCCCATGCATTGGGTGGGGGCAGTCCTAATGTGTGGCTCCAGGGGCCCCAGCCTGGAGGGAGTGTGGCCCAGGACTTTGAGGACAGAAGACTGAAAACACAAACTCAGCTAAAGTTTGGGGAAGTAGGTATGGCACGCCCGATCTACAAACCATGAGAAGAACTCTTCAGGATATGAAGAATGAGCGAGTCTGAGGCGCTTGCTCAGGATTTTGTCTCTGGATTTTGCTTCAGCAATGGCCGTGGAATGTTGGGGAGGTCTCATGGGACATGGACGAATCTTCCTCTTTGTGGATTTGGCCCGATCCCAATTGTTTATCGTCAATCGGTGGGATAGGAGGTCTCCTTTCAGGTTTGTTACCTAGGTGTCCCACCAAAAGAGGAATTCCAAAGCAGAGCCCTGGGGAAGAGTGAAGGGACAACCCGAACTATGGTTAAAAATTGGGGCCTAGGGGCATGGCAAGCCCAATATGCTGTCTCTTCATATAGGCCCTGAGAGGCCTTACCTGAGGACTGGGCTCAGGCTGAGGGTCACAATGTGTGTTTGTGACCAATGTGGCCCGCAAGCATGGGCTGGGCCTCATGGGCCACGCTTGTTTCAACTACACTGAACGTTGGACAACATGCCAACCACAAGGTTTCTTGCCATGGGGAAAGAGTTCTGATTTCTGCATCATTTTCAACCCTGGGCAGTGGTTGGAGATAAGGTCTAGCTTCTGGAGCCTGCAAACCGCAGTTGGGAAGAGATGACGACCTAAGGCCATGGCGGGTCCGATGTGCTCAGTGTGCGGCCAGCTGTCTGGGTGGGACCAGGAGGTCCAGGCTCAGGCTGGGTCAGAAGGGGAAATAGTGCCCAGGTCAGCCTATATGTTTGGGGTACAGCCGAATGGCGTGCAGGTTGATCCTCATTTGCGGTTTAGGGGTAGCCCTGAGGGCAATGTTTTACTTCTGTAGTGCAGGCAGAGTGCGGCATTGTAGTTCTGGATTGCCCAACTGGAGGGCTTGTGAGCCAGTAGTCTGAGGACGGAGTCTGAGAACCCAAGCTAGGCCAAGGTTTCTGGGTGAGGATATGGCAGGCACAATCTACAGACCTCAATCGAGATCTCGTGCATCTGAAGTCAGGGCAAGGATCAGACGATTGCTCAGGTTGGACTTTCTGCCCTGATGGCCCTTTCTTGAAGGGGGTTGGATCACGAGGACATGGGGGTTTTCCCACGATGGGAGTTGTGAGAAGCTCCAAACTGCAAAGATTCTTCTGCAGGAAAATTGAGACCTGTTGGTTGACTCTAGGCCAACGATTCCGAGCAGGGTTCTAAGGATGGATGGCTGGGTAGCCCACCTCGCATTCCAATGGTCTCCAAGCAACAAGACAGGTTAGATCTGCTGGATGTGGGGGGCAACCGAGGAGGCTGAGTTGAAATGGACTCTCCTGCGGATGTGTCCTAATATGTTTTTGTGTCTATGGAGACCTTGCAATGAGCGGTGGCCCTGGGGCCCTGAAGGGTTCTCCTAAACAGAGGCTTTGACACAGCTCCAACGTGCATGTTTCCCATGTGTAGATGAGATTTGTTCTGATGGGTGAGTCAAGAAACAGCCATATGCTGGTATTGAAATACAGGCCTCTGAGGAGAGATGCCTGGATACCAAAGCAATGGATCCAATTAGTGCCTAGGGGCCTGTTCGTTCGTTTTTACCTCTGGGGACATCAGTCTACGGGTCTGAGTGCAGGTAGGTGCTCAGATGGGCTCAGATTGCCCCTGTTTGTCCTGGGAAACCACAACTATTGGGATGGCCTCAGGGATTTTGGAGGTTATCCTATTAGTAGGG
Organism: Mustela nivalis; assembly: GCF_964662115.1. Classification (NCBI taxonomy): domain Eukaryota; kingdom Metazoa; phylum Chordata; class Mammalia; order Carnivora; family Mustelidae; genus Mustela; species Mustela nivalis. The sequence goes on from NW_028136369.1 coordinate 147,708, forward strand.
TTGTGGCCATTGGAATGGGCACATACAATTCCCTTGGAGAGGGCAAGTACAGTCCTCAGGTTTGGCCCCAGGGCCCTGAGACTGTAGGTTGTGTAGGCCAGAGCTGTTTGGACAGTTGTCTGAAAACACAAACTCGGCTTATGTTTTGGGTCATAGGTATGGCAGGACTGATCTACAGACCATAAGGAGAACACTTCGGGATATGAAAAAAGGGCGATTGTGAGGCTCTTGCTCAAGTTTTTGTCTCTGGATATCTTGTCACTCATGGTCGTGAAATTGCCGGGTGACTTCATGGGAAATGGACGAGTCTTTCTCTCTGGGGGTTCGGTCCCGTCCAAAAAGTTTGGGGTCATTCTGGGGATGGAAGAAGTCCGTTTTTTTGTTGTTGTTGTCGATTTGTTTCATTTTGTTTTTCAACCTCAGATGTCCCACCAAATGAGGGATTCCAGAGTAGAGCCCTGGGGTGGGGCGACTGGACAACCAGAAATCTGGTTAAAAATTGGGGACTAGGGACATGTCAAGCCCATTATGACATCTAATGGTCCAGCCACTGAGAGGACTTACTAGAGGACAGGACTCACGCTGAGGTCACAATGCGTGTTTATGCTCTCGTCGCACTCAAGAATGGGAGGGGCCTCAGGGTGAATGCTGGTTTCTCCTACACTGAACGTTGGACAACATGCCAACCACAAGGTTTCTTGCCATGGGTCAGGAAGAGTTCTGATTTCTGCATCACAGTCACCCGTGGGCAGTTATTGGAGATAAGGTCTAGGTTCTGAAGCCTGAAAACTGAGGTAGGGAAGAGATGATGACCTAAGGCCATGGCGGGTCTGATGTGCTCAGCGTGCGGTCAGCTGTCTGGGTGTTGGTCAGCAGGTCCGGGCTCAGGTTGTGTCAGACAGTGCATTAGTGCCCAGGTTAGACTATATAATTTGGGTACATTCGAGGGCCGTGTAGGTTTATCCTCATTTAAGCTGCCTGGGCTGCTCATTTGTCAATATATTTTTTCTAGAGGGCAGGCAGAGTGCTTCATTGTCGGTCCGGAATTGCCAAACTTGTGGGCTTCGGGGCCAGGAGAGTGAGGACGGAAGTCTGAGAACACAAGCTAGACTTCGGATTCAGGGTGAGGGCACGGCAGGTACCCCCTGCAGATCTGAACCAATATCTCATGCATCTGAAGTCAGGGCGAGGATCCGACGTTGGCTCAGGTTGGAGTTTCTGTGCATGACGGCCCCTTCATGAAGGGAGCGGAATCTCGAGGCCATGGAGGTTTTCCACGTTGGGAGATGTGGGATGCCCCCTTCAAGGATTCCTTCTGCGGGACAATTGAGACCTGTTGGACAGCTCCAGGACATCCCATATGGAATGACTGCAGAGCACCGTTCGAGGATGGATGCCTGTGAAGTCCGCCTCGCCTTCCAATTGTCTCCTAGCAACAAGACAGTTTAGATCTAATGGATCTGCGGGAGCAACCGGTGTGGCTGAGTTGAAATGCACTTTCCAGAAGATGGGTCCTAACGTGTGTTTGTGTCCATGAGGGCCTTGGAATGGGGAGGTGGCACCGGGACCCTGAAATATTCTCCTAAGCTTTGGCATAGCTCCCATGCACAAGTTTCCTTGTGGAGACGAGATTTGTTCTGATGGGTGCCTCAGGAAATCCCCTCTGCTGGTATTGGAATCCAGGCTTTTGAGGAGACATGCCTGTAAACCAAAGCAATGGATCCGATAATGTCCTTGGGTCCTGTCTGGTTCAATCTTCTTGGTATGAGTGGAGGTATATGAGTGGAGGTAGATGCTCAGCTGGTATCACCCGACCTTTTTTTTCCCGGTCGACCTACACTATTGGGATGGCCTCAGGGACTTTGGAGGGTTCTCCTAATTTGTACGATTTTTGACAATGGAATGGGCAGAATTCCCATGGATTGGGTGGGGGCAGTCCTAATGTGTGGCTCCAGGGGCCCCAGCCTGGAGGGAGTGTGGCCCAAGACTTTGAGGACAGAAGACTGAAAACACAAACTCAGCTTAAGTTTGGGGACGTAGGTATGGCACGCCCGATCTACAAACCATGAGATGAACTCTTCAGGATATGAAGAATGAGCGAGTCTGAGGCGTTTGCTCAGGATTTTGTCTCTGGATTTTGTTTCAGCGATGGCCGTGGAATGTTGGGGAGGTCTCATGGGCCATGGACGAATCTTCCTCTCTGTGGATTTGGCCCGATCCCAATTGTTTTTCGTCAATCTGGGGATGGGAGGACTCCTTTCAGGTTTGTTACCTCAGGTGTCCCACCATAAGAGGAATTCCAAAGCAGAGCCCTGGGGAAGAGTGAAGGGACAACCCGAACTATGGTTAAAAATTGGGGCCTAGGGGCATGGCAAGCCCAATATGCTGTCTCTTCATATAGGCCCTGAGAGGCCTTACCTGAGGCCTGGGCTCAGGCTGAGGGTCACAATGTGTGTTTGTGACCAATGTGGCCCGCAAGCATGGGCTGGGCCTCATGGGCCACGCTTGTTTCAACTACACTGAACGTTGGACAACATGCCAACGACAAGGTTTCTTGCCATGGGGAAAGAGTTCTGATTTCTGCATCATTTTCAACCTTGGGCAGTGGTTGGAGATAAGTTCTAGGTTCTGGAGCCTGAAAACCGCAGTTGGGAAGAGATGACGACCTAAAGCCATGGCGGGACCGATGTGCTCAGTGTGCGGCCAGCTGTCTGGGTGGGACCAGGAGGTCCAGGCTCAGGCTGGGTCAGAAGGGGAAATAGTGCCCAGGTCAGCCTACATGTTTGGGGTACAGCCGAATGGCGTGCAGGTTGATCCTCATTTGGGGTTTCGGGGTAGCCCTGAGGGCAATGTTTTACTTCTGTAGGGCAGGCAGAGTGCGACATTGTAGTTCTGGATTGCCAAACTGGAGGGCTTGTGGGCCAGTAGTCTGAGGACGGAGTCTGAGAACCCAAGCTAGGCCTAGGTTTCTGGGTGAGGATATGGCAGGCACAATCTACAGACCTCAATAGAGATCTCGTGCATCTGAAGTCAGGGCAAGGATCAGACGATCGCTCAGGTTAGACTTTCTGCCCTGATGGCCCTTTCTTGAAGGGGGTTGGATCACGAGGACATGGGGGTTTTCCCACGATGGGAGTTGTGAGAAGCTCCAAACTGCAAAGATTCTTCTGCAGGAAAATTGAGACCTGTTGGTTGGCTCCAGGCCAACGATTCCGAGCAGGGTTCTAAGGATGGATGCCTGGGTAGCCCACCTCGCATTCCAATTGTCTCCAAGCAACAAGACAGGTTAGATCTGCTGGATGTGGGGGGCAACCGAGGAGGCTGAGTTGAAATGGACTCTCCTGCGGATGTGTCCTAATATGTTTTTGTGTCTATGGAGACCTTGAAATGAAGCGGTGGCCCTGGGGCCCTGAAGGGTTCTCCTAAACAGAGTCTTTGACACAGCTCCAACGTGCATGTTTCCCATGTGTAGATGAGATTTGTTCTGATGGGTGAGTCAAGAAACAGCCATATGCTGGTATTGAAATCCAGGCCTCGGAGGAGAGATGCCTGGAAACCAAAGCAATGGATCCGATTAGTGCCTAGGGGCCTGTTCGTTCCTTTTTACCTCTGGGGACCTCAGTCTACGGGTCTGAGTGCAGGTACGTGCTCAGATGGGCTCAGATTGCCCCTGTTTGTCCTGGGAAGCCACAACTATTGGGATGGCCTCAGGGACTTTGGAGGTTATCCTACTAGTAGGGTTGTGGCCATTGGAATGGGCACATACAATTCCCTTGGAGAGGGCAAGTACAGTCCTCAGGTTTGGCTCCAGGGACTGAGCCTGTAGGGTGTGAAGGCCAGAGCTGTTTGGACAGTTGTCTGAAAACACAAACTCGGCTTATGTTTTGGGTCATAGGTATGGCAGGACTGATCTACAGACCATGAGGAGAACACTTCGGGATATGAAAAAAGGGCGAGTGTGAGGCTCTTGCTCAAGTTTTTGTCTCTGGATATCGTGTCACTCATGGTCGTGAAATTGCCGGGTGACTTCATGGGAAATGGACGAGTCTTACTCTCTGGGGGTTCGGTCCCGTCCAAAGAGTTTGGGGTCATTCTGGGGATGGAAGAAGTCCGTTTTTTTGTTGTTGTCGATTTGTTTCATTTTGTTTTTCAACCTCAGATGTCCCACCAAATGAGGGATTCCAGAGTAGAGCCCTGGGGTGGGGCGACTGGACAACCAGAAATCTGGTTAAAAATTGGGGACTAGGACATGTCAAGCCCATTATGACATCTAATGGTCCAGCCACTGAGAGGACTTACTAGAGGACAGGACTCACGCTGAGGTCACAATGCGTGTTTATACTCTCGTCGCACTCAAGAATGGGTGGGGCCTCAGGGTGAATGCTGGTTTCTCCTACACTGAACGTTGGACAACATGCCAACCACAAGGTTTCTTGCCATGGGTCAGGAAGAGTTCTGATTTCTGCATCACAGTCACCCGTGAGCAGTGATTGGAGATAAGGTCTAGGTTCTGAAGCCTGAAAACTGAGGTAGGGAAGAGATGATGACCTAAGGCCATGGCGGGTCTGATGTGCTCAGCGTGCGGTCAGCTGTCTGGGTGTTGGTCAGCAGGTCCGGGCTCATGTTGTGTCAGACAGTGCATTAGTGCCCAGGTTAGACTATATAATTTGGGTACATTCGAGTGCCGTGTAGGTTTATCTTCATTTAAGCTGCCTGGGCAGCTCATTAGGCAATATATTTTTTCTAGAGGGCAGGCAGAGTGCCTCATTGTCTATCCGGAATTGCCAAACTTGAGGGCTTCGGGGCCAGGAGAGTGAGGACGGAAGTCTGAGAACACAAGCTAGACTTCGGATTCAGGGTGAGGGCACGGCAGGTACCCCCTGCAGATGTGAACCAATATCTCATGTATCTGAGTCAGGGCGAGGATCCGACGTTGGCTCAGGATGGAGTTTCTGTGCATGACGGCCCCTTCATGAAGGGAGCGGAATCTCGAGGCCATGGAGGTTTTCCACGTTGGGAGATGTGGGATGCCCCCTTCAAGGATTCCTTCTGCGGGACAATTGAGACCTGTTGGACAGCTCCAGAACATCCCATATGGAATGACTCCAGAGCACCGTTCGAGGATGGATGCCTGGGAAGTCCGCCTCGCCTTCCAATTGTATTCTAGCAACAAGACAGTTTAGATAATGGATCTGCGGGAGCAACCGTGGTGGCTGAGTTGAAATGCACTTTCCAGAGGATGGGTCCTAACGTGTGTTTGTGTCCATGAGGGCCTTGGAATGGGGAGGTGGCACCGGGACCCTGAAGTATTCTCCTAAGCTTTGGCATAGCTCCCATGCACAAGTTTCCTTATGGAGACGAGATTTGTTCTGATGAGTGCCTCAGGAAATCCCCTCTGCTGGTATTGGAATCCAGGCTTTTGAGGAGACATGCCTGTAAACCAAAGCAATGGATCCGATAATGGCCTCGGGTCCTGTCTGGTTCAATCTTCTTGGTATGAGTGGAGGTAGATGAGTGGAGGTAGATGCTCAGCCGGTATCAACCGCCCTTTTTTGTCCCGGGCGACCTACACTATTGGGATGATCTCAGGGACTTTGGAAGGTTCTCCTAATTTGTACGATTTTTGACAATGGAATGGGCAGAATTCCCATGGATTGGGTGGGGGCAGTCCTAATGTGTGGCTCCAGGGGCCCCAGCCTGGAGGGAGTGTGGCCCAGGACTTTGAGGACAGAAGACTGAAAACACAAACTCAGCTTAAGTTTGGGGACGTAGGTATGGCACGCCCGATCTACAAACCCTGAGAAGAACTCTTCAGGATATGAAGTATGAGCGCGTCTGAGGCGCTTGCTCAGGCTTTTATCTCTGGATTTTGTTTCAGCGATGGCCGTGGAATGTTGGGGAGGTCTCATGGGCCATGGACGAGTCCTTCTCTCTGTGGATTTGGCCCGATCCCAATTGTTTTTCGTCAATCTGTGGGATGGGAGGACTCCTTTCAGGTTTGTTACCTCAGGTGTCCCACCAAAAGAGGAATTCCAAAGCAGAGCCCTGGGGAAGAGTGAAGGGACAACCCGAACTTTGGTTAAAAATTGGGGCCTAGGGGCATGGCAAGCCCAATATGCTGTCTCTTCATATAGGCCCTGAGAGGCCTTACCTGAGGACTGGGCTCAGGCTGAGGGTCACAATGTGTGTTTGTGACCAATGTGGCCCGCAAGCATGAGCTGGGCCTCATGGGCCACGCTTGTTTCAACTACACTGAACGTTGGACAACATGCCAAGCACAAGGTTTCTTGCCATGGGGAAAGAGTTCTGATTTGCATCATTTTCAACCCTGGGCAGTGGTTGGAGATAAGGTCTAGGTTCTGGAGCCTGAAAACCGCAGTTGGGAAGAGATGACGACCTAAGGCCGTGGCGGGTCCGATGTGCTCAGTGTGCGGCCAGCTGTCTGGGTGGGACCAGGAGGTCCAGGCTCAGGCTGGGTCAGAAGGGGAAATAGTGCCCAGGTCAGCCTATATGTTTGGGGTACAGCCGAATGGCGTGCAGGTTGATCCTCATGTGGGGTTTCGGGGTAGCCCTGAGGGCAATGATTTACTTCTGTAGGGCAGGCACAGTGCGGCATTGTAGTTCTGGATTGCCAATCTGGAGGGATTGTGGGCCAGTAGTCTGAGGACGGAGTCTGAGAACCCAAGCTAGGCCTAGGTTTCTGGGTGAGGATATGGCAGGCACAATCTACAGACCTCAATAGAGATCTCGTGCATCTGAAGTCAGGGCAAGGATCAGACGATCGCTCAGGTTGGACTTTCTGCCCTGATGGCCCTTTCTTGAAGGGGGTTGGATCACGAGGACATGGGGGTTTTCCCACGATGGGAGTTGTGAGAAGCTCCAAACTGCAAAGATTCTTCTGCAGGAAAATTGAGACCTGTTGGTTGGCTCCAGGCCAACGATTCTGAGCAGGGTTTAAGGATGGATGACTAGGTAGCCCACCTCGCATTCCAATTGTCTCCAAGCAACAAGACAGGTTAGATCTGCTGGATGTGGGGGGCAACCGAGGAGGCTGAGTTGAAATGGACTCTCCTGTGGATGTGTCCTAATATGTTTTTGTGTCTATGGAGACCTTGGAATGACGCGGTGGCCCTGCCGCCCTGAAAGGTTCCCCTAAACAGAGGCTTTGACACAGCTCCAACGTGCATGTTTCCCATGTGTAGATGAGATTTGTTCTGATGGGTGAGTCAAGAAACAGCCATATGCTGGTATTGAAATCCAGGCCTCTGAGGAGAGATGCCTGGAAACCAAAGCAATGGATCCGAATAGTGCCTAGGGGCCTGTTCGTTCCTTTTTACCTCTGGGGACCTCAGTCTACGGGTCTGAGTGCAGGTAGGTGCTCAGATGGGCTCAGATTGCCCCTGTTTGTCCTGGGAAGCCACAACTATTGGGATGGCCTCAGGGACTTTGGAGGTTATCCTATTAGTAGGGTTGTGGCCATTGGAATGGGCACATACAATTCCCTTGGAGAGGGCAAGTACAGTCCTCAGGTTTGGCTCCAGGGCCCTGAGCCTGTAGGGTGTGTAGGCCAGAGCTGTTTGGACAGTTGTCTGAAAACACAAACTCGGCTTATGTTTTGGGTCATAGGTATGGCAGGACTGATCTACAGACCATGAGGAGAACACTTCGGGATATGAAAAAAGGGAGAGTGTGAGGCTCTTGCTCAAGTTTTTGTCTCTGGATATCGTGTCACTCATGGTCGTGAAATTGCCGGGTGACTTCATGGGAAATGGACGAGTCTTACTCTCTGGGGGTTCGGTCCCGTCCAAAGAGTTTGGGCTCATTCTGGGGATGGAAGAAGTCCGTTGTTTTGTTGTTGTCGATTTGTTTCATTTTGTTTTTCAACCTCAGATGTCCCACCAAATGAGGGATTCCAGAGTAGAGCCCTGGGGTGGGGCGACTGGACAACCAGAAATCTGGTTAAAAATTGGGGACTAGGGACATGTCAAGCCCATTATGACATCTAATGGTCCAGCCACTGAGAGGACTTACTAGAGGACAGGACTTACGCTGAGGTAACAATGCGTGTTTATGCTCTCGTCGCACTCAAGAATGGGAGGGGCCTCAGGGTGAATGCTGGTTTCTCCTACACTGAACGTTGGACAACATGCCAACCACAAGGTTTCTTGCCATGGGTCAGGAAGAGTTCTGATTTCTGCATCACAGTCACACGTGGGCAGTGATTGGAGATAAGGTCTAGGTTCTGAAGCCTGAAAACTGAGGTAGGGAAGAGATGATGACCTAAGGCCATGGCGGGTCTGATGTGCTCAGCGTGCGGTCAGCTGTCTGGGTGTTGGTCAGCAGGTCCGGGCTCAGGTTGTGTCAGACAGTGCATTAGTGCCCAGGTTAGACTATATAATTTGGGTACATTCGAGTGCCGTGTAGGTTTGTCCTCATTTAAGCTGCCTGGGCTGCTCATTAGGCAATATATTTTTTCTAGAGGGCAGGCAGAGTGCTTCATTGTCGGTCCGGAATTGCCAAACTTGAGGGCTTCGGGGCCAGGAGAGTGTGGACGGAAGTCTGAGAACACAAGCTAGACTTCGGATTCAGGGTGAGGGCACGGCAGGTACCCCCTGCAGATCTGAACCAATATCTCATGCATCTGAGTCAGGGCGAGGATCCGAAGTTGGCTCAGGTTGGAGTTTCTGTGCATGACGGCCCCTTCATGAAGGGAGCGGAATCTCGAGGCCATGGAGGTTTTCCACGTTGGGAGATGTGGGATGCCCCCTTCAAGGATTCCTTCTGCGGGACAATTGAGACCTGTTGGACAGCTCCAGGACATCCCATATGGAATGACTCCAGAGCACCGTTCCAGGATGGATTTCTGGGAAGTCCGCCTCCCCTCCAATTGTCTCCTAGCAACAAGAGAGTTTAGATCTAAAGGATCTGCGGGAGCAACCGGGGTGGCTGAGTTGAAATGCACTTTCCAGAGGATGGGTCCTAACGTGTGTTTGTGTTCATGCGGGCCTTGGTATGAAGAGGTGGCACCGGGACCCTGAAGTATTCTCCTAAGCTTTGGCTTAGCTCCCATGCACAAGTTTCCTTGTGGAGACGAGATTTGTTCGGATGGGTGCCTCAGGAAATATCCTCTGCTGGTATTGGAATCCAAGCTTTTGAGGAGACATGCCTGTAAACCAAAGCAATGGATCCGATAATGGTCTCGGGTCCTGTCTGGTTCAATCTTCTTGGTATGAGTGGAGGTAGATGAGTGGAGGTAGATGCTCACCCGGTATCAACCTCCCTTTTTGTCCCGGGCGACCTACACTATTGGGATGGCCTCAGGGACTTTGGAGGGTTCTCCTAATTTGTACGATTTTTGACAATGGAATGGGCAGAATTCCCATGGATTGGGTGGGGGCAGTCCTAATGTGTGGCTCCAGGGGCCCCAGCCTGGAGGGAGTGTGGCCCAGGACTTTGAGGACAGAAGACTGAAAACACAAACTCAGCTTAAGTTTGGGGACGTAGGTACGGCACGCCCGATCTACAAACCCTGAGAAGAACTCTTCAGGATATGAAGAATGAGCGAGTCTGAGGCGCTTGCTCAGGCTTTTGTCTCTGGATTTTGTTTCAGCTTTGGCCCTGGAATGTTGGGGAGGTCTCATGGGCCATGGATGAATCTTCCTCTCTGTGGATTTGGCCCTATCCCAATTGTTTTTCGTCAATCTGTGGGATGGGAGGACTCCTTTCAGGTTTGTTACCTCAGGTGTCCCACCAAAAGAGGAATTCCAAAGCAGAGCCCTGGGGAAGAGTGAAGGGACAACCCGAACTATGTTTAAAAATTGGGGCCTAGGGGCATGGCAAGCCCAATATGCTGTCTCTTCATATAGGCCCTGAGAGGCCTTACCTGAGGACTGGGCTCAGGCTGAGGGTCACAATGTGTCTTTGTGACCAATGTGGCCCGCAAGCATGGGCTGGGCCTCATGGGCCACGCTTGTTTCAACTACACTGAACGTTGGAAAACATGCCAACCACAAGGTTTCTTGCCATGGGGAAAGAGTTCTGATTTCTGTATCATTTTCAACCCTGGGCAGTGGTTGGAGATAAGGTCTAGGTTCTGGAGCCTAAAAAACCGCAGTTGGGAAGAGATGACGACCTAAGGCCATGGCGGGTCCGATGTGCTCAGTGTGCGGCCAGCTGTCTGGGTGGGACCAGGAGGTCCAGGCTCAGGCTGGGTCAGAAGGGGAAATAGTGCCCAGGTCAGCCTATATGTTTGGGGTACAGCCGAATGGCGTGCAGGTTGATCCTCATTTGGGGTTTCGGGGTAGCCCTGAGGGCAATGATTTACTTCTGTAGGGCAGGCAGAGAGCGGCATTGTAGTTCTGGATTGCCCAACTGGAGGGCTTGTGGGCCAGTAGTCTGAGGACGGAGTCTGAGAACCCAAGCTAGGCCTAGGTTTCTGGGTGAGGATATGGCAGGCACAATCTACAGACCTCAATCGAGATCTCGTGCATCTGAAGTCAGGGCAAGGATCAGACGATCGCTCAGGTTGGACTTTCTGCCCTGATGGCCCTTTCTTGAAGGGGGTTGGATCACGAGGACATGGGGGTTTTCCCACGATGGGAGTTGTGAGAAGCTCCAAACTGCAAAGATTCTTCTGCAGGACAATTGAAACCTGTTGGTTGGCTCCAGGCCAACGATTCTGAGCAGGGTTCTAAGGATGGATGGCTCGGTAGCCCACCTCGCATTCCAATGGTCTCCAAGCAACAAGACAGGTTAGATCTGCTGGATGTGGGGGGCAACCGAGGAGGCTGAGTTGAAATGGACTCTCCTGCGGATGTGTCCTAATATGTTTTTGTGTCTATGGAGACCTTGGAATGAAGCGGTGGCCCTGGGGCCCTGAAGGGTTCTCCTAAAAAGAGGCTTTGACACAGCTCCAACGTGCATGTTTCCCATGTGTAGATGAGATTTGTTCCGATGGGTGAGTCAAGAAACAGCCATATGCTGGTATTGCAATCCAGGCCTCTGAGGAGAGATGCCTGGAAACCAAAGCAATGGATCCGATTAGTGCCTAGGGGCCTGTTCGTTCCTTTTTACGTCTGGGGACATCAGTCTACGGGTCTGAGTGCAGGTAGGTGCTCAGATGGGCTCAGATTGCCCCTGTTTGTCCTGGGAAGCCACAACTATTGGGATGGCCTCAGGGACTTTGGAGGTTATCCTACTATTAGGGTTTGGCCATTGGAATGGGCACATACAATTCCCTTGGAGAGGGCAAGTACAGTCCTCAGGTTTGGCTCCAGGGCTCTGAGCCTGTAGGGTGTGTAGGCCAGAGGTGTTTGGACAGTTGTCTGAAAACACAAACTCGGCTTATGTTTTGGGTCATAGGTATGGCAGGACTGATCTACAGACCATGAGGAGAACACTTCGGGATATGAAAAAAGGGCGAGTGTGAGGCTCTTGCTCAAGTTTTTGTCTCTGGATATCGTGTCACTCATGGTCGTGAAATTGCCGGGTGACTTCATGGGAAATGGACCAGTCTTACTCTCTGGGGGTTCGGACCCATCCAAAGAGTTTGGGCTCATTCTGGGGATGGAAGAAGTCCGTTGTTTTGTTGTTGTCGATTTGTTTCATTTTGTTTTTCAACCTCAGATGTCCCACCAAATGAGGGATTCCAGAGTAGAGCCCTGGGGTGGGGCGACTGGACAACCAGAAATCTGGTTAAAAATTGGGGACTAGGGACATGTCAAGCCCATTATGACATCTAATGGTCCAGCCACTGAGAGGACTTACTAGAGGACAGGACTTACGCTGAGGTAACAATGCGTGTTTATGCTCTCGTCGCACTCAAGAATGGGAGGGGCCTCAGGGTGAATGCTGGTTTCTCCTACACTGAACGTTGGACAACATGCCAACCACAAGGTTTCTTGCCATGGGTCAGGAAGAGTTCTGATTTCTGCATCACAGTCACACGTGGGCAGTGATTGGAGATAAGGTCTAGGTTCTGAAGCCTGAAAACTGAGGTAGGGAAGAGATGATGACCTAAGGCCATGGCGGGTCTGATGTGCTCAGCGTGCGGTCAGCTGTCTGGGTGTTGGTCAGCAGGTCCGGGCTCAGGTTGTGTCAGACAGTGCATTAGTGCCCAGGTTAGACTATATAATTTGGGTACATTCGAGTGCCGTTTAGGTTTGTCCTCATTTAAGCTGCCTGGGCTGCTCATTAGGCAATATATTTTTTCTAGAGGGCAGGCAGAGTGCTTCATTGTCGGTCCGGAATTGCCAAACTTGAGGGCTTCGGGGCCAGGAGAGTGTGGACGGAAGTCTGAGAACACAAGCTAGACTTCGGATTCAGGGTGAGGGCACGGCAGGTACCCCCTGCAGATCTGAACCAATATCTCATGCATCTGAGTCAGGGCGAGGATCCGAAGTTGGCTCAGGTTGGAGTTTCTGTGCATGACGGCCCCTTCATGAAGGGAGCGGAATCTCGAGGCCATGGAGGTTTTCCACGTTGGGAGATGTGGGATGCCCCCTTCAAGGATTCCTTCTGCGGGACAATTGAGACCTGTTGGACAGCTCCAGGACATCCCATATGGAATGACTCCAGAGCACCGTTCCAGGATGGATTTCTGGGAAGTCCGCCTCCCCTCCAATTGTCTCCTAGCAACAAGAGAGTTTAGATCTAAAGGATCTGCGGGAGCAACCGGGGTGGCTGAGTTGAAATGCACTTTCCAGAGGATGGGTCCTAACGTGTGTTTGTGTTCATGCGGGCCTTGGTATGAAGAGGTGGCACCGGGACCCTGAAGTATTCTCCTAAGCTTTGGCTTAGCTCCCATGCACAAGTTTCCTTGTGGAGACGAGATTTGTTCGGATGGGTGCCTCAGGAAATATCCTCTGCTGGTATTGGAATCCAAGCTTTTGAGGAGACATGCCTGTAAACCAAAGCAATGGATCCGATAATGGTCTCGGGTCCTGTCTGGTTCAATCTTCTTGGTATGAGTGGAGGTAGATGAGTGGAGGTAGATGCTCACCCGGTATCAACCTCCCTTTTTGTCCCGGGCGACCTACACTATTGGGATGGCCTCAGGGACTTTGGAGGGTTCTCCTAATTTGTACGATTTTTGACAATGGAATGGGCAGAATTCCCATGGATTGGGTGGGGGCAGTCCTAATGTGTGGCTCCAGGGGCCCCAGCCTGGAGGGAGTGTGGCCCAGGACTTTGAGGACAGAAGACTGAAAACACAAACTCAGCTTAAGTTTGGGGACGTAGGTACGGCACGCCCGATCTACAAACCCTGAGAAGAACTCTTCAGGATATGAAGAATGAGCGAGTCTGAGGCGCTTGCTCAGGCTTTTGTCTCTGGATTTTGTTTCAGCTTTGGCCCTGGAATGTTGGGGAGGTCTCATGGGCCATGGATGAATCTTCCTCTCTGTGGATTTGGCCCTATCCCAATTGTTTTTCGTCAATCTGTGGGATGGGAGGACTCCTTTCAGGTTTGTTACCTCAGGTGTCCCACCAAAAGAGGAATTCCAAAGCAGAGCCCTGGGGAAGAGTGAAGGGACAACCCGAACTATGTTTAAAAATTGGGGCCTAGGGGCATGGCAAGCCCAATATGCTGTCTCTTCATATAGGCCCTGAGAGGCCTTACCTGAGGACTGGGCTCAGGCTGAGGGTCACAATGTGTCTTTGTGACCAATGTGGCCCGCAAGCATGGGCTGGGCCTCATGGGCCACGCTTGTTTCAACTACACTGAACGTTGGAAAACATGCCAACCACAAGGTTTCTTGCCATGGGGAAAGAGTTCTGATTTCTGTATCATTTTCAACCCTGGGCAGTGGTTGGAGATAAGGTCTAGGTTCTGGAGCCTAAAAAACCGCAGTTGGGAAGAGATGACGACCTAAGGCCATGGCGGGTCCGATGTGCTCAGTGTGCGGCCAGCTGTCTGGGTGGGACCAGGAGGTCCAGGCTCAGGCTGGGTCAGAAGGGGAAATAGTGCCCAGGTCAGCCTATATGTTTGGGGTACAGCCGAATGGCGTGCAGGTTGATCCTCATTTGGGGTTTCGGGGTAGCCCTGAGGGCAATGATTTACTTCTGTAGGGCAGGCAGAGAGCGGCATTGTAGTTCTGGATTGCCCAACTGGAGGGCTTGTGGGCCAGTAGTCTGAGGACGGAGTCTGAGAACCCAAGCTAGGCCTAGGTTTCTGGGTGAGGATATGGCAGGCACAATCTACAGACCTCAATCGAGATCTCGTGCATCTGAAGTCAGGGCAAGGATCAGACGATCGCTCAGGTTGGACTTTCTGCCCTGATGGCCCTTTCTTGAAGGGGGTTGGATCACGAGGACATGGGGGTTTTCCCACGATGGGAGTTGTGAGAAGCTCCAAACTGCAAAGATTCTTCTGCAGGACAATTGAAACCTGTTGGTTGGCTCCAGGCCAACGATTCTGAGCAGGGTTCTAAGGATGGATGGCTCGGTAGCCCACCTCGCATTCCAATGGTCTCCAAGCAACAAGACAGGTTAGATCTGCTGGATGTGGGGGGCAACCGAGGAGGCTGAGTTGAAATGGACTCTCCTGCGGATGTGTCCTAATATGTTTTTGTGTCTATGGAGACCTTGGAATGAAGCGGTGGCCCTGGGGCCCTGAAGGGTTCTCCTAAAAAGAGGCTTTGACACAGCTCCAACGTGCATGTTTCCCATGTGTAGATGAGATTTGTTCCGATGGGTGAGTCAAGAAACAGCCATATGCTGGTATTGCAATCCAGGCCTCTGAGGAGAGATGCCTGGAAACCAAAGCAATGGATCCGATTAGTGCCTAGGGGCCTGTTCGTTCCTTTTTACGTCTGGGGACATCAGTCTACGGGTCTGAGTGCAGGTAGGTGCTCAGATGGGCTCAGATTGCCCCTGTTTGTCCTGGGAAGCCACAACTATTGGGATGGCCTCAGGGACTTTGGAGGTTATCCTACTATTAGGGTTTGGCCATTGGAATGGGCACATACAATTCCCTTGGAGAGGGCAAGTACAGTCCTCAGGTTTGGCTCCAGGGCTCTGAGCCTGTAGGGTGTGTAGGCCAGAGGTGTTTGGACAGTTGTCTGAAAACACAAACTCGGCTTATGTTTTGGGTCATAGGTATGGCAGGACTGATCTACAGACCATGAGGAGAACACTTCGGGATATGAAAAAAGGGCGAGTGTGAGGCTCTTGCTCAAGTTTTTGTCTCTGGATATCGTGTCACTCATGGTCGTGAAATTGCCGGGTGACTTCATGGGAAATGGACCAGTCTTACTCTCTGGGGGTTCGGACCCATCCAAAGAGTTTGGGCTCATTCTGGGGATGGAAGAAGTCCGTTTTTTTGTTGTTGTTGTCGATTTGTTTCATTTTGTTTTTCAAACTGATGTCCCACCAAATGAGGGATTCCAGAGTAGAGCCCTGTGGTGGGGCGACAGGACAACCAGAAATCTGGTTAAAAATTGGGGACTAGGGATATGTCAAGCCCATTATGACATCTAATGGTCCAGCCACTGAGAGGACTTACTAGAGGACAGGACACACGCTGAGGTCACAATGCGTGTTTATGCTCTCGTCGCACTCAAGAATGGGCGGGGCCTCAGGGTGAATGCTGGTTTCTCCTACACTGAACGTTGGACAACATTCCAACCACAAGGTTTCTTGCCATGGGTCAGGAAGAGTTCTGATTTCTGCATCACAGTCACCCGTGGGCAGTGATTGGAGATAAGGTCTAGATTCTGAAGCCTGAAAACTGAGGTAGGGAAGAGATGATGACCTAAGGCCATGGCGGGTCTGATGTTCTCAGCGTGGGGTCAGCTGTCTGGGTGTTGGTCAGCAGGTCCGGGCTCAGGTTGTGTCAGACAGTGCATTAGTGCCCTGGTTAGACTATATAATTTGGGTACCTTCGAGTGCCGTTTAGGTTTATCCTCATTTAAGCTGCCTGGGCTGCTCATTAGGGAATATATTTTTTCTAGAGGGCAGGCAGAGTGCTTCATTGTCGGTCCGGAATTGCCAAACTTGAGGGCTTCGGGGCCAGGAGAGTGAGGACGGAAGTCTGAGAACACAAGCTAGACTTCGGATTCAGGGTGAGGGCACGGCAGGTACCCCCTGCAGATCTGAACCAATATCTCATGCATCTGAAGTCAGGGCGAGGATCCGACGTTGGCTCAGTTTGGAGTTTCTGTGCATGACGGCCCCTTCATGAAGGGAGCGGAATCTCGAGGCCATGGAGGTTTTCCACGTTGGGAGATGTGGGATGCCCCCTTCAAGGATTCCTTCTGCGGGACAATTGAGACCTGTTGGACAGCTCCAGGACATCCCATATGGAATGACTCCAGAGCACAGTTCGAGGATGGATGCCTGGGAAGTCCGCCTCGCCTTCCAATTGTCTCCTAGCAACAAGACAGTTTAGACCTAATGGATCTGCGGGAGCACCCGGGGTGGCTGAGTTGAAATGCACTTTCCAGAGGATGGGTCCTAACGTGTGTTTGTGTCCATGAGGGCCTTGGAATGGGGAGGTGGTACCGGGACCCTGAAGTTTTCTCCTAAGCTTTGGCATAGCTCCCATGCACAAGTTTCCTTGTGGAGACGAGATTTGTTCTGAAGGGTGCCTCAGGAAATCCCCTCTGCTGGTATTGGAATCCAGGCTTTTGAGGAGACATGCCTGTAAACCAAAGCAATGGATCCGATAATGGCCTCGGGTCCTGTCTGGTTCAATCTTCTTGGTATGAGTGGAGGTAGATGAGTGGAGGTAGATGCTCAGCTGGTATCACCCGCCCTTTTTTTTCCCGGTCGACCTACACTATTGGGATGGCCTCAGGGACTTTGGAGGGTTCTCCTAATTTGTACGATTTTTGACAATGGAATGGGCAGAATTCCCATGGATTGGGTGGGGGCAGTCCTAATGTGTGTCTCCAGGGGCCCCAGCCTGGAGGGAGTGTGGCCCAGTACTTTGAGGACAGAAGACTGAAAACACAAACTCAGCTTCAGTTTGGGGACGTAGGTATGGCACGCCCGATCTACAAACCATGAGAAGAACTCTTCAGGATATGAAGAATGAGCGAGTCTGAGGCGCTTGCTCAGGCTTTTGTCTCTGGATTTTGTTTCAGCGATGGCCGTGGAATGTTGGGGAGGTCTCATGAGCCATGGACGAATCTTCCTCTCTGTGGATTTGGCCCGATCCCAATTGTTTTTCTTCAATCTGTGGGATGGGAGGACTCCTTTCAGGTTTGTTACCTCAGGTGTCCCACCAAAAGAGGAATTCCAAAGCAGAGCCCTGGAGAAGAGTGAAGGGACACCACGAACTATGGTTAAAAATTGGGGCCTAGGGGCATGGCAAGCCCAATATGCTGTCTCTTCATATAGGCCCTGAGAGGCCTTACCTGAGGACTGGGCTCAGGTTGAGGGTCACAATGTGTGTTTGTGACCAATGTGGCCCGCAAGCATGGGCTGGGCCTCATGGGCCACGCTTGTTTCAACTACACTGAACGTTGGACAACATGCCAAGCACAAGGTTTCATGCCATGGGGAAAGAGTTCTGATTCTGCATAATTTTCAACCCTGGGCAGTGGTTGGAGATAAGGTCTAGGTTCTGGTGCTTGAAAACCGCAGTTGGGACGAGATGACGACCTAAGGCCATGGCGGGTCCGATGTGCTCAGTGTGCGGCCAGCTGTCTGGGTGGGACCAGAGGTCCAGGCTCAGGCTGGGTCAGTAGGGGAATTAGTGCCCATGTCAGCCTATATGTTTGGGGTACAGCCGAATGGCGTGCAGGTGGATCCTCATTTGGGGTTTCGGGGTAGCCCTGAGGGCAATGTTTTACTTCTGTAGGGCAGGCAGAGTGCGGCATTGTAGTTCTGGATTGCCAAACTGGAGGGCTTGTGGGCCAGTAGTCTGAGGACGGAGTCTGAGAACCCAAGCTAGGCCTAGGTTTCTGGGTGAGGATATGGCAGGCACAATCTACAGACCTCAATAGAGATCTCGTGCATCTGATGTCAGGGCAAGGCTCAGACGATCGCTCAGGTTGGACTTTCTGCCCTGATGGCCCTTTCTTGAAGGGGGTTGGATCACGAGGACATGGGGGTTTTCCCACGATGGGAGTTGTGAGAAGCTCCAAACTGCAAAGATTCTTCTGCAGGACAATTGAGACCTGTTGGTTGGCTCCAGGCCAACGATTCCGAGCAGGGTTCTAAGGATGGATGGCTGGGTAGCCCACCTCGCATTCCAATTGTCTCCAAGCAACAAGACAGGTTAGATCTGCTGGATGTGGGGGGCAACCGAGGAGGCTGAGTTGAAATGGACTCTCCTGTGAATGTGTCCTAATATGTTTTTGTGTCTATGGAGACTTTGGAATGAAGCGGTGGCCCTGGGGCCCTGAAGGGTTCTCCTAAACAGAGGCTTTGACACAGCTCCAACGTGCATGTTTCCCATGTGTAGATGAGTTTTGTTCTGATGGGTGAGTAAAGAAACAGCCATATGCTGGTATTGAGATCCAGGCCTCTGAGGAGAGATGCCTGCAAACCAAAGCAATGGATCCGATTAGTGCCTAGGGGCCTGTTCGTTCCTTTTTACCTCTGGGGACATCAGTCTACGGGTCTGAGTGCAGGTAGGTGCTCAGATGGGCTCAGATTGCCCCTGTTTGTCCTGGGAAGCCACAACTATTGGGATGGCCTTAGGGACTTTAGAGGTTATCCTATTAGTAGGGTTGTGGCCATTGGAATGGGCACATACAATTCCCTTGGAGAGGGCAAGTACAGTCCTCAGGTTTGGCTCCAGGGCCCTGAGCCTGTAGGGTGTGTAGGCCAGAGCTGTTTGGACAGTTGTCTGAAAACACAAACTCGGCTTATGTTTTTGGTCCAGGTATGGCAGGACTGATCTACAGACCATGAGGAGAACACTTCATGGTATGAAAAAAGGGCGAGTGTGAGGCTCTTGCTCATGTTTATGTCTCTGGATATCGTGTCACTCATGGTCGTGAAATTGCCGGGTGACTTCATGGGAAATGGACGAGTCTTACTCTCTTGGGGTTCGGTCCCGTCCAAAGAGTTTGGGGTCATTCTGGGGATGGAAGAAGTCCGTTTTTTTGTTGTTGTTGTCGATTTGTTTCATTTTGTTTTTCAACCTCAGATGTCCCACCAAATGAGGGATTCCAGAGTAGAGCCCTGTGGTGGGGCGACAGGACAACCAGAAATCTGGTTAAAAATTGGGGACTAGGGACATGTCAAGCCCATTATGACATCTAATGGTCCAGCCACTGAGAGGACTTACTAGAGGACAGGACTCACGCTGATTCACAATGCGTGTTTATGCTCTCGTCGCACTCAAGAATGGGCGGGGCCTCAGGGTGAATGCTGGTTTCTCCTACACTGAACGTTGGACAACATTCCAACCACAAGGTTTCTTGCCATGGGTCAGGAAGAGTTCTGATTTCTGCATCACAGTCACCCGTGGGCAGTGATTGGAGATAAGGTCTAGGATCTGAAGCCTGAAAACTGAGGTAGGGAAGAGATGATGACCTAAGGCCATGGCGGGTATGATGTGCTCAGGGTGCGGTCAGGTGTCTGGGTGTTGATCAGCAGGTCCGGGCTCAGGTTGTGTCAGACAGTGCATTAGTGCCCTGGTTAGACTATATAATTTGGGTACATTCGAGTGCCGTGTAGGTTTATCTTCATTTAAGCTGCCTGGGCAGCTCATTAGGCAATATATTTTTTCTAGAGGGCAGGCAGAGTGCTTCATTGTCGGTCCGGAATTGCCAAACTTGAGGGCTTCGGGGCCAGGAGAGTGAGGAAGGAAGTCTGAGAACCCAAGGAGACTTCGGATTCAGGGTGAGGGCACGGCAGGTTCCCCCTGCAGATCTGAACCAATATCTCATGCATCTGAAGTCAGGGCGAGGATCCCACGTTGGCTCAGGTTGGAGTTTCTGTGTATGACGGCCCCTTCATGAAGGGAGCGGAATCTCGAGGCCATGGAGGTTTTCCACGTTGGGAGATGTGGGATGCCCCCTTCAAGGATTCCTTCTGTGGGACAATTGAGACCTGTTGGACAGCTCCAGGATATCCCATATGGAATGACTCCAGAGCACCGTTCGAGGATGGATGCCTGGGAAGTCTGCCTCGCCTTCCAATTGTCTCCTAGCAACAAGACAGTTTAGATCTAATGGATCTGCGGGAGCAACCGGGGTGGCTGAGTTGAAATGCACTTTCCAGAAGATTGGTCCTAACGTGTGTTTGTGTCCATGAGGGCCTTGGAATGGGGATGTGGCACCGGGACCCTGAATTATTCTCCTAAGCTTTGGCATAGCTCCCTTGCACAAGTTTCCTTGTGGAGACGAGATTTGTTCTGATGGGTGCCTCAGGAAATCCCCTCTGCTGGTATAGGAATCCAGGCTTTTGAGGAGACATGCCTGTAAACCAAAGCAATGGATCCGATAATGGCCTCGGTTCCTGTCTGGTTCAATCTTCTTGGTATGAGTGGAGGTAGATGAGTGGAGGTAGATGCTCAGCTGGTATCACCCGCCCTTTTTTTTCCCGGTCGACCTACACTATTGGGATGGCCTCAGGGACTTTGGAGGGTTCTCCTAATTTGTACGATTTTTGACAATGGAATGGGCAGAATTCCCATGGATTGGGTGGGGGCAGTCCTAATGTGTGGCTCCAGGGGCCCCAGCCTGGAGGGAGTGTGGCCCAGTACTTTGAGGACAGAAGACTGAAAACACAAACTCAGCTTAAGTTTGGGGACGTAGGTATGGCACGCCCGATCTACAAACCATGAGAAGAACTCTTCAGGATATGAAGAATGAGCGAGTCTGAGGCGCTTGCTCAGGCTTTTGTCTCTGGATTTTGTTTCAGCGATGGCCGTGGAATGTTGGGGAGGTCTCATGGGCCATGGACGAATCTTCCTCTCTGTGGATTTGGCCGAATCTCAATTGCTTTTCGTCAATCTGTGGGATGGGAGGACTCCTTTCAGGTTTGTTACCTCAGGTGGCCCACCAAAAGAGGAATTCCAAAGCAGAGCCCTGGGGAAGAGTGAAGGGACACCCCGAACTATGGTTAAAAATTGGGGCCTAGGGGCATGGCAAGCCCAATATGCTGTCTCTTCATATAGGCCCTGAGAGGCCTTACTGAGGCCTGGGCTCAGGCTGAGGGTCACAATGTGTCTTTGTGACCAATGTGGCCCGCAAGCATGGGCTGGGCCTCATGGGCCATGCTTGTTTCAACTACACTCACGTTGGACAACATGCCAACCACAAGGTTTCTTGCCATGGGAAAAGAGTTCTGATTTCTGCATCATTTTCAACCCTGGGCAGTTGTTGGAGATAAGGTCTAGGTTCTGGAGCCAGAAAACCGCAGTTGGGAAGAGATGACGACCTAAGGCCATGCGGGACCGATGTGCTCAGTGTGCGGCCAGCTGTCTGGGTGGGACCAGGAAGTCCAGGCTCAGGCTAGGTCATAAGTGGAAATAGTGCCCAGGTCAGCCTATATGTTTGGGGTACAGCCGAATGGCGTGCAGGTTGATCCTCATTTGGGGTTTCGGTGTAGCCCTGAGGGCAATGTTTTACTTCTGTAGGGCAGGCAGAGTGCGGCATTGTAGTTCTGGATTGCCAAACTGGAGGGCTTGTGGGCCAGTAGTCTGAGGACGGAGTCTGAGAACCCAAGCTAGGCCTAGGTTTCTGGGTGAGGATATGGCAGGCACAATCTACAGACCTCAATAGAGATCTCGTGCATCTGAAGTCAGGGCAAGGATCAGATGATCGCTCAGGTTGGACTTTCTGCCCTGATGGCCCGTTCTTGAAGGGGGTTGGATCACGAGGACATGGGGGTTTTCGCACGATGGGAGTTGTGAGAAGCTCCAAACTGCAAAGATTCTTCTGCAGGACAATTGAGACCTGTTGGTTGGCTCCAGGCCAACGATTCCGAGCAGGGTTCTAAGGATGGATGGCTGGGTAGCCCACCTCGCATTCCAATGGTCTCCAAGCTACAAGACAGGTTAGATCTGCTGGATGTGGGGGGCAACCGAGGAGGCTGAGTTTAAATGGACTCTCCTGTGGATGTGTCCTAATATGTTTTTGTGTCTATGGAGACCTTTGAATGAAGCAGTTGCCCTGGGGCCCTGAAGGGTTCTCCTAAACAGAGGCTTTGACACAGCTCCAACGTGCATGTTTCCCATGTGTAGATGAGATTTGTTCTGATGGGTGAGTCAAGAAACAGCCATATGCTGGTATTGAAATCAAGGCCTCTGATGAGAGATGCCTGCAAACCAAAGCAAGGGATCCGATTAGTGCCTAGGGGCCTGTTCGTTCCTTTTTACCTCTGGGGACATCAGTCTACAGGTCTGAGTGCAGATAGGTGCTCAGATGGGCTCAGATTGCCCCTGTTTGTCCTGGGAAGCCACATCTATTGGGATGGCCTCAGGGACTTTTGAGGTTATCCTACTAGTAGGGTTGTGGCCTTTGGAATGGGCACATACAATTCCCTTGGAGACGGCAAGTACAGTTCTCAGGTTTGGCTCCAGGAGCCTGAGCCTGTAGGGCGTGTAGGCCAGAGCTGTTTGGACAGTTGTCTGAAAACACAAACTCGGCTTATGTTTTGGGTCATAGGTATGGCAGGACTGATCTACAGACCATGAGGAGAACACTTCGGGATATGAAAAAAGGGCGAGTGTGAGGCTCTTGCTCAAGTTTTTGTCTCTGGATATCGTGTCACTCATGGTCGTGAAATTGCCGGGTGACTTCATGGGAAATGGACCAGTCTTACTCTCTGGGGGTTCGGACCCATCCAAAGAGTTTGGGCTCATTCTGGGGATGGAAGAAGTCCGTTTTTTTGTTGTTGTTGTCGATTTGTTTCATTTTGTTTTTCAAACTGATGTCCCACCAAATGAGGGATTCCAGAGTAGAGCCCTGTGGTGGGGCGACAGGACAACCAGAAATCTGGTTAAAAATTGGGGACTAGGGACATGTCAAGCCCATTATGACATCTAATGGTCCAGCCACTGAGAGGACTTACTAGAGGACAGGACACACGCTGAGGTCACAATGCGTGTTTATGCTCTCGTCGCACTCAAGAATGGGCGGGGCCTCAGGGTGAATGCTGGTTTCTCCTACACTGAACGTTGGACAACATTCCAATCACAAGGTTTCTTGCCATGGGTCAGGAAGAGTTCTGATTTCTGCATCACAGTCACCCGTGGGCAGTGATTGGAGATAAGGTCTAGGTTCTGAAGCCTGAAAACTGAGGTAGGGAAGAGATGATGACCTAAGGCCATGGCGGGTCTGATGTGCTCAGCGTGGGGTCAGCTGTCTGGGTGTTGGTCAGCAGGTCCAGGCTCAGGTTGTGTCAGACAGTGCATTAGTGCCCTGGTTAGACTATATAATTTGGGTACCTTCGAGTGCCGTTTAGGTTTATCCTCATTTAAGCTGCCTGGGCTGCTCATTAGGGAATATATTTTTTCTAGAGGGCAGGCAGAGTGCTTCATTGTCGGTCCGGAATTGCCAAACTTGAGGGCTTCGGGGCCAGGAGAGTGAGGACGGAAGTCTGAGAACACAAGCTAGACTTCGGATTCAGGGTGAGGGCACGGCAGGTACCCCCTGCAGATCTGAACCAATATCTCATGCATCTGAAGTCAGGGCGAGGATCCGACGTTGGCTCAGTTTGGAGTTTCTGTGCATGACGGCCCCTTCATGAAGGGAGCGGAATCTCGAGGCCATGGAGGTTTTCCACGTTGGGAGATGTGGGATGCCCCCTTCAAGGATTCCTTCTGCGGGACAATTGAGACCTGTTGGACAGCTCCAGGACATCCCATATGGAATGACTCCAGAGCACAGTTCGAGGATGGATGCCTGGGAAGTCCGCCTCGCCTTCCAATTGTCTCCTAGCAACAAGACAGTTTAGACCTAATGGATCTGCGGGAGCACCCGGGGTGGCTGAGTTGAAATGCACTTTCCAGAGGATGGGTCCTAACGTGTGTTTGTGTCCATGAGGGCCTTGGAATGGGGAGGTGGTACCGGGACCCTGAAGTTTTCTCCTAAGCTTTGGCATAGCTCCCATGCACAAGTTTCCTTGTGGAGACGAGATTTGTTCTGAAGGGTGCCTCAGGAAATCCCCTCTGCTGGTATTGGAATCCAGGCTTTTGAGGAGACATGCCTGTAAACCAAAGCAATGGATCCGATAATGGCCTCGGGTCCTGTCTGGTTCAATCTTCTTGGTATGAGTGGAGGTAGATGAGTGGAGGTAGATGCTCAGCTGGTATCACCCGCCCTTTTTTTTCCCGGTCGACCTACACTATTGGGATGGCCTCAGGGACTTTGGAGGGTTCTCCTAATTTGTACGATTTTTGACAATGGAATGGGCAGAATTCCCATGGATTGGGTGGGGGCAGTCCTAATGTGTGTCTCCAGGGGCCCCAGCCTGGAGGGAGTGTGGCCCAGTACTTTGAGGACAGAAGACTGAAAACACAAACTCAGCTTAAGTTTGGGGACGTAGGTATGGCACGCCCGATCTACAAACCATGAGAAGAACTCTTCAGGATATGAAGAATGAGCGAGTCATAGGCGCTTGCTCAGGCTTTTGTCTCTGGATTTTGTTTCAGCGATGGCCGTGGAATGTTGGGGAGGTCTCATGAGCCATGGACGAATCTTCCTCTCTGTGGATTTGGCCCGATCCCAATTGTTTTTCTTCAATCTGTGGGATGGGAGGACTCCTTTCAGGTTTGTTACCTCAGGTGTCCCACCAAAAGAGGAATTCCAAAGCAGAGCCCTGGGGAAGAGTGAAGGGACACCACGAACTATGGTTAAAAATTGGGGCCTAGGGGCATGGCAAGCCCAATATGCTGTCTCTTCATATAGGCCCTGAGAGGCCTTACCTGAGGACTGGGCTCAGGCTGAGGGTCACAATGTGTGTTTGTGACCAATGTGGCCCGCAAGCATGGGCTGGGCCTCATGGGCCACGCTTGTTTCAACTACACTGAACGTTGGACAACATGCCAAGCACAAGGTTTCTTGCCATGGGGAAAGAGTTCTGATTCTGCATAATTTTCAACCCTGGGCAGTGGTTGGAGATAAGGTCTAGGTTCTGGTGCCTGAAAACCGCAGTTGGGACGAGATGACGACCTAAGGCCATGGCGGGTCCGATGTGCTCAGTGTGCGGCCTGCTGTCTGGGTGGGACCAGAGGTCCAGGCTCAGGCTGGGTCTGTAGGGGAATTAGTGCCCATGTCAGCCTATATGTTTGGGGTACAGCCGAATGGCGTGCAGGTGGATCCTCATTTGGGGTTTCGGGGTAGCCCTGAGGGCAATGTTTTACTTCTGTAGGGCAGGCAGAGTGCGGCATTGTAGTTCTGGATTGCCCAACTGGAGGGCTTGTGGGCCAGTAGTCTGAGGACGGAGTCTGAGAACCCAAGCTAGGCCTAGGTTTCTGGGTGAGGATATGGCAGGCACAATCTACAGACCTCAATAGAGATCTCGTGCATCTGATGTCAGGGCAAGGCTCAGACGATCGCTCAGGTTGGACTTTCTGCCCTGATGGCCCTTTCTTGAAGGGGGTTGGATCACGAGGACATGGGGGTTTTCCCACGATGGGAGTTGTGAGAAGCTCCAAACTGCAAAGATTCTTCTGCAGGACAATTGAGACCTGTTGGTTGGCTCCAGGCCAACGATTCCGAGCAGGGTTCTAAGGATGGATGGCTGGGTAGCCCACCTCGCATTCCAATTGTCTCCAAGCAACAAGACAGGTTAGATCTGCTGGATGTGGGGGGCAACCGAGGAGGCTGAGTTGAAATGGACTCTCCTGTGAATGTGTCCTAATATGTTTTTGTGTCTATGGAGACTTTGGAATGAAGCGGTGGCCCTGGGGCCCTGAAGGGTTCTCCTAAACAGAGGCTTTGACACAGCTCCAACGTGCATGTTTCCCATGTGTAGATGAGTTTTGTTCTGATGGGTGAGTAAAGAAACAGCCATATGCTGGTATTGAGATCCAGGCCTCTGAGGAGAGATGCCTGCAAACCAAAGCAATAGATCCGATTAGTGCCTAGGGGCCTGTTCGTTCCTTTTTACCTCTGGGGACATCAGTCTACGGGTCTGAGTGCAGGTAGGTGCTCAGATGGGCTCAGATTGCCCCTGTTTGTCCTGGGAAGCCACAACTATTGGGATGGCCTTAGGGACTTTAGAGGTTATCCTATTAGTAGGGTTTTGGCCATTGGAATGGGCACATACAATTCCCTTGGAGAGGGCAAGTACAGTCCTCAGGTTTGGCTCCAGGGCCCTGAGCCTGTAGGGTGTGTAGGCCAGATCTGTTTGGACAGTTGTCTGAAAACACAAACTCGGCTTATGTTTTTGGTCCAGGTATGGCAGGACTGATCTACAGACCATGAGGAGAACACTTCATTTTATGAAAAAAGGGCGAGTGTGAGGCTCTTGCTCAAGTTTATGTCTCTGGATATCGTGTCACTCATGGTCGTGAAATTGCCGGGTGACTTCATGGGAAATGGACGAGTCTTACTCTCTTGGGGTTCGGTCCCGTCCAAAGAGTTTGGGGTCATTCTGGGGATGGAAGAAGTCCGTTTTTTTGTTGTTGTTGTCGATTTGTTTCATTTTGTTTTTCAACCTCAGATGTCCCACCAAATGAGGGATTCCAGAGTAGAGCCCTGTGGTGGGGCGACAGGACAACCAGAAATCTGGTTAAAAATTGGGGACTAGGGACATGTCAAGCCCATTATGACATCTAATGGTCCAGCCACTGAGAGGACTTACTAGAGGACAGGACTCACGCTGATTCACAATGCGTGTTTATGCTCTCGTCGCACTCAAGAATGGGCGGGGCCTCAGGGTGAATGCTGGTTTCTCCTACACTGAACGTTGGACAACATGCCAACCACAAGGTTTCTTGCCATGGGTCAGGAAGAGTTCTGATTTCTGCATCACAGTCACCCGTGGGCAGTGATTGGAGATAAGGTCTAGGATCTGAAGCCTGAAAACTGAGGTAGGGAAGAGATGATGACCTAAGGCCATGGCGGGTATGATGTGCTCAGGGTGCGGTCAGGTGTCTGGGTGTTGATCAGCAGGTCCGGGCTCAGGTTGTGTCAGACAGTGCATTAGTGCCCAGGTTAGACTATATAATTTGGGTACATTCGAGTGCCGTGTAGGTTTATCTTCATTTAAGCTGCCTGGGCAGCTCATTAGGCAATATATTTTTTCTAGAGGGCAGGCAGAGTGCTTCATTGTCGGTCCGGAATTGCCAAACTTGAGGGCTTCGGGGCCAGGAGAGTGAGGAAGGAAGTCTGAGAACCCAAGGAGACTTCGGATTCAGGGTGAGGGCACGGCAGGTTCCCCCTGCAGATCTGAACCAATATCTCATGCATCTGAAGTCAGGGCGAGGATCCGACGTTGGCTCAGGTTGGAGTTTCTGTGTATGATGGCCCCTTCATGAAGGGAGCGGAATCTCGAGGCCATGGAGGTTTTCCACGTTGGGAGATGTGGGATGCCCCCTTCAAGGATTCCTTCTGCGGGACAATTGAGACCTGTTGGACAGCTCCAGGATATCCCATATGGAATGACTCCAGAGCACCGTTCGAGGATGGATACCTGGGAAGTCCGCCTCACATTCCATTTGTCTCCTAGCAACAAGACAGTTTAGATCTAATGGATCTGCGGGAGCAACCGGGGTGGCTGAGTTGAAATGGACTTTTTTGAGGATGGGTCCTAATGTGTGTTTGTGTCCATGAGGGCCTTGGAATGGGGCGGTGGCACCGGGGCCCTGAAGTATTCTCCTAAGCTTTGGACATAGCTCCCATGCACAAATTTCATTGTGGAGACGAGATTTATTCTGATGGGTGCCTCAGGAAATCCCCTCTGCTGGTATTGGAATCCAGGCTTTTGAGGAGACATGCCTGTAAACCAAAGCAATGGATCCGATAATGCCTCAGGTCCTGTCTGGTTATATCTTCTTCTCTGGGGATATCCATCTCTGGTATGAGTGGAGGTAGATGCTCAGCTGGTATCAACCGTTTTTTTTTTTTTTTTTTTTTTTTTTTGTCCCGGGCGACCTACACTATAGGGATGGCCTCAGGGACTTTGGAGGATTCTCCTAATTTGAACGATTTTTGACAATGGAATGGGCAGAATTCCCATGGATTGGGTGGGGGCAGTCCTAATGTGTGGCTCCAGGGGCCCAAGCTGGAGGGAGTGTGGCCCAGGACTTTGAGGACAGAAGACTGAAAAGACAAACTCAGCTTAGGTTTGGGGACTTAGGTCAGGCACGCCCGATCTACAAACCATGAGAAGAACTCTTCAGAAAATGAAGAATGAGCGAGTCTGAGGCGCTTGCTCTGGCTTTTGTCTCTGGATTTTGTATCAGCGATGGCCGTGGAATGTTGGGGAGTCCTCATGGGCCGTGGACGAATCTTCCTCTCTGTGTATTTGGCGTGATCCCAGTTGCTTTTCGTCAATCTGTGGGATGGGAGGACTACTTTCAGGTTTGTTAACTCAGGTGTCCCACCAAAAGAGGAATTCCAAAGCAGAGCTCTGGGGAAGAGTGAAGGGACATCCCGAACTATGGATAAAAATTGGGGCCTAGGGGCATGGCAAGCCCAATATGCTGTCTCTGCATCCAGCCACTGAGAGGCCTTACCTGAGGACTGGGCTCAGGCTGAGGGTCATAATGTGTGTTTGTGACCAATATGGCCCGCAATCATGGGCGGGCCCTCATGGGCCACACTGGTTTCAACTACACTGAAGGTTGGACAACATGCCAACCACAAGGTTTCTTGCATGGGAAAAGAGTTCTGATTTATGCATCATTTTCAAACCAGGGCAGTGATTGGAGATCAGGTCTAGGTTCTGAAGCCTGGAAACCGAGGTTGAGATGAGATGACGACCTAAGGCCATGGCGGGTTTAATGTGCTCAGTGTGCTGCCAGCTGTGTGGGTGGGGCCAGGAGGTCCAGGCTCAGGCTGGGTCAGAAAGGGAAATAGCGCCCAGGTCAGCCTACAAATTTGGGGTACAGCCGAATGGCGTGCAAGTTGATCCTCATTTGGGGATTCTGGGTAGCCCCAGAGGGCAAGGTTTTTCTTCTGGGGGGCAGGCAGAGTGCAGCATTGTAGTTCTGGTTTGCCAAACTGGAGGGCTTGTGGGCCAGTAGTCTGAGGACGGAAGTCTAGGAACCCAAGCTAGGCCTAGGTTTCTGGGTGAGGATATGGAAGGCACAATCTACAGACCTCAATCGAGACCTCGTGCATCTGAAGTCAGGGCAAAGTTCAGACGATCGCTCCTGTTGGACTTTCTGTCCCTGATGGCCCCTTCTTGAAGGGGGTGTTGGATCACGAGGCCATGGGTGTTTTTCCACGATGGGAGTTGTGAGAAGCTACCAGCTGCAAAGATTCTTCTGCAGGACAATTGAGACCTGTTGGTTGGCTCCCGGCCAATGATTCCGAGCAGGGTTCTAAGGATGGATGGCTGGGTAGCCCACCTCGCATTCCAATTGTCTCCAAGCAACAAGACAGGTTAGATCTGCTGGATGTGGGGGGCAACCGAGGAGGCTGAGTTGAAATGGACTCTCCTGTGGATGTGTCCTAATATGTTTTTTGTCTATGGAGACCTAGGAATGAAGCGGGGGCACTGGGGCCCTGAAGGATTATCCTAAACAGAGGCTTTGAAACAGCTCCAACGTGCATGTTTCCCATGTGTAGATGAGATTTGTTTTGATGGGTGAGTCAAGAAACAGCCATATGCTGGTATTGAAATCCAGGCCTCGGAGGAGAGATGCCTGGAAACCAAAACAATGGATCCAATTAGTGCCTAGGGGCCTGTTCGTTCCTTTTTACCTCTGGGGACATCAGTCTACGGGTCTGAGTGCAGGTAGGTGCTCAGATGGGCTCAGATTACCCCTGTTTGTCCTGGGAAGCCACAACTATTGAGATGGCCTCAGGGACTTTGGAGGTTTATACTTTTAGTAGGGCTTTGGCCATTGGAATGGGCACATGCAATTCTCTTGTAGAGGGCAAGTACAGTCCTCAGGTTTGGCTCCAGGGGCCTGAGCCTGTAGGGTGTGTAGGCCAGAGCTGTTTGGTCAGTTGTCTGAAAACACAAACTCGGCTTATGTTTCGGGTCATAGGTATTGCAGGACTGATCTACAGACCATGAGGAGAAGCCTCGCGATATGAAAAGAGGGCGAGTGTGAGGCTCTTGCTCAAGTTTTTGTCTCTGGATATCGTGTCACTCTTGGTCGTGAAATTTCCGGGTGACTCAATGGGAAAGGGACGAGTCTTACTCTCTGGTATTTCGGCCCCGTCGAAAGAGTTTGGGGTCATTCTGGGGATGTAAGAAGTCCGTTTTGTTGTTGTTGTTGTTTTGTTTTGTTTTGTTTTTCACCTCAGATGTCCACCAAATGAGGGATTCCAGAGTAGAGCCCTGGGGAGTGGCGACTGGACAACCAGAAATCTGGGTAAAAATTGGGGCCTAGGGAAATGTCAAGCCCATTATGATATCTAATGATCCAGCCACTGAGAGGACTTACTAGAGGACAGGACTCAGCTGAGGTCACAATGCGTGTTTATGCTCTCGTCGCACTCAAGAATGGGCGGGGCCTCAGGGTGAATGCTGGTTTCTCCTACACTGAAGGTTGGACAACATGCCAACCGCAAGGTTTCTTGCCATGGGTAAGGAGGAGTTCTGATTTCTGCATCACACTCACCCCTGAACATGGATTGGAGATAAGGACTCGGCCCCAAGCCTGAAAACTGAGGTAGGGAAGAGATGATGACCTAAGGCCATGGCGGGACTGATGTGCTCAGTGTGCGGTCAGCTGTCTGGGTGTTGGTCAGGAGGTCCGGGCTCAGGTTGTGTCAGACAGTGCATTAGTGCCCAGGTTAGACTATATAATTTGGGTACATTCGAGTGCCGTGTATGTTGATCCTCATTTAAGCTGCCTGGGCAGCTCATTAGGCAATATATTTGTTCTAGAGGGCAGGCAGAGTGCTTCATTGTTGGTCAGGAATTGCCAAACTTGAGCGCTTGGGGTCCAGGAGAGTGAGGACGGAAGTCTGAGAACAAAAGCTAGACTTCGGATTCAGGGTGAGGGCACGGCAGGTACCCCCTGCAGATCTGAACCAATATCTCATGCATCTGAAGTGAGGGCGAGGATCAGACGTTGGCTCAGGTTGTAGTTTCTGTGCATGACGTCCCTTCATAAAGGGGGCCTAATCTCGAAACCATGGAGTTTTTCCACGTTGGGAGATGTGGGATGCCCCCTTCAAGGATTCCTTCTGCGGGACAATTGAGACCTATTGGACAGCTCCAGGACATCCCATATGGAACGACTCCTGAGCACCGTTTGAGGATGGATGCCTGGGAAGTCCGCCTCACATTCCAATTGTCTCCTAGCAACAAGACAGTTTAGATCTAATGGATCTGCGGGAGCAACCGGGGTGGCTGAGTTGAAATGCACTTTCCAGAAGATTGGTCCTAACGTGTGTTTGTGTCCATGAGGGCCTTGGAATGGGGATGTGGCACCGGGACCCTGAATTATTCTCCTAAGCTTTGGCATAGCTCCCTTGCACAAGTTTCCTTGTGGAGACCAGTTTTGTTCTGATGTGTGCCTCAGGAAATCCCCTCTGCTGGTATTGGAATCCAGTGTTTGAGGAGACATGCCTGTAAACCAAAGCAATGGATCCGATAATGCCTCAGGTCCTGTCTGTTTCAATCTTCTTCTCTGGGGACAACCATCTCTGGTATGAGTTGAGGTAGATGCTCAGCTGGTATAAACCGTTTTTTTTTTTTTGTCCCGGGCGACCTACAGTAGACTGATGGCCTCAGGGACTTTGGAGGGTTCTCCTGATTTGTACGATTTTTGACAATGGAATGGGCATAATTCCCAAGGATTGGGTGGGCGCATTCCTAATGTGTGGCTCCAGGGGCCCCAGCTGGAGGGAGTGTGGCCCAGGACTTTAAGGACAGAAGTCTGAAAACACAAACTCAGCTTAGGATTGGGAACTTAGGTATGGCACGCCCGAACTACAAACCATGAGAAGAACTCTTCAGGATACCAAGAATGAGCGAGTCTGAGGCGCTTGCTCAGGCTATTGTCTCTGGATTTTGTATCAGCGATCGCCGTGGAATGTTGGGGAGTAATCATGGGCCGTGGACGAATCTTCCTCTCTGTGAATTTGGCGTGATCCCAATTGCTTTTCGTCAATCTGTGGGATAGGAGGACTCCTTTCAGGTTTGTAACCACAGGTGACCCGCCAAAAGAGAAATTCCAAAGCAGAGCTCTGGGGAAGAGTGAAGGGACAGTTCGAACTATGGTTAAAAATTGGGGCTTAGTGGCATGGCAAGCCCAATATGCTGTCTCTGCATCCAGCCACTGAGAGGCCTTACCTGAGGACTGGGCTCAGGCTAAGGGTCACAATGTGTGTTTGTGTCCAATGTGGCCCGCAAATATGGGCGGGGCCTCATGGGCCACACTGGTTTCAACTACACTGAACGTTGGACAACATGCCAACCACAAGGTTTCTTGCCATGGGAAAAGAGTTCTGATTTATGCATCATTTTCAAACCAGGGCAGTGATTGGAGATCAGGTCTAGGTTCTGAAGCCTGGTAACCTAGGTTTAGAAGAGATGACAACCTAAGGCCATGGCAGGTCTAATGTGCTCAGTGTGCGGCCAGCTGTCTGGGTGGGGCCAGGAGGTCCAGGCTCAGGCTGGGTCAGAAAGGGCAATAGTGCCCATGTCAGCCTATATATTTGGGGTACAGCCGAATGGCGTGCAAGTTGATCCTCATTTGGGGATTCTGGGTAGCCCCAGAGGGCAAGGTTTTTCTTCTGGGGGGCAGGCAGAGTGCAGCATTGTAGTTCTGGTTTGCCAAACTGGAGGGTTTGTGGGCCAGTAGTCTGAGGACGGAAGTCTGAGAACCCAAGCTAGGCCTTGGTTTCTGGGTGAGGATATGGCAGGCACAATCTACAGACCTCAATCGAGATCTCGTGCATCTGAAGTCAGGGCAAAGATCAGACGATCCCTCCTGTTGGACTTTCTGTCCCTGATGGCCCCTTCTTGAAGGGGGGGTTGGATCACGAGGCCTTGGGGGTTTTCACACGATGGGAGTTGTGAGAAGCTCCCAACTGCAAAGATTCTTCTGCAGGACAATTGAGACCTGTTGGTTGGCTCCAGGCCAACGATTCCGAGCAGGGTTCTAAGGATGGATTCCTGGGTAGCCCACCTCGCATTCCAATGTTCTCCAAGCAACAAGACAGGTTAGATCTGCTGGATGTGGGGGAGCAACCCAGGAGGCTGAGTTGAAATGGACTCTCCTGTGGATGTGTCCTAATATGTTGTTGTGTCTATGGAGACCTAGGAATGAAGCGGGGGCACTGGGGCCCTGAAGGGTTATCCTAAACAGAGGCTTTGAAACAGCTCCAACGTGCATGTTTCCCATGTGTAGATGAGATTTGTTCTGATGGGTGAGTCAAGAAACAGCCATATGCTGGTATTGAAATCCAGGCCTCGGAGGAGAGATGCCTGGAAACCAAAACAATGGATCCGATTAGTGTCTAGGGGCCTGTTCGTTCCTTTTTACCTCTGGGGACATCAGTCTACGGGTCTGAGTGCAGGTAGGTGCTCAGATGGGCTCAGATTACCCCTGTTTGTCCTGGGAAGCCACAACTATTGAGATGGCCTCAGGGACTTTGGAGGTTTATACTATTAGTAGGGCTTTGGCCATTGGAATGGGCACATACAATTCTCTTGTAGAGGGCAAGTAGAGTCCTCAGGTTTGGCTCCAGGGGCCTTAGCCTGTAGGGTGTGTAGGCCAGAGCTGTTTGGTCAGTTGTCTGAAAACACAAACTCGGCTTATGTTTCGGGTCATAGGTTTGGCAGGACTGATCTACAGACCATGAGGAGAAGCCTTCGCGATATGAAAAGAGGGCGAGTGTGAGGCTCTAGCTCAAGTTTTTGTCTCTGGATATCGTGTCACTCTTGGTCGTGAAATTTCCGGGTGACTCAATGGGAAAGGGAGGAGTCTTACTCTCTGGTGTTTCGGCCCCGTCGAAAGAGTTTGGGGTCATTGT
The DNA here is from genome assembly GCF_964662115.1 of Mustela nivalis. Classification (NCBI taxonomy): domain Eukaryota; kingdom Metazoa; phylum Chordata; class Mammalia; order Carnivora; family Mustelidae; genus Mustela; species Mustela nivalis. Next base: position 181,724 of record NW_028136369.1, read on the forward strand.
GGGGATGGAAGAAGTCCGTTTTGTTGTTGTTGTTGTTGTTTTGTTTTGATTTGTTTTTCAACCTCAGATGTCCCACCAAATGAGGGATTCCAGAGTAGAGCCCTGGGGAGGGGCGACTGGACAACCAGAAATCTGGTTAAAAATTGGGGCCTAGGGAAATGTCAAGCCCATTATGATATCTAATGATCCAGCCACTGAGAGGACTTACTAGAGGACAGGACTCAGCTGAGGTCACAATGCGTGTTTATGCTCTCGTCGCACTCAAGAATGGGCGGGGCCTCAGGGTGAATGCTGGTTTCTCCTACACTGAAGGTTGGACAACATGCCAACCGCAAGGTTTCTTGCCATGGGTAAGGAGGAGTTCTGATTTCTGCATCACACTCACCCCTGAACATGGATTGGAGATAAGGACTCGGCCCCGAAGCCTGAAACCTGAGGTAGGGAAGAGATGATGACCTAAGGCCATGGCGGGACTGATGTGCTCAGTGTGCGGTCAGCTGTCTGGGTTTGGTCAGGAGGTCCGGGCTCAGGTTGTGTCAGACAGTGCATTCGTGCCCAGATTAGACTATATAATTTGGGTACATTCGAGTGCCGTGTATGCTGATCCTCATTTAAGCTGCCTGGGCAGCTCATTAGGCAATATATTTGTTCTAGAGGGCAAACAGAGTGCTTCATTGTTGGTCCGGAATTGCCAAACTTGAGGGCTTGGGGGCCAGGAGAGTGAGGACGGAAGTCTGAGAACAAAAGCTAGACTTCGGATTCAGGGTGAGGGCACGGCAGGTACCCCCTGCAGATCTGAACCAATATCTCATACATCTGAAGTGAGGGCGAGGATCAGACGTTGGCTCAGGTTGGAGTTTCTGTGCATGACGTCCCTTCATGAAGGGGGCCTAATCTCGAGTCCATGGAGTTTTTCCACGTTGGGAGATGTGGGATGCCCCCTTCAAGGATTCCTTTTGCGGGACATTGAGACCTATTGGACAGCTCCAGGACATCCCATATGGAACGACTCCTGAGCACCATTCGAGGATGGATGCCTGGGAAGTCCGCCTCACATTCCAATTGTCTCCTAGCAACAAGACAGTTTAGATCTAATGGATCTGCGGGAGCAACCGGGGTGGCTGAGTTGAAATGGACATTCCTGAGGATGGGTCCTAATGTGTGTTTGTGTCCATGAGGGCCTTGGAATGGGGCGGTGGCACCGGGGCCCTGAAGTATTCTCCTAAGCTTTGGACATAGCTCCCATGCACAAGTTTCCTTGTGGAGACCAGATTTGTTCTGATGTGTGCCTCAGGAAATCCCCTCTGCTGGTATTGGAATCCAGGCTTTTGAGGAGACATGCCTGTAAACCAAAGCAATGGATCCGATAATGCCTCAGGTCCTGTCTGGTTCAATCTTCTTCTCTGGGGACAACCATCTCTGGTATGAGTGGAGGTAGATGCTCAGCTGGTATAAACCGTTTTTTTTTTTTTTGTCCCTGGCGACCTACACTAGAGGGATGGCCTCAGGAACTTTGGAGGGTTCTCCTGATTTGTACGATTTTTGACAATGGAATGGGAAGAATTCCCGGGATTGGGTGGGCGCATTCCTAATGTGTGGCTCCACGGGCCCCAGCTGGAGGGAGTGTGGCCCAGGACTTTAAGGACAGAAGTCTGAAAACACAAACTCAGCTTAGGATTGGGAACTTAGGTATGGCACGCCCGATCTACAAACCATGAGAAGAACTCTTCAGGATACGAAGAATGAGCGAGTCTAAGGGGCTTTCTCAGGCTTTTGTCTCTGGATTTTGTATCAGCGATGGCCGTCTCCGGATCCAGCCACTCAGAGGCATTACCTGAGGACTAGGCTCAGGCTGAGGGTCACAATGTGTGTTTGTGACCAATGTGGCCCGCAAGCATGGGCGGGGCCTCATGGGCCACACTGGTTTCAACTACACTGAACGTTGGACAACATGCCAACCACAAGGTTTCTTGCCATGGGAAAAGAGTTCTGTTTTATGCATCATTTTCAAACCAGGGCAGTGATTGGAGATCAGGTCTAGGTTCTGAAGCCTGGACCGAGGATGAGAAGAGATGACGACACAAGTCCATGGCGGGTCTGATGTGCTCAGTATGCAGCCAGCTGTCTGGGTGGGGCCAGGAGGTCCAGGCTCAGGCTGGGTCAGAAAGGGCAATAGTGCCCAGGTCAGCCTACATATTTGGGGTACAGCCGAATGGCATGCAAGTTGATCCTCATTTGGGGATTCTGGGTAGCCCCAGAGGGCAAGGTTTTTCTTCTGAGGGGCAGGCAGAGTGCAGCATTGTAGTTCTGGTTTGCCAAACTGGAGGGCTTGTGGGCTAGTAGTCTGAGGACGGAAGTCTGAGAACCCAAACTAGGCCTATGTTTATGGGTGAGAATATGGCAGGCACAATCTACAGACCTCAATCGAGATCTCATGCATCTGAAGTCAGGGCAAAGACAGGTGATTGCTCCTGTTGGACTTTCTGTCCCTTCTTGAAGGGGGGGTGGATCACGAGGCCATAAGGGTTTTCCCACGATGGGAGTTGTGAGAAGATCCCAACTGCAAAGATTCTTCTGCAGGACAATTGAGACCTGTTGGTTGCCTCCAGGCCAACGATTCCAAGCAGGGTTCTAAGGATGGATGGCTGGGTAGACCTCCTCGCATTCCAATTGTCTCCAAGCAACAAGACAGGTTAGATCTGCTGGACGTGGGGGAGCAACCGAGGAGGCTGAGTTGAAATGGACTCTCCTGTGGATATGTCCTAATATGTTTTTGTTTCTATGGAGACCTAGGAATGAAGTGGGGGCACTGGGGCCCTGAAGCATTATCCTAAACAGAGGCTTTGAAACAGCTCCAACGTCCTTGTTTCCCATGTGTAGATGAGATTTGTTCTGATGGGTGAGTCTAGAAACAGCCATATGCTGGTATTGAAATCCAGGCCTCGGAGGAGAGATGCCTGGAAACCAAAACAATGGATCCGATTAGTGCCTAGGGTCCTGTTCGTTCCTTTTTACCTCTGGGGACATCAGTCTACGGGTCTGAGTGCATGTAGGTGCTCCGATGGGCTCAGATTGCCCCTGTTTGTCCTGGGAAGCCACAACTATTGGGATGGCCTCAGGGACTTTGGAGGTTTATACTATTAGTAGGGCTTTGGCCATTGGAATGGGCACATACAATTCTCTTGTAGAGGGCAAGTACAGTCCTCAGGTTCGGCTCCAGGGCCCTGAGCCTGTAGGGTGTGTAGGCCAGAGCTGTTTGGTCAGCTGTCTGAAAACACAAACTCGGCTTATGTTTCGGGTCATAGGTATGGCAGGACTGATCTACAGACCATGAGCTAAGTCAGGGATAGGAATAGACGATCGCTCAGGTTGGAGTTTCTGTCCCTGATGGCCCCTCATGAATGGGGGGGCATCACGAGGCCATGGGGGTTTTCCCACGATGGGAGTTGTGAGAAGCTCCAAACTGCAGAGAGTCTTCTGCAGGACAACTGAGACCTGTTGTTTGGCTCCATTCCAATGATTCTGAGCAGGGTTCTAAGGATGGATGGCTGGGTAGCCCACCTCGCATTCCAATTGTCTCCTAGCAACAAGAAAGGTTAGATCTCCTTGATCTTTGGGAAGCAATCAAGGAGGCTAGTTGAAATGGAAACCCCTGGGGATGGGTCGTAATGTGCTTTTGTGTCTATGGAGACCTTGGAATGAAGCGGTGGCACTGGGGCACTAAAGAATTCTTCTAAACAGAGGCTTTGACACAGCTCCAACGTGCAAGGTTTTCGTGTAGATGAGATGTTTTCTGATGGGTGAGTCAAGAAACAGCTAGATGCTGTTTAGAAATCCAGGCCTCTCAGGAGAGATGCCTGGAAACCAAAGCAATGGATCTGATTAGTGCCTAGGGGCCTGTTCTTTCCTTTTTACCTCTGGGGACAACTGTCTATGGGTCTGAGTGCAGGTAGGTGCTCAGTTGGGCTCAGATTGCCCCTGTTTTTCCTGGGAAGCCACCACTATTGAGATGGATCAGGGAGTTGGAGGTTTATCCTATTAGAAGGGTTGTGGCCATTGGAATGGGCACACACAATTCCCTTAGAGGGGGCAAGTACAGTTCTCAGGTTTGGCTCCATGGGCCTGAGCCTGTAGGTTGTGTAGGCCAGGGCTGTTTGGACAGTTGTCTGAAAACACAAACTCGGCTTATGTTTCGGGTCATATGTATTGCAGGACTGACCTACAGACCATGAGGAGAAATCTTCTGGATTTGAAAGAAGGGCGAGTGTGAGGCTCCTGCTCAAGTTTTTGTCTCTGGATATCGTGTCACACATGGTCGTGGAATTTCTGGGTGACTTCATGGGAAATGGACGAGTCTTACTCTCTGGCAGTTTGGCCCCGTCCAAAGAGTTTAGGGTCAATCTGTGGGCTGGAAGAAGTCCGTTTTTTTTTTTTTGTTTTTTTTTTTTTAACCTCAGGTGTCCCACCAAATGAGGGATTCCAGAGTAGAGCCCTGGGGAGGGGCGACAGGACAATCAGAAATCTGGTTAAAAATTGGGGCCTAGGGACATGTCAAGCCCATTATGACATCTAATGGTCCAGACACTGAGAGGACATACTAGAGAACAGGACTCATGCTGAGGGTCACAATGCGTATGTATGCCCTCATCGCACACAAGAATGGGCGGGGCCTCAGGGTGAATGCTGGTTTCTCCTACACTGAACGTTGGACAACGTGCCAAACAAAAGGGTTCTTGCCATTGGTAAGGAGGAGTTCTGATTTCTGCATCACACTCACCCCTGGGCAGTGATTGGAGATAAGGTCTCGGTTCTGAAGCCTGAAAACGGAGGTAGGAAAGAGATGATGACCTAAGGCCATGGCTTGTTTTATGTGCTCAGTGTACGGTCAGCTTTCGGGGTGTTGGTCAGGCGGTCCGGGCTCAGGTTGTGTTCGACAGTGCATTAGTGCCCAGGTTAGACTATATAATTTGGGTAACGTCGAGTGCTGTGTAGGTTTATCCTCATTTAAGGTGCCTGGGCAGCTCATGAGGCAATAATTTTTTTTCTAGAGGGCAGGCAGAGTGCTGAATTGTGGGTCCGGAATTGACAAACTAGAGGGCTTCGGGGCCAGGAGTGTGAGGACGGAAGTCTGAGAAGACAAGCTAGACTTGGGTTTCAGGGTGAGGGCACGGCAGGTACCCCCTGCAGATCTGAACCAATATCTCATGCATCTGAAGTCAGGGCAAGGATCAGACGTTGGCTCAGGTTGGAGTTTCTGTGCATGACGGCCGCTTCATGAAGGGAGCGGAATCTCGGGGCCATTGAGATTTTCCCACGTTGGGAGTTGTGGGATGCCCCCTTCAAGGATTCCTTCTGCGGGACAATTGAGACCTGTTGGACAGCTCCAGGACATCCCATATGGAATGACTCCAGAGCACCATTCGCGGATGGATGCCTGGGAAGCCCGCCTCGCATTCCAATTGTCTCCTAGCAACAAGAGAGGTTAGATCTGATGGCTCTGCCGGAGCAACCGGGATGGCTGAGTTGAAATGGACTTTCCTGAGGATGGGTCCTAATGTGTTTTTGTGTCCATGAGGGCCTTGGAATGGGGCGGTGGCACCGGGACCCTGAAGTACTCTCCTAAGCTTTGGACATGGCTCCCATGCACAGGTTTCCTTGTGGAGACGAGATGAGTTCTGATGGGTGCCTCAGGAAAACCCCTATGCTCGTATTGGAATCAGGCTTTTGAGGACACATGCCTGTAACCCAAATCAATGGATCCTATTATGGCCTACGGTCCTTTCTGGTTCAATCTTCTTCTCTGGGGACATCCATCTATGGTATGAGTGGAGGTCGATTATCAGCTGGTGTCAGAGAGCACTTTTTTTTCCGGGCGACCTACACTATTGGGATGACCTCAGGGACTTTGGAGGTTTCTCCTAATTTGTATGATTTTGGACCATGGAATAGGCAGAATTCCCATGGATTGGTAGTCCCAGTCCTAATGTGTGTCTCCCGGGGTCCAGCCTGGAGGGTGTGTGGCCCAAGACTTTGAGGACAGTAGTCTGAAAACACAAACTCAGCTTAGGTTTGGGGACGTAGGTATGGCAGGCCCGATCTACAAACCATGTGAAGAACTCTTCAGGAAATGAAGAAAGTGCGAGTCTGAGGCGCTTGCTCAGGCTTTTGTCTCTGGATTTTGTATCAGCGATGGCCGTGGAATGTCGGGGAGGCCTCATGGGCCATGGACGAATCTTCCTCTCTGAGGATTTGGCCCGATTCCCAATTGCTTTTCGTCAATCTGTGGGATGGGATGACTCATTTCAATTTTGTTTCCTCAGGTGTCCCACCCAAAGAGGAATTCCAAAGCAAAGCCGTGGGGAAGACTGAAGGGACAACCCGAACTATGGTTAAAACTTGGTGCCTAGGGGCAAGGCAAGCCCAATATGCTATCTCTTCATCCAGCCACTGAGTGGCCTTACTTGAGGACTGGGCTCAGCCTGAGGGTCACAATGTGCGTTTGTGACCAATGTGGCCGGCGAGCATGGGCGGGGCCTCATGGGCCACACTGGTTTCAACTACACTGAACGTTGGACAACATGCCAACCACAAAGTTTCTTGCCATGGGGAAGGAGTTCTGATTTCTGCATCACCTTCAACCCTGGGCAGTGATTGGAGATAAGGTCTAGGTTCTGAAACCTGAAAACCGAGGTTGGGTAAAAATGAGGACCTAAGTCCACGGCGGCTCGATGTGCTCACTGTGTGGCCAGCTGTCTGGGAGGGGCCAGGGGTCCAGGCTCAGCCTGTGTCAGAAAGGTCATTAGTGCCCTGGTCAGCCTATGTATTTGGGGTACAGCCAAAGTCGGTGCAGGTTGATCCTCATTTGGGGTTACTGGGTAGCCCCAGAGGACAATGATTTTCTTCTGGAGGGCGGGCAGGGTGCTGCATTGTAGTTCTGGATTTCCAAACTGGAGGGCTTGTGGGCCAGTAGTCTGACGACCAAAGTCTGAGAACACAAGCTAGGCTTAGGTTTCTGGGTGAGGCCATGGCAGGCACAATCTACAGACCTGAATCGAGATCTCGTGCATCTGAAGTCAGGGCGAGGATCAGACGATCGCTCAGGTTGGAGTTTCTGTCCCTGATGGCCCCTTCATGAATGGGGGGGCATCACGAGGCCATGGGGGTTTTCCCACGATGGGAGTTGTGAGAAGCTCCAAACTGCAGAGAGTCTTCTGCAGGACAATTGAGACCTGTTGTTTGGCTCCAGGCCAATGATTCTGAGCAGGGTTCTAAGGATGGATGGCTGGGTAGCCCACCTCGCATTCCAATTGTCTCCTAGCAACAAGACAGGTTAGATCTCCTGGATCTGTGGGGAGCAACCGAGGACGCTGAGTTGAAATGGACACCCCTGGGGATGGGTCCTAATGTGCACTTGTGTCTATGGAGACCTTGGAATGAAGCGGTGGCACTGGGGCCCTAAAGGGTTCTCCTAAACAGAGGCTTTGACACAGCTCCAACGTGCAAGGTTCCCATGTGTAGATGAGATGTTTTCTGATGGGTGAGTCAAGAAACAGCTATATGCTGCTTTTGAAATCCAGGCCTCTGAGGAGAGATGCCTGGAAACCAAAGCAATGGATCTCATTAGTGCCTAAGGGCCTGTTCTTTCCTTTTTTACCTCTGGAGACATCTGTCTTGGGTCTGAGTGCAGGTAGGTGCTCAGTTGGGCTCAGATTGCCCCTTTTTTTCCTGGGAAGCCACCACTATTGAGATTGATCAGGGACTTTGGAGGTTTATCCTATTAGAAGGGTTGTGGCCATTGGAATGGGCACACACAATTCCCTTGGAGAGGGCAAGTACAGTCCTCAGGTTTGGCTCCAGGGGCCTGAGCCTGTAGGTTGTGTAGGCCAGGGCTGTTTGGACAGTTGTCTGAAAACACAAACTCGGCTTATGTTTCGGGTCATAGGTATGGCAGGACTGACCTACAGACCATGAGGAGAACTCTTCGGGATTTGAAAAAAGGGCGAGTGTGAGGCTCCTGCTCAAGTTTTTGTCTCTGGATATCGTGTCACTCATGGTCGTGGAATTTCTGGGTGACTTCATGGGAAATGGACGAGTCTTACTCTCTGGTTGTTTGGCCACGTCCAAAGAGTTTGGGGTCAATCTGTGGGCTGGAAGTAGTCCGTTTTTTTTTTTTGTTGTTGTTGTTGTTTTCTTTTTTAACCTCAGTTGTCCCACCAAATGAGGGATTCCAGAGTAGAGCCCTGGGGAGGGGCGACTGGACAATCAGAAATCTGGTTAAAAATTGGGGCCTAGGGACATGTCAAGCCCATTATGACATCTAATGGTCCAGCCACTGAGAGGACTTACTAGAGGACAGGACTCATGCTGAGGGTCACAATGCATATGTATGCCCTCGTCGCACGCAAGAATGGGCGGGGCCTCACGGTGAATGCTGGTTTCTCCTACACTGAACGTTGGACAATGTACCAACCACAAGGGTTCTTGCCATGGGTAAGGAGGAGTTCTGATTTCTGCATCACACTCACCCCTTGGCAGTGATTGGAGATAAGGTCTCGGTTCTGAAGCCTGAAAACGGAGGTAGGGAAGAGATGGTGACCGAAGGCCATGGCGGGTTTTATGTGCTCAGTGTGCGGTCAGCTTTCTGGGTGTTGGTCAGGAGGTCTGGGCTCAGGTTGTGTTCGACAGTGAATTAGGGCCCAGGTTAGACTATATAATTTGGGTAACGTCGAGTGCTGTGTAGGTTTATCCTCATTTAAGGTGCCTGGGCAGCTCATGAGGCAATAATTTTTTTTCTAGAGGGCAGGCAGTGTGCTGCATTGTGGGTCCGGAATTGCCAACCTTGAGGGCTTCGGGGCCAGGAGTGTGAGGACGGAAGTCTGAGAAGACAAGCTAGACTTGGGTTTCAGGGTGAGGGCACGGCAGGTACCCCCTGCAGATCTCAACCAATATCTCATGCATCTGAAGTCAGGGGAAGGATCAGACGTTGGCTCAGGTTGGAGTTTCTGTGCATGACGGCCGCTTCATGAAGGGAGCGGAATCTCGGGGCCATTGAGGTTTTCCCACGTTTTGAGTTGTGGGATGCCCCTTCAAGGATTCCTTCTGCGGGACAATTGAGACCTGTTGGACACCTCCAGGACATCCCATATGGAATGACTCCAGAGCACCATTCGCGGACGGATGCCTGGGAAGCCCGCCTCGCATTCCAATTGTCTCCTAGCAACAAGACAGTTTAGATCTGATGGCTCTGCCGGAGCAACCGGGATGGCTGAGTTGAAATGGACTTTCCTGAGGATGGGTCCTAATGTGTTTTTGTGTCCATGAGGGCCTTGGAATGGGGCGGTGGCACCGGGACCCTGAAGTACTCTCCTAAGCTTTGGACATGGCTCCCATGCACAGGTTTCCTTGTGGAGACGAGATGAGTTCTGATGGGTGCCTCAGGAAAACCCCTATGCTCGTATTGGAATCAGGCTTTTGAGGACACATGCCTGTAACCCAAATCAATGGATCCTATTATGGCCTACGGTCCTTTCTGGTTCAATCTTCTTCTCTGGGGACATCCATCTATGGTATGAGTGGAGGTCGATTATCAGCTGGTGTCAGAGAGCACTTTTTTTTCCGGGCGACCTACACTATTGGGATGACCTCAGGGACTTTGGAGGTTTCTCCTAATTTGTATGATTTTGGACCATGGAATAGGCAGAATTCCCATGGATTGGTAGTCCCAGTCCTAATGTGTGTCTCCCGGGGTCCAGCCTGGAGGGTGTGTGGCCCAAGACTTTGAGGACAGTAGTCTGAAAACACAAACTCAGCTTAGGTTTGGGGACGTAGGTATGGCAGGCCCGATCTACAAACCATGTGAAGAACTCTTCAGGAAATGAAGAAAGTGCGAGTCTGAGGCGCTTGCTCAGGCTTTTGTCTCTGGATTTTGTATCAGCGATGGCCGTGGAATGTCGGGGAGGCCTCATGGGCCATGGACGAATCTTCCTCTCTGAGGATTTGGCCCGATTCCCAATTGCTTTTCGTCAATCTGTGGGATGGGACGACTCATTTCAGTTTTGTTACCTCAGGTGTCCCACCAAAAGAGGAATTCCAAAGCAAAGCCATGGGGAAGACTGAAGGGACAACCCGAACTATGGTTAAAAATTGGGGCCTAGGGGCAAGGCAAGCCCAATATGCTATCTCTTCATCCAGCCACTGAGTGGCCTTACTTGAGGACTGGGCTGAGCCTGAGGGTCACAATGTGCGTTTGTGACCAATGTGGCCGGCGAGCATGGGCGGGGCCTCATGGGCCACACTGGTTTCAACTACACTGAACGTTGGACAACATGCCAACCACAAAGTTTCTTGCCATGGGGAAGGAGTTCTGATTTCTGCATCACCTTCAACCCTGGGCAGTGATTGGAGATAAGGTCTAGGTTCTGAAACCTGAAAACCGAGGTTGGGAAGGGATGACGACCTAAGGCCATGGCGACTCGATGTGCTCAGTGTGCGGCCAGCTGTCTGGGAGGGGCCAGGGGTCCAGGCTCAGCCTGTGTCAGAAAGGGCATTAGCGCCCTGGTCAGCCTATGTATTTGGGGTACAGCCAAAGTCGGTGCAGGTTGATCCTCATTTGGGGTTACTGGGTAGCCCCAGAGGACAATGTTTTTCTTCTGGAGGGCGGGCAGGGTGCTGCATTGTAGTTCTGGATTTCCAAACTGGAGGGCTTGTGGGCCAGTAGTCTGACGACCAAAGTCTGAGAACACAAGCTAGGCTTAGGTTTCTGGGTGAGGCCATGGCAGGCACAATCTACAGACCTGAATCGAGATCTCGTGCATCTGAAGTCAGGGCGAGGATCAGACGATCGCTCAGGTTGGAGTTTCTGTCCCTGATGGCCCCTTCATGAATGGGGGGGCATCACGAGGCCATGGGGGTTTTCCCACGATGGGAGTTGTGAGAAGCTCCAAACTGCAGAGAGTCTCCTGCAGAACAATTGAGACCTGTTGTTTGGCTCCAGGCCAATGATTCTGAGCAGGGTTCTAAGGATGGATGGCTGGGTAGCCCACCTCGCATTCCAATTGTCTCCTAGCAACAAGACAGGATGAATCTCCTGGATCTGTGGGGAGCAACCGAGGACGCTGAGTTGAAATGGACACCCCTGGGGATGGGTCCTAATGTGCTTTTGTGTCTATGGAGACCTTGGAATGAAGCGGTGGCACTGGGGCCCTAAAGGGTTCTCCTAAAAAGAGGCTTTGACACAGCTCCAACCTGCAAGTTTCCCATGTGTAGATGAGATGTTTCTGATGGGTGAGTCAAGAAACAGCTATATGCTGCTTTTGAAATCCAGGCCTCTGAGGAGAGATCCCTGGAAACCAAAGCAATGGATCTGATTAGTGCCTAGGGGCCTGTTCTTTCCTTTTTACCTCTGGAGACATCTGTCTATGGGTCTGAGTGCAGGTAGGTGCGCAGTTGGGCTCAGATTTCCCCTGTTTTTCCTGGGAAGCCAACACTATTGAGATGGATCAGGGACTTTGGAGGTTTATCCTATTTGAAGGGTTGTGGCCATTGGAATGGGCACACACAATTCCCTTGGAGAGGGCAAGTATAGTCCTCAGGTTTGGCTCCAGGGGCCTGAGCCTGTAGGTTGTGTAGGCCAGGGCTGTTTGGACAGTTGTCTGAAAACACAAACTCGGCTTATGTTTCGAGTCATAGGTATGGCAGGACTGACCTACACACCATGAGGAGAACTCTTCGGGATTTGAAAAAAGGGCGAGTGTGAGGCTCCTGCTCAAGTTTTTGTCTCTGGATATCGTGTCACCCATGGTCGTGGAATTTCTGGGTGACTTCATGGGAAATGGACGAGTCTTACTCTCTGGTGGTTTGGCCCCGTCCAAAGAGTTTGGGGTCAATCTGTGGGCTGGAAGAAGTCCGTTTTTTGTTGTTGTTGTTGTTGTTGTTGTTGTTGTTGTTTTCTTTTTTAACCTCAGGTGTCCCACCAAATGAGGGATTCCAGAGTAGAGCCCTGTTGAGGGGCGACTGGACAATCAGAAATCTGGTTAAAAATTGGGGCCCAGGGACATGTCAAGCCCATTATGACATCTAATGGTCCAGCCACTGAGAGGACTAACTAGAGAACAGGACTCATGCTGAGGGTCACAATGCGTATGTTTGCCCTCGTCGCATGTAAGAATGGGCGGGGCCTTAGGGTGAATGCTGGATTCTCCTACACTGAACGTTGGATAACCTGCCAACCACAAGGGTTCTTTCCATGGGTAAGGAGGAGTTCTGATTTCTACATCACACTCACCCCTGGGCAGTGATTGGAGATAAGGTCTCGGTTCTGAAGCCTGAAAACGGAGGTAGGGAAGTGATGATGACCTAAGGCCATGGCTTGTTTTATGTGCTCAGTGTGCGGTCAGCTTTCGGGGTGTTCATCAGGAGGTCCGGGCTCAGGTTGTGTTCGACAGTGCATTAGTGCCCAGGTTAGACTATATAATTTGGGTAACGTCAAGTGCTGTGTAGGTTTATCCTCATTTAAAGTGCCTGGGCAGCTCATGAGGCAATAATTTTTTTCCTAGAGGGCAGGCAGAGTGCTGCATTGTGGGTCAGGAATTGCCAACCTTGAGGGCTTCGGGGCCAGGAGTGTGAGGACGGAAGTCTGAGAAGACAAGCTAGACTTGGGTTTCAGGGTGAGGGCACGGCAGGTACCCCCTGCAGATCTGAACCAATATCTCATGCATCTGAAGTCAGGGCAAGGATCAGACGTTGGCTCAGGTTGGAGTTTCTGTGCATGACGGCCGCTTCATGAAGGGAGCGGAATCTCGGGGCCATTGAGATTTTCCCACGTTGGGAGTTGTGGGATGCCCCCTTCAAGGATTCCTTCTGCGGGACAATTGAGACCTGTTGGACAGCTCCAGGACATCCCATATGGAATGACTCCAGAGCACCATTCGCGGATGGATGCCTGGGAAGCCCGCCTCGCATTCCAATTGTCTCCTAGCAACAAGAGAGGTTAGATCTGATGGCTCTGCCGGAGCAACCGGGATGGCTGAGTTGAAATGGACTTTCCTGAGGATGGGTCCTAATGTGTTTTTGTGTCCATGAGGGCCTTGGAATGGGGCGGTGGCACCGGGACCCTGAAGTACTCTCCTAAGCTTTGGACATGGCTCCCATGCACAGGTTTCCTTGTGGAGACGAGATGAGTTCTGATGGGTGCCTCAGGAAAACCCCTATGCTCGTATTGGAATCAGGCTTTTGAGGACACATGCCTGTAACCCAAATCAATGGATCCTATTATGGCCTACGGTCCTTTCTGGTTCAATCTTTTTCTCTGGGGACATCCATCTATGGTATGAGTGGAGGTCGATTATCAGCTGGTGTCAGAGAGCACTTTTTTTTCCGGGCGACCTACACTATTGGGATGGCCTCAGGGACTTTGGAGGTTTCTCCTAATTTGTATGATTTTGGACCATGGAATGGGCAGAATTCCCATGGATTGGTAGTCCCAGTCCTAATGTGTGTCTCCCGGGGTCCAGCCTGGAGGGTGTGTGGCCCAAGACTTTGAGGACAGTAGTCTGAAAACACAAACTCAGCTTAGGTTTGGGGACGTAGGTATGGCAGGCCCGATCTACAAACCATGTGAAGAACTCTTCAGGAAATGAAGAAAGTGCGAGTCTGAGGCGCTTGCTCAGGCTTTTGTCTCTGGATTTTGTATCAGCGATGGCCGTGGAATGTCGGGGAGGCCTCATGGGCCATGGACGAATCTTCCTCTCTGAGGATTTGGCCCGATTCCCAATTGCTTTTCGTCAATCTGTGGGATGGGACGACTCATTTCAATTTTGTTACCTCAGGTGTCCCACCAAAAGAGGAATTCCAAAGCAAAGCCATGGGGAAGACTGAAGGGACAACCCGAACTATGGTTAAAAATTGGGGCCTAGGGGCATGGCAAGCCCAATATGCTATCTCTTCATCCAGCCACTGAGTGGCCTTACTTGAGGACTGGGCTGAGCCTGAGGGTCACAATGTGCGTTTGTGACCAATGTGGCCGGCGAGCATGGGCGGGGCCTCATGGGCCACACTGGTTTCAACTACACTGAACGTTGGACAACATGCCAACCACAAAGTTTCTTGCCATGGGGAAGGAGTTCTGATTTCTGCATCACCTTCAACCCTGGGCAGTGATTGGAGATAAGGTCTAGGTTCTGAAACCTGAAAACCGAGGTTGGGTAGAGATGAGGACCTAAGTCCACGGCGGCTCGATGTGCTCAGTGTGCGGCCAGCTGTCTGGGAGGGGCCAGGGGTCCAGGCTCAGCCTGTGTCAGAAAGGGCATTAGCGCCCTGGTCAGCCTATGTATTTGGGGTACAGCCAAAGTCGGTGCAGGTTGATCCTCATTTGGGGTTACTGGGTAGCCCCAGAGGACAATGTTTTTCTTCTGGAGGGCGGGCAGGGTGCTGCATTGTAGTTCTGGATTTCCAAACTGGAGGGCTTGTGGGCCAGTAGTCTGACGACCAAAGTCTGAGAACACAAGCTAGGCTTAGGTTTCTGGGTGAGGCCATGGCAGGCACAATCTACAGACCTGAATCAAGATCTCGTGCATCTGAAGTCAGGGCGAGGATCAGACGATCGCTCAGGTTGGAGTTTCTGTCCCTGATGGCCCCTTCATGAATGGGGGGGCATCACGAGGCCATGGGGGTTTTCCCACGATGGGAGTTGTGAGAAGCTCCAAACTGCAGAGAGTCTCCTGCAGAACAATTGAGACCTGTTGTTTGGCTCCAGGCCAATGATTCTGAGCAGGGTTCTAAGGATGGATGGCTGGGTAGCCCACCTCGCATTCCAATTGTCTCCTAGCAACAAGACAGGATGAATCTCCTGGATCTGTGGGGAGCAACCGAGGACGCTGAGTTGAAATGGACACCCCTGGGGATGGGTCCTAATGTGCTTTTGTGTCTATGGAGACCTTGGAATGAAGCGGTGGCACTGGGGCCCTAAAGGGTTCTCCTAAAAAGAGGCTTTGACACAGCTCCAACCTGCAAGTTTCCCATGTGTAGATGAGATGTTTCTGATGGGTGAGTCAAGAAACAGCTATATGCTGCTTTTGAAATCCAGGCCTCTGAGGAGAGATCCCTGGAAACCAAAGCAATGGATCTGATTAGTGCCTAGGGGCCTGTTCTTTCCTTTTTACCTCTGGAGACATCTGTCTATGGGTCTGAGTGCAGGTAGGTGCGCAGTTGGGCTCAGATTTCCCCTGTTTTTCCTGGGAAGCCAACACTATTGAGATGGATCAGGGACTTTGGAGGTTTATCCTATTTGAAGGGTTGTGGCCATTGGAATGGGCACACACAATTCCCTTGGAGAGGGCAAGTATAGTCCTCAGGTTTGGCTCCAGGGGCCTGAGCCTGTAGGTTGTGTAGGCCAGGGCTGTTTGGACAGTTGTCTGAAAACACAAACTCGGCTTATGTTTCGAGTCATAGGTATGGCAGGACTGACCTACACACCATGAGGAGAACTCTTCGGGATTTGAAAAAAGGGCGAGTGTGAGGCTCCTGCTCAAGTTTTTGTCTCTGGATATCGTGTCACTCATGGTCGTGGAATTTCTGGGTGACTTCATGGGAAATGGACGAGTCTTACTCTCTGGTGGTTTGGCCCCGTCCAAAGACTTGGGGTCAATCTGTGGGCTGGAAGAAGTCTGTTTTATTGTTGTTGTTGTTGTTGTTGTTGTTGTTGTTGTTGTTGTTGTTTTCTTTTTTAACCTCAGGTGTCCCACCAAATGAGGGATTCCAGAGTAGAGCCCTGGGGAGGGGCGACTGGACAATCAGAAATCTGGTTAAAAATTGGGGCCTAGGGACATGTCAAGCCCATTATGACATCTAATGGACAAGCCACTGAGAGGACTTACTAGAGGACTAAACTCATGCTGAGGGTCACAATGCGTATGTATGCCCTCGTCGCACGATAGAATTTGCGGGGCCTCAGGGTGAATGCTGGTTTCTCCTACACTGAACGTTGGACAACGTGCCAACCACAAGGGTTCTTGCCATGGGTAAGGAGGAGTTCTGATTTCTGCATCACACTCACCCCTGGGCAGTGATTGGAGATAAGGTCTCGGTTCTGAAGCCTGAAAACGGAGGTAGGGAAGAGATGATGACCTAAGGCCATGGCGGGTTTTATGTGCTCAGTGTGCGGTCAGCTTTCTGGGTGTTGGTAGGAGGTCCGGGCTCAGGTTGTGTTCGACAGTGCATTAGTGCCCAGGTTAGACTATATAATTTGGGTAAAGTCGAGTGCTGTGTAGGTTTATCCTCATTTAAGGTGCCTGGGCAGCTCATGAGGCAATAATTTTTTTCCTAGAGGGCAGGCAGAGTGCTGCATTGTGGGTCCGAAATTGCCAACCTTGAGGGCTTCGGGGCCAGGAGTGTGAGGACGGAAGTCTGAGAGGACAAGCTAGACTTGGGTTTCAGGGTGAGGGCACGGCAGGTACCCCCTGCAGATCTGAACCAATATCTCATGCATCTTAAGTCAGGGCGAGGATCAGACGTTGGCTCAGGTTGGAGTTTCTGTGCATGACGGCCGCTTCATGAAGGGAGCGGAATCTCGGGGCCATTGAGGTTTTCCCACGTTGGGAGTTGTGGGATGCCCCCTTCAAGGATTCCTCCTGTGGGACAATTGAGACCTGTTGGACAGCTCCAGGACATCCCATATGGAATGAGTCCAGAGCACCTCCGGGGATGGATGCCTGGGAAGCCCGCCTCGCATTCCAATTGTCTCCTAGCAACAAGACAGTTTAGATCTGATGGCTCTGTTGGAGCAACCGGGGTGGCTGAGTTGAAATGGACTTTCCTGAGGATGGGTCCTAATGTGTTTTTGTGTCCATGAGGGCCTTGAAATGGGGCAGTGGCACCGGGACCCTGAAGTACAATCCTAAGCTTTGGACATGGCTCCCATGCACAGGTTTCCTTGTGGAGACGAGATGAGTTCTGATGGTTGCCTCAGGAAAACCCCTATCCTCGTATTGGAATCAGGATTTTGAGGACACATGCCTGTAACCCAAAGCAATGGATCCTATTATGGCCTAGGGTCCTGTCTGGTTCAATCTTCTTCTCTGGGGACATCCATCTATGGTATGAGTGGAGGTCGATTATCAGCTGGTGTCAGACAGCCCTAGTTTGTTCCGGGCGACCTACACTATTGGGATGGCCTCAGGGACTTTGGAGGTTTCTCCTAATTTGTACGATTTTGGACCATGGAATGGGCAGAATTCCCATGGATTGGTAGGCACAATCCTAATGTGTGTCTCCAGGGGCCCAGCCTGGAGTGTGTGTGGCCCAAGACTTTGAGGACAGAAGTCTGAAAACACAAACTCAGCTTAGGTTTGGGGACGTAGGTATGGCAGGCCCGATCTACAAACCATGAGAAGAACTCTTCAGAATATTAAGAAAGAGCGAGTCTGAGGCGCTTGCTCAGGCTTTGGTCTCTGGATTTTGTGTCAACGATGGCCGTGGAATGTGGGCAGGCCTCATGGGCCATGGACGAAACTTCCTCTCTTGGGATTTGGCCCGGTCCCAATTGTTTTTCGTCAATCTGTGGGATGGGAGGTCTCCTTTCAGGTTTGTTACCTCAGGTGTCCCAACCAAAGAGGAATTCCAAAGCAGAGCCCTGGGGAAGAGTGAAGGGACAACCCAAACTATCGTTAAAATTTGGGGCCTAGGGGCATGGCAGGCCCCATATGCCGTCTCTTCATCCAGCCACTGAGAGGCCTTACTTGAGGACTGGGTTCAGGCTGATGGTCACAATGTATGTTTGTGACCAATGTGGCTCGGGAGCATGGGCGGTGCCTCATGGGCCACACTGGTTTCAACTACACTGAACTTTGGACAACATGCCAATCACAAGGTCTCTTGCCATGGGGAAGGAGTTCTGATTTCTGCATCATTTTCAACCCTGGGCAGTGGTTGGAGATAAGGTCTAGGTTCGGAAGCCTGAAACCGCAGTTGGGAAGAGATGATGACCTAAGGCCATGGTGGTTCTGATGTGCTCAGTGTGCGGTCAGCTGCCTGGATGTTGGTCAGGAGGTTCGGGCTCAGGTTGTGTCAGACAGTGCATTTGTGCCGAGGTTAGACTCTACAATTTGGGTACAGTCGAGTGTCGTGTAGTTTGATCCTCATTTGAGGTGCCTGGGCAGCTCATTAGGCACGATATTTTTTCTAGAGAGCAGGCAGAGTGCTGCATTGTGGGTCCGGAATTGCCAAACGTGAGGGCTTCTGGGCCAGTAGTGTGAGGACAGAAGTCTGAGAACACAAGCTAGACTTGGGCTTCAGGCCGAGGGCAAGGCAGGTACCCCCTGCACATCTGAACCAATATCTCATGCATCTGAAGTCACGGCGAGATTCAGTCGTTGGCTCGGGTTGTAGTTTCTGTGCATGACTGCCCCTTCATGAACGGAGAGGAATCTCAAGGCCATGGTGGTTTTCCCACGTTGGGAGTTGTGGAATGCCCCCTTCAAGGATTCCTTCTGCGGGACAATTGAGACCTGTTGGGCAGCTCCAAAACATCCCATATGGAATGACTCCAGAGCACCGTTCGAGGATGGATGCAAGGGAAGTCCGCCTCGCATTCCAATTTTCTCCTAGCAACAAGACAGTTGAGATCCGATGGCTCTGCGTGAGCAACCGGGATTGCTGAGTTGAAATGGACTTTCCTGAGCATAGGGCCTAATGTGTGTTTGTGTCCATGAGAACCTTGGAATGGGGCGGTGGCACCGGGACTCTGAAGTATTCTCCTAAGATTTTGACATAGGTCCCATGCACAAGTTTCCTCGTGGAGACGAGATTTTTTCTGATGGGTGCCTCAGGAAACCCCCTATGCTGGTATTGGAATCCAGGATTTCGAGGAGACATGCCTGTAAACCAAAGCAATGGAACCGATTATGTCCTAGGGTCCTTTCTGGTACCATATCCTTCACTGGGGACATCCATCTATGGTATGAGTGGAGGTAGATGCTCAGCTGGTGTCAGACCGCCCTTGTTTGTCCACTGAGACCTACATATTGGGATCGCCTCGGTTACTTTGGAGGGTTCTCCGAATATGTACAATTTTGGAAAATGGAATGGGCAGAATTACTATGCATGGGGTAGGTATAATCTTAATGTGTGGCTCCAGGGGCCCCAGCCTGGAGGGTGTGTGGCCCAGGACTTTGAGGACAGAAGTCTGAAAACACAGACTCAGCTTAGGTTAGGGGACGTAGGTATGGCAGGCCCAATCTACAAACCATGAGAAGAACTCTTCATGATATGAAGAAAGAGCGAGTCTGAGGCGCTTGCTCAGGCTTTGGTCTCTGGATTTTGTGTCAACGATGGCCGTGGAATGTGGGGAGACCTCATGGGACATGGACGAATCTTCCTCTGTGGATTTGGACCGATCCCAAATGTTTTTCGTCAATCTGTGGGATGGGAGGTCTCCTTTCAGGTTTGTAACCTCAGGTGTCCCAACCAAAGAGGAATTCCAAAGCAGAGCCCTGGGGAAGAGTGAAGGGACAACCCAAACTATGGTTATAATTTGGGGCCTTGGGGCATGGCAGGCCCCATATGCTGTCTCTTCACCAACCACTGAGAGGCCTTACTTGAAGACTGGGCTCAGCTGAGGGTCACAATGTGTGTTTGTGACCAATGTGGCTCGGGAGCATGGGCGGTGCCTCATGGGCCACACTGGTTTCATCTACACTGAACTTTGGACAACATGCCAATCACAAGGTCTCTTGCCATGGTGAAGGAGTTCTGATTTCTGCATCATTTTCAACCCTGGGCAGTCGTTGGAGATAAGGTCTAGGTTCGGAAGCCTGAAAACCGCAGTTGGGAAGAGATGATGACCTAAGGCCATGGTGGGTCTGATGTGCTCAGTGTGCGGTCAGCTGCCTGGTTGTTAGTCAGGAGTTTCGGGCTCAGGTTGTGTCAGACAGGGAATTAGTGCCTAGGTTAGACTATATAATTTGGATACAGTCGAATGCCGTGTAGGTTGATCTTTATTTGAGGTGCCCGTGCAGTTCCTTAGGCAAGATATTTTTTCTAGAGGTCAGGCAGAGTGCTGCATTGTGGGTCCAGAATTGCCAAACGTGAGGTCTTCTGGGCCAGTAGAGTGAGGACAGAAGTCTGAGACCACAAGCTAGACTTGGGCTTCAGGCCGAGTGCAAGGCAGGTACCCCCTGCACATCTGAACCAATATCTCATGCATCTGAAGGCACGGCGAGGATCAGACGTTGGCTCAGGTTGGGGTTTCTGTGCATGACTGCCCCTTCCAGAACGGAGAGGAATCTCAAGGCCATGAAGGTTTTCCCACTTTGGGAGTTGTGGGATGCCCCGTTCAAGGATTCCTTCGTGGGACAATTGAGACCTGTTGGGCAGCTCCAAAACATCCCATATGGAATGACTCCAGAGCACCGTTCGAGGATGGATTCCAGGGAAGCCTGCCTTGCATTCCAATTGTCTCCTTGCAATAAGACAGTTGAGATCGGATGGCTCTGCGGGAGCATCCTGGTTGGCTGAGTTGATATGGACTTTCCTGAGAATTGGGCCTAATGTGTGTTTGTGTCCATGAGGACCTTGGAATGGGTCGGTGGCACTGGGACTCTGAAGTATTCTCCTAAGATTTTGACATAGGTCCCATGCACAAGTTTCCTCGTGGAGACGAGATTTTTTCTGATGGGTGCCTCAGGAAACCCCCTATGCTGGTATTGGAATCCAGGATTTTGAGGAGACATGCCTTTAAACCAAAGCAATGGATCCGAATATGGCCTAGGGTCCTGTCTGGAACCATATCCTTCTCTGGGGACATCCATCTATGTTATAGGTGGAGGTAATGGTCAGCTGGTGTAGGACCGCCCTTGTTTGTCCACAGAGACCTACATATTGGGATGGCCTCGGGGACTTTGGAGGGTTCTCCTAATTGGTACAATTTTGGACAATGGAATGGGCAGAATTCCCATGCATGGGGTAGGGACAGTCCTAATGTGTGGCTCCAGGGGCCCCAGCTGGAGGGTATGTGGCCCAGGACTTTGAGGACAGAAGTCTGAAAACACAAACTCAGCTTAGGTTGGGGGACGTAGGTATGGCAGGCCCAATCTACAAACCATGAGAAGAGCTCTTCAGGATACGAAGAAAGAGCGAGTCTGAGGCGCTTGCTCAGGCTTTGGTCTCTGGATTTTGGGTCAACGATGGCCGTGGATTAAGGGGAGGCCTCATGGGCAATGGACGAATCTTCCTCTCTGTGGATTTGGCCCGGTCCCAATTGTTTTTCGTCAATCTGTGGGATGGGAGGTCTCCTTTCAGGTTTGTAACCTCAGGTGTCCCAACCAAAGAGGAATTCCAAAGCAGAGCCCTTGGGAAGAGTGAAGGGTCAACCCAAACTATGGTTAAAATTTGGGTCCTAGGGGCAT
The DNA here is from genome assembly GCF_964662115.1 of Mustela nivalis. Taxonomy (NCBI): domain Eukaryota; kingdom Metazoa; phylum Chordata; class Mammalia; order Carnivora; family Mustelidae; genus Mustela; species Mustela nivalis. The sequence goes on from NW_028136369.1 coordinate 203,122, forward strand.
GGCAGGCCCCATATACTGTCTCTTCATCCAGCCTCTGAGAGGCCTTACTTGAGGACGGGGATCACGCAGAGGGTCACAATGTGTGTTTGTGACCAATGTGGCCCGCGAGAAGGGGCCGGGCCTCATGGGCCACCCTGGTTTCAACTACACTGAACTTTGGACAACATGCCAATCACAAGGTCTCTTGCCATGGGGAAGGAGTTCTGATTTCTGCATCATTTTCAACCCTGGGCAGTGGTTGGAGATAAGGTCTAGGTTCGGAAGCCTGAAAACCGCAGTTGGGAAGAGATGATGACCTAAGGCCATGGTGGGTCTGATGTGCTCAGTGTGCGGTCAGCTGCCTGGTTGTTGGTCAGGAGGTTCGGGCTCAGGTTGTGTCAGACAGTGCATTATTGCCCAGGTTAGACTATGTAATTTGGGTACAGTCGAGTGCCGTGTATGATGATCCTCATTTGAGGTGCCTGGGCAGCTCATTAGGCATATATTTTTTCTAGAGAGCAGGCAGAGTGCTGCAATGTGGGTCCGGATTTGCCAAACGTGAGGGCTTCTGGGCCAGTAGTGTGAGGACAGAAGTCTGAGAACACAAGCTAGCATTGGGCTTCAGGCCGAGGGCAAGGCAGTTACCCCCTGCACATCTGAACCAATATCTCATGCATCTGAAGTCACGGCGAGGATCAGACGTTGGCTCAGGTTGAAGTTTCTGTGCATGACTGCCCCTTCATGAACGGAGAGGAATCCCAAGGCCATGGAGGTTTTCCCACGTTGGGAGTTGTGGGATGTTCCCTTCAAGGATTCCTTCTGCGGGACAATTGAGACCATTTGGGCGGCTCCAAAACATCCCATATGGAATGTATCCAGAGCACTGTTCAAGGATGGATGCCAGGGAAGCCCGCCTCGCATTCCAATTGTCTCCTAGCAACAAGACAGTGGAGATCCGATGGCTCTGCGGGAGCAACCGGGGTGGCTGAGTTGAAATGGACTTTCCTGAGCATGGAGCCTAATGTGTGTTTGTGTCCATGAGGGTCTAGGAATGGAACGGTGGCACCGGGACTCTGAAGTATTCTCCTAAGATTTTGACATAGGTCCCATGCACAAGTTTCCTCGTGGAGACGAGATGTTTTCTGATGGGTGCCTCAGGAAACCCCCTATGCTGGTATTGGAAACCAGGATTTTGAGGAGTCATGACTGTAAACCAAAGCAATGGATCCGATTATGGCCTAGGGTCCTGTGTTGTACCATATCCTTCTCTAGGGACATCCATCTATGGTATGAGTGGACGTAGATACTCAGCTGGTGTCAGACCGCCCTTGTTGTCCACTGAGACCTACATATTTGGATGGCCTCGGGGACATTAGAGGGATCTCCTCATTGGTACAATTTTGGACAATGAAATGGGCAGAATTCCCATGAATGGGGTAGGCACATTCCTAATGTTGGCTCCACGGGCCCCAGCCTGGAGGGTTTGTGGCCCAGGACGTTGAGGACAGAATTCTGAAAACACAAACTCAGCTTAGGTTTGGGGACGTAGGTATGGCAGGCCCAATCTACAAACCATGATAAGAAATCTTCAGAATACGAAGAAAGAGCGAGTCTGAGGCGATTGCTCAGGCTTTGGTCTCTGGATTTTGTGTCAACGATGGCCGTGGAATGGGGGGAGGCCTCATGGGCCATGGACGAATCTTCCTCTCTGTGGATTTGGAACGGTCCCAATTGTTTTTCGTCAATCTGTGGGATGGGAGGTCTCCTTTCAGGTTTGTTACCTCAGGTGTCCCAACCAGGAGGAATTCCAAAGCAGAGCCCTGGGGAAGAGTGAATGGACAACCCAAACTATGGTTAAAAATTGGGGCCTAGGGGCATGGCAGGCCCCATATGCTGTCTCTTCATCCAGCCACTGAGAGGCCTTACTTGAGGACTGGGCTCAGGCTGAGGGTCACAATGTGTGTTTGTGACCAATGTGGCCCGCGAGAAGGGGCCGGGCCTCATGGGCCACACTGGTTTAAACTACACTGAACTTTGGACAACATACCAATCACAAGGTCTCTTGCCATGGGGAAGGAGTTCTGATTTCTGCATCATTTTCAACCATTGGCAGTGTTTGGAGAAAAGGTCTAGGTTCAGAAGCCTGAAAACCGCAGTTGGGAAGAGATGATGACCTAAGGCCATGGTGGGTCTGATGTGCTCAGTGTGCGGTCAGCTGCCTGGTTGTTGGTCAGGAGGTTCGGGCTCAGGTTGTGTCAGACAGTGCATTATTGCCCAGGTTAGACTATGTAATTTGGGTACAGTCGAGTGCCGTGTATGATGATCCTCATTTGAGGTGCCTGGGCAGCTCATTAGGCATATATTTTTTCTAGAGAGCAGGCAGAGTGCTGCAATGTGGGTCCGGATTTGCCAAACGTGAGGGCTTCTGGGCCAGTAGTGTGAGGACAGAAGTCTGAGAACACAAGCTAGCATTGGGCTTCAGGCCGAGGGCAAGGCAGTTACCCCCTGCACATCTGAACCAATATCTCATGCATCTGAAGTCACGGCGAGGATCAGACGTTGGCTCAGGTTGAAGTTTCTGTGCATGACTGCCCCTTCATGAACGGAGAGGAATCCCAAGGCCATGGAGGTTTTCCCACGTTGGGAGTTGTGGGATGTTCCCTTCAAGGATTCCTTCTGCGGGACAATTGAGACCATTTGGGCGGCTCCAAAACATCCCATATGGAATGTATCCAGAGCACTGTTCAAGGATGGATGCCAGGGAAGCCCGCCTCGCATTCCAATTGTCTCCTAGCAACAAGACAGTGGAGATCCGATGGCTCTGCGGGAGCAACCGGGGTGGCTGAGTTGAAATGGACTTTCCTGAGCATGGAGCCTAATGTGTGTTTGTGTCCATGAGGGTCTAGGAATGGAACGGTGGCACCGGGACTCTGAAGTATTCTCCTAAGATTTTGACATAGGTCCCATGCACAAGTTTCCTCGTGGAGACGAGATGTTTTCTGATGGGTGCCTCAGGAAACCCCCTATGCTGGTATTGGAAACCAGGATTTTGAGGAGTCATGACTGTAAACCAAAGCAATGGATCCGATTATGGCCTAGGGTCCTGTGTTGTACCATATCCTTCTCTAGGGACATCCATCTATGGTATGAGTGGACGTAGATACTCAGCTGGTGTCAGACCGCCCTTGTTGTCCACTGAGACCTACATATTTGGATGGCCTCGGGGACATTAGAGGGATCTCCTCATTGGTACAATTTTGGACAATGAAATGGGCAGAATTCCCATGAATGGGGTAGGCACATTCCTAATGTTGGCTCCACGGGCCCCAGCCTGGAGGGTTTGTGGCCCAGGACGTTGAGGACAGAATTCTGAAAACACAAACTCAGCTTAGGTTTGGGGACGTAGGTATGGCAGGCCCAATCTACAAACCATGATAAGAAATCTTCAGAATACGAAGAAAGAGCGAGTCTGAGGCGATTGCTCAGGCTTTGGTCTCTGGATTTTGTGTCAACGATGGCCGTGGAATGGGGGGAGGCCTCATGGGCCATGGACGAATCTTCCTCTCTGTGGATTTGGAACGGTCCCAATTGTTTTTCGTCAATCTGTGGGATGGGAGGTCTCCTTTCAGGTTTGTTACCTCAGGTGTCCCAACCAGGAGGAATTCCAAAGCAGAGCCCTGGGGAAGAGTGAATGGACAACCCAAACTATGGTTAAAAATTGGGGCCTAGGGGCATGGCAGGCCCCATATGCTGTCTCTTCATCCAGCCACTGAGAGGCCTTACTTGAGGACTGGGCTCAGGCTGAGGGTCACAATGTGTGTTTGTGACCAATGTGGCCCGCGAGAAGGGGCCGGGCCTCATGGGCCACACTGGTTTAAACTACACTGAACTTTGGACAACATACCAATCACAAGGTCTCTTGCCATGGGGAAGGAGTTCTGATTTCTGCATCATTTTCAACCATTGGCAGTGTTTGGAGAAAAGGTCTAGGTTCAGAAGCCTGAAAACCGCAGTTGGGAAGAGATGATGACCTAAGGCCATGGTGGGTCTGATGTGCTCAGTGTGCGGTCAGCTGCCTGGTTGTTGGTCAGGAGGTTCGGGCTCAGGTTGTGTCAGACAGTGCATTAGTGACCAGGTTACACTATATAATTTGGGTACAGTCGAGTGCCGTTTAGGTTGATCCTCATTTGAGGAGCCTGGGCAGCTCATTAGGCAAGATATTTTTTCTAGAGGGCAGGCAGAGTGCTTCATTGTGGGCCCGGAATTGCCAAACTTGAGGGCTTCTGGTTCAGTAGTGTGAGGACAGAAGTCTGAGAACACAAGCTAGACTTGGGCTTCAGGCCGAGGGCAAGGCAGGTACCCCCTGCACATCTGAACCAATATCTCATGCATCTGAAGTCACGGCGAGGCTCAGACGTTGGCTCAGGTTGAAGTTTCTGTGCATGACTGCCCCTTCATGAACGGAGAGGAATCCCAAGGCCATGGAGGTTTTCCCACGTTGGGAGTTGTGGGATGCCTCCTTCAAGGATTCCTTCTGCGGCACAATTGAGACCTGTTGGGCAGCTCCAAAACATCCCATATGGAATAACTCCAGAGCACCGTTGGAGGATAGATGCCATGGAAGCCCGCCTCACATTCCAATTGTCTCCTAGCAACAAGACAGTGGCGATCGGATGGCTCTGCGGGAGCAACCGAGGTGGCTGAGTTGAAATGGACTTACCTGAGCATGGGGCCTAATGTGTGTTTGTGTCCATGAGGACCTTGGAATGGGGAAGTGGCACCGGGACTCTGAAGTATTCTCCTAAGGTTTTGACATAGGTTCCATGCACAACTTTCCTCATGGAGACGAGATGTTTTCTGATGGGTGCCTCAGGAAACCCCCTATGCTGGTATTGGAATCCAGGATTTTGGAGGAGACATGCCTGTAAACCAAAGTAATGGATCCGATTATGGCCTAGGGTCCTGTCAGGTTCCATCTCCTTCTTTGGGGACATCCATCTATGTTTTGAGTGGAGCTAGTTGCTCAGCTGGTGTCAGACCGCCCTTGTTTGTCCAAAGAGACCTACATATTGGGATGGCCTTGGGGACTTTGGAGGGATCTCCTAATTTGTAAATTTTGGATTATGGAATGGGCAGAATTCCCATGCATGAAGTAGGCACAGTCCTAATGTGTCGCTCCAGGGGCCCCAGGCTGGAGGGTGTGTGGCCCAGGACTCTGAGGACAGAAGTCGGAAAACACAGAATCAGCTTAGGTTTGGGGACGTAGGTATGGCAGGCCCAATCTACAAGCCATGAGAAGAACTCTTCAGGATATGAAGAAAGAGCGAGTCTGAGGCGCTTGCTCAGGCTTTGGTCTCTGGATTTTGTGTCAACAATGGCCGTGGAATGTGGGGAAGCCTCATGGGCCATGGACGAAACTTCCTCTCTTAGGATTTGGCCCGGCCCCAATTGTTTTCGTCAATCTGTGGGACGGGAGGTCTCCTTTCAGGTTTGTTACCTCAGGTGTCCCAACCAAAGAGGAATTGCAAAGCAGAGCCCTGGGGAAGAGTGAAGGGACAACCCAAACTATCGTTAAAATTTGGGGCCTAGGGGCATGGCAGGCCCCATATGCTGTCTCTTCATCCAGCCACTGAGAGGCCTTACTTGAGGACTGGGCTCAGGCTGAGGGTCACAATGTGTGTTTGTGACCAATGTGTCCCGTGAGCATGGGCGGGGCCTCATGGGCCACACTGGTTTCAACTACACTGAACTTTGGACAACATGCCAATCACAAGGTCTCTTGCCATGGGGAAGGAGTTCTGATTTCTGCATCATTTTCAACCATAGGCAGTGGTTGGAGAAAAGGTCTAGGTTCGGAAGCCTGAAAACCGCCGTTGGGAATAGATGATGACCTAAGGCCATGGTGGGTCTGATGTGCTCAGTGTGCGGTCAGCTGCCTGGTTGTTGGTCAGGAGGTTCGGGCTCAGGTTGTGTCAGACAGTGCATTAGTGCCCAGGTTATACTATATAATTTGGGTACAGTGGAGTGCCCGGTAGGTTGATCCTCATTTGAGGTGCCTGGGCAGCTCATTAGGCAAGATATTTTTTCTAGAGGGCAGGCAGAGTGCTGCATTGTGGGTCCGGAATTCCAAACGTGAGCGCTTCTGGGCCAGTAGTGTGAGGACAGAAGTCTGAGAACACAAGCTAGACTTGGGCGTCACCGAGGGCAAGGCAGGTACCCCCTGCACATCTGAACCCATATCTCATGCATCTGAAGTCACGGCGAGGATCAGACGTTGACTCAGGTTGTAGTTTCTGTGCATGACTGCCCTTCATGAACGGAAAGGAATCTCAAGGCCATGCAGGTTTTCCCTCGTTGGGAGTTGTGGGATGCCCCCTTCAAGGATTCCTTCTGTGGGACAATTGAGACCTGTTGGGCAGCTCCAAAACATCCCATATGGAATGACTCCAGAGCACTGTTTGAGGATGAATGCCAGGGAAGCCCGCCTCGCATTCCAATTGTCTCCTAGCTACAAGACAGTGGAGATCGGATGGCTCTGCGGGAGCAACCAGGGTGGCTGATTTGAAATGGACAGCTCCCGAGCATGGGGCCTAATGTGTGGTTGTGTCCATGAGGACCTTGGAATGGGGAAGTGGCACCGGGACTCTGAAGTATTCTCCTAAGATTTTGACATAGGTCCCATGCACAAGTTTCCTCGTGGAGACGAGGTGTTTTCTGATGGGTGCCTCAGGAAACCCCCTATGCTGGTATTGGAATCCAGGATTTTTAGGAGACATGCCTGTAAACCAAAGCAATGGATCCGATTATGGCAGGGTCCTGTCTGGTTCCATGTCCTTCTCTGGGGACATCCATCTATGGTATGATTGGAGGTAGATGCTCAGCTGGTGTCAGACCGCCCTTGTTGTCCAAAGAGACCTACATATTGGGATGGCCTCGGGTACATCGGAGGGATCTCCTAATTTGTACAATTTTGTACAATGCAATGGGCAGAATTCCCATGCATGAAGTAGGCACAGTCCTAATGTGTGGCTCCAGGGGCCCCAGCCTTGAGTGTGTGTGGCCCAGGACTTTGAGGACAGAAGTCGGAAAACACAGAATCAGCTTAGGTTTGGGGACATAGGTATGGCAGGCCCAATCTACAAGCCATGAGAAGAACTCTTCAGGATATGAAGAAAGAGCGAGTCTGAGGCGCTTGCTCAGGCTTTGGTCTCTGGATTTTGTGTCAACGATGGCCGTGGAATGTGGGGAAGTCTCATGGGCCATGGACGAAACTTCCTCTCTTGGGATTTGGCACGGTCCCAATTGCTTTTCTTCAATCTGTGGGATGGGAGGTCTCCTCTCAGGTTTGTTACCTCAGGGTCCCAACCAAAGAAGAATTCCAAAGCAGAGCCCTGGGGAAGAGTGAGGGGACAACCAAAACTATGGTTAAAATTTGGGGCCTAGGGGCATGGAAGGCCCCATATGCCAATTACATGGTCTCTTGCCATGGGGAAGGAGTTCTGATTTCTGCATCCTTTTCAACCCTGGGCAGTGGTTGGAGATAAGGTCTAGGTACGGAAGTCAGAAAACCGCATTTTGGAAGAGATGATGACCTAAGGCCATGGTGGGTCTGATGTGCTCAGTGTGCGGTCAGGTGCCTAGTTGTTGGTCAGGAGGTTCGGGCTCAGGTTGTGTCAGACAGTGCATTAGTGCCCAGGTTAGACTATATAATTTGGGTACAGTCGAGTGTCGTGTAGGTTGATCCTTATTTGAGGTGCCCGGGCAGTTCATTAGGCAAGATATTTTTTCTATAGGGCAGGCAGAGTGCTGCATTGTGGGTCCGGAATTGCCAAACGTGAGGGCTTCTGGGCTAGGAGTGTGAGGACAGAAGTCTGAGAACACAACCTAAACTTGGGCTTCAGGCCGAGGGAACTGCAGGTGTCCCCTGCAGATCTGAACCAATATCTCAAGCATATGAAGTCACGGCGAGGAACAGACGTTGTCTCCGGTTGGAGTTTCTGTGCATGACTGCCCCTTCATGAACGAAGCGGAGTCTCAAGGCTCTTAACGTTTTCCCACGTTGGGAGTAGTGGGATGCCCCCTTCAAGGATTCCTTATTCGGGACATTTGAGACTTGTTGGGCAGCTCCAGGACATTTCCTATGGAATGACTCCAGAGCATTGTTCTAAGATGGATGCCAGGGAAGATCGCCTCGCATTCCAATTGTCTCCTAACAACAAGACAGTTGAGATCTGATGGCTCTGCGGGAGACACCGGGGAGGCTGAGTTGAAATGGACTTTCCCGAGGTAAGTTCCTAAAGTGTGTTTGTGCCCATGGGAACCTTGGAATGGGGCGGTGGCACCGGGACCCTGAAGTATTCTCCTAAACTTTTGACATAGCTCCCATGCTCAAGTTTCCTTGTGCAGATGAGGTTTGTTCTGATGGGTGCCTCAGGAAACCCCCTATGCTTGTATTGGAATTCAGGCTTTTGAGGAGACATGCCTGTAAACCAAAGCTTGGATCTGATTATGGACTAGGGTCATGTCTGGTTCCATCTTCTTCTCTAGGGACATCCATCTATGTCATGTGTGGAGATAGATTCTCAGCTGGTGTCAGACCGCCCTTGTTTGTCCCGGGAGACCTACACTCTTGGGATGGCCTCGGGGACTTTGCAGGGTTCTCCTAATATGTAGATATTGAACAATGGAATGGGCAGAATTTCCATGCATGGGGTAAGCACAGTCCTAATGTGTGGCTCCAGGGGCCCCATCCTGGAGGGTGTGTGGCCCTGGAATTTGAGGACAGAAGTCTGAAAACACAAACTCAGCTTAGGTTTGGGGACGTAGGTATGGCAGGCCCAATCTACAAACCATGAGAATAAAACTTCAGGATATGAAGAAAGAGCGAGTCTGAGGCGCTTGCTCAGGCTTTGTTCTCTGGATTTTGTATCAACGATGACCGTGGAATGTGGCGAGGCCTCATGGGTCATGGACGAATCTTCCTCTCGGTGGATATGGCCCGGTCCCAATGGTTTTTCGTCAATCTGTGGGATGGGAGGTCTCCTTTCAGGTTTGATACCTCAGGTGCCCCAAACAAAGAGGAATTCCAAAGCAGAGCCCTGTGGAAGAGTGAAGGGACTAGACAGTTGAGATCTGATGGCTCTGCGGGAGAAACCGGGGTGGCTGAGTTGAAATGGACTTTCTTGAGGATGGGGCTTAATGTGTGTTTGTGTCCATGAGGGCCTTGGAATGGAGGGTAGCCTGGAGGTTGTGTGGGTCCAGGCTGTGGGCACAGATGTCTGGAAACACAAACTCAGCTTATGAGTGGCGCCTAGTGTATGGCAGGCCAGATGTATAGCCCAAGAGGGAGCTCCTGGGCCTCTGAAACAAGGGCGAGTGGGAGGCGTTCCTTCAGGCTTTTGTCTCTGGATGTTGTGTCCGGGATAGCCGTGGATTGGACGGGTGGCCTCAGGGACTATGGACGAGTATCCCTGTCTGGGGATTTCTCCCAGCTCCCAAGAGTTTGGGGTCATTTTGTGTGAAGGGTGGAGTCGTGTTGTCTGGCTCATGTGTCTCTCCAAGAAAGGGATTCGAGAGCAGATCCCGCGGTACGGGCGGGGTGACTGGAAAACTCAAACACTGGTGAGGATTGGGTGCATAGCGGCCTGGCAAGCCCCATATGTGGGCTCTTGGTCCAGGCCCTGACAGGCCTTTCTTTGACATGGGGCTCATGCTGAGGGTCACAGTGTGAATTTGTGCTGCTGCACCCACGGTTGGGCGTGGAATCATGGGACATGAAGGTTTCTCTCACCCTGAAGGTGTGATTCCATGCCAAGAGCAAGCTTTACAGCCATGGGGAAGGAGGAGTTCTCTTTTGTGCTTGCGATACCCAGCTGTGTGGAGAATTGATATAATGTCTAGGTTCAGATATCTGAAAACCAAGGTTAGGAAGAGGTGACAGCATAAGACCATGGCGTGACCGAAGTGCTGGGTGTGCGGCCAGCTGTCTCCTTGTCTGTCTGGACGTGTGGCTTCAGGCTGTGTCAGATGGAACTTAAGTGCCCAGAGCAGCCTATCCAGTTCGGGGCACGTCAAGGCCCAAGCAGGTTGATCCTCATCTGGGTTTTCTGGGGAACCCCACAGGGAAACGTTGTTCTTCCGTTGGGCAGACACTGGCTGGGATGTGGTTCTGGAGTTCCTAGTCCGGAGGGCTTGTTTGCCAGGAGTGTGAGGAAGGAAGTCTGAAAACACAAGCTAGCCTGAGGTTTGGGACCGAGGGCAGAGCAGGCCCACTCTGCAGAGGCTGTATCGAGATCTCCTGCACTGAGGTCATGTCAACTATGAGACGTGCCTCAGGCTACAGTTTTTGTCCAGCATGGCCTCTTCCTTAAGGGTGTGGGGGCTCCATGACGCCAGGGAGGTTTGCCTACGATGGGATTTGTGAACTACTCCAAACCTCAAGGTTTCCTTCTGCACGACTGTCGAGTCCTATTGGATGGTTCCAGGAGGTCCCATATGGAAAGACTCGAGAGCAGGTGTCTAAGCATGGATGCCTGGGAATGCCACCTCATATTCCCACTCTTTAGTCAGGACAAGTCAGGCTCAATCTGCGGGCTCCTGGGTGAGCTACCCAGAGGGGAGAGTTGAAATGGACTCTCCTGAAGATGAGTCCTACTGTGGGTTGGTGGCCTGGGAGACCTTGGAATGTGGAGGTGGCTCAGGGACTCTGCAGGATTCTCCAACCTGAGGTGTTTGACACGGCTCCAACAAGGAAGCTTCCCATGTGGAGTCGAGAGGAGTTCTGTTCAGTGCCTCAGGAAAGCCCCATATACTGTTCTTCGAACCAAAGCCTCTGAGGAGTGACACCTGGACACCAAAGCAAGAGTTGAGATTAGGGCCTAAGGGCCTGGCCGGCTCAACCTTCTATCTCTGTTGACATCTGTGTGCATGCCTTGGTGGAGGTAGCTGCTCAGCTTGTGTCCGAATGCCCCTGTGTGTCCAGAGAGGCTCCCAGTAGTGGGATGTCCTCGGGGGCCTTGAGATTTCTCATATTCTGGAGGTGTGTGGCCAAAGGAATGGACACAGTTTCCCAGTAGAGAGAAGGCACGGTCCTGTGGTATTGCTCCAGAGGACCCAGCCTAGTGGCTGTGTTTGCCCGGGCTGTGGGGACAGAAGTCTGAAAAAGCAAACTTGGCTCAGCTAGAGGCCAAGGTAATGGCAGGCCTGGTCTCCAGTCCGTGAGGGGAGATCCTCTGGATATCAAAGGAGGGCAAGTGGGAGGCAGTTGCTCAGGCTTTTGTCTCTGGGTGCTGCGTTCACAGTGGCCGTTCAGGGTAGGGGTTGCTTCAGGGGCCGAGGAAGAGCCTTCCTCTCGGGGGATTGTCCAAGCTCCCAAGTGTTTCGGTTCAATCTGTAGGAAGGGAAGAGTACTGTTTTCTGCCACAGGGGACCCCCCAGGAGAGGGACTCTAGAGCACAGCAGTGGCTTCCCTCAACTGGAATACACACCATCTAGTTAGTCCTGGGTGCCTATGGGCATGGCAAGCCACATATGCGGGCTCTTGGTCCAGTCACTGAGAGGCGTTACTTGAATAAGGTACTCATGCTGAGGGTCACCATGTGTGTTTGTGCCCAAGGCGGCCCTCACGCATGGGCGTGGCTTCATGGGTCATGCCGTTTTCTCCTACACTGAATGTTTGACTCACTGCCAGCAGCAAGGTTTCTTGCCATGGGGAAGGAGGGGTTCTGACTTGTGCATCAGGTTCCCCCGTGTGCAGGAATTGGAGATAAGGTCCAGGTTCCGATGACTGAAAACCCAGGTTGGGAATGGATGGTGGCCTAAGGCAGTGGCTGGTCCAATGTGCTGGGTGTGCAGCCAGCTGTGTTGGTGTCTGTTGGAAGGTCTGGGCTCAGGCAATTTGCGACAGAGCATCAGTGTTTAAGGTAGCCTATGCAGTTGGCGTGTTGCCGAGGGCCAAGCAGTTTGATCCTCATTTGGGATCTCTGGGCAGCACCATAGACAATGTTTTTCTCCTGGGAGGCAGGCAGAGTGCTTCATTGTGGCCCCAGAATTCCCAGTAGGGAGGGTGTGTGGGCCAGGAGTGTGAGGACGGAAGTCTGAAAACACCAGCTAGGGTGAGGATTGGATCCAAGGGCAGAGCAGGCCCACTCTGCAGAGGCTGAATCGAAATCTCCTGCATCTGAAGTCAGGCTGAGGATCAGACGTTGGCTGAGGCTGGAGTATGTGTCCATGATGGCACCTTCATGAAGCGGGGGCCTCATGAGGCCAAGGAAGTTTTCCCACGCTGAGTTTGGAGGTTGCCCCAGACCACAAGGTTTCTTCTGCGGGATATTCGTGTCCTGTTGCATGGCTCCAGGACATACCCTACGGAAGGACTGTAGAGCAGGGTTCGAAGGATGGATCCCTGTACAGCATGCCTCGGTTTCCCATTGACCATGAGCGACAAGATATGTTTGATCTCCTGCCTCTGTGGCACGCTACCCAGTGGGCTGAGTTGAAATGGCCTCTCCCGAGGATGGGTCATAATGTGCGTTTGGGTCCATGAAGACCTTGTAATGTGCTGGTTGTTCAGTGGCCCTGCGGAACTCTCCTACCTGAAGGGTTTGATACATCCCCAGTAAGAAAGCTCCCCATGTGGAGACAAAAGAGGTTTTGTTTGGTGCCTCAGAAAAGCCCCTAGTGCTGGTCTACGAAAACAGTCCTCTGAGGACGGACACATGGAAACCAAAGCTAAGGTTCATATTAGGGCCTGGGGGCCGGTCCATTTCAAACTTCTGTCCCTGGGGACAATGTCTGAGAGTCTAAGTGGAGATAGTTGCACCGCTCGTGTCAGAGAGCCCCTCTTAGTCCAGGGTGGCCTACACTATTGATGGCCTCAGGGGCCTTGGGGCTTTTCCCTAACCTGTGGGGTTGTGTTCAATGGATTGGGTACACTTTCCTTGGAGAGGGCAGGCACAATCTTTCGCTGTGGCACCAGAAGTCCTAGCCTGTAGGTTGTGTGGGTCCAGGCTGTGGACACAGAAGTCTGAAAATACAAACTCAGCTCATGAGTGGCGCCTAGGGTATGGCAGGCCGGATGTACAGCCCGAGAGGGAGCTCCTGGGCCTCTGAAACAAGGGCGAGTGGGAGGCATTCCTTCAGGCTTTTGTCTCTGGATGTTGTGTCCGGGATAGCCGTGGATAGGAGGGGTGGCCTCAGGGACTGTGGACGAGTATCTCTCTCTGGGGATTTGTCCCAGGTCCCAAGAGTTTGGGGTCATTTTGTTGAAAGGGTGGAGTCGTGTTTTCTGGCTCATGTGTCTCTCCAAGAAAGGGATTCCAGACCAGAGACCCAGGTATGGGCTGGGCGACTGGTAAAATCAATCACTGGTGAGGATTGGGTGCATAGGTGCTTGGCAAGTCAATATGCGGGCTCTTGGTCCAGGCCCTGACAGGACTTTCTTTGACATGGGGCTCATGCTGAGGGTCACTGTTTGAATTTGTGCCCAAGCAGCACTCACGTTTGGGCGTGGCATCAGGGGCCATGAAGGTTTCTCCAACCCTGAAGGTGTGACTCCATGCCAAGAGCAAGCTTTATAGCCATGGGGAAGGAAGAGTTCTGTTTTTTGCATGCGATACCCAGCTGTATGGAGAATTGATATAATATCTAGGTTCAGATATCTGAAAACCAAGGTTAGGAAGAGTTGACGGCATATGACCATGGCGTGTCCGAGTGCGGGGTGTGCGGCCAGCTGTCTCCTTGTCTGTCTGGACGTCTGGCTTCAGGCTGTGTCAGACAGAGCATGAGTGCCCAGTGCAGCCTATCCAGTTCGGGTACCGTTGAGGCCCGAGCAGGTTGATCCTCATCTGGGTTTTCTGGATAGCCCCACAAGGAAACGTTTTTCTTCCGTTGGGTAGACACTGGGCCTGGTTGTGGTTCTGGAGTTCCTAGTCCGGAGGGCTTGTTTGCCAGGAGTGTGAGGAAGGAAGTCTGAAAAAACAAGCTAGCGTGAGGTTTGGGATCGAAGGCATGGCAGGCCCACTCTGCAGAGGCTGAATCGAGATCTCCTGCTCTGAGGTCATGTCAACTATGAGACGAGCCTAAGGCTAGAGATTTTGTCCAGCATGGCCTCTTCCTGAAGGGTGTGGGGGCGTCATGAGGCCACGGAGGTTTGCCTACGATGAGATTTGTGAACTACTCCAAACCTCAAGGTTTCCTTCTGCACGAATGTCGAGTCCTATTGGATGGTTCCAGGAGGCCCCATATGGAAAGACTCGAGAGCAGGTGTCTAAGCATGGATGCCTGGGAACGCCACCTCATATTCCCACTCTTTAGTCAGGACAAGGCCGGCTCAATCTGTGGCCTCCTGGGTGAGCTACCCAGAGGGGAGAGTTGAAATGGACTCTCCTGAAGATGAGTCCTACTGTGGGTTGGTGGCCTGGGAGACCTTGGAATGTGGAGGTGGCTCAGGGACTCTGCAGGATTCTCCAACCTGAGGTGTTTGACACGGCTCCAACAAGGAAGCTTCCCATGTGGAGTCGAGAGGAGTTCTGTTCAGTGCCTCAGGAAAGCCCCATATCCTGTTCTTCGAACCAAAGCCTCTGAGGAGTGACACCTGGACACCAAAGCAAGAGTTGAGATTAGGGCCTAAGGGCCTGGCCGGCTCAACCTTCTATCTCTGTTGACATCTGTGTGCATGCTTTCGTGGAGGTAGCTGCTCAGCTTGTGTCCGAATGCCCCTGTGTGTCCAGGGAGGCTCCCAGTAGTGGGATGTCCTTGAGGTTTCTCATATTCTGGAGTTGTGTGGCCAAGGAATGGACACAGTTTTCCAGGAGAGAGCAGGCACGGTCATATGGTATGGCTCCAGTGGACCCAGCCTAGAGGCTGTGTTTGCCAGGGCTGTGGGGACAGATGTCTGAAAAAGCAAACTTGGCTCAGCTAGGGGCCAAGGTAATGGCAGGCCTGATCTCCAGTCCGTGAGGGGAGATCCTCTGGATATCAAAGGAGGGCAAGTGGGATGCATTCGCTCAGGATTTGTCTCTGGGTGTTGCGTTCACAATGGCCGTTCAGGGTAGGGGTTGCTTCAGGGGCCGAGGAAGAGCCTTCCTCTCGGGGGATTGTTCAAGCTCCCAAGTGTTTTGGTTCATTCTGTGGGAAGGAAAGAGTACTGTATTCTGCCACAGGGGACCCCCCAGGAGAGGGACTCTAGAGCACAGCAGTGGCTTCCCTCAACTGGAATACACACCATCTAGTTAGTCCTGGGTGCCTATGGGCATGGCAAGCCACATATGCGGGCCCTTGGTCCAGTCACTGAGAGGCGTTACTTGAATAAGGTACTCATGCTGAGGGTCACCATGTGTGTTTGTGCCCAAGGCGGCCCTCACGCATGGGCGTGGCCTCATGGGTCATGCCGTTTTCTCCTACACTGAATGTTTGACTCACTGCCAGCAGCAAGGTTTCTTGCCATGGGGAAGGAGGGGTTCTGACTTGTGCATCAGGTTCCCCCGTGTGCAGGAATTGGAGATAAAGTCCAGGTTCCGATGACTGAAAACCCAGGTTGGGAATGGATGGTGGCCTAAGGCAGTGGCTGGTCCAATGTGCTGGGTGTGCAGCCAGCTGTGTCGGTGTCTGTGGGAAGGTCTGGGCTCAGGCAATTTGCGACAGAGCATCAGTGTTTAAGGTAGCCTATGCAATTGGGGTGTTGCCGATGGCCAAGCTGTTTGGTCCTCATTTGGGGTTCTGGGCAGCACCATAGACAATGTTTTTCTCCTGGAAGGCAGGCAGAGTGCTTCATTGTGGCCCCAGAATTTCCTGGAGGGTGGGTTTGTGGGCCCAGAATGTGAGGACAGAAGTCTGAAAACACAAGCTAGGGTGAGGAATGGAGCCAAGGGCAGAGCAGGCCCACTCTGCAGAGGCTGAATCAAAATCTCCTGCATCTGAAGTCAGGCTGAGGATCAGACGTTGGCTGAGGCTGGAGTTTTTGGCCATGATGGCACCTTCATGAAGCGGGGGCCTCATGAGGCCAAGAAAGTTTTCCCACGCTGAGTTTGGAGGTTACCCCAACCACAAGGTTTCCTTCTGCGGGACATTCGAGTCCTGTTGCATGGCTCCAGGACATAGGATACGGAAGGACTGTAGAGCAGGGTTCGAAGGATGGATCCCTGTACAGCATGCCTCGCATTCCCATTGGCCATTAGCCACAAGATATGTTTGATCTGCTGCCTCAAGGGCACGCTACCCAGGGGGCTGAGTTGAAATGGCCTCTCCTGAGGATGCGTCATAATGTGCGTTTGAGTCCATGGAGACCTTGGAATGTGCTGGTTGTTCTGTGGCCCTGCGGAACTCTCCTACCTGAAGGGTTTGATACATCCCCAGTAAGTAAGCTTCCCATGAGAAGACGAGAGAGGTTTGGTTTGGTGCCTCAGAAAAGCTCCGTGTGCTGGTCTACGAAAACAGTCCTCTGAGGACGGACACATGGAAACCAAAGCTAAAGTTCAGATTAGGGCCTGGGGGCCTGTCCATTTCAACCTTCTGTCTCTGGGGACACTGTCTGAGAGTCTAAGTGGAGATAGATGCTCCGCTGGTGTCAGAGAGCCCTTCTTAGTCCAGGGTGGCCTACACTATTGATGGCCTCAGGGGCCTTGGAGCTTTTCCCTAACCTTTAGGGTTGTGGTCAATGGATTGGGCACAATTTCCTTGGAGAGGGCAGGCACAATCTTTCGCTGTGTCTCCAGAGGCCCTAGCCTGGAGGTTTTGTGGGTCCAGGCTGTGGGCACAAAAGTCTGAAAACACAAACTCAGCTCATGAGTGGCGCCTAGCGTATGGCAGGCCGGATGTACAGCCCGAGAGGGAGCTCCTGGGCCACTGAAACAAGGGCGAATGGGAGGCGTTCCTTCAGGCTTTTGTCTCTGGATGTTGTGTCCGGGATAGCCGTGGATTGGAAAGGTGGCCTCAGGGACTATGGACGACTATCCCTCTCTGGGGATTTGTCCCAGCTCCCAAGAGTTTGGGGTCATTTTCTGGTAAGGGTGGAGTCGTGTTTTCTGACTCATGTGTCTCTCCAAGAAAGGGATTCCAGAGCAGAGCCCCAGGTACGGGCTGGGCGACTGGAAAACTCAAACACTGGTGAGGATTGTGTGTATGGGGGCTTGGAAAGCAAGCATGAGCGGGGCCTCATGGGCCACACTGGTTTCAACTACACTTAACATTGGACAACATGCCAACCACAAGGTTTCTTGCCCTGGGGAAGGAATTCTGATTTCTGCATTAGGTTCAGGCCTGGGCAGTGAATAGAGATAAGGTCTAGGTTCTGAAGCCTGAAAACCGAGGTGGAAAGAGATGACGTCCTAAGGCCTTGGCGGCTCGATGTGCTCAGTGTGCGGCCAGCTGTCTTGGTGCGGCCAGGAGGTCTAGGCTCAGGCAGTGTCAGAAAGGGCATTAGTGCCCTGGTCAGCCTATGTATTTGGGGTACAGCCAAGGTAGGCGCAGGCTGATCCTCACTTGGGTTTACTTGGTAGCCCCAGAGGGCAATGTTTTTCTTCTGGAGCGCAGGCAGAGTGCTGCTTTGTAGTTCTGGATTGCCAAAATGGAGGGCTTCTGGGTCAGTAGTCTGAGGACAGAAGTCTGAGAACACTAGCTAGGCTTCGGTTTCTGTGTGAGGACATGGCAGGCACAATCTACAGAACTGAATAGAGATCTCGTGCATCTGAAGTCAGGGCGAGGATCAGACGATCGCTCAGGTTGGAGTTTCTGACGCTGATAGCCCCTTCATAAAGGGAGGCATCACGAGGCCATGGCGGTTTTCCCACAATGGGAATTGTGAGAAGCTCCAAACTGCAAAGGGTCTTCTGCAGGACAATTGAGACCTGTTGTTGGCTCCAAGCCAATGATTCTGAGCAGGGTTCTAAGGATGGATGGCTGGGTAGCCCACCTAGCATTCCAATTGTCTCCTAGCATCAAGACAGGTTAGTTCTGCTGGATCTAGGGGAGAAACCGAGGAGGCTGAGTTGAAATGGACTCTCCTGTGGATGGGTCCTAATGTGCTTTTGTGTCTATGGAACCTTGGAAAGAGCAGTGGCACTGGGGCCCTGAAGCGTTCTCCTAAACAGAGCCTTTGAAAACAGCTCCAACGTGCAAGTTTCCCATGTGTAGATGAGATGTTTTCTGATGGGTGAGTCAAGAAACAGCCATTGCTGGTTTTGAAATCCAGGCCTCTGAGGAGAGATGCCTGGAAACCAAAGCAATGGATATGATTAGTGACTAGGGGTCTGTTCTTTGCTTTTTACCTCTGGGGACATCTGTCTATGGGTCTGAGTACAGGTAGGTGCTCAGATGGGCTCAGATTGCCCCTGTTTTACCTGGGAAGCCACCACTAATTAAATGGATCAGGGACTTTGGAGGTTTATCCTATTAGAAGGGTTGTGGCCATTGGAATGGGCAAACACAATTCCCTTGGAGAGGGCAAGTACAGTCCTCAGGTTTGGCTCCAGGGGCCTAAGACTGTAGGTTGTGTAGGCCAGGACTGTTTGGACAGTTGTCTGAAAACACAAACTTGGCTTATGTTTCAGGTCATAGGTATGGCCGGACTTATATACAGACCATGAGGAGAACATTTCGGGATTTGAGAAAAGGGCGAGTGTGAGGCTCTTGCTCAAGTTTTTGTCTCTGGATATCTTGTCACTCATGGTCGTGAAATTTTTGGGTGACTTCATGGGAAATGGACGAGTCTTACTCCCTGGTGGTTTGGCCCAGTCCAAAGCGTTTGGGGTCACTCTGTGGGATAGATGAAGTCCGTTTTTTTTTTTTTTTTTTTGATGTTGTTTTCTTTTTAACCTCAGGTGTCCCACCAAATGAGGGATCCAGAGTAGAGCCCTGGGGGGGGGGGGTTGACTGGACAATCAGAAATCTGGTTAAAAATTGGGACCTAGGGACATATCAAGCCCATTATGACATCTAATGGTCCAGTCACTGAGAGGACTTACTAGAGGACAGGACTCATGCTGAGGGTCACAATGCGTGTTTATGCCCTTGTCGCACTCAAGAATGGGCGGGGCCTCAGGGTGAATGCTGGTTTCTTCTACACTGAACGTTGGACGACGTGCCAAACACAAGGTTTCTTACCATGGGTAAGGAGGTGTTCTGATTTCTGCATCACACTCACCCCTGGGCAGTGATTGGAGATAATATCTCGTTTCTGAGGCCTGAAAACTGAGGTAGGGAAGAGATGATGACCTACGGCCTTGGCGGGTCTTATGTGCTCAGTTTGCGGTCTACTTTCTGGGAGTTGGTCGGGAAGTCCGGGCTCAGGTTGTGTCCGACAGTGCATTAGTTCCCAGGTTAGACTATATAATTTGGGTGAAGTCGAGTGCTGTGGAGGTTTATCCTCATTGAAGGTGCCTGGGCAGCTCATGAGGCAATAATTTTTTTCTAGAGGGCAGGCAGAGTGCTGCATTGTGGGTCCGGAATTGCCAAACTTGAGGGCTTCGGGGCCAGGAGGGTGAGGACGGCAGTCTGAGAAGACTAGCTAGACTTGGTTTCAGGGCTAGGGCACGGCAGGTACCCCCTGCAGATCTGAACCAATACTCATGCATCTGAAGTCAGGGCGAGGATCAGACGTTGGCTCAGGTTGGAGTTTCTGTGCATGATGGCCGCTTCATGAAGGGAGCGGAATCTCGAGGCCATTGAGATTTTCCCACGTTGGGAGTTGTGGGATGCCACCTTCAAGGATACCTTCTGCGGGACAATTGAGGCCTGTTGGACAGCTCCAGGACATCCCATATGGAATGACTCCAGAGCACCGTTCGAGGCGGATGCCTGGGAAGCCCGCCTCGCATTCCAATTGTCTCCTAGCAACAAGACAATTTAGATCTGATGGCTCTGCGGAGCAACCGGGGTGGCTGAGTTGAAATGGACTTTCCTGAGGATGGGTCCTAATGTGTTTTTGTGTCCATGATGGCCCTGGAATGGGGCGGTGGCACCGGGACCCTGAAGTACTCTCCTATGCTTTGGACATGGCTCCCATGCATAGGTTTCCTTGTGGAGACGAGATGAGTTCTGCTGGGTGCCTCAGCAAAACCCTTATGCTCGTATTGGAATCAGGCTTTTGAGGAGACATGCCTGTAAAACAAGGCAATGGATCCTATTATGGCCTAGTGTCCTGTCTGGTTCATTCTTCTCCTCTGGGGACATCCATTTATGGTATGAGTGGAGGTAGATTATCAGCTGGTGTCAGACAGCCCTTGTTATTTCCGGGCGACCTACGCTATTGGGATGGCCTCAGGGTCTTTGGAGGTTTCTCCTAATTTGTTCGATTTTGGACAATGGAATGGGCAGAATTCCCATGGATTGGTAGGCACAGTCCTAATGTGTGGCTCCAGGGGCCCCAGACTAGAGGATGTGTGGCCCAGGACTTTGAGGACAGAAGTCTGAAAACACAAACTCATCCTAGTTTTGGGGACATAGGTATGGCAGGCCCGATCTACAAACCATGAGAAGAACTCTTCAGGATATGAAGAAAGTGCGAGTCTGAGGTGTTTGCTCAGGTTTGTGTCTCTGGATTTTGTATCAGCGATGGCACAATCTACAGACCTGAATCGAGATCAGGTGCATCTGAAGTCAGGGCGAGGATCAGATGATCGCTCAAGTTGGTGTTTCTGTCCCTGATGGGCCCTTCACGAAGGGGCGGCATCACGAGGTCATGGGGATTTTCCCACGATGGGATTTGTGAGAAGCTCCAAACTGCAAAGTGTCTTCTGCAGGACAATTGAGACCTGTTGTTTGGCTCCAGGCCAATGATTCTGAGCAGGGTTCTAAGGATGAATGGCTGGGTAGCCCACCTCACATTCCAATTGTCTCCTAGAAACAAGATAGGTTAGATCTGCTGGATCTGGGGGAGCAACCGAGGAGGGTGAGTTGAAATGGACTCCCCTATGGATGGGTCCTAATGTGCTTTTGTTTCTATGGAGACCTTGGAATGAAGCCGTGGCTCTGGGGACCTGAAGGGTTCTCCTAAACAGAGGCTTTGACACAGCTCCAACGTGCAAGTTTCCCATGTTTAGATGAGATATTTTCTGATGGGTGAGTCAAGAAACAGCCATATGCTGGTTTTGAAATCCAGGCCTCTGAGGAGAGATGCCTGGAAACCAAAGCAATGGATATGATTAGTGCCTAGGGGCCTGTTCTTTCCTTTTTACCTCTGGGGACATCTGTCTATGGGTCTGAGTACAGGTAGGTGCTCAGAAGGGATCAGATTGCCCCTGTTTTACCTGGGAAGCCACCAATAATGAGATGGATCAGGGACTTTGGATGTTTATCCTATTAGAAGGGATGTGGCCATTGGAATGGGCACACACAATTCCCTTGGAGAGGGCAAGTACAGTCCTCAGGTTTGGCTCCAGGGGCCTGAGCCTGTAGGTTGAGTAGGCCAGGGCTGTTTGGACAGTTGTCTGAAAACACAAACTTGGCTTATGTTTCAGGTCATAGGTATGGCAGGACTTATCTACAGACCATGAGGAGAACTTTTTGGGATTTGAGAAAAGTGCGAGTGTGAGGCTCTTGCTCAAGATTTTGTCTCTGGATATCATGTCACTCATGGTCGTGAAATTTCTGGGTGACATCATGGGAAATGGACGTGTCTTACTCCCTGGTGGTTTGGCCCAGTCCAAAGCGTTTGGGGTCACTCTGTGGAATGGAAGAAGTCCGGTTTTTTTTTTTTTTTTTTGATGTTGTTTTGTTTTTAACCTCAGGTGTCCCACCAAATGAGGGATTCCAGAGTAAAGCCCTAGGCGGGGGTGACTGGACAATCAGAAATCTCGTTAAAAATTGGGGCCTAGTGTCATACCAAACCCATTATGACAACTAATGGTCCAGTCACTGAGAGGACTTACTAGAAGAAAGGACCCATGCTGAGGGTCAAAATGAGTGTTTATACCCTTGTCATACTCAAGAATGGGCGGGGCCTCAGGGTGAATGCTGGTTTCTCCTACACTGTACGTTGCACGACGTGCCAACCACAAGGTTTCTTACCATGTGTAAGGAGGTGTTCTGATTTCTGCATCACACTCACCCCTGGGCAGTGATTGGAGATAATGTCTCGGTTCTGAGGCCTGAAAACTGAGATAGCGAAGAGATGATAACCTAAGGCCATGGTGGGTCTTATGTGCTCAGTGTGCGGTCAGCTTTCCGGGTGTTGATCAGGAGGTCCGGGCTCAGGTTTTGTCCGACAGTGCATTAGTGCTCAGGTTAGACTATATAATTTGGGTGAAGTAGAGTGCTGTGGAGGTTTATCCTCATTGAAGGTGCCTGGGCAGCTCATGAGGCAATAATTTTTTTCTAGAGGGCAGGCAGATTGCTGCACTGTGGGTCTGGAATTGCCAAACTTGAAGGCTTCAGGGCCAGGAATGTGAGGACCGAAGTCTGAGAAGACAAGCAAGACTTGGGTTTCAGGGCGAGGACACGGCAGGTACCCCCTGCAGATCTGAACCAATACTCATGCATCTGAATTCAGGGCGAGGATCAGACGTTGGCTCAGGTTGGAGTTTCCGTGCATGACGGCCGCTTCATGAGGGAGCGGAATCTCGAGGCCATTGAGTTTTTCCCACGTTGGGAGTTGTGGGATGCCCCCTTCAAGGATTCCTTCTGCGCGACAATTGAGACGTGTTGGACAGCTCCAGGACATCCCATATGGAATGACTCCAGAGCACCGTTCGAGTTGGATGCCTGGGAAGCCCGCATCGCATTCCAATTGTCTCCTAGCAACAAGACAGTTTAGATCTGATGGCTCTGCGGGAGCAACCGGGGTGGCTGAGTTGAAATGGACTTTCCTGAGGATGGGTCCTAATGTGTTTTAGTGTCCATGAGGGCCTTGGAATGGGGCGGTGGCACCGGGACCCTGAAGTACTCTCCTATGCTTTGGACATGGCTCCCATGCACAGGTTTCCTTGAGGAGACGAGATGAGTTCTGCTGGGTGCCTCAGCAAAACCCCGATGCTCGTATTGGAATCAGGCTTTTGAGGAGACATGCCTGTAAACCAAGGCAATGGATCCTATTATGTCCTAGGGTCCTGTCTGGTTCAATCTTCTCCTTGGGGACATCCATTTATGATATGAGTGGAGGTAGATTATCAGTTGGTGTCAGACAGCCCTTGTTTGTTCAAGGCGACCTACACTATTGGGATGGCCTCAGGGACTTTGGAGGTTTCTCCTATTTTGTACGATTTTGGACAATGGAATGGGCAGAATTCCCATGGATTGGTAGGCACAGTCCTAATGTGTGGCTCCAGGGGCCTCAGTCTGGAGGGTTTGTGGCCCTGGACTTTGAGGACAGAAGTCGGAAAACACAAACTCAGCTTAGGTATGGACGTAGGTATGGCAGGCTCGATCTACAAACCATGAGAAGAACTCTTAAGGATATGAAGAAAGTGCGAGTCTGAGGCACTTGCGCAGGTTTTGTCTCTGGATTTTGTATCAGCGATGGCACAATCTACAAAACTGAATCGAGATCTTGTGCATCTAAAGTCAGGGCGAAGATCAGACGTTCGCTCAAGTTGGTGTTTCTGTTCCTGATGGCCCCTTCACGAAGGGGCGGCATCACGAGGCCATGGGGGTTTTCCCACGATGAAATTTGTGAGAAACTCCAAACTGCAAAGTGTCTTCTGAAGGACAATTGAGACCTGTTGTTTGGCTCCAGGCCAATGATTTGAGCAGGGTTCTAAGGATGCATGGCTGGGTAGCCCACCTCACATTCCAATTGTCTCCTAGAAACAAGACACGTTAGATCTGCTGGATCTGGGGGAGCAACCGAGGAGGCTGAGTTGAAATGGACTCTCCTTTGGATGGGTCCTAATGTGCTTTTGTGTCGATGGAGACCTTGGAATGAAGCGGGGGCACTGGGGCCCTGAAGGGTTCTCCTAAACAGAGGCTTTGACACAGCTCCAACGTGCAAGTTTCCCATGTTTAGATGAGATATTTTCTGATGGGTGAGTCAAGAAACAGCCATATGCTGGTTTTGAAATCCAGGCCTCTGAGGAGAGATGCCTGGAAACCAAAGCAATGGATATGATTAGTGTCTAGGGGCCTGTTCTTTCCTTTTTACCTCTGGGGACATCTGTCTATGGGTCTGAGTGCAGGTAGGTACTCAGATGGGCTCAGATTGCCCCCTGTTTTACCTGGGAAGCCACCACTAATGAGATGGATCAGGGACTTTGGAGGTTTATCCTATTAGAAGGGATGTGGCCATTGGAATGGGCACACACAATTCCCTTGGATTGGGCAAGTACAGTCCTCAGGTTTGGCTCCAGGGGCCTGAGACTGTAGGTTGTGTAGGCCAGGGCTGTTTGGACAGTTGTCTGAAAACACAAACTTGGCTTATGTTTCAGGTCATAGGTATGGCAGGACTTATCTACAGAACATGAGGAGAACTTTTCGGGATTTGAGAGAATCGCGAATGTGAGGCTCTTGCTCAAGTTTTTGTATCTGGATATCGTGTCACTCACGGTCGTGAAATTTCTGGGTGACTTCATGGCAAATGGACGAGTCTTACTCCCTGGTGGTTTGGCCCAGTCCAAAGCGTTTGGGGTCACTCTGTGGGATGGAATAAGTCCGTTTTTTTTTTTTTTTGATGTTGTTTTCTTTTTAACCTCAGGTGTCTCACCAAATGAGGGATTCCAGAGTAGAGCCCTGGGGGGGGGGGTGACTGGACAATCAGAAATCTGGTTAAAAATTGGGGCCTAGGGACATATCAAGCCCATTATGACTTCTAATGGTCCAGTCACTGAGAGGACTTACTAGAGGACAGGACTCATGCTGAGGGTCACAATGCGTGTTTATGCCCTAGTCGCACTCAAGAATGAGCGGGGCCTCAGGGTGAATGCTGGTCTCTCCTACACACTGAACGTTGGACGAAGTGCCACAAGGTTTCCTACAATGGGTAAGGAGGTGTTCTGATTTCTGCATCACACTCACCCCTGGGCAGGCCTCGGTTCTGAGGCCTGAAAACTGAGGTAGGGAAGAGATGATGACCTAAGGCCATGGCGGGTCTTATGTGCTCAGTGTGCGGTCTGTTTTCTGGGTGTTGGTCAGGAAGTCCGGGTTCAGGTAGTGTCCGACAGTGCATTAGTGCCCAGGTTAGACTATATAATTTGGGTGAAGTCGAGTGCTGTGGAGGTTTATCCTCATTGAAGGTGCCTGGGCAGCTCATGAGGCAATAATTTTTTTCAAGAGGGCAGGCAGAGTGCTGCATTGTCGGTCCGGAATTGCCAAAATTGAGGGCTTCCGTGCCAGGAGTGTGAGGACGGAAGTCTGAGAAGACAAGCTAGACTTGGGTTTCAGGGCGAGGGCACGGCAGGTACCCCCTGCAGATCTGAAACAATACGCATGCATCTGAAGTCAGGGCGAGGATCAGACGTTGGCTCAGGTTGGAGTTTCCGTGCATGAAGGCCGCTTCATGAAGGGAGCGGAATCTCGAGGCCATTGAGTTTTTCCCACGTTGGGAGTTGTGGGATGCCCCCTTCTAGGATTCCTTCTGCGCGACAATTGAGACCTGTTGGACAGCTCCAGGACATCCCATATGGAATGACTCCAGAGCACAGTTCGAGGATGGATGCCTGGGAAGCCCGCCTCGCATTCCAATTGTCTCCTAGCAACAAGACAGTTTAGATCTGATCCCTCTGCGGGAGCAACCGGGGTGTCTGAGTTGATATGGACTTTCCTGATGATGGGTCCTAATGTGTTTTTGTGTCCATGAGGGCCTTGGAATGGGGCGGTGGCACTGGGACCCTGAACTACTCTCCTATGCTTTGGACATGGCTCCCATGCATAGGTTTCCTTGTGGAGACGAGATGAGTTCTGCTGGGTGCCTCAGCAAAACCCCTATGCTCGTATTGGAATCAGGCTTTTGAGGAGACATGCCTGTAAAACAAGGCAATGGATCCTATTATGGTCTAGGGTCCTGTCTGGTTCAATCTTCTCCTTGGGGACATCCATTAATGGTATGAGTGGAAGTAGATTATGAGCTGGTGTCAGACAGTCCTTGTTTGTTCCGGGCGACCTACACCATTGGGATGGCCTCAGGGACTTTGGAGGTTTCTCCTAATTTGTACGATATTGGACATTGGAATGGGCAGAATTCCCATGAATGGTAGGCACAGTCCTAATGTGTGGCTCCAGGGGCCGCAGCCTTGAGGGTGTGTGGCCCTGGACTTTGAGGACAGAAGTCTGAAAACACAAACTCAGCTTAGGTATGGGGACATAGGTATGGCAGGCCCGATCTACAAACCATGAGAAGAACTCTTCAGGATATGAAGAAAGTGCGAGTCTGAGGCGCTTGCTCAGCTTTTTGTCTCTGGATTATATATCAGCGATGGAACAATCTACAGACATGAATCGAGATCTCGTGCATCTGAAACCAGGGCGAGGATCAGACGATCGCTCAAGTTGGTGTTTCTGTCCCTGATGGCCCCTTCACAAAGGGGCGGCATCACGAGGCCATGGGTGTTTTCCCACGATGGGATTTGTGAGAAGCTCCAAACTGCAAAGTGTCTTCTGCAGGACAATTGAGACCTGTTGTTTGGCTCCAGGCCAATGATTCTGAGCAGGGTTCTAAGGATGCATGGCTGGGTAGCCCACCTCACATTCCAATTGTCTCCTAGAAACAAGACAGGTTAGATCTGCTGGATCTGGGGGAGCAACCGAGGAGTCTGAGTTGAAATGGACTCTCCTATGGATGGGTCCTAATGTGCTTTTGTGTCGATGGAGACCTTGGAATGAAGCGGTGGCACTGGGGCCCTGAAGGGTTCTCCTAAACAGAGGGTTTGACACAGCTTCAACGTACAAGTTTCCCAAATGTAGATGAGATTTTTTCTGATGGGTGAGTCAAGAAACAGCCATATGCTGGTTTTGAAATCCAGGCCTCTGAGGAGAGATGCCTGGAAACCAAAGCAATGGATATGATTAGTGCCTAGGGGCCTGTTCTTTCCTTTTTACCTCTGGGGACATCTGTCTATGGGTCTGAGTACAGGTAGGAGCTCAGATGGGCTCAGATTGCCCCTGTTTTACCTGGGAAGCCACCACTAATGAGATGGATCAGGGACGTTGGATGTTTATCCTATTAGAAGGGATGTGGCCATTGGAATGGGCACACACAATTCCCTTGGAGAGGGCAAGTATATTTTTCAGGTTTGGCTTCAAGGGCCTAAGCTGTAGGTTGTGAAGTCCAGGGCTGTTTGGACAGTTGTCTGAAAATACAAACTTGGCTTATGTTTCAGGTCATAGGTATGGCAGGACTTATCTACAGACCATGAGGAGAACTTTTCGGGATTTGAGAAAAGGGCGAGTGTGAGGCTCTTGCTCAAGTTTTTGTCTCTGGATATCGTGTCACTCATGGTTGTGAAATTTCTGGGTGACTTCATGGGAAATGGACGAGTCTTACTCCCTGGTGGTTTGGACCAGTCCAAAGCGTTTGGGGTCACTCTGTGGGATGGAAGAAGTCCGTTGTTTTTTTTTTTTTGATGTTGTTTTCTTTTTAACCTCAGGTGTCCCCCCAAATGAGGGATTCCAGAGTAGAGCCCTGGGGGTGGTGGGTGACTGGACAATCAGAAATCTGGTTAAAAATTGTGGCCTAGGGACATATCAAGCCCATTATGACATCTAATGGTCCAGTCACTGAGAGGACTTACTAGAGGACAGGACTCATGCTGAGGGTCACAATGCGTGTTTATGCCCTTGTAGCACTCAAGAATGGGCGGGGCCTCAGGGTGAATGCTGGTTTCTCCTACACTGAACGTTGGACGACGTGCCAACCACAAGGTTTCTTACCATGGGTAAGGAGGTGTTCTGATTTCTGCATCACACTCACCCCTGGGCAGTGATTGGAGATAATTTCTCGGTTCTGAGGCCTGAAAACTGAGGTAGGGAAGAGAGGATGACCTAAGGCCATGGCGGTCTTATTTGCACAGTGTGCGGTCTGCTTTCCTGGTGTTTTTCAGGAGGTCCGGGCTCAGGTTGTGTCCGACAGTGCATTAGTTCCCAGGTTAGACTATTAATTTGGGTGAAGTCGAGTGCTGTGGAGGTTTATCCTCATTGAAGGTGCCTGGGCAGCTCATGAGGCAATAATTTTTTTTCAGAGGGCAGGCAGAGTGCTGCATTGTGTGTCCAGAATTGCCAAACATGAGGGCTTCGGGGCCAGGAGTGTGAGGACGGAAGTCTGAGAAGACAAGCTAGACTTGGGTTTCAGGGCGAGGGCACGGCAGGTACCCCCTGCAGTACTGAACCAATACACATGCGTCTGAAATCAGGGCGAGGATCAGACGTTGGCTCAGGTTGTAGTTTCCGTGCATGACGGCCGCTCATGAAGGGAGCGGAATCTCGAGGCCACTGAAGTTTTCCCACGTTGGGAGTTGTGGGATGCCCCCTTCAAGGATTCCTTCTGCGGGACAATTGAGACCTTTTGGACAGCTCCAGGACATCCCATATGGAATGACTCCAGAGCACCGTTCGAGGATGGATGCCTGGGAAGCCCACCTCGCATTCCGATTGTCTCCTAGTAACAAGACAGTTTAGATCTGACGGCTCTGCGGGAGCATCGGGGGTGGCTGAGTTGAAATGAACTTTCCTGAGGATCGGTCGTAATGTGTTTTTGTGTCCATGAGGGCCTTGGAATGGGCGGTGGCACCGGGACCATGAAGTACTCTCCTATGCTTTGGACATGGCTCCCATGCATAGGTTTCCTTGTGGAGACGAGATGAGTTCTGCTGGGTGCCTCAGCAAAACCCCTATGCTCGTATTGGAATCAGGCTTTTGAGGAGACATGTCTGTAAAACAAGGCAATGGATCCTATTATGGCCTACGGTCCTGTCTGGTTCAATCATTTCCTTGGGGACATCCATTTATGGTATGAGTGGAGGTCGATTATCAGCTGGTGTCAGACAGCCCTTGTTTGTTCCGGGCGACCTACACTATTGGGATGGCCTCAGGGACTTTGGAGGTTTCTCCTAATTTGTACGATTTAGACAATGGAATGGGCAGAATTCCCATGGATTGTTAGGCACAGTCCTAATGTGTGGCTCCAGGGGCCCCAGCCTGGAGGGTGTGTGGCCCAGGACTTTGAGGACAGAAGTCTGAAAACACAAACTCAGCTTAGGTTTGGGGACGTAGGTATGGCAGGCCTGAGCTACAAACCTTGAGAAGAACTCTTCAGGATATGAAGAAAGTGCGAGTCTGAGGCGCTTGCTCAGGTTTTTGTCTCTGGATTTTGTATCAGCGACGGCACAATCTACAGACGTGAATCGAGATCTCGTGCATCTGAAGTCAGGGCGAGGATCAGACGATCGCTGAAGTTTGTGTTTCTGTCCCTGATGGCCCCTTCACGAAGGGGCGGCATCACGAGGCCATGGGGGTTTTCCCACGATGGGAGTTGTGAGAAGCTCCAAACTGCAAAGTGTCTTCTGAGGACATTTGAGTCCTTTTTTTTCCCTCCAGGCCAATGATTCTGAGCAGGGTTCTAAGGATGCATGGCTGGGTAGCCCACCTCGCATTCCTATTGTCTCCTAGAAACAAGACAGGTTATCTGCTGGATCGGGGGAGCAACCGAGGAGGCTGAGTTGAAATGGAATCTCCTTTGGATGGGTCCTAATGTGCTTTTGTGTCTATGGAGACCTTAAAATGAAGCGGGGGCACTGGGGCCCTGAAGGGTTCTTCTAAACAGAGGCTTTGACACAGCTCCAACGTGCAAGTTTCCCAAGGGTAGATGAGATGTTTTCTGATGGGTGACTCAAGAAAGAGCTATATGCTGGTTTTGAAATCCAGGCCTCTGAGGAGAGATGCCTGGAAACCAAAGCAATGGATATGATTAGTGCCTAGGGGCCTGTTCTTTCCTTTTTACCTCTGGGGACATCTGTCTATTGGTCTGAGTACAGGTAGGTGCTCAGATGGGCTCAGATTGCCCCTGTTTTACCTGGGAAGCCACCACTATTGAGATGGATCAGGGACTTTGGAGATTTATCCTATTAGAAGGGATGTGGCTATTGGAATGGGCACACACAATTCCCTTGGAGAGGGCAAGTACAGTCCTCAGGTTTGGCTCCAGTGGCCTGAGCCTGTAGGTTGTGTAGGCCAGGGCTGTTTGGAGAGTTGTCTTAAACAACAAACTTGGCTTATGTTTCAGGTCATAGGTATGGCAGGACTTAAACTACAGACAATGAGGAGAACTTTTCGGGATTTGAGAAAAGGGCGAGTGTGAGGCTCTTGCTCAAGTTTTTGTCTCTGGATATCGTGTCACTCATGGTCGTGAAATTTCTGGGTGACTTCATTGGAAATGGACGAGTCTTACTCCCTGGTGGTTTGGACCAGTCCAAAGCGTTTGGGGTCACTCTGTGAGATGGAAGAAGTCCGTTTTTTTTTTTTGATGTTGTTTTCTTTTTAACCTCAGGTGTCTCACCTAATGAGGGATTCCAGAGTAGAGCCCTGGGGGGGGGGTGACTGGACAATCAGAAATCTGGTTAAAAATTGGGGCTTAGGGACATATCAAGCCCATTATGACATCTAATGGTCCAGTCACTGAGAGGACTTACTAGAGGACAGGACTCATGCTGAGGGTCACAATGCGTGTTTATGCCCTTGTCGCACTCAAGAATGGGCGGGGCCTCAGGGTGAATGCTGGTTTCTCCTACACTGAACGTTGGACGACGTGCCAACCACAAGGTTTCTTACCATGGGTAAGGAGGTGTTCTGATTTCTGCATCACACTCACCTCTGGGCAGTGATTGAAAATAATGTCTCGGTTCTGAGGCCTGAAAACTGAGGTAAGGAAGAGATGATGACCTAAGGCCATGGCGGGTCTTATGTGCTCAGTGTGCGGTCTAGTCAGGAGGTCCGGGCTCAGGTTGTGTCCGACAGTGCATTAGTGCCCAGGTTAGACTATATAATTTGGGATAAGTCGAGTGCTGTGGAGGTATATCCTCATTGAAGGTGCTTGGCCAGCTCTTGAGGCAATCATTTTTTTCTAGAGGGCAGGCAGAGTGCTGCATTGTGGGTCCGGAATTGCCAAACTTTTGGGCTTATATCAACGATGGCCGTGGAATGTGGGGAGGTTTCATGGGCCATGCACGAATCTTCCTCTCTGTGTATTTGGCCCGGTCCAAATTATTTTTCGTCTATCTGTGGGTTGGGAGGTCTCCGTTCAGGTTTATTACCTCAGGTGTCCGAACAAAAGTGGAATTCCAAAGCAGAGCCCTGGGGAAGAGTGAAGGGACAACCCAAACTATGGTTAAAAATTGGGGCCTAGCGGCATGGCAGGCCCAATAAGCTGTCTCTTCATCCAGCCACTGAGAGGCATTACTTGAGGATTGGGCTCAGGCTGAGGGTCAAATGTGTGTTTGTGACAATTGTGGCCCTCGAGCATGGGCGGGGCCTCATGGGCCTCCCTGGTTACAACTACACTGGACCTTGGACAACATGCCAATCACAAGGTCTCTTGCCCTGCGAAAGTGTTCTGATTTCTGCATCATTTTCAATCTTGAGCAGTGATTGGACATAAGGTCTAGGTTCTGAAGCCTGAAAAATCGCATTTGGGAAGAGATGACGATCTAATGCGATGGCGCATCTGATATGCACAGTGTGCGGTCAGTTGCCTGGGTGTTGGTCAGGAGGTTCTGGCTCAGGTTGTGTCAGACAGTGCACTAGTGCCCAAGTTAGACTATATAATTTGGGTACAGTCGAGTGCCCTGTAGGTTTATCCTCATTTGAGGTGCCTGGGCACCTCATTAGGCAAGATATTTTTTCTAGACGGCAGGCAGAGTGCTGCATTGTGGGTCCGGAATTGCCAAAATGGAGGACTTCTGGGCCAAGAGTTTGAGGACAGAAGTCTGAGAAAACAAGCTAGACTTGGGCTTCAGGCCTAGGGCACGGTAGTTACCCCCTGCAGATCGGAAAAAATATCTCAAGCATCTGAAGTCACGGCGAGGATCAGACGTTGGCTCAGGTTGTAGTTTCTGTGCATGACTGCCCCTTCATGAAAGGAGCGGAATCTCAAGGCCATGGCGCTTTTCCCACGTTGGGAGTTGTGTGATGCCCCCTTCAACGATTCCTTCTGCAGTAAAATCGAGACCTGTTAGGCAGCCCCAGGACATCCCATATGGAATGCCTCCAGAGCACCGTTTGAGGATGGATGCCTGGGAAGCCCGCCTCGCATTCCAATTGTCTCCTAGCAACAATACAGTTGATATCGGATGGCTCTGCGGGAGCTAACGGGGTGGCTGAGTTGAAATGGACTTTCCTGAGGATGGGGCCTAATGTGTGTTTGTGTCCATGAGGGCCTTGGAATGGTGCGGTGGCACCGGGACCCTGAAGTATTCTCCTAAGCTTTTGACAAGGCTCCCATGCACAAGTTTCCTTGTGGAGAGGAGATTTGTTCTGATGGGTGCCTCAGGAAAACCCTTATGCTGGTCTTGGAATCCAGGCTCTTGAGGAGACATGCCTGTAAACCAAAGCAATGGATCCGACTATTGCCTAGGATCATGTCTGGTTCAATCTTATTCTCTGGGGATATCCGTCTATGGAATGAGTGGATGTAGATGCTCACCTGGTGTCAGACCACCTTGTTTGTCCCAGGAGACCTAAACTATTGGTTTTGCCTCGGGGACTTTGGAGAGTTCTCCAAATTTGTAAGATTTTGGACAATGATATGGTCAGAATTCCTATTGATTGGGTAGGCACAGTCCGAATGTGTGGCTCCAGGGGCCCCAGCCTGGAGGGTGTGTGTCCCAGGACTTTGAGGACAGAAGTCTGAAAACACAAACTCACCTTATGTTTGGGGACGTAGGTATGGCAGGCCCAATCTACACACCATGAGCAGAACTCTTCAGGATATGAAGAAAGAGCGAGTCTGAGGCACTTGCTCAGGCTTTTGTCTCTGGATTTTATATCAACGATGGCCGTGGAATGTGGGGAGGCATCATGGGCCATGGACGAATCTTCCTTTCTGTGGATTGGGGCGGTCCCAATTTTTTTCGTCAATCTGTGGGATGGGAGGTCTCCTTTCAGGTTTATTACCTCAGGTGTCCGAACAAAAGAGGAATTCCAAAGCAGAGCCCTGGGGAAGAGTGAAGGGAAAACCCAAACTATTGTTAAAAATTGGGACCTAGGGGCTTGGCAGGCCCAATAAGCTGTCTCTTCATCCAGTCACTGAGCGGCCTTACTTGAGACTGGGCTCAGGCTGAGGGTCAAATGTGTGTTTGTGACAATAGTGGCCCGCGAGCATGGGTGGGGCCTCATGGGCCAAACTGGTTTCAACTACACTGGACCTTGGACAACATGCCAATCACAAGGTCTCTTGCCATGGGGAAGGTGTTCTGATTTCTGCACCATTTTCAATCGTGAGCAGTGATTGGACATAAGGTATAAGTTCTGAAGCCTGAAAAATAGCAGTTGGGAAGAGATGACGACCTAAAGCGATGGCGCGTCTGATATGCTCAGTGTGCGGTCAGCTGCCTGGGTGTTGGTCAGGGGGTTCTGGCTGAGGTTGTGTCAGACAGTGCACTAGTGCCCAAGTTAGACTATATAATTTGGGTACAGTCGAGTTCCCTGTAGGTTTATCCTCATTTGAGGTGCCTGGGCACCTCATTAGGCAAGATATTTTTTCTAGAGGGCAGGCAGAGTGCTCCTTGTGGGTCCGGAATTGTCAAAATGGAGGACTTCCGGGCCAGGAGATTGAGGACAGAAGTCTGAGAACACAAGATAGACTTGGGCTTCAGGCCGAGGGCACGGTAGGTACCCCCTGCAGATCGGAAACAATATCTCAAGCATCTGAAGTCACGGCGAGGATCAGACGTTGGCTCAGGTTGCAGTTTCTGTGCATGACCGCCCCTTCATGAACGGAGCGGAATCTCAAGGCCATGGAGGTTTTCCGACGTGGGAGTGGTGGGATGCCCCCTTCAATGATTCCTTCTGTGTGAAAATTGAGACCTGTTGGGCAGCCCAGGACATCCCATATGGAATGACCAGAGCACCTTTGGAGAATGGATGCCAGGGAAGCCCGCCTCACAATCCAATTGTCTACTAGCCACAATACAGTTGAGATCGGATCCCTCTGCGAGAGCAACCGGGGTGGCTGAGTTGAAATGGACTTTCCTGAGGATGGGCACTAATGTGTGTTTGTGTCCATGAGGGCCTTGAAATGGGGCGGTGGCACTGGGACCCTGAAGTATTCTCCTAAGCTTTTGACATAGTTCCCATGCACAAGTTTCCTTGTGGAGAGGAGATTTGTTCTGATGGGTGCCTCAGGAAACCCATTATGCTGGTATTGGAATCCAGACTTTTGAAGAGACATGCCTGTAAACCAATGCAATGTATTCGATTATGGCCTAGGGTCCTGTCTTGTTCATTCTTCTTGTCTGGGGATATTCATCTATGGAATGAGTGGAGGTAGATGCTCACCTGGTGTCTTACCGCCCTTGTTTGTCCCAGGAGACCTACACTATTGGTTTGGCCTCAGGGACTTTGGAGAGTTCTCCTAATTTGTACGATTTTGGACAATTGAATGGGCAGAATTCCCATGGATTGGGTAGGCACAGTCCTAATGTGTGGCTTCAGAGGCCCCAGCATGAGGGTGTGTGGCCCAGGACTTTGAGGACAGAAGTCTGAAAACACAAACTCAGCTTAGGTTTGGGGATGTAGGTATGGCAGGCCCAATCTACAAATCATGAGAAGAAATCTTCAGGATATGAAGAAAGAGCGAGTCTGAGGCACTTGCTCAGGCTTTTGCATTTGGATTTTATATCAACGATGGCCATGGAATGGGGGAGGACTCATGGGCCATGGACGAATCTTCCTCTCTGTGGATTTGGCCCGATCCCAATTGTTTTTCGTCAATCTGTGGGATGGGATTTCTCCTTTCAGGTTTATTACCTCAGGTGTCTGAACAAAAGAGGAATTCCAAAGCAGAGCCCTGGGGAAGAGTGAAGGGAAAACCCAAACTATGGTTAAAAATTGGGGCCTAGGGGCATGGCAGGCACAATAAGCTGTCTCTTCATCCAGCCACTGAGAGGCCTTACTTGAGGCCTGGGCTCAGGCTGAGGGTCACAGTGTGTGTTTGTGACCAACGTGGCACGCGAGCATGGGCGGGGCCTCATGGGCCACACTGGTTTCAACTACACTGGACCTTGGACAACATGCCAATCACAAGGTCTCTTGCCATGGGGAAGGTGTTTTGATTTCTGCATCATTTTCAACCCTGGGCAGTGTTTGGAGATAAGGTCTAGGTTCTGAAGCCTGAAAAATCGCAGTTGGGAAGAGATGACAATCTAAGGCGATGGCGCATCTGATATGCTCAGTGTGCGGTCAACTGCCTGGGTGTTGGTCAGGAGGTTCTGGCTCAGGTTGTGTCATACAGTGAACTAGTGCCCAAGTTAGACTATATAATTTGGGTACAGTCGAGTGCCCTGTAGGTTTATCCTCATTTGAGGTGCCTGGGCACCTCATTAGGCAAGATATTTTTTCTAGAGGGCAGGCAGAGTGCTGCCTTGTGGGTCCGGAATTGCCAAACTTGAGGGCTTCTGGGACAGGAGTGTGAGGACAGAAGTTTGAGAACACGAGCTAGACTTGAGTTTCAGGCCGAGGGCACGGCTGGTACCCCCTGCAGTCACAACCAGAATCTCAAGCATCTGAAATCACGGCGAGGATCAGTCGTTGGCTCAGGTTGGAGTTTCTGTGCATGACTGCGCCTTCATGAAAGGAGCGGAATCTCAAGGCCATGGAGGTTTCCGACGTTGGGAGTGGTGGGATGCCCCCTTCAATGATTCCTTCTGTGTGACAATTAAGACCTGTTGGGCAGCTCCAGGACATCCCATATGGAATGACTCTAGAGCACCGTTGGAGGATGGATGCCAGGCTTTTCCGCCTCACAATCCAATTGTCTACTAGCCACAATACTGTTGAGATCGGATCCCTCTGCGGGAGCAACCGGGGTGGATGAGTTGAAATGGACTTTCCTGAGGATGGGCCCTAATGTGTGTTTGTGTCCATGAGGACCTTGGAATGGGGCGGTGGCCCCGGGCCCCTGAAGTATTCTCCTAAGCTTTTGACATAGCTCCCATGCACAAGTTTCCTTGTGGAGAGGAGATTTGTTCTGATGGGTGCCTCAGGAAACCCATTATGCTGGTATTGGAATCCAGACTTTTGAAGAGACATGCCTGTAAACCAATGCAATGTATTCGATTATGGCCTAGGGTCCTGTCTTGTTCATTCTCCTTCTCTGGGGATATTCATCTATGGAATGATTGGAGGTAGATGCTCACCTGGTGTCAGACCACCCTTGTTTGTCCCCGGAGACCTACACTAATGGTTTGGCCTCAGGGACTTTGGAGAGTTCTCCTAATTTGTACGATTTTGGACAATTGAATGGGCAGAATTCCCATGGATTGGGTAGGCACAGTCCTAATGTGTGGCTTCAGAGGCCCCAGCATGAGGGTGTGTGGCCCAGGACTTTGAGGACAGAAGTCTGAAAACACAAACTCAGCTTAGGTTTGGGGATGTAGGTATGGCAGGCCCAATCTACAAATCATGAGAAGAAATCTTCAGGATATGAAGAAAGAGCGAGTCTGAGGCACTTGCTCAGGCTTTTGCATTTGGATTTTATATCAACGATGGCCGTGGAATGGGGGAGGACTCATGGGCCATGGACGAATCTTCCTCTCTGTGGATTTGGCCCGATCCCAATTGTTTTTCGTCAATCTGTGGGATGGGATTTCTCCTTTCAGGTTTATTACCTCAGGTGTCTGAACAAAAGAGGAATTCCAAAGCAGAGCCCTGGGGAAGAGTGAAGGGAAAACCCAAACTATGGTTAAAAATTGGGGCCTAGGGGCATGGCAGGCACAATAAGCTGTCTCTTCATCCAGCCACTGAGAGGCCTTACTTGAGGCCTGGGCTCAGGCTGAGGGTCACAGTGTGTGTTTGTGACCAACGTGGCACGTGAGCATGGGCGGGGCCTCATGGGCCACACTGGTTTCAACTACACTGGACCTTGGACAACATGCCAATCACAAGGTCTCTTGCCATGGGGAAGGTGTTTTGATTTCTGCATCATTTTCAACCCTGGGCAGTGTTTGGAGATAAGGTCTAGGTTCTGAAGCCTGAAAAATCGCAGTTGGGAAGAGATGACAATCTAAGGCGATGGCGCATCTGATATGCTCAGTGTGCGGTCAACTGCCTGGGTGTTGGTCAGGAGGTTCTGGCTCAGGTTGTGTCATACAGTGCACTAGTGCCCAAGTTAGACTATATAATTTGGGTACAGTCGAGTGCCCTGTAGGTTTATCCTCATTTGAGGTGCCTGGGCACCTCATTAGGCAAGATATTTTTTCTAGAGGGCAGGCAGAGTGCTGCCTTGTGGGTCCGGAATTGCCAAACTTGAGGGCTTCTGGGACAGGAGTGTGAGGACAGAAGTTTGAGAACACGAGCTAGACTTGAGTTTCAGGCCGAGGGCACGGCTGGTACCCCCTGCAGTCACAACCAAAATCTCAAGCATCTGAAATCACGGCGAGGATCAGTCGTTGGCTCAGGTTGGAGTTTCTGTGCATGACTGCGCCTTCATGAAAGGAGCGGAATCTCAAGGCCATGGAGGTTTCCGACGTTGGGAGTGGTGGGATGCCCCCTTCAATGATTCCTTCTGTGTGACAATTAAGACCTGTTGGGCAGCTCCAGGACATCCCATATGGAATGACTCCAGAGCACCGTTAGAGGATGGATGCCAGGCAAGCCCGCCTCACAATCCAATTGTCTACTAGCCACAATACAGTTGAGATCGGATCCCTCTGCGGGAGCAACCGGGGTGGATGAGTTGAAATGGACTTTCCTGAGGATGGGCCCTAATGTGTGTTTGTGTCCATGAGGACCTTGGAATGGGGCGGTGGCCCCGGGCCCCTGAAGTATTCTCCTAAGCTTTTGACATAGCTCCCATGCACAAGTTTCCTTGTGGAGAGGAGATTTGTTCTGATGGGTGCCTCAGGAAACCCATTATGCTGGTATTGGAATCCAGACTTTTGAAGAGTCATGCCTGTAAACCAATGCAATGTATTCGATTATGGCCTAGGGTCCTGTCTTGTTCATTCTCCTTCTCTGGGGATATTCATCTATGGAATGATTGGAGGTAGATGCTCACCTGGTGTCAGACCACCCTTGTTTGTCCCCGGAGACCTACACTAATGGTTTGGCCTCAGGGACTTTGGAGAGTTCTCCTAATTTGTACGATTTTGGACAATTGAATGGGCAGAATTCCCATGGATTGGGTAGGCACAGTCCTAATGTGTGGCTTCAGAGGCCCCAGCATGAGGGTGTGTGGCCCAGGACTTTGAGGACAGAAGTCTGAAAACACAAACTCAGCTTAGGTTTGGGGATGTAGGTATGGCAGGCCCAATCTACAAATCATGAGAAGAAATCTTCAGGATATGAAGAAAGAGCGAGTCTGAGGCACTTGCTCAGGCTTTTGCATTTGGATTTTATATCAACGATGGCCGTGGAATGGGGGAGGACTCATGGGCCATGGACGAATCTTCCTCTCTGTGGATTTGGCCCGATCCCAATTGTTTTTCGTCAATCTGTGGGATGGGATTTCTCCTTTCAGGTTTATTACCTCAGGTGTCTGAACAAAAGAGGAATTCCAAAGCAGAGCCCTGGGGAAGAGTGAAGGGAAAACCCAAACTATGGTTAAAAATTGGGGCCTAGGGGCATGGCAGGCACAATAAGCTGTCTCTTCATCCAGCCACTGAGAGGCCTTAGTTGAGGCCTGGGCTCAGGCTGAGGGTCACAGTGTGTGTTTGTGACCAACGTGGCACGTGAGCATGGGCGGGGCCTCATGGGCCACACTGGTTTCAACTACACTGGACCTTGGACAACATGCCAATCACAAGGTCTCTTGCCATGGGGAAGGTGTTTTGATTTCTGCATCATTTTCAACCCTGGGCAGTGTTTGGAGATAACGTCTAGGTTCTGAAGCCTGAAAAATCGCAGTTGGGAAGAGATGACAATCTAAGGCGATGGCGCATCTGATATGCTCAGTGTGCGGTCAACTGCCTGGGTGTTGGTCAGGAGGTTCTGGCTCAGGTTGTGTCATACAGTGAACTAGTGCCCAAGTTAGACTATATAATTTGGGTACAGTCGAGTGCCCTGTAGGTTTATCCTCATTTGAGGTGCCTGGGCACCTCATTAGGCAAGATATTTTTTCTAGAGGGCAGGCAGAGTGCTGCCTTGTGGGTCCGGAATTGCCAAACTTGAGGGCTTCTGGGACAGGAGTGTGAGGACAGAAGTTTGAGAACATGAGCTAGACTTGAGTTTCAGGCCGAGGGCACGGCTGGACCCCCTGAAGTCACAACCAAAATCTCAAGCATCTGAAATCACGGCGAGGATCAGTCGTTGGCTCAGGTTGGAGTTTCTGTGCATGACTGCGCCTTCATGAAAGGAGCGGAATCTCAAGGCCATGGAGGTTTCCGACGTTGGGAGTGGTGGGATGCCCCCTTCAATGATTCCTTTTGTGTGACAATTAAGACCTGTTGGGCAGCTCCAGGACATCCCATATGGAATGACTCCAGAGCACCGTTGGAGGATGGATGCCAGGCAAGCCCGCCTCACAATCCAATTGTCTACTAGCCACAATACAGTTGAGATCGGATCCCTCTGCGGGAGCAACCGGGGTGGATGAGTTGAAATGGACTTTCCTGAGGATGGGCCCTAATGTGTGTTTCTGTCCATGAGGACCTTGGAATGGGGTGGTGGCCCCGGGCCCCTGAAGTATTCTCCTAAGCTTTTGACATAGCTCCCATGCACAAGTTTCCTTGTGGAGAGGAGATTTGTTCTGATGGGTGCCTCAGGAAACCCATTATGCTGGAATTGGAATCCAGACTTTTGAAGAGACATGCCTGTAAAACAAAGCAATGTATTCGATTATGGCCTAGGGTCCTGTCTTGTTCATTCTCATTCTCTGGGGATATTCATCTATGGAATGATTGGAGGTAGATGCTCACCTGGTGTCAGACCACCCTTGTTTGTCCCTGGAGACCTACACTATTGGGATTGCCTCGGGGCCTTTGAGAGTTCTCCCAATTTGTAAGATTTTGGACAATTGAATGGGCAGAATACCCATGGATTGGGTAGGCACAGTCCTAATGTGTGGCTTCAGAGGCCCCAGCATGAGGGTGTGTGGCCCAGGACTTTGAGGACAGAAGTCTGAAAACACAAACTCAGCTTAGGTTTGGGGATGTAGGTATGGCAGGCCCAATCTACAAATCATGAGAAGAAATCTTCAGGATATGAAGAAAGAGCGAGTCTGAGGCACTTGCTCAGGCTTTTGCATTTGGATTTTATATCAACGATGGCCGTGGAATGGGGGAGGACTCATGGGCCATGGACGAATCTTCCTCTCTGTGGATTTGGCCCGATCCCAATTGTTTTTCGTCAATCTGTGGGATGGGATTTCTCCTTTCAGGTTTATTACCTCAGGTGTCTGAACAAAAGAGGAATTCCAAAGCAGAGCCCTGGGGAAGAGTGAAGGGAAAACCCAAACTATGGTTAAAAATTGGGGCCTAGGGGCATGGCAGGCACAATAAGCTGTCTCTTCATCCAGCCACTGAGAGGCCTTAGTTGAGGCCTGGGCTCAGGCTGAGGGTCACAGTGTGTGTTTGTGACCAACGTGGCACGTGAGCATGGGCGGGGCCTCATGGGCCACACTGGTTTCAACTACACTGGACCTTGGACAACATGCCAATCACAAGGTCTCTTGCCATGGGGAAGGTGTTTTGATTTCTGCATCATTTTCAACCCTGGGCAGTGTTTGGAGATAAGGTCTAGGTTCTGAAGCCTGAAAAATCGCAGTTGGGAAGAGATGACAATCTAAGGCGATGGCGCATCTGATATGCTCAGTGTGCGGTCAACTGCCTGGGTGTTGGTCAGGAGGTTCTGGCTCAGGTTGTGTCATACAGTGAACTAGTGCCCAAGTTAGACTATATAATTTGGGTACAGTCGAGTGCCCTGTAGGTTTATCCTCATTTGAGGTGCCTGGGCACCTCATTAGGCAAGATATTTTTTCTAGAGGGCAGGCAGAGTGCTGCCTTGTGGGTCCGGAATTGCCAAACTTGAGGGCTTCTGGGACAGGAGTGTGAGGACAGAAGTTTGAGAACATGAGCTAGACTTGAGTTTCAGGCCGAGGGCACGGCTGGACCCCCTGAAGTCACAACCAAAATCTCAAGCATCTGAAATCACGGCGAGGATCAGTCGTTGGCTCAGGTTGGAGTTTCTGTGCATGACTGCGCCTTCATGAAAGGAGCGGAATCTCAAGGCCATGGAGGTTTCCGACGTTGGGAGTGGTGGGATGCCCCCTTCAATGATTCCTTTTGTGTGACAATTAAGACCTGTTGGGCAGCTCCAGGACATCCCATATGGAATGACTCCAGAGCACCGTTGGAGGATGGATGCCAGGCAAGCCCGCCTCACAATCCAATTGTCTACTAGCCACAATACAGTTGAGATCGGATCCCTCTGCGGGAGCAACCGGGGTGGATGAGTTGAAATGGACTTTCCTGAGGATGGGCCCTAATGTGTGTTTCTGTCCATGAGGACCTTGGAATGGGGTGGTGGCCCCGGGCCCCTGAAGTATTCTCCTAAGCTTTTGACATAGCTCCCATGCACAAGTTTCCTTGTGGAGAGGAGATTTGTTCTGATGGGTGCCTCAGGAAACCCATTATGCTGGAATTGGAATCCAGACTTTTGAAGAGACATGCCTGTAAAACAAAGCAATGTATTCGATTATGGCCTAGGGTCCTGTCTTGTTCATTCTCATTCTCTGGGGATATTCATCTATGGAATGATTGGAGGTAGATGCTCACCTGGTGTCAGACCACCCTTGTTTGTCCCTGGAGACCTACACTATTGGGATTGCCTCGGGGCCTTTGAGAGTTCTCCCAATTTGTAAGATTTTGGACAATTGAATGGGCAGAATACCCATGGATTGGGTAGGCACAGTCCGAATGTGTGGCTCCAGGGGCCCCAGCCTGGAGGCTGTGTGGCCCAGGACGTTGAGGACAGAAGTCTGAAAACACAAACTCACCTTATGTTTGGGGACGTAGGTATGGCAGGCCCAATCTACAAACCATGAGAAGAACTCTTCAGGATATGAAGAAAGAGCGAGTCTGAGGCACTTGCTCAGGCTTTTGTCTCTGGATTTTATATCAACGATGGCCGTGGAATGTGGGGAGGCATCATGGGCCATGGACGAATCTTCCTTTCTGTGGATTGGGGCGGTCCCAATTTTTTTCGTCAATCTGTGGGATGGGAGGTCTCCTTTCAGGTTTATTACCTCAGGTGTCCGAACAAAAGAGGAATTCCAAAGCAGAGCCCTGGGGAAGAGTGAATGGAAAACCCAAACTATGGTTAAAAATTGCGGCATAGGGGCTTGGCAGGCCCAATAAGCTGTCTCTTCATCCAGCCACTGAGCGGCCTTACTTGAGACTGGGCTCAGGCTGAGGGTCAAATGTGTGTTTGTGACAATTGTGGCCCGCGAACATGGGTGGGGCCTCATGGGCCAAATTGGTTTCCACTACACTGGACCTTGGACAACATGCCAATCACAAGGTCTCTTGCCATGGGGAAGGTGTTTTGATTTCTGCATCATTTTCAACCCTGGGCAGGGGTTGGAGATAAGGTCTAGGTTCTGAAGCCTGAAAAATCGCAGTTGGGAAGAGATGACGATCTAAGGCGATGGCGCGTCTGATATGCTCAGTGTGCGGTCAACTGCCTGGGTGTTGGTCAGGAGGTTCTGGCTCAGGATGTGTCAGACAGTGCACTAGTGCCCAAGTTAGACTATATAATTTGTGTACAGTCGAGTGCCCTGTAGGTTTATCCTCATTTGAGGTGCCTGGGCACCTCATTAGGCAAGATATTTTTTCTAGAGGGCAGGCTGAGTGCTGCATTGTGGATCCGGAATTGCCAAAATGGAGGATTTCTTGGCCAGGAATGTGAGGACAGAAGTCTGAGAATTCAAGCTAGACTTGGGCTTCAGGCCGAGGGCACGGTAGGTACCCCCTGCAGATCGGAAACAATA
The DNA here is from genome assembly GCF_964662115.1 of Mustela nivalis. Taxonomy (NCBI): domain Eukaryota; kingdom Metazoa; phylum Chordata; class Mammalia; order Carnivora; family Mustelidae; genus Mustela; species Mustela nivalis. The sequence continues at coordinate 246,152 of NW_028136369.1, forward strand.
TCACAAGCATCTGAAGTCATGGCGAGGATCAGACGTTGGCTCAGGTTGTAGTTTCTGTGCATGACTGCCCCTTCATGAAAGAAGTGGAATCTCAAGGCCATGGAGCTTTTCCCACGTTGGGAGTTGTGTGATGCCCCCTTCAAGGATTCCATCTGTTGGACAATTGAGACCTGTTGGGCAGCTCCAGGACATCTAATATGGAATGACTCCAGAGCACCGTTCGAGGATGGATGCCTGGGAAGCCCGCCTCGCATTCCAATTGTCTCCTAGCAACAATACAGTTGAGATCGGATGGCTCTGCGGGAGCAACCGTGGTGGCTGAGTTGAAATGGACTTTCCTGAGGATGGGACCTTAAGTGTGTTTGTGTCCATGAGGGCCTTGGAATGGGGCGGTGGTACCGGGACCCTGAAGTATTCTCCTAAGCTTTTGACATAGCTCCCATGCACAAGTTTCCTTGTGGAGAGGAGATTTGTTCTGATGGGTGCCTCAGGAAAACCCTTATGCTGGTCTTGGAATCCAGGCTCTTGAGGAGACATGCCTGTAAACCAAAGCAATGGATCCGATTATTGCCTAGGACCCTGTCTGGTTCAATCTTCTTCTCTGGGGATATCCGTCTATGGAATGAGTGGAGGTAGATGCTCACCTGGTGTCAGACCACCCTTGTTTGTCCCTGGAGACCTACACTATTGGGATTGCCTCGGGGACCTTGGAGAGTTCTCCCAATTTGTAAGATTTTGGACAATGGAATGGGCAGAATTTCCATGGATTGTGTAGGCACAGTCCGAATGTGTGGCTCCAGGGGCCCCAGCCTGGAGGCTGTGTGGCCCAGGACTTTGAGGACAGAAGTCTGAAAACACAAACTCACCTTATGTTTGGGGACGTAGGTATGGCAGGCCCAATCTACAAATCATGAGAAGAACTCTTCAGGATATGAAGAAAGAGCGAGTCTGAGGCACTTGCTCAGGCTTTTGTCTCTGGGTTTTATATCAATGTTGGCCGTGGAATGTGGGGAGGCATCATGGGCCATGGAAGAATCTACCTCTCTGTGGATTGGCCCGGTCCCAATTATTTTTCGTCAATCTGTGGGATGGGAGGTCTCCTTCAGGTTTATTACCTCAGGTGTCCGAACAAAAGAAGAATTCCAAAGCAGAGCCCTGGGGAAGAGTGAAGGGACAACCCAAACTATGGTTAAAAATTGGGGCCTAGGGTCATGGCAGGCCCCATATGCTGTCTCTTCATCCAGCCACTGAGCGGCCTTACTTGAGGACTGGGCTCAGGCTGAGGGTCAAATGTGTGTTTGTGACAAATGTGGCCCGCGAGCATGGGCGGGGCCTCATGGGCCAAACTGGTTTCCACTACACTGGAACTTGGACAACATGGCAATCACAAGGTCTCTTGCCATGGGGAAGGTGTTCTGATTTCTGCATCATTTTCAATCGTGAGCAGTGATTGGACATAAGGTATAGGTTCTGAAGCCTGAAAAACCGCAGTTGGGAAGAGATGACGACCTAAGGCGATGGCGCGTCTGATATGCTCAGTGTGCGGTCAACTGCCTGGGTGTTGGTCAGGAGGTTCTGACTCAAGTTGTGTCAGACAGTGTATTAGTGCCCAGGTTAGACTATATAATTTGGGTACAGTCGAGTGCCGTGTAGGTTTATCCTCATTTGAGGTGCCTGGGCACCTCATTAGGCAAGATATTTTTTCTAGAGGGCAGGCAGAGTGCTGCATTGTGGGTCCGGAATTGCCAAACTTTTGGGCGTCTGGGCCAGGAGTGTGAGGACAGAAGTCTGAGAACACAAACTACACTTGAGTTTCAGGCCGAGGGCACGGCTTGTACTCCCTGCAGTCGCAATCAAAATCTCAAGCATCTGAAGTCACAGCGAGGATCAGACGTTGGCTCAGGTTGGAGTTTCTCTGCATGACTTCCCTTTCATGAAAGGAGCGGAATCTCAAGGCCATGGAGGTTTTCCGACGTGGGAGTGGTGGGATGCCCCCTTCAATGTTTCCTTCTGTGTGACAATTGAGACCTTTTGGGCAGCTCCAGGACATCTAATATGGAATGACTCCAGAGCACCGTTGGAGGATGGATGCCAGGCAAGCCCGCCTCGCAATCCAATTGTCTACTAGCCACAATACAGTTGAGATCGGATCCCTCTGCGGGAGCAACCGGGGTGGCTGAGTTGAAATGGACTTTCCTGAGGATGGGCCCTAATGTGTGTTTGTGTCCATGAGGGCCTTGAAATGGGGCGGTGGCACTGGGACACTGAAGTATTCTCCTAAGCTTTTGACATAGCTCCCATGCACAAGTTTCCTTGTGGAGAGGAGATTTGTTCTGATGGGTGCCTCAGGAAACCCATTATGCTGGTATTGGAATCCAGATTTTAAAGAGACATGCCTGTAAACCAAAGCAATGTATTCGATTATGGCCTAGGGTCCTGTCTTGTTCATTCTTCTTCTCTGGGGATATTCATCTATGGAATGAGTTGAGGTAGATGCTCACCTGGTGTTAGACCGTCCTTGTTTGTCCCCGGAGACCTACACTATTGGGATGGCCTCGGGGACTTTGGAGAGTTCTCATAATTTGTACGATTTTGGACAATGGAATGGGCAGAATTCCCATGGATTGGGTAGGCACAGTCCTAATGTGTGGCTTCAGGGGCCCCAGCCTGAGAGTGTGTTGCCCAGGACTTTGAGGACAGAAGTCTGAAAACACAAACTCAGCTTAGGTTTGTGGATGTAGGTATGGCAGGCCCAATCTACAAATCATGAGAAGAAATCTTCAGGATATGAAGAAAGAGCGATTCTGAGGCACTTGCTCAGGCTTTTGCATTTGGATTTTATATCAACGATGGCCGTGGAATGTGGGGAGGACTCATGGGCCATGGACGAATATTCCTCTCTGTTGATTTGGCCCGATCCCAATTGTTATACCTCAATCTGTGGGAGGGGAGGTCTCCTTTCAGGTTTATTATCTCAGGTGTCTGAACAAAGAGGAATTCCAAAGCAGAGCCCTGGGGAAGAGTCAAGGGAAAACCCAAACTATGGTTAAAAATTGGGGCCTAGGGGTATGGCAGGCACTATAAGCTGTCTCTTCATCCAGCCACTGAGAGGCTTTACTTGAGGGCTGGGCTCAGGGTGAGGGTCACAGTGTGTGTTTGTGACCAACGTGGCACGCGAGCATGGGCGGGGCCTCATGGGCCACACTGGTTTCAACTAAACTATACCTTGGACAACATGCCAAACACAAGGTCTCTTGCCATGGGGAAGGTCTTCTGATTTCTGCATCATTTTCAACCCTGGGCAGTGGTTGGAGATAAGGTCTAGGTTCCGAAGCTTGAAAAATCGCAGTTGGGAATAGATGACGATCTAAGGCGATGGCGCGTCTGATATGCTCAATGTGCAGTCAACTGCCTGGGTGTTGGTCAGGAGGTTCTGGCTCAGGTTGTGTCAGACAGTGCACTAGTGCCCAAGTTAGACTATATAATTTGGGTACAGTCGAGTGCCCTGTAGGTTTATCCTCATTTGAGGTGCCTGGGCACCTCATTAGGCAAGATATTTTTTCTAGAGGGCAGGCAGTGTGCTGCATTGTGGGTCCGGAATTGCCAAAATGGAGGATCTGGGCCAGGAGTTTGAGGACAGAAGTCTGAGAACACAAGATAGACTTGGGCTTCAGGCCGAGAGCACGGTAGTTACCCCCTGCAGATCGGAAACAATATCTAAGCATCTGAAGTCAGGGCGAGGATGAGACGTTGGCTCAGGTTGTAGTTTCTGTGCATGATTGCCCCTTCAAGAAAGGAGCGGAATCTCAAGGCCATGGAGATTTTCCCACATTGGGAGTTGTGTGATGCCCCCTTCAAGGATTCCTTCTGCGGGACAATTGAGACCTGTTGGGCAGCTCCAGGACATCCCATATGGAATGACTCCAGAGCACCGTTCGAGGATGGATGCCAGGGAAGCCCGCCTCTCTTTCCAATTGTCTCCTAGCTACGATACAGTTGTGATCGGATGGCTCTGCGGAAGCAACCGGGGTGGCTGAGTTGAAATGGACATTCCTGAGGATGGGGCCTAAAGTGTGTTTTGTCCATGAGGGCCTTGGAATGGGGCGGTGGCACCGTAACCCTGAAGTATTCTCCTACGCTTTTGACATAGCTCCCATGCACAAGTTTCCTTGTGGAGAGGAGATTTGTTCTGATGGGTGCCTCAGGAAAAACCCTTATGCTGGTCTTGGAATCCAGGCTCTTGAGGAGACATGCCTGTAAACCAAAGCAATGGATCCGATTATTGCCTAGGATCCTGTCTGGTTCAATCTTCTTCTCTGGGGATATCTGTCTATGGAATGAGTGGAGATAGATGCTCACCTGGTGTCAGACCACCCTTGTTTGTCCCTGGAGACCTACACTATTGGGATGGCCTCGGGGACCTTGGAGAGTTCTCCCAATTTGTAAGATTTTGGACAATGGAATGGGCAGAATTCCCATGGATTGTGAAGGCACAGTCCGAATGTGTGGCTCCAGGGGCCCCAGCCTGGAGGGTGTGTGTCCCAGGACTTTGAGGACAGAAGTCTGAAAACACAAACTCACCTTATGTTTGGGGACGTAGGTATGGCAGGCCCAATCTACACACCATGAGCAGAACTCTTCAGGATATGAAGAAAGAGCGAGTCTGAGGCACTTGCTCAGGCTTTTGTCTCTGGGTTTTATATCAATGATGGCCATGGAATGTGGGGAGGCCTCATGGGCCATGGACGAAACTTCCTCTCTGTGGATTTGACCCGGTCCCAATTATTTTTCGTCAATCTGTGGGATGGGAGGTCTCCTTTCATGTTTATTACCTCAGGTGTCCGTACAAAAGAAGAATTCCAAAGCAGAGCCCTGGGGAAGAGTGAAGGGACAACACAAACTATGGTTAAAAATTGGGGCCTAGGGGCATGGCAGGCCCAATGAGCTGTCTCTTCATCCAGCCACTGAGCGGCCTTAATTGAGGACTGGGCTCAGGCTGAGGGTCAAATGTGTGTTTGTGACAAATGTGGCCCGCGAGCATGGGCGGGGCCTCATGGGCCAAACTGGTTTCCACTACACTGGACCTTGGACAACATGGCAATCACAAGATCTCTTGCCATGGGGAAGGTGTTCTGATTTCTGCATCATTTTCAATCGTGAGCAGTGATTGGACATAAGGTATAGGTTCTGAAGCCTGAAAAATCGCAGTTGGCAAGAGATGACGACCTAAGCCCATGGCGCGTCTGATATGCTCAGTGTGCGGTCAGCTGCCTGGGTTTTGGACAGGAGATTCTGGCTCAGGTTGTGTCAGACAGTGCATTAGTACCCAGGTTAGACTATATAATTTGGGTACAGTCGAGTGCCGTGTAGGTTTATCCTCATTTGAGGTTCCTGGCTCCTCATTAGGCAAGATATTTTTTCTAGAGGGCTGGCAGAGTGCTTCATTGAGGGTCCGGAATTGCCAAACTTTTTGGCTTCTGGGCCAGGAGTGTGAGGACAGAAGTCAGAGAACACAAGCTAGACTTGAGTTTCAGGCCGAGGGAACGGCTGGTACCCCCTGCAGTCGCAACCATATTCTCAAGCATCTGAAGTCACGGCGAGATCAGACGTTGGCTCAGGTTGGAGTTTCTGTGCATGACTGCCCCTGCATGAACGGAGCGGAATCTCAAGGCCATGGAGGTTTTTCGACGTGGGAGTGGCTGGATGCCCCCTTCAATGATTCCTTCTGTGTGACAATTGAGACCTGTTGGGCAGCTCCAGGACATCCCATATGGAATGACCAGAGCACCCTTGGAGAATGGATGCCAAGGAAGCCCGCCTCGCAATCCAATTGTCTACTAGCCACAATACAGTTGAGATCGGATCCCTCTGCGGGAGCAACCGGGGTGGCTGAGTTGAAATGGACTTTCCTGAGGATGGGCCCTAATGTGTGTTTGTGTCCATGAGGGCCTTGAAATGGGGCGGTGGCACTGGGACCCTGAAGTATTCTCCTAAGCTTTTGACATAGCTCCCATGCACAAGTTTCCTTGTGGAGAGGAGATTTGTTCTGATGAGTGCCTCAGGAAACCCATTATGCTGGTATTGGAATCCAGACGTTTGAAGAGACATGTTTGTAAACCAAAGCAATGTATTCAATTATGGCCTAGGGTCCTGTCTTCTTCATTCTTCTTCTCTGGGGATATTCATCTATGGAATGAGTGGAGGTAGATGCTCACCTGGTGTCTTACCTCCCTTGTTTGTCCACGGAGACCTACACTATTGGGATGGACTCGGGGACTTTGGAGAGTTCTCCTAATTTGTACGATTTTGGACAATGGAATGGGCAGAATTCCCATGGATTGGGTAGGCACAGTCCTAATGTGAGGCTTCAGGGGCCCCAGCCTGAGGGTATGTGGCCCAGGACTTTGAGGACAGAAGTCTGAAAGCACAAACTCAGCTTAGGTTTGGGGATGTAGGTATATCAGGCCCAATCTACAAATCATGAGAAGAAATCTTCAGGATATGAAGAAAGAGCGATTCTGAGGAACTTGCTCAGGCTTTTGCATTTGGATTTTATATCAACGATGGCCGTGGAATGTGGGGAGAACTCATGGGCCATGGACGAATCTTCCTCTCTGTGCATTTGGCCCTATCCCAATTGTTTTTCGTCAATCTGTGGGATGGGAGGTCTCCTTTCAGGTTTTTTACCTCAGGTGTCTGAACAAAAGAGGAATTCCAAAGCAGAGCCCTGGGGAAGAGTGAAGGGAAAATCCAAACTATGGTTAAAAATTGGGGCCTAGGGGCAATGCAGGCACAATAAGCTGTCTCTTCATCCAGCCACTGAGAGGCCTTATTTGAGGGCTGGGCTCAGGGTGAGGGTCACAGTGTGTGTTTGTGACCAACGTGGCACGCGAGCATGGGCGGGGCCTCATGGGCCACACTGGTTTCAACTACACTGGACCTTGGCCAACATGCCAATCACAAGGTCTCTTGCCATGGGGAAGGTGTTTTGATTTCTGCATCATTTTCATCCCTGGGCAGTGGTTGGAGATAAGGTCTCGGTTCTGAAGCATGAAAAATCGCAGTTGGGGAGAGATTACGATCTAAGGCCATGGCGGGTTTTATGTGATCAGGGTGCGGTCAGCTTTCTGGGTGTTGGTCAGGAGGTCCGGGCTCAGGTTGTGTTCGACAGTGCATTAGTGCCCAGGTTAGACTATATAATTTGGGTAACGTCGAGTACTGTGTAGGTTTATCCTCATTTAAGGTGCCTGGGCAGCTCATGAGGCAATAATTTTTTTTCTAGAAGGCAGGCAGAGTGCTGCATTGTGGGTCCGGAATAGTCAAACTTGAGGGCTAAGGGGCCAGGAGTGTGAGGACGGAATCTGAGAAGACGAGCTAGACTTGGGCTTCAGGCCGAGGGCACGGCAGGTACTCCCTGCAGATCTGAACCAATATCTCATGCATCTGAAGTCAGGGCGAATCAGACGTTGGCTCAGGTTGGAGTTTCTGTGCATGACGGCCGCTTCATGAAGGGAGCGGAATCTCGGGGCCATTGAGGTTTTCCCACGTTGGGAGTTGTGTGATGCCCCCTTAAAGGATTCCTTCTGCGGGACAATTGAGATTTGTTGGACAGCTCCAGGACATCCCATATGGAATGACTCCAGAGCACCGTTCGCGGATGGATGCCTGGGAAGCCCGCCTCGCATTCCAATTGTCTCCTAGCAACAAGACAGTTTAGATCTGATGGCTCTGCCGGAGCAACCGGCGTGGCTGAGTTGAAATGGACTTTCCTGAGGATGGGTCCTAATATGTTTTTGTGTCCATGATGGCCTTGGAATGGGGCAGTGGCACCGGGACCCTGAGTTACTCTCCTAAGCTTTGGACATGGCTCCCATGCACAGGTTTCCTTGTGGAGACGAGATGAGTTCTGATGGGTGCCTCAGGAAAACCCCTATGCTCGTATTGGAATCAGGCTTTTGAGGACACATGCCTGTAACCCAAAGCAATGGATCCTATTATGGCTTAGGGTCCTGTATGGTTCAACCTTCTTCTCTGAAGACATCCATCTATGGTATTAGTGGAAGTAGATTATCAGCTGGTGTCAGACAGCCCTTGTTTGTTCCGGGAGACCTACACTATTGGGATGGCCTCAGGGACTTTGGAGGTTCCTCCTAATTTGTATGATTTTGGACCATGGAATGGGCAGAATTCCCATGGATTGGTAGGCACAGTACTAATGTGTGTCTCCTGGGGCTCAGCCTGAAGGGTGTGTGGCCCAAGACTTTGAGGACAGAAGTCTGAAAACACAAACTCAGCTTAGGTTTGGGGACGTAGTTATGGTAGGCCCGATCTACAAACCATGAGAAGAACTCTTCAGGATATGAAGAAAGTGCGAGTCTGAGGCGCTTGCTCAGGCTTTTGTCTCTGGATTTTGTATCAGCGATGGCCGTGGAATGTCGGGGAGGCCTCATGGGCCATGGATGAATCTTCCTCTCTGAGGATTTGGCCCGATTCCCAATTGCTTTTCGTCAATCTGTGGGATGGGAGGACTCATTTCAGTTTTGTTACCTCAGGTGACCCACCAAAAGAGGAATTCCAAAGCAAAGCTGTGGGGAAGACTGAAGGGACAACCCGAACTATGGTTAAAAATTGGGGCCTAGGGGCATGGAAGGCCAATATGCTATCTCTTCATCCAGACACTGAGTGGCCTTACTTGAGGACTGGGCTCAGCCTGAGGGTCACAATGTGCGTTTGTGACCAATGTGGCCGGCGAGCATGGGCGGGGCCTCATGGGCCACACTGGTTTCAAATACACTGAACGTTGGACAACATGCCAACCACAAGGTTTCTTGCCATGGGGAAGGAGTTCTGATTTCTGCATCACCTTCAACCCTGGGCAGTGATTGGAGATAAGGTCTAGGTTCTGAAACCTGAAAACCGAGGTTGGGAAAAGATGTCGAACTAAGGCCACGGCGGCGCGATGTGCTCAGTGTGCGGCCAGCTGTCTGAGAGGGGCCAGGGGGTCCTGGCTCAAGGTGTGTCAGAAAGGGCATTAGTGTCCTGGTCAGCCTATGTATTTGGGGTACAGCCAAGGTCGGTGCAGGTTGATCCTCATTTGGGGTTACTGGGTAGCCCCAGAGGACAAAGTTTTTCTTCTGGAGGGCGGGCAGGGTGCTGCATTTTATTTCTGGATTGCCAAACTGGAGGGCTTGTGGGCCAGGAGTCTGACGAACAAAGTCTGAGAACACAAGCTAGGCTTAGGTTTCTGGGTGAGGCCATGGCAGGCACAATCTACAGACCTGAATCGAGATCTCGTGCATCTGAAGTCAGGGCGAGGATCAGACGATCGCTCAGGTTGGAATTTCTGTCCCTGATGGCCCCTTCATGTATGGGGGGGGCATCACGAGGCCATGGGGGTTTTCCCACGATGGGAGTTGTGAGAAGCTCCAAACTGCAGAGAGTCTTCTGCAGGACAATTGAGACCTGTTGCTTGGGTCCAGGCCAATGATTCTGAGCAGGGTTCTAAGGTTGGATGGCTTGGTAGCCCACCTCGCATTCCAATTGTCTCCTAGCAACAAGACAGGTTAGATCTTTTGGATCTGTGGGGAGCAACCGAGGACGCTGAGTTGAAATGGACACCCCTGGGGATGGGTCCTAATGTGCTTTTGTGTCTATGTAGACCTTTGTATGAAGCGGTGGCACTGGGGCCCTAAAGGGTTCTCCTAAACAGAGGCTTTGACACAGCTCCAACGTGCAAGTTTCCCATGTGTAGATGAGATGTTTTCTGATGGGTGAGTCAAGAAACAGCTATATGCTGTTTTGATATCCAGGCCTCTGAGGAGAGATGCCTGGAAACCAAAGCAATGGATCTGATTAGTGCCTAGGGGCCTGTTCTTTCCTTTTTACCTCTGGAGACACCTGTCTATGGGTCTGAGTGCAGGTAGGTGCTCAGTTGGGCTCAGATTGCCCCTGTTTTTCCTGGGAAGCCACCACTATTGAGATGGATCAGGGATTTGGAGGTTTATCCTATTAGAAGGGTTGTGGCCATTGGAATGGGCACACACAATTCCCTTGGAGAGGGCAAGTACAGTCCTCAGGTTTGGCTCCAGGGCCTGAGCCTGTAGGTTGTGTAAGCCAGGGCTGTTTGAACAGTTGTCTGAAATCACAAACTCGGCTTATGTTTCGGGTCATAGGTATGGCAGGACTGACCTACAGACCATGAGGAGAACTCTTCGGGATTTGAAAAAAGGGCGAGTGTGAGGCTCCTGCTCAAGTTTTTGTCTCTGGATATCGTGTCACTCAGGGTCGTGGAATTTCTGGGTGACTTCATGGGAAATGGACGAGTCTTACTCTCTGGTGGTATGGCCCTGTCAAAAAGAGTTTGGGGTCAATCTGTGGGCTGGAAGAAGTCCGTTCTGTTGTTGTTGTTGTTGTTGTTGTTGTTTCTTTCTTTTTTAACCTCAGGTGTCCCACCAAATGAGGGATTCCAGAGTAGAGCCCTGGGGAGGGGCGCCTGGACAATCAGAAATCTGGTTAAAAATTGGGGCCTAGGGACATGTCAAGCCCATTATGACATCTAATGGTCCAGCCACTGAGAGGACTTACTAGAGGACAGGTCTCATGCTGAGGGTCACAATGCGTATGTATGCCCTCATCGCACGCAAGAATGGGCGGGGCCTCAGGGTGAAAGCTCGTTTCTCCTACACTGATTGTTGGACAACGTGCCAACCAGAAGGGTTCTTGCCATGGGTAAGGAGGAGTTCTGATTTCTGCATCACACTCACCCCTGGGCAGTGATTGGAAATAAGGTCTCGGTTCTGAAGCCTGAAAACGGAGGTAGGGAAGAGATGATGACCTAAGGCCATGGCGGGTTTTATGTGCTCAGTGTGCGGTCAGCTTTCTGGGTGTTGGTCAGGAGGTCTGGGCTCAGGTTGTGTTCGACAGTGCATTAGTGCCCAGGTTAGAGTATATAATTTGGGTAACGTCGAGTGCTCTGTAGGTTTATCCTCATTTAAGGTGCCTGGGCAGCTCATGAGGCAATAATTTTTTTTTTCTAGAGGGCAGGCAGAGTGCTGCATTGTGGGTCCGGAATTGCCAACCTTGAGGGCTTCGGGGCCAGGAGTGTGAGGACGGAAGTCTGAGAAGACAAGCTAGACTAGGGTTTCAGGTTGAGGGCACGGCAGGTAACCCCTGCAGATCTGAACCAATATCTCATGCATCTGAAGTCAGGGCGAGGATCAGACGTTGGCTCAGGTTGTAGTTTCTGTGCATGACGGCCGCTTCATGAAGGGAGTGGAATCTCGGGGCCATTGAGGTTTTCCCACGTTGGGAGGTGTGGGATGACACTTCAAGGATTCCTTCTGCGGGACAATTGAGACCTGTTGGACAGCTCCAGGACATCCCATATGGAATGACTCCAGAGCACCGTTCGCGAATGGATACCTGGGAAGCCCGCCTCGCATTCCAATTATCTCCTAGCAACAAGACAGTTTAGATCTGATGGCTCTGCCAGAGCCACCGTTGTGGCTGAGTTGAAATGGACATTCCTGAGGATGGGTCCTAATGTGTTTTTGTGTCCATGAGGGCCTTGGAATGGTGCAGTGGCACCGGGACCCTGAAGTACTCTCCTAAGCTTTGGACATGGCTCCCATGCACAGGTTTCCTTGTGGAGACGAGATGAGTTCTGATGGGTGCCTCAGGAAAAGCCCTATGCTCGTATTGGAATCAGGCTTTTGAGGACACATGCCTGTAACCCAAAGCAATGGATCCTATTATGGCCTAGGGTCCTGTCTGGTTCAATCTTCTTCTCTGGGGACATCCATCTATGGTATGAGTGGAGGTCGATTATCAGCTGGTGTCAGACAGCCCTTGTTTGTTCCGAGCGACCTACAGTATTGGGATGGCCTCAGGGACTTTGGAGGTTTCTCCTAATTTGTATGATTTTGGACCTTGGAATGGGCAGAATTCCCATGGATTGGTAGGCACAGTCCTAATGTGTGTCTCCAGGGGCCCAGCCTGGAGGGTGTGTGGCCCAAGACTTTGAGGACAGAAGTCTGAAAACACAAACTCAGCTTAGGTTTGGGGACGTAGGTATGGCATGGCCGATCTACAAACCATGAGAAGAACTCTTCAGGATATGAAGAAAGTGCGAGTCTGAGGAGCTTGCTCAGGCTTTTGTCTCTGGATTTTGTATCAGCGATGGCCGTGGAATGTCGGGGAGGCCTCATGGGCCATGGACCAATCTTCCTCTCTGAGGATTTGGCCCGATTCCCAATTGCTTTTCGTCAATCTGTGGGATGGGAGGACTCATTTCAGTTTTGTTACCTCAGGTGTCCCACCAAAAGAGGAATTCCAAAGCAAAGCCGTGGGGAAGACTGAAGGGACAACACGAACTATGGTTAAAAATTGGGGCCTTGGGGCATGGCAAGCCCAATATGCTATCTCTTCATCCAGCCACTGAGTGGCCTTACTTGAGGACTGGGCTCAGCCTGAGGGTCACAATGTGCGTTTGTGACCAATGTGGCCGGCGAGCATGGGCGGGGCCTCATGGGCCACACTGGTTTCAACTACACTGAACGTTGGACAACATGCCAACCACAAGGTTTCTTGCCATGGGGAAGGAGTTCTGATTTCTGCATCACCTTCAACCCTGGGCAGTGATTGGAGATAATGTCTAGGTTCTGAAACCTGAAAACCGAGGTTGGGAAAAGATGACGACCTAAGGCCACGGCGGCTCGATGTGCTCAGTGTGCGGCCAGCTGTCTGGGAGGGGCCAGGGGGTCCAGGCTCAGGCTGTGTCAGAAAGGGCATTAGTGCCCTGCTCAGCCTAAGTATTTGGGGTACAGCCAAGTTCGGTGCAGGTTGATCCTCATTTGGGGTTACTGGGTAGCCCCAGAGGACAATGTTTTTATTCTGGAGGGCGGGCATGGTGCTGCATTGTATTTCTGGATTGCCAAACTGGAGGGCTTGTGGGCCAGTAGTCTCACGACCAAAGTCTGAGAACACAAGCTAGGCTTAGGTTTCTGGGTGAGGCCATGGCAGGCACAATCTACAGACCTGAATCGAGATCTCGTGCATCTGAAGTCAGGTCGAGGATCTGACGATCGCTCAGGTTGGAGTTTCTGTCCCTGATGTCCCCTTCATGAATGGGGGGGCATCACGAGGCCATGGGGGTTTTCCCACGATGGGAGTTGTGAGAAGCTCCAAACTGCAGAGAGTCTTCTGCAGGACAATTGAGACCTGTTTTGGGGTCCAGGCCAATGATTCTGAGCAGGGTTCTAAGGATGGATGGCTGGGTAGCCCACCTCGCATTCCAATTGTCTCCTAGCAACAAGACAGGTTAGATCTTTTGGATCTGTGGGGAGCAACCGAGGACGCTGAGTTGAAATGGACACCCCTGGGGATGGGTCCTAATGTGCTTTTGTGTCTATGGAGACCTTTGTATTAAGCGGTGGCACTGGGGCCCTAAAGGGTTCTCCTAAACAGAGGCTTTGACACAGCTCCAACGTGCAAGTTTCCCATGTGTAGATGAGATGTTTTCTGATGGGTGAGTCAAGAAACAGCTATATGCTGTTTTGATATCCAGGCCTCTGAGGAGAGATGCCTGGAAACCAAAGCAATGGATCTGATTAGTGCCTAGGGGCCTGTTCTTTCCTTTTTAACTCTGGAGACATCTGTCTATGGGTCTGAGTGCAGGTAGGTGCTCAGTTGGGCTCAGATTGCCCCTGTTTTTCCTGGGAAGCCACCACTATTGAGATGGATTAGGGACTTTGGAGGTTTATCCTATTAGAAGGGTTGTGGCCATTGGAATGGGCACACACAATTCCCTTGGAGAGGGCAAGTTTAGTCCTCAGGTTTGGCTCCAGGGGCCTGAGCCTGTAGGTTGTGTAGGCCAGGGCTGTTTGGACAGTTGTCTGAAATCACAAACTCGCCTTATGTTTCGAGTCATAGGTATGGCAGGACTGACCTACAGACCATGAGGAGAACTCTTCGGGATTTGAAAAAAGGGCGAGTGTGAGGCTCCTGCTCAAGTTTTTGTCTCTGGATATCGTGTCACTCAGGGTCGTGGAATTTCTGGGTGACTTCATGGGAAATGGACGAGTCTTACTCTCTGGTGGTATGGCCCTGTCAAAAAGAGTTTGGGGTCAATCTGTGGGCTGGAAGAAGTCCGTTCTGTTGTTGTTGTTGTTGTTGTTGTTGTTTCTTTCTTTTTTAACCTCAGGTGTCCCACCAAATGAGGGATTCCAGAGTAGAGCCCTGGGGAGGGGCGCCTGGACAATCAGAAATCTGGTTAAAAATTGGGGCCTAGGGACATGTCAAGCCCATTATGACATCTAATGGTCCAGCCACTGAGAGGACTTACTAGAGGACAGGTCTCATGCTGAGGGTCACAATGCGTATGTATGCCCTCATCGCACGCAAGAATGGGCGGGGCCTCAGGGTGAAAGCTCGTTTCTCCTACACTGATTGTTGGACAACGTGCCAACCAGAAGGGTTCTTGCCATGGGTAAGGAGGAGTTCTGATTTCTGCATCACACTCACCCCTGGGCAGTGATTGGAAATAAGGTCTCGGTTCTGAAGCCTGAAAACGGAGGTAGGGAAGAGATGATGACCTAAGGCCATGGCGGGTTTTATGTGCTCAGTGTGCGGTCAGCTTTCTGGGTGTTGGTCAGGAGGTCTGGGCTCAGGTTGTGTTCGACAGTGCATTAGTGCCCAGGTTAGAGTATATAATTTGGGTAACGTCGAGTGCTCTGTAGGTTTATCCTCATTTAAGGTGCCTGGGCAGCTCATGAGGCAATAATTTTTTTTTTCTAGAGGGCAGGCAGAGTGCTGCATTGTGGGTCCGGAATTGCCAACCTTGAGGGCTTCGGGGCCAGGAGTGTGAGGACGGAAGTCTGAGAAGACAAGCTAGACTAGGGTTTCAGGTTGAGGGCACGGCAGGTAACCCCTGCAGATCTGAACCAATATCTCATGCATCTGAAGTCAGGGCGAGGATCAGACGTTGGCTCAGGTTGTAGTTTCTGTGCATGACGGCCGCTTCATGAAGGGAGTGGAATCTCGGGGCCATTGAGGTTTTCCCACGTTGGGAGGTGTGGGATGACACTTCAAGGATTCCTTCTGCGGGACAATTGAGACCTGTTGGACAGCTCCAGGACATCCCATATGGAATGACTCCAGAGCACCGTTCGCGAATGGATACCTGGGAAGCCCGCCTCGCATTCCAATTATCTCCTAGCAACAAGACAGTTTAGATCTGATGGCTCTGCCAGAGCCACCGTTGTGGCTGAGTTGAAATGGACATTCCTGAGGATGGGTCCTAATGTGTTTTTGTGTCCATGAGGGCCTTGGAATGGTGCAGTGGCACCGGGACCCTGAAGTACTCTCCTAAGCTTTGGACATGGCTCCCATGCACAGGTTTCCTTGTGGAGACGAGATGAGTTCTGATGGGTGCCTCAGGAAAAGCCCTATGCTCGTATTGGAATCAGGCTTTTGAGGACACATGCCTGTAACCCAAAGCAATGGATCCTATTATGGCCTAGGGTCCTGTCTGGTTCAATCTTCTTCTCTGGGGACATCCATCTATGGTATGAGTGGAGGTCGATTATCAGCTGGTGTCAGACAGCCCTTGTTTGTTCCGAGCGACCTACAGTATTGGGATGGCCTCAGGGACTTTGGAGGTTTCTCCTAATTTGTATGATTTTGGACCTTGGAATGGGCAGAATTCCCATGGATTGGTAGGCACAGTCCTAATGTGTGTCTCCAGGGGCCCAGCCTGGAGGGTGTGTGGCCCAAGACTTTGAGGACAGAAGTCTGAAAACACAAACTCAGCTTAGGTTTGGGGACGTAGGTATGGCATGGCCGATCTACAAACCATGAGAAGAACTCTTCAGGATATGAAGAAAGTGCGAGTCTGAGGAGCTTGCTCAGGCTTTTGTCTCTGGATTTTGTATCAGCGATGGCCGTGGAATGTCGGGGAGGCCTCATGGGCCATGGACCAATCTTCCTCTCTGAGGATTTGGCCCGATTCCCAATTGCTTTTCGTCAATCTGTGGGATGGGAGGACTCATTTCAGTTTTGTTACCTCAGGTGTCCCACCAAAAGAGGAATTCCAAAGCAAAGCCGTGGGGAAGACTGAAGGGACAACACGAACTATGGTTAAAAATTGGGGCCTTGGGGCATGGCAAGCCCAATATGCTATCTCTTCATCCAGCCACTGAGTGGCCTTACTTGAGGACTGGGCTCAGCCTGAGGGTCACAATGTGCGTTTGTGACCAATGTGGCCGGCGAGCATGGGCGGGGCCTCATGGGCCACACTGGTTTCAACTACACTGAACGTTGGACAACATGCCAACCACAAGGTTTCTTGCCATGGGGAAGGAGTTCTGATTTCTGCATCACCTTCAACCCTGGGCAGTGATTGGAGATAATGTCTAGGTTCTGAAACCTGAAAACCGAGGTTGGGAAAAGATGACGACCTAAGGCCACGGCGGCTCGATGTGCTCAGTGTGCGGCCAGCTGTCTGGGAGGGGCCAGGGGGTCCAGGCTCAGGCTGTGTCAGAAAGGGCATTAGTGCCCTGCTCAGCCTAAGTATTTGGGGTACAGCCAAGTTCGGTGCAGGTTGATCCTCATTTGGGGTTACTGGGTAGCCCCAGAGGACAATGTTTTTATTCTGGAGGGCGGGCATGGTGCTGCATTGTATTTCTGGATTGCCAAACTGGAGGGCTTGTGGGCCAGTAGTCTCACGACCAAAGTCTGAGAACACAAGCTAGGCTTAGGTTTCTGGGTGAGGCCATGGCAGGCACAATCTACAGACCTGAATCGAGATCTCGTGCATCTGAAGTCAGGTCGAGGATCTGACGATCGCTCAGGTTGGAGTTTCTGTCCCTGATGTCCCCTTCATGAATGGGGGGGCATCACGAGGCCATGGGGGTTTTCCCACGATGGGAGTTGTGAGAAGCTCCAAACTGCAGAGAGTCTTCTGCAGGACAATTGAGACCTGTTTTGGGGTCCAGGCCAATGATTCTGAGCAGGGTTCTAAGGATGGATGGCTGGGTAGCCCACCTCGCATTCCAATTGTCTCCTAGCAACAAGACAGGTTAGATCTTTTGGATCTGTGGGGAGCAACCGAGGACGCTGAGTTGAAATGGACACCCCTGGGGATGGGTCCTAATGTGCTTTTGTGTCTATGGAGACCTTTGTATTAAGCGGTGGCACTGGGGCCCTAAAGGGTTCTCCTAAACAGAGGCTTTGACACAGCTCCAACGTGCAAGTTTCCCATGTGTAGATGAGATGTTTTCTGATGGGTGAGTCAAGAAACAGCTATATGCTGTTTTGATATCCAGGCCTCTGAGGAGAGATGCCTGGAAACCAAAGCAATGGATCTGATTAGTGCCTAGGGGCCTGTTCTTTCCTTTTTAACTCTGGAGACATCTGTCTATGGGTCTGAGTGCAGGTAGGTGCTCAGTTGGGCTCAGATTGCCCCTGTTTTTCCTGGGAAGCCACCACTATTGAGATGGATTAGGGACTTTGGAGGTTTATCCTATTAGAAGGGTTGTGGCCATTGGAATGGGCACACACAATTCCCTTGGAGAGGGCAAGTTTAGTCCTCAGGTTTGGCTCCAGGGGCCTGAGCCTGTAGGTTGTGTAGGCCAGGGCTGTTTGGACAGTTGTCTGAAATCACAAACTCGCCTTATGTTTCGAGTCATAGGTATGGCAGGACTGACCTACAGACCATGAGGAGAACTCTTCGGGATTTGAAAAAAGGGCGAGTGTGAGGCTCCTGCTCAAGTTTTTGTCTCTGGATATCGTGTCACTCATGGTCGTGGAATTTCTGGGTGACTTCATGGGAAATGGACGAGTCTTACTCTCTGGTGGTTTGGCCCCGTCCAAAGAGTTTGGGGTCAATCTGTGGGCTGGAAGAAGTCCGTTTTTTTTTTTGTTGTTGTTGTTGTTGTTTTCTTTTTTAACCTCAGGTGTCCCACCAAATGAGGGATTACAGAGTAGAGCCCTGGGGAGGGGCGACTGGACAACCAGAAATCTGGTTAAAAATTGGGGCCTAGGGACATGTCAAGCCCATTATGACATCTAATGGTCCAGCCACTGAGAGGACTTACTAGAGGACAGGACTCATGCTGAGGGTCACAATGCATATGTATGCCCTCGTCGCACGCAAGAATGGGCGGGGCCTCAGGGTGAATGCTGGTTTCTCCTACACTGAACGTTGGACAACGTGCCAACCACAAGGGTTCTTGCCATGGGTAAGGAGGAGTTCTGATTTCTGCATCACACTCACCCCTGGGCAGTGATTGGAGATAAGGTCTCGGTTCTGAAGCCTGAAAACGGAGGTAGGGAAGAGATGATGACCTAAGGCCATGGCGGGTTTTATGTGCTCAGTGTGTGGTCATCTTTCTGGGTGTTGGTCAGGAGGTCCGGGCTCAGGTTGTGTTCGACAGTGCATTAGTGCCCAGGTTAGACTGTATAATTTGGGTAACGTCGAGTGCTGTGTAGGTTTATCCTCATATAAGGTGCCTGGGCAGCTCATGAGGCAATAATTTTTTTTCTAGAGGGCAGGCAGAGTGCTGCATTGTGGGTCCGGAATTGCCAACCTTGAGGGCTTCGGGGCCAGGAGTGTGAGGACGGAAGTCTGAGAAGACAAGCTAGACTTGGGTTTCAGGTTGAGGGCATGGTAGGTACCCCCTGCAGATCTGAACCAATATCTCATGCATCTGAATTCAGGGCGAGGATCAGACGTTGGCTCAGGTTGTAGTTTCTGTGCATGACGGCCGCTTCATGAAGGGAGCGGAATCTCGGGGCCATTGAGGTTTTCCCACGTTGGGAGTTGTGGGATGCCCCCTTCAAGGATTCCTTCTGCGGGACAATTGAGACCTGTTGGACAGCTCCAGGACATCCCATATGGATGACTCCAGAGCACCGTTCGCAGATGGATGCCTGGGAAGCCCGCCTCGCATTCCAATTGTCTCCTAGCAACAAGACAGTTCAGATCTGATGGCTCTGCTGGAGCAACCGGGGTGGCTGAGTTGAAATGGACTTTCCTGAGGATGGGTCCTAATGTGTTTTTGTGTCCATGAGGGCCTTGGAATGGTGCAGTGGCACCGGGACCCTGAAGTACTCTCCTAAGCTTTAGACATGGCTCCCATGCACAGGTTTCCTTGTGGAGACGAGATGAGTTCTGATGGGTGCCTCAGGAAAACCCCTATGCTCGTATTGGAATCAGGCTTTTGAGGACACATGCCTGTAACCCAAAGCAATGGATCCTATTATGGCCTAGGGTCCTGTCTGGTTCAATCTTCTTCTCTGGGGACAACCATCTATGGTATGAGTGGAGGTCGATTATCAGCTGGTGTCAGACAGCCCTTGTTTGTTCCGAGCGACCTACAGTATTGGGATGGCCTCAGGGACTTTGGAGGTTTCTCCTAATTTGTATGATTTTGGACCATGGAATGGGCAGAATTCCCATGGATTGGTAGGCACAGTCCTAATGTATGTCTCCAGGGGCCCAGCCTGGAGGGTGTGTGGCCCAAGACTTTGAGGACAGAAGTCTGAAAACACAAACTCAGCTTAGGTTTGGGGACGTAGTTATGGCAGGCCCGATCTACAAACCATGAGAAGAACTCTTCAGGATATGAAGAAAGTGCGAGTCTGAGGCGCTTGCTCAGGCTTTTGTCTCTGGATTTTGTATCAGCGATGGCCGTGGAATGTCGGGGAGGCCTCATGGGCCATGGACCAATCTTCCTCTCTGAGGATTTGGCCCGATTCCCAATTGCTTTTCGTCAATCTGTGGGATGGGAGGTCTCATTTCAGTTTTGTTACCTCAGGTGTCCCACCAAAGAAGGAATTCCAAAGCAAAGCCGTGGGGAAGACTGAAGGGACAACCCGAACTATGGTTAAAAATTGGGGCCTAGGGACATGGCAAGCCAAATATGCTATCTCTTCATCCAGCCACTGAGTGGCCTTACTTGAGGACTGGGCTCAGCCTGAGGGTCACAATGTGCGTTTGTGACCAATGTGGCCGGCGAGCATGGGCGGGGCCTCATGGGCCACACTGGTTTCAACTACACTGAACGTTGGACAACATGCCAACCACAAGGTTTCTTGCCATGGGGAAGGAGTTCTGATTTCTGCATCACCTTCAACCCTGGGCAGTGATTGGAGATAATGTCTAGGTTCTGAAACCTGAAAACCGAGGTTGGGAAAAGATGACGACCTAAGGCCACGGCGGCTCGATGTGCTCAGTGTGCGGCCAGCTGTCTGGGAGGGGCCAGGGGGTCCAGGCTCAGGCTGTGTCAGAAAGGGCATTAGTGCCCTGCTCAGCCTAAGTATTTGGGGTACAGCCAAGTTCGGTGCAGGTTGATCCTCATTTGGGGTTACTGGGTAGCCCCAGAGGACAATGTTTTTATTCTGGAGGGCGGGCATGGTGCTGCATTGTATTTCTGGATTGCCAAACTGGAGGGCTTGTGGGCCAGTAGTCTCACGACCAAAGTCTGAGAACACAAGCTAGGCTTAGGTTTCTGGGTGAGGCCATGGCAGGCACAATCTACAGACCTGAATCGAGATCTCGTGCATCTGAAGTCAGGTCGAGGATCTGACGATCGCTCAGGTTGGAGTTTCTGTCCCTGATGGCCCCTTCATGAATGGGGGGGCATCACGAGGCCATGGGGGTTTTCCCACGATGGGAGTTGTGAGAAGCTCCAAACTGCAGAGAGTCTTCTGCAGGACAATTGAGACCTGTTTTGGGGTCCAAGCCAATGATTCTGAGCAGGGTTCTAAGGATGGATGGCTGGGTAGCCCACCTCGCATTCCAATTGTCTCCTAGCAACAAGACAGGTTAGATCTTTTGGATCTGTGGGGAGCAACCGAGGACGCTGAGTTGAAATGGACACCCCTGGGGATGGGTCCTAATGTGCTTTTGTGTCTATGGAGACCTTTGTATTAAGCGGTGGCACTGGGGCCCTAAAGGGTTCTCCTAAACAGAGGCTTTGACACAGCTCCAACGTGCAAGTTTCCCATGTGTAGATGAGATGTTTTCTGATGGGTGAGTCAAGAAACAGCTATATGCTGTTTTGATATCCAGGCCTCTGAGGAGAGATGCCTGGAAACCAAAGCAATGGATCTGATTAGTGCCTAGGGGCCTGTTCTTTCCTTTTTACCTCTGGAGACATCTGTCTATGGGTCTGAGTGCAGGTAGGTGCTCAGTTGGGCTCAGATTGCCCCTGTTTTTCCTGGGAAGCCACCACTATTGAGATGGATTAGGGACTTTGGAGGTTTATCCTATTAGAAGGGTTGTGGCCATTGGAATGGGCACACACAATTCCCTTGGAGAGGGCAAGTATAGTCCTCAGGTTTGGCTCCAGGGGCCTGAGCCTGTAGGTTGTGTAGGCCAGGGCTGTTTGGACAGTTGTCTGAAATCACAAACTCGCCTTATGTTTCGAGTCATAGGTATGGCAGGACTGACCTACAGACCATGAGGAGAACTCTTCGGGATTTGAAAAAAGGGCGAGTGTGAGGCTCCTGCTCAAGTTTTTGTCTCTGGATATCGTGTCACTTATGGTCGTGGAATTTCTGGGTGACTTCATGGGAAATGGACGAGTCTTACTCTCTGGTGGTTTGGCCCCGTCCAAAGAGTTTGGGGTCAATCTGTGGGCTGGAAGAAGTCCGTTTTTTTTTTTGTTGTTGTTGTTGTTGTTTTCTTTTTTAACCTCAGGTGTCCCACCAAATGAGGGATTACAGAGTAGAGCCCTGGGGAGGGGCGACTGGACAACCAGAAATCTGGTTAAAAATTGGGGCCTAGGGACATGTCAAGCCCATTATGACATCTAATGGTCCAGCCACTGAGAGGACTTACTAGAGGACAGGACTCACGCTGAGGTCACAATGCGTGTTTATGCTCTCGTCGCACTCAAGAATGGGCGGGGCCTCAGGGTGAATGCTGGTTTCTCCTACACTGAATGTTGGACAACATGCCAAACACAAGGTTTCTTGCCATGGGTCAGGAAGAGTTCTGATTTCTGCATCACAGTCACCCGTGGGCAGTGATTGGAGATAAGGTCTAGGTTCTGAAGCCTGAAAACTGAGGTAGGGAAGAGATGATGACCTAAGGCCATGGCGGGTCTGATGTGCTCAGCGTGCGGTCAGCTGTCTGGGAGTTGGTCAGCAGGTCCGGGCTCAGGCTGTGTCAGACAGTGCATTAGTGCCCAGGTTAGACTATATAATTTGGATACATTCGAGTGCCGTGTAGGTTTATCCTCATTTAAGCTGCCTGGGCTGCTCATTAGGCAATATATTTTTTCTAGAGGGCAGGCAGAGTGCTTCATTGTCGGTCCGGAATTGCCAAACTTCAGGGCTTCGGGGCCAGGAGAGTGAGGACGGAAGTCTTAGAACACAAGCTAGACTTCGGATTCAGGGTGAGGGCACGGCAGGTACTCCCTGCAGATCTGAACCAATATCTCATGCATCTGAAGTCAGGGCGAGGATCCGATGTTGGCTCAGGTTGGAGTTTCTGTGCATGACGGCCCCTTCATGAAGGGAGCGGAATCTCGAGGCCATGGAGGTTTTCCACGTTGGGACATGTGGGATGCCCCCTTCAAGGATTCCTTCTGCCGGACTATTGAAACCTATTGGACAGCTCCAGGACATCCCATATGGAATGACTCCAGGGCACCGTTCGAGGATGGATGCCTGGGAAGTCCGCCGACCTTCCAATTGTCTCCTAGCAACAAGACAGTTTAGATCTAATGGATCTGCGGGAGCAACCGGGGTGGCTGAGTTGAAATGCACTTTCCAGAGGATAGGTCCTAACGTGTGTTTGTGTCCATGAGGGCCTTGGAATGGGGAGGTGGCACCGGGACCCTGAAGTATTCTCCTAAGCTTTGGCTTAGCTCCCATGCACAAGTTTCCTTGTGGAGACGAGATTTGTTCTGATGGGTGCCTCAGGAAATCCCCTCTGCTGGTATTGGAATCCAGGCTTTTGAGGAGACATGCCTGTAAACCAAAGCAATGGATCCGATAATGGCCTCGGGTCCTGTCTGGTTCAATCTTCTTGGTATGAGTGGAGGTAGATGAGTGGAGGTAGATGCTCAGCCGGTATCAACCGCCCTTTTTTGTCCCGGGCGACCTACACTATTGGGATGGCCTCAGGGACTTTGGAGGGTTCTCCTAATTTGTACGATTTTTGACAATGGAACGGGCAGAATTCCCATGGATTGGGTGGGGGCAGTCGTAATGTGGGGCTCCAGGGGCCCCAGCCTGGAGGGAGTGTGGCCCAGGACTTTGAGGACAGAAGACTGAAAACACAAACTCAGCTTAAGTTTGGGGACGTAGGTATGGCACGCCCGATCTACAAACCATGAGAAGAAGTCTTCAGGATATGAAGAATGAGCGAGTCTGAGGCGCTTGCTCAGGCTTTTGTCTCTGACTTTTGTTTCAGCGATGGCCGTTGAATGTTGGGGAGTTCTCATGGGCCATGGACGAATCTTCCTCTCTGTGGATTTGGCCCGATCCCAATTGTTTTTCGTCAATCTGTGGGATGGGAGGACTCCTTTCAGGTTTGTTACCTCAGGTGTCCCACCAAAAGAGGAATTCCAAAGCAGAGACCTGGGGAAGAGTGAAGGGACAACCCGAACTATGGTTAAAAATTGGGGCCTAGGGTCAGGGCAAGCCCAATATGCTGTCTCTTCATATAGGCCCTGAGAGGCCTTACCTGAGGACTGGGCTCAGGCTGAGGGTCACAATGTGTGTTTGTGACCAATGTGGCCCGCAAGCATGGGCTGGGCCTCATGGGCCACGCTTGTTTCAACTACACTGAACGTTGGACAACATGCCAACCACAAGGTTTCTTGCCATGGGGAAAGAGTTCTGATTTCTGCATCATTTTCAACCCTGGGCAGTGGTTGGAGATAAGGTCTAGGTTCTGGAGCCTGAAAACCGCAGTTGGGAAGAGATGACGACCTAAGGCCATGGCGGGTCCGATGTGCTCAGTGTGCGGCCAGCTGTCTGGGTGGGACCAGGAGGTCCAGGCTCAGGCTGGGTCAGAAGGGGAAATAGTGCCCAGGTCAGCCTATATGTTTGGGGTACAGCCGAATGGCGTTCAGGTGGATCCTCATTTGGGGTTTCGGGGTAGCCCTGAGGGCAATGATTTACTTCTGTAGGGCAGGCAGAGTGCGGCATTGTAGTTCTGGATTGCCCAACTGGAGGGCTTGTGGGCCAGTAGTCTGAGGACGGAGTCTGAGAAACTAAGCTAGGCCTAGGTGTCTGGGTGAGGATATGGCAGGCACAATCTACAGACCTCAATAGACATCTCGTGCATCTGAAGTCAGGGCAAGGATCAGACGATCGCTCAGGTTGGACTTTCTGCCCTGATGGCCCTTTCTTGAAGGGGGTTGGATCACGAGGACATGGGGGTTTTCGCATGATGGGAGTTGTGAGAAGCTCCAAATTGCAAAGATTCTTCTGCAGGACAATTGAGACCTGTTGGTTGGCTCCAGGCCAACGATTCCGAGCAGGGTTCTAAGGATGGATGGCTGGGTAGCCCACCTTGCATTCCAATTGTCTCCAAGTAACAAGACAGGTTAGATCTGCTGGATGTGGGGGGCAACCGTGGAGGCTGAGTTGAAATGGACTCTCCTGTGGATGTGTCCTAATATGTTTTTGTGTCTATGGAGACCTTGGAATGAAGCGGTGGCACTGGGGCCCTGAAGGGTTCTCCTAAACAGAGGCTTTGACACAGCTCCAACGTGCATGTTTCCCATGTGTAGATGAGATTTGTTCTGATGGGTGAGTCAAGAAACAGCCATATGCTGGTATTGAAATCCAGGCCTCTGAGGAGAGATGCCTGGAAACCAAAGCAATGGATCCGATTAGTGCCTAGGGGCCTGTTCGTTCCTTTTTACCTCTGGGGACAACAGTCTACGGGTCTGAGTGCAGGTAGGTGCTCATATGGGCTCAGATTGCCCCTGTTTTTCCTGGGAAGCCTCAACTATTGGGATGGCCTCAGGGACTTTGGAGGTTATCCTACTAGTAGGGTTGTGGCCATTGGAATGGGCACATACAATTCCCTTGGAGAGGGCAAGTACAGTCCTCAGGTTTTGCTCCAGGGCCCTGAGCCTGTAGGGTGTGTAGGCCAGAGCTGTTTGGACAGTTGTCTGAAAACACAAACTCGGCTTAGGTTTTGGGTCATAGGTATGGCAGGACTGATCTACAGACCATGAGGAGAACACTTCGGGATATGAAAAAAGGGCGAGTGTGAAGCTCTTGCTCAAGTTTTCGTCTCTGGATATCGTGTCACTCATGGTCGTGAAATTGCCGGGTGACTTCATGGGAAATGGACGAGTCTTACTCTCTGGGGGTTCGGTCCCGTCCAAAGTGTTTGGGGTCATTCTGGGGATGGAAGAAGTCCGTTTTTTTTGTTGTTGTCGATTTGTTTCATTTTGTTTTTCAACCTCAGATGTCCCACCGAATGAGGGATTCCAGAGTAGAGCCCTGGGGTGGGGCGACTGGACAACCAGAAATCTGGTTAAAAATTGGGGACTAGGGACATGTCAATCCCATTATGACATCTAATGGTCCAGCCACTGAGAGGACTTACTAGAGGACAGGACTCACGCTGAGGTCACAATGCGTGTTTATGCTCTCATCGCACGCAAGAATGGGCGGGGCCTCAGGGTGAATGCTGGTTTCTCCTACACTGAACGTTGGACAACATGCCAACCACAAGGTTTCTTGCCATGTGTCAGGAAGAGTTCTGATTTCTGCATCACAGTCACTCGTGGGCAGTGATTGGAGATAAGGTCTAGGTTCTGAAGCCTCAAAACTGAGGTAGGGAAGAGATGATGACCTAAGGCCATGGCGGGTCTGATGTGCTCAGCGTGCGGTCAGCTGTCTGGGTGTTGGTCAGCAGGTCCGGGCTCAGGTTGTGTCAGACAGTGCATTAGTGCCCAGGTTAGACTATATAGTTTGGGTACATTCGAGTGCCGTGTAGGTTTATCCTCATTTAAGCTGCCTGGGCTGCTCATTAGGCAATATATTTTTTCTAGAGGGCAGGCAGAGTGCTTCATTGTCGGTCCGGAATTGCCAAACTTGAGGGCTTCGGGGCCAGGAGAGTGAGGACGGAATTCTGAGAACACAAGCTAGATTTCGGATTCAGTGTGAGGGCACGGCAGGTACCCCCTGCAGATCTGAACCAATATCTCATGCATCTGAAGTCAGGGCGAGGATCCGACGTTGGCTCAGGTTGGAGTTTCTGTGCATGACGGCCCCTTCATGAAGGGAGCGGAATCTCGAGGCCATGGAGGTTTTCCACGTTGGGAGATGTTGGATGCCCCCTTCAAGGATTCCTTTTGCGGGACAATTGAGACCTCTTGGACAGCTCCAGGACATCCCATATGGAATGACTCCAGAGCACCGTTCCAGGATGTATGCCGGGAAGTCCGCCTCGCCTTCCAATTGTTGCCTAGCAACAAGACAGTTTAGATCTAATGGATCTGCGGGAGCAATCGTGGTGGCTGAGTTGAAATGCACTTTCCAGAGGATGGGTCCTAACGTGTGTTTGTGTCCATGAGGGCCTTGGAATGGGGAGGTGGCACCGGGACCCTGAAGTATTCTCCTAAGCTTTGGCTTAGCTCCCATGCACAAGTTTCCTTGTGGAGACGAGATTTGTTCTGATGGGTGCCTCAGGAAATCCCCCTGCTGGTATTGGAATCCAGGCTTTTGAGGAGAAATGCCTGTAAACCAAAGCAATGGATCCGATAATGGCCTCGGGTCCTGTCTGGTTCAATCTTCTTGGTATGAGTGGAGGTAGATGAGTGGAGGTAGATGCTCAGCCGGTATCAACCGCCCTTTTTTGTCCCGGGCGACCTACACTATTGGGATGGCCCCAGGGACTTTGGAGGGTTCTCCTAATTTGTACGATTTTTGACAATGGAATGGGCAGAATTCCCATGGATTGGGTGGGGGCAGTCCTAATGAGTGGCTCCAAGGCCCCAGCCTGGAGGGAGTGTGGCCCAGGACTTTGAGGACAGAAGACTGAAAACACAAACTCAGCTTAAGTTTGGGGACGTAGGTATGGCACGCCCGATCTACAAACCATGAGAAGAACTCTTCAGGATATGAAGAATGAGCGAGTCTGAGGCGCTTGCTCAGGCTTTTGTCTCTGGATTTTGTTTCAGCGATGGCCGTGGAATGTTGTGGAGGTCTCATGGGCCATGGACGAATCTTCCTCTCTGTGGATTTGGCCCGATCCCAATTGTTTTTCGTCAATCTGTGGGATGGGAGGACTCCTTTCAGGTTTGTTACCTCAGGTGTCCCACCAAAAGAAGAATTCCAAAGCAGAGCCCTGGGGAAGAGTGAAGGGACAACCCGAATTATGGTTAAAATTTGGGGCCTAGGGGCATGGCAAGCCCAATATGCTGTCTCTTCATATAGGCCCTGAGAGGCCTTACCTGAGGACTGGGCTCAGGCTGAGGGTCACAATGTGTGTTTGTGACCAATGTGGCCCGCAAGCATGGGCTGGGCCTCATGGGCCACGCTTGTTTCAACTACACTGAACGTTGGACAACATGCCAACCACAAGGTTTCTTGCCATGGGGAAAGAGTTCTGATTTCTGCATCATTTTCAACCCTGGGTAGTGGTTGGAGATAAGGTCTAGGTTCTGGAGCCTGAAAACCGCAGTTGGGAAGAGATGACGACCTAAGGCCATGGCGGGTCCGATGTGCTCAGTGTGCGGCCAGCTGTCTGGGTGGGACCAGGAGGTCCAGGCTCAGGCTGGGTCAGAAGGGGAAATAGTGCCCAGGTCAGCCTATATGTTTGGGGTACAGCCGAATGGTGTTCAGGTTGGTCCTCATTTGCGGTTTCGGGGTAGCCCTGAGGGCAATGTTTTACTTCTGTAGGGCAGGCAGAGTGCGGCATTGTAGTTCTGGATTGCCCAACTGGAGGGCTTGTGGGCCAGTAGTCTGAGGACGGAGTCTGAGAACCCAAGCTAGGCCTAGGTTTCTGGGTGAGGATATGGCAGGCACAATCTACAGACCTCAATCGAGATCTCGTGCATCTGAAGTCAGGGCAAGGATCAGATGATCGCTCAGGTTGGACTTTCTGCCCTGATGGCCCTTTCTTGAAGGGGGTTGGATCACGAGGACATGGGGGTTTTCCCACGATGGGAGTTGTGAGAAGCTCCAAACTGCAAAGATTCTTCTGCAGGACAATTAAGACCTGTTGGTTGGCTCCAGGCCAACGATTCCGAGCGGGGTTCTAAGGATGGATGGCTGGGTAGCCCACCTCGCATACCAATGGTCTCCAAGCAACTAGACAGGTGAGATCTGCTGGATGTGGGGGGCAACCGAGGAGGCTGAGTTGAAATGGACTCTCCTGTGGATGTGTCCTAATATGTTTTTGTGTCTATGGAGACCTTGGAATGAAGCGGTGGCCCTGGGGCCCTGAAGGGTTCTCCTAAACAGAGGCTTTGACACAGCTCCAACGTGCATGTTTCCCATGTGTAGATGAGATTTGTTCTGATGGGTGAGTCAAGAAACAGCCATATGCTGGTATTGAAATCCAGGCCTCTGAGGAGAGATGCCTGGAAACCAAAGCAATGGATCCGATTAGTGCCTAGGGGCCTGTTCGTTCCTTTTTACCTCTGGGGACATCAGTCTACGGGTCTGAGTGCAGGTAGGTGCTCAGATGGGCTCAGATTGCCCCTGTTTTTCCTGGGAAGCCTCAACTATTGGGATGGCCTCAGGGACTTTGGAGGTTATCCTACTAGTAGGGTTGTGGCCATTGGAATGGGCACATACAATTCCCTTGGAGAGGGCAAGTACAGTCCTCAGGTTTTGCTCCAGGGCCCTGAGCCTGTAGGGTGTGTAGGCCAGAGCTGTTTGGACAGTTGTCTGAAAACACAAACTCGGCTTATGTTTTGGGTCATAGGTATGGCAGGACTGATCTACAGACCATGAGGAGAACACTTCGGGATATGAAAAAAGGGCGAGTGTGAGGCTCTTGCTCAAGTTTTTGTCTCTGGATATCGTGTCACACATGGTCGTGAAATTGCCGGGTGACTTCATGGGAAATGGACGAGTCTTACTCTCTGGGGGTTCGGTCCCGTCCAAAGAGTTTGGGGTCATTCTGGGGATGGAAGAAGTCCGTTTTTTTGTTGTTGTTGTCGATTTGTTTCATTTTGTTTTTCAACCTCAGATGTCCCACCAAATGAGGGATTCCAGAGTAGAGCCCTGGGGTGGGGCGACTGGACAACCAGAAATCTGGTTAAAAATTGGGGACTAGGGACATGTCAAGCCCATTATGACATCTAATGGTCCAGCCACTGAGAGGACTTACTAGAGGACAGGACTCACGCTGAGGTCACAATGCGTGTTTATGCTCTCGTCGCACTCAAGAATGGGCGGGGCCTCAGGGTGAATGCTGGTTTCTCCTACACTGAATGTTGGACAACATGCCAAACACAAGGTTTCTTGCCATGGGTCAGGAAGAGTTCTGATTTCTGCATCACAGTCACCCGTGGGCAGTGATTGGAGATAAGGTCTAGGTTCTGAAGCCTGAAAACTGAGGTAGGGAAGAGATGATGACCTAAGGCCATGGCGGGTCTGATGTGCTCAGCGTGCGGTCAGCTGTCTGGGTGTTGGTCAGCAGGTCCGGGCTCAGGTTGTGTCAGACAGTGCATTAGTGCCCAGGTTACACTATATAATTTGGATACATTCGAGTGCCGTGTAGGTTTATCCTCATTTAAGCTGCCTGGGCTGCTCATTAGGCAATATATTTTTTCTAGAGGGCAGGCAGAGTGCTTCATTGTCGGTCCG
This sequence comes from Mustela nivalis, assembly GCF_964662115.1. Classification (NCBI taxonomy): domain Eukaryota; kingdom Metazoa; phylum Chordata; class Mammalia; order Carnivora; family Mustelidae; genus Mustela; species Mustela nivalis. The sequence goes on from NW_028136369.1 coordinate 275,948, forward strand.
GAATTGCCAAACTTGAGGGCTTCGGGGCCAGGAGAGTGAGGACGGAAGTCTGAGACACAAGCTAGACTTCGGATTCAGGGTGAGGGCACGGCAGGTACTCCCTGCAGATCTGAACCAATATCTCATGCATCTGAAGTCAGGGCGAGGATCCGATGTTGGCTCAGGTTGGAGTTTCTGTGCATGACGGCCCCTTCATGAAGGGAGCGGAATCTCGAGGCCATGGAGGTTTTCCACGTTGGGAGATGTGGGATGCCCCCTTCAAGGATTCCTTCTGCCGGACTATTGAGACCTGTTGGACAGCTCCAGGACATCCCATATGGAATGACTCCAGGGCACCGTTTGAGGATGGATGCCTGGGAAGTCCGCCTCACCTTCCAATTGTCTCCTAGCAACAAGACAGTTTAGATCTAATGGATCTGCGGGAGCAACCGGGGTGGCTGAGTTGAAATGCACTTTCCAGAGGATGGGTCCTAACGTGTGTTTGTGTCCATGAGGGCCTTGGAATGGGGCGGTGGCACCGGGACCCTGAAGTATTCTCCTAAGCTTTGGCTTAGCTCCCATGCACAAGTTTCCTTGTGGAGACTAGATTTGTTCTGATGGGTGCCTCAGGAAATCCCCTCTGCTGGTATTGGAATCCAGGCTTTTGAGGAGACATGCCTGTAAACCAAAGCAATGGATCCGATAATGGCCTCGGGTCCTGTCTGGTTCAATCTTCTTGGTATGAGTGGAGGTAGATGAGTGGAGGTAGATGCTCAGCCGGTATCAACCGCCCTTTTTTGTCCCAGGCGACCTACACTATTGGGATGGCCTCAGGGACTTTGGAGGGTTCTCCTAATTTGTAAGATTTTTGACAATGGAACGGGCAGAATTCCCATGGATTGGGTGGGGGCAGTCGTAATGTGTGGCTCCAGGGGCCCCAGCCTGGAGGGAGTGTGGCCCAGGACTTTGAGGACAGAAGACTGAAAACACAAACTCAGCTTAAGTTTGGGGACGTAGTTATGGCACGCCCGATCTACAAACCATGAGAAGAACTCTTCAGGATATGAAGAATGAGCGAGTCTGAGGAGCTTGCTCAGGCTTTTGTCTCTGGATTTTGTTTCAGCGATGGCCGTGGAATGTTGTGGAGGTCTCATGGGCCATGGACGAATCTCCCTCTCTGTGGATTTGGCCCGATCCCAATTGTTTTTCGTCAATCTGTGAGATGGGAGGACTCCTTTCAGGTTTGTTACCTCAGGTGTCCCACCAAAAGAGGAATTCCAAAGCAGAGCCCTGGGGAAGAGTGAAGGGACAACCCGAACTATGGTTAAAAATTGGGGCCTAGGGGCATGGCAAGCCCAATATGCTGTCTCTTCATATAGGCCCTGAGAGGCCTTACCTGAGGACTGGGCTCAGGCTGAGGGTCACAATGTGTGTTTGTGACCAATGTGGCCCGCAAGCATGGGCTGGGCCTCATGGGCCACGCTTGTTTCAACTACACTGAACGTTGGACAACATGCCAACCACAAGGTTTCTTGCCATAAGGAAAGAGTTCTGATTTCTGCATCATTCTCAACCCTGGGCAGTGGTTGGAGATAAGGTCTAGGTTCTGGAGCCTGAAAACCGCAGTTGGGAAGAGATGACGACCTAAGGCCATGGCGGGTCCGATGTGCTCAGTGTGCGGCCAGCTGTCTGGGTGGGACCAGGAGGTCCAGGCTCAGGCTGGGTCAGAAGGGGAAATAGTGCCCAGGTCAGCCTATATGTTTGGGGTACAGCCGAATGGCGTGCAGGTTGATCCTCATTTGCGGTTTCGGGGTAGCCCTGAGGGCAATGTTTTACTTTGTAGGGCAGGCCGAGTGCGGCATTGTAGTTCTGGATTGCCCAACTGGAGGGCTTGTGGGCCAGTAGTCTGAGGACGGAGTCTGAGAACCCAAGCTAGGCCTAGGTTTCTGGGTGAGGATATGGAAGGCACAATCTACAGACCTCAATCGAGATCTCGTGCATCTGAAGTCAGGGCAAGGATCAGACGAATGCTCAGGTTGGACTTTCTGCCCTGATGGCCCTTTCTTGAAGGGGGTTGGATCACGAGGACATGGGGGTTTTCCCACGATGGGAGTTGTGAGAAGCTCCAAACTGCAAAGATTCTTCTGCAGGACAATTGAGACCTGTTGGTTGGCTCCAGGCCAACGATTCCGAGCAGGGTTCTAAGGATGGATGGATGGGTAGCCCACCTCGCATTCCAATGGTCTCCAAGCAACAAGACAGGTTAGATCTGCTGGATGTGGGGGGCAACCGAGGAGGCTGAGTTGAAATGGACTCTCCTGTGGATGTGTCCTAATATGTTTTTGTGTCTATGGAGACCTTGGAATGAAGCGGTGGCCCTGGGGCCCTGAAGGGTTCTCCTAAACAGAGGCTTTGACACAGCTCCAACGTGCATGTTTCCCATGTGTAAATGAGATTTGTTCTGATGGGTGAGTCAAGAAACAGCCATATGCTGGTATTGAAATCCAGGCCTCTGAGGAGAGATGCCTGGAAACCAAAGCATGGTTCCGATTAGTGCCTAGGGGCCTGTTCGTTCCTTTTTACCTCTGGGGACAACAGTCTACGGGTCTGAGTGCAGGTAGGTGCTCAGATGGGCTCAGATTGCCCCTGTTTGTCCTGGGAAGCCACAACTATTGTGATGGCCTCAGGGACTTTGGAGGTTATCCTACTAGTAGGGTTGTGGCCATTGGAATGGGCACATACAATTCCCTTGGAGAGGGCAAGTACAGTCCTCAGGTTTGGCTCCAGGGCCCTGAGCCTGTAGGGTGTGTAGGCCAGAGCTGTTTGGACAGTTGTCTGAAAACACAAACTCGGCTTATGTTTTGGGTCATAGGTATGGCAGGACTGATCTACAGACCATGAGGAGAACACTTCGGGATATCAAAAAAGGGCGAGTGTGAGGCTCTTGCTCAAGTTTTCGTCTCTGGATATCGTGTCACTCATGGTCGTGAAATTGCCGGGTGACTTCATGGGAAATGGACGAGTCTTACTCTCTGGGGGTTCGGTCCCGTCCAAAGAGTTTGGGGTCATTCTGGGGATAGAAGAGGTCCGTTTTTTTGTTATTGTCGATTTGTTTCATTTTGTTTTTCAACCTCAGATGTCCCACCAAATGAGGGATTCCATAGTAGAGCCCTGGGGTGGGGCGACTGGACAACCAGGAATCTGGTTAAAAATTGGGGACTAGGGACATGTCAAGCCCATTATGACATCTAATGGTCCAGCCACTGAGAGGACTTACTAGAGGACAGGACTCACGCTGAGGTCACAATGCGTGTTTATGCTCTCGTCGCACGTAAGAATGGGCGGGGCCTCAGGTTGAATGCTAGTTTCTCCTACACTGAACGTTGGACAACATGCCAACCACAAGGTTTCTTGCCATGGGTCAGGAAGAGTTCTGATTTCTGCATCACAGTCACCCGTGGGCAGTGATTGGAGATAAGGTCTAGGTTCTGAAGCCTGAAAACTGAGGTTGGGAAGAGATGATGACCTAAGGCCATGGCGGGTCTGATGTGCTCAGCGTGCGGTCAGCTGTCTGGGTGTTGGTCAGCAGGTCCGGGCTCAGGTTGTGTCAGACAGTGCATTAGTGCCCAGGTTACACTATATAATTTGGATACATTCGAGTGCCGTGTAGGTTTATCCTCATTAAAGCTGCCTGGGCTGCTCATTAGGCAATATATTTTTTCTAGAGGGCAGGCAGAGTGCTTCATTGTCGGTCCGGAATTGCCAAACTTGAGGGCTTCGGGGCGAGGAGAGTGAGGACGGAAGTCTGAGAACACAAGCTAGACTTCGGATTCAGGGTGAGGGCACGGCAGGTACCCCCTGCAGATCTGAACCAATATCTCATGCATCTGAAGTCAGGGCGAGGATCCCACGTTGGCTCAGGTTGGAGTTTCTGTGCATGACGGCCCCTTCATGAAGGGAGCGGAATCTCGAGGCCATGGAGGTTTTCCACGTTGGGAGATGTGGGATGCCCCCTTCAAGGATTCCTTCTGCGGGACAATTGAGACCTGTTGGACAGCTCCAGGACATCCCATATGGAATGACTCCAGAGCACCGTTCCAGGATGGATGCCTGGGAAGTCCGCCTCGCCTTCCAATTGTCTCCTAGCAACAAGACAGTTTAGATCTAATGGATCTGCGGGAGCAACCGGGGTGGCTGAGTTGAAATGCACTTTCCAGACGATGGGTCCTAACGTGTGTTTGTGTCCATGAGGGCCTTGGAATGGGGAGGTGGCACCGGGACCCTGAAGTATTCTCCTAAGCTTTGGCATAGCTCCCATGCACAAGTTTCCTTGTGGAGACGAGATTTGTTCTGATGGGTGCCTCAGGAACTCCCCTCTGCTGGTATTGGAATCCAGGCTTTTGAGGAGACATGCCTGTAAACCAAAGCAATGGATCCGATAATGGCCTCGGGTCCTGTCTGGTTCAATCTTCTTGGTATGAGTGGAGGTAGATGAGTGGAGGTAGATGCTCAGCCGGTATCAACCGCCCTTTTTTGTCCCGGGCGAACTACATTATTGGGATCGCCTCAGGGACTTTGGAGGGTTCTCCTAATTTGTACGATTTTTGACAATGGAATGGGCAGAATTCCCATGGATTGGGTGGAGGCAGTCCTAATGTGTGGCTCCAGGGGCCCCAGCCTGGAGGGAGTGTGGCTCAGAACTTTGAAGACAGAAGACTGAAAACACAAACTCAGCTTAAGTTTGGGGACGTAGGTATGGCACGCCCGATCTACAAACCATGAGAAGAACTCTTCAGGATATGAAGAATGAGCGAGTCTGAGGCGCTTGCTCAGGCTTTTGTCTCTGACTTTTGTTTCAGCGATGGCCGTGGAATGTTGGGGAGGTCTCATGGGCCATGGACGAATCTTCCTCTTTGTGGATTTGGCCCGATCCCAATTGTTTTTCGTCAATCTGTGGGATGGGAGGACTCCTTTCAGGTTTGTTACCTCAGGTGTCCCACCAAAAGAGGAATTCCTAAGCAGAGCCCTGGGGAAGAGTGAAGGGACAACCCGAACTATGGTTAAAAATTGGGGCCTAGGGGATATGGCAAGCCAAATATGCTGTCTCTTCATATAGGCCCTGAGAGGCCTTACCTGAGGACTGGGCTCAGGCTGAGGGTCACAATGTGTGTTTGTGACCAATGTGGCCCGCACGCATGGGCTGGGCCTCATGGGCCACGCTTGTTTCAACTACACTGAACGTTGGACATCATGCCAAACACAAGGTTTCTTGCCATGGGGAAAGAGTTCTGATTTCTGCATCATTTTCAACCCTGGGCAGTGGTTGGAGATAAGGTCTAGCTTCTGGAGCCTGCAAACCGCAATTGGGAAGAGATGATGACCTAAGGCCATGGCGGGTCCGATGTGCTGAGTGTGCGGCCAGCTGTCTGGGTGGGACCAGGAGGTCCAGGCTCAGGCTGGGTCAGAAGGGGAAATAGTGCCCAGGTCTGCCTATATGTTTGGGGTACAGCCGAATGGCGTGCAGGTTGATCCTCACTTGCGGTTTCGGGTAGCCCTGAGGGCAATATTTTACTTCTGTAGGCAGGCAGAGTGCGGCATTGTAGTTCTGGATTGCCCAACTGGAGGGCTTGTGGGCCAGTGTTCTGAGGACGGAGTCTGAGAACCCAAGCTAGGCCTAGGTTTCTGGGTGAGGATATGGCAGGCACAATCTACAGACCTCAATCGAGATCTCGTGCATCTGAAGTCAGGGCAAGGTTCAGACGATCACTCAGGTTGGACTATCTGCCCTGATGGCCCTTTCTTGAAGGTTGTTGGATCACGAGGACATGGGTGTTTTCGCACGATGGGAGTTGTGAGAAGCTCCAAACTGCAAAGATTCTTCTGCAGGACAATTGAGACCTGTTGGTTGGCTCCAGGCCAACGATTCCGAGCAGGGTTCTAATGATGGATGGCTGGGTAGCCCACCTCGCATTCCATTTGTCTCCAAGCAACAAGACAGGTTAGATCTGCTGGATGTGGGGGGCAACCGAGGAGGCTGAGTTGAAATGGACTCTCCTGTGGATGTGTCCTAATATGTTTTTGTGTCTATGGAGACCTTGGAATGAAGCGGTGGCCCTGGGGCCCTGAAGGGTTCTCCTAAACAGAGGCTTTGACACAGCTCCAACGTGCATGTTTCCCATGTGTAGATGAGATTTGTTCTGATGGGTGAGTCAAGAAACAGCCATATGCTGGTATTGAAATCCAGGCCTCTGAGGAGAGATGCCTGGAAACCCAAGCAATGGATCCGATTAGTGCCTAGGGGCCTGTTCGTTCCTTTTTACCTCTGGGGACATCAGTCTACGGGTCTGAGTGCAGGTAGGTGCTCAGAAGGGCTCAGATTGCCCCTGTTTGTCCTGGGAAGCCACAGCTTTTAGGATGGCCTCAGGGACTTTGGAGGTTATCCTATTAGTAGGGTTGTGGCCATTGGAATGGGCACATACAATTCCCTTGGAGAGGGCAAGTACAGTCCTCAGGTTTGGCTCCAGGGCCCTGAGCCTGTAGGCTGTGTAGGCCAGAGCTGTTTGGACAGTTGTCTGAAAACACAAACTCGGCTTATGTTTTGGGTCATGGTATGGCAGGACTGATCTACAGACCATGAGGAGAACACTTCGGGATATGAAAAAAGGGCGAGTGTGAGGCTCTTGCTCAAGTTTTTGTCTCTGGATATCGTGTCACTCATGGACGTGAAATTGCCGGGTGACTTCATGGGAAATGGTCGAGTCTTACTCTCTGGGGGTTCGGTCCCGTCCAAAGAGTTTGGGGTCATTCTGGGGATGGAAGAAGTCCGTTTTTTTGTTGTTGTTGTCGATTTGTTTCATTTTGTTTTTCAGCCTCAGATGTCCCACCAAATGAGGGATTCCAGAGTACAGCCCTGGGGTGGGGCGACTGGACAACCAGAAATCTGGTTAAAAATTGGGGACTAGGGACGTGTCAAGCCCATTATGACATCTAATGGTCCAGCCACTGAGAGGACTTACTAGAGGACAGGACTCACGCTGAGGTCACAATGCGTGTTTATGCTCTCGTCGCACGCAAGAATGGGCGGGGCCTCAGGGTGAATGCTGGTTTCTCCTACACTGAACGTTGGACAACATGCCAACCACAAGGTTTCTTGCCATGGGTCAGGAAGAGTTCTGATTTCTGCATCACAGTCACCCGTGGGCAGTGATTGGAGATAAGGTCTAGGTTCTGAAGCCTGAAAACTGAGGTAGGGAAGAGATGATGACCTAAGGCCATGGCGGGTCTGATGTGCTCAGCGTTCGGTCAGCTGTCTGGGTGTTGGTCAGCAGGTCCAGGCTCAGGTTGTGTCAGACAGTGCATTAGTGCCCAGGTTAGACTATATAATTTGGGTACATTCGAGTGCCGTGTAGGTTTATCCTCATTTAAGCTGCCTGGGCTGCTCATTAGGCAATATATTTTTTCTAGAGGGCAGGCAGAGTGCTTCATTGTCGGTCCGGAATTGCCAAACTGAGGGCTTCGGGGCCAGGAGAGTGAGGACGGAAGTCTGAGAACACAAGCTAGACTTCGGATTCAGGGTGAGGGCACGGCAGGTACCCCTGCAGATCTGAACCAATATCTCATGCATCTGAAGTCAGGGCGAGGATCCGACGTTGGCTCAGGTTGGAGTTTCTGTGCATGACGGCCCCTTCATGAAGGGAGCGGAATCTCGAGGCCATGGAGGTTTTCCACGTTGGGAGATGTGGTATGCCCCCTTCAAGGATTCCTTCTGCGGGACAATTGAGACCTGTTGGACAGCTCCAGGACATCCCATATGGAATGACTCCAGAGCACCGTTCGAGGATGGATGCCTGGGAAGTCCGCCTCGCCTTCCAATTGTCTCCTAGCAACAAGACAGTTTAGATCTAATGGATCTGCGGGAGCAACCGGGGTGGCTGAGTTGAAATGCACTTTCCAGTGGATGGGTCCTAACGTGTGTTTGTGTCCATGAGGGCCTTGGAATGGGGAGGTGGCACCGGGACCCTGAAGTATTTCCTAAGCTTTGGCATAGCTCCCATGCACAAGTTTCCTTGTGGAGACGAGATTTGTTCTGATGGGTGCCTCAGGAAATCCCCTCTGCTGGTATTGGAATCCAGGCTTTTGAGGAGACATGCCTGTAAACCAAAGCAATGGATCCGATAATGGCCTCGGGTCCTGTCTGGTTCAATCTTCTTGGTATGAGTGGAGGTAGATGAGTGGAGGTAGATGCTCAGACGGTATCAACGGCCCTTTTTTGTCCCGGGCGACCTATACTATTGGGATGGCCCCAGGGACTTTGGAGGGTTCTCCTAATTTGTACGATTTTTGACAATGGAATGGGCAGAATTCCCATGCATTGGGTGGGGGCAGTCCTAATGTGTGGCTCCAGGGGCCCCAACCTGGAGGGAGTGTGGCCCAGGACTTTGAGGACAGAAGACTGAAAACACAAACTCAGCTTAAGTTTGGGGACGTAGGTATGGCACGCCCGATCTACAAACCATGAGAAGAACTCTTCAGGATATGAAGAATGAGCGAGTCTGAGGCGCTTGCTCAGGCTTTTGTCTCTGGATTTTGTTTCAGCGATGGCCGTGGAATGTTGGGGAGGTCTCATGGGCCATGGACGAATCTTCCTCTCTGTGGATTTGGCCCGATCCCAATTGTTTTTCGTCAATCTGTGGGTTGGGAGGACTCCTTTCAGGTTTGTTACCTCAGGTGTCCCACCTAAAGAGGAATTCCAAAGCAGAGCCCTGGGGAAGAGTGAAGGGACAACTCGAACTATGGTTAAAAATTGGGGCCTAGGGGCATGGCAAGCCCAATATGCTGTCTCTTCATATAGGCCCTGAGAGGCCTTACCTGAGGACTGGGCTCAGGCTGAGGGTCACAATGTGTGTAGTGACCAATGTGGCCGGCAAGCATGGGCTGGGCCTCAAGGGCCACGCTTGTTACAACTACACTGAACGTTGGACAACATGCCAACCACAAGGTTTCTTGCCATGGGGAAAGAGTTCTGATTTCTGCATCATTTTCAACCCTGGGCAATGGTTGGAGATAAGGTCTAGGTTCTGGAGCCTGAAAACCGCAGTTGGGAAGAGATGACGACCTAAGGCCATGGCGGGTCCGATGTGCTCAGTGTGCGGCCAGCTGTCTGGGTGGGACCAGGTGTTCCAGGCTCAGGCTGGGTCAGAAGGGGAAATAGTGCCCAGGTCAGCCTATATGTTTGGGGTACAGCCGAATGGCGTGCAGGTTGGTCCTCATTTGCGGTTTCGGGGTAGCCCTGAGGGCAATGTTTTACTTCTGTAGGGCAGGCAGAGTGCGGCATTGTAGTTCTGGATTGCCCAACTGGAGGGCTTGTGGGCCAGTAGTCTGAGGATGGAGTCTGAGAACCCAAGCTAGGCCTAGGTTTCTGGGTGAGGATATGGCAGGCACAATCTACAGACCTCAATCGAGATCTCGTGCATCTGAAGTCAGGGCAAGGATCAGACGATCGCTCAGGTTGGACTTTCTGCCCTGATGGCCCTTTCTTGAAGGGGGTTGGATCACGAGGACATGGGGGTTTTCGCACGATGGGAGTTGTGAGAAGCTCCAAACTGCAAAGATTCTTCTGCAGGACAATTGAGACCTGTTGGTTGGCTCCAGGCCAACGATTCCGAGCAGGGTTCTAAGGATGGATGGCTGGGTAGCCCACCTCGCATTCCATTTGTCTCCAAGCAACAAGACAGGTTAGATCTGCTGGATGTGGGGGGCAACCGAGGAGGCTGAGTTGAAATGGACTCTCCTGTGGTTGTGTCCTAATATGTTTTTGTGTCTATGGAGACCTTGGAATGAAGCGGTGGCCCTGGGGCCCTGAAGGGTTCTCCTAAACAGAGGCTTTGACACAGCTCCAACGTGCATGTTTCCCATGTGTAGATGAGATTTGTTCTGATGGGTGAGTCAAGAAACAGCCATATGCTGGTATTGAAATCCAGGCCTCTGAGGAGAGATGCCTGGAAACCCAAGCAATGGATCCGATTAGTGCCTAGGGGCCTGTTCGTTCCTTTTTACCTCTGGGGACATCAGTCTACGGGTCTGAGTGCAGGTAGGTGCTCAGAAGGGCTCAGATTGCCCCTGTTTGTCCTGGGAAGCCACAGCTTTTAGGATGGCCTCAGGGACTTTGGAGGTTATCCTATTAGTAGGGTTGTGGCCATTGGAATGGGCACATACAATTCCCTTGGAGAGGGCAAGTACAGTCCTCAGGTTTGGCTCCAGGGCCCTGAGCCTGTAGGCTGTGTAGGCCAGAGCTGTTTGGACAGTTGTCTGAAAACACAAACTCGGCTTATGTTTTGGGTCATGGTATGGCAGGACTGATCTACAGACCATGAGGAGAACACTTCGGGATATGAAAAAAGGGCGAGTGTGAGGCTCTTGCTCAAGTTTTTGTCTCTGGATATCGTGTCACTCATGGACGTGAAATTGCCGGGTGACTTCATGGGAAATGGTCGAGTCTTACTCTCTGGGGGTTCGGTCCCGTCCAAAGAGTTTGGGGTCATTCTGGGGATGGAAGAAGTCCGTTTTTTTGTTGTTGTTGTCGATTTGTTTCATTTTGTTTTTCAGCCTCAGATGTCCCACCAAATGAGGGATTCCAGAGTACAGCCCTGGGGTGGGGCGACTGGACAACCAGAAATCTGGTTAAAAATTGGGGACTAGGGACGTGTCAAGCCCATTATGACATCTAATGGTCCAGCCACTGAGAGGACTTACTAGAGGACAGGACTCACGCTGAGGTCACAATGCATGTTTATGCTCTCGTCGCACGCAAGAATGGGCGGGGCCTCAGGGTGAATGCTGGTTTCTCCTACACTGAACGTTGGACAACATGCCAACCACAAGGTTTCTTGCCATGGGTCAGGAAGAGTTCTGATTTCTGCATCACAGTCACCCGTGGGCAGTGATTGGAGATAAGGTCTAGGTTCTGAAGCCTGAAAACTGAGGTAGGGAAGAGATGATGACCTAAGGCCATGGCGGGTCTGATGTGCTCAGCGTTCGGTCAGCTGTCTGGGTGTTGGTCAGCAGGTCCAGGCTCAGGTTGTGTCAGACAGTGCATTAGTGCCCAGGTTAGACTATATAATTTGGGTACATTCGAGTGCCGTGTAGGTTTATCCTCATTTAAGCTGCCTGGGCTGCTCATTAGGCAATATATTTTTTCTAGAGGGCAGGCAGAGTGCTTCATTGTCGGTCCGGAATTGCCAAACTGAGGGCTTCGGGGCCAGGAGAGTGAGGACGGAAGTCTGAGAACACAAGCTAGACTTCGGATTCAAGGTGAGGGCACGGCAGGTACCCCCTGCAGATCTGAACCAATATCTCATGCATCTGAAGTCAGGGCGAGGATCCGACGTTGGCTCAGGTTGGAGTTTCTGTGCATGACGGCCCCTTCATGAAGGGAGCGGAATCTCGAGGCCATGGAGGTTTTCCACGTTGGGAGATGTGGTATGCCCCCTTCAAGGATTCCTTCTGCGGGACAATTGAGACCTGTTGGACAGCTCCAGGACATCCCATATGGAATGACTCCAGAGCACCGTTCGAGGATGGATGCCTGGGAAGTCCGCCTCGCCTTCCAATTGTCTCCTAGCAACAAGACAGTTTAGATCTAATGGATCTGCGGGAGCAACCGGGGTGGCTGAGTTGAAATGCACTTTCCAGTGGATGGGTCCTAACGTGTGTTTGTGTCCATGAGGGCCTTGGAATGGGGAGGTGGCACCGGGACCCTGAAGTATTCTCCTAAGCTTTGGCATAGCTCCCATGCACAAGTGTCCTTGTGGAGACGAGATTTGTTCTGATGGGTGCCTCAGGAAATCCCCTCTGCTGGTATTGGAATCCAGGCTTTTGAGGAGACATGCCTGTAAACCAAAGCAATGGATCCGATAATGGCCTCGGGTCCTGTCTGGTTCAATCTTCTTGGTATGAGTGGAGGTAGATGAGTGGAGGTAGATGTTCAGACGGTATCAACGGCCCTTTTTTGTCCCGGGCGACCTACACTATTGGGATGGCCCCAGGGACTTTGGAGGGTTCTCCTAATTTGTACGATTTATGACAATGGAATGGGCAGAATTCCCATGCATTGGGTGGGGGCAGTCCTAATGTGTGGCTCCAGGGGCCCCAGCCTGGAGGGAGTGTGGCCCAGGACTTTGAGGACAGAAGACTGAAAACACAAACTCAGCTTAAGTTTGGGGACGTAGGTATGGCACGCCCGATCTACAAACCATGAGAAGAACTCTTCAGGATATGAAGAATGAGCGAGTCTGAGGCGCTTGCTCAGGCTTTTGTCTCTGGATTTTGTTTCAGCGATGGCCGTGGAATGTTGGGGAGGTCTCATGGGCCATGGACGAATCTTCCTCTCTGTGGATTTGGCCCGATCCCAATTGTTTTTCGTCAATCTGTGGGTTGGGAGGACTCCTTTCAGGTTTGTTACCTCAGGTGTCCCACCAAAAGAGGAATTCCAAAGCAGAGCCATGGGGAAGAGTGAAGGGACAACTCGAACTATGGTTAAAAATTGGGGCCTAGGGGCATGGCAAGCCCAATATGCTGTCTCTTCATATAGGCCCTGAGAGGCCTTACCTGAGGACTGGACTCAGGCTGAGGGTCACAATGTGTGTAGTGACCAATATGGCCGGCAAGCATGGGCTGGGCCACAAGGGCCACGCTTGTTACAACTACACTGAACGTTGGACAACATGCCAAACACAAGGTTTCTTGCCATGGGGAAAGAGTTCTGATTTCGGCATCATTTTCAACCCTGGGCAATGGTTGGAGATAAGGTCTAGGTTCTGGAGCCTGAAAACCGCAGTTGGGAAGAGATGACGACCTAAGGCCATGGCGGGTCCGATGTGCTCAGTGTGCGGCCAGCTGTCTGGGTGGGACCAGGTGGTCCAGGCTCAGGCTGGGTCAGAAGGGGAAATAGTGCCCAGGTCAGCCTATATGTTTGGGGTACAGCTGAATGGCGTGCAGGTTGATCCTCATTTGCGGTTTCGGGGTAGCCCTGAGGGCAATGTTTTACTTCTGTAGGGCAGGCAGAGTGCGGCATTGTAGTTCTGGATTGCCCAACTGGAGGGCTTGTGGGCCAGTAGTCTGAGGACGGAGTCTGAGAACCCAAGCTAGGCCTAGGTTTCTGGGTGAGGATATGGCAGGCACAATCTACAGACCTCAATCGAGATCTCGTGCATCTGAAGTCAGGGCAAGGATCAGACGATCGCTCAGGTTGGACTTTCTGCCCTGATGGCCCTTTCTTGAAGGGGGTTGGATCACGAGGACATGGCGGTTTTCGCACGATGGGAGTTGTGAGAAGCTCCAAACTGCAAAGATTCTTCTGCAGGACAATTGAGACCTGTTGGTTGGCTCCAGGCCAACGATTCCGAGCGGGGTTCTAAGGATGGATGGCTGGGTAGCCCACCTCGCATTCCATTTGTCTCCAAGCAACAAGACAGGTTAGATCTGCTGGATGTGGGGGGCAACCGAGGAGGCTGAGTTGAAATGGACTCTCCTGTGGTTGTGTCCTAATATGTTTTTGTGTCTATGGAGACCTTGGAATGAAGCGGTGGCCCTGGGGCCCTGAAGGGTTCTCCTAAACAGAGGCTTTGACACAGCTCCAACGTGCATGTTTCCCATGTGTAGATGAGATTTGTTCTGATGGGTGAGTCAAGAAACAGCCATATGCTGGTATTGAAATCCAGGCCTCTGAGGAGAGATGCCTGGAAACCCAAGCAATGGATCCGATTAGTGCCTAGGGGCCTGTTCGTTCCTTTTTACCTCTGGGGACATCAGTCTACGGGTCTGAGTGCAGGTAGGTGCTCAGAAGGGCTCAGATTGCCCCTGTTTGTCCTGGGAAGCCACAGCTTTTAGGATGGCCTCAGGGACTTTGGAGGTTATCCTATTAGTAGGGTTGTGGCCATTGGAATGGGCACATACAATTCCCTTGGAGAGGGCAAGTACAGTCCTCAGGTTTGGCTCCAGGGCCCTGAGCCTGTAGGCTGTGTAGGCCAGAGCTGTTTGGACAGTTGTCTGAAAACACAAACTCGGCTTATGTTTTGGGTCATGGTATGGCAGGACTGATCTACAGACCATGAGGAGAACACTTCGGGATATGAAAAAAGGGCGAGTGTGAGGCTCTTGCTCAAGTTTTTGTCTCTGGATATCGTGTCACTCATGGACGTGAAATTGCCGGGTGACTTCATGGGAAATGGTCGAGTCTTACTCTCTGGGGGTTCGGTCCCGTCCAAAGAGTTTGGGGTCATTCTGGGGATGGAAGAAGTCCGTTTTTTTGTTGTTGTTGTCGATTTGTTTCATTTTGTTTTTCAGCCTCAGATGTCCCACCAAATGAGGGATTCCAGAGTAGAGCCCTGGGGTGGGGCTACTGGACAACCAGAAATCTGGTTAAAAATTGGGGACTAGGGACGTGTCAAGCCCATTATGACATCTAATGGTCCAGCCACTGAGAGGACTTACTAGAGGACAGGACTCACGCTGAGGTCACAATGCGTGTTTATGCTCTCGTCGCACGCAAGAATGGGCGGGGCCTCAGGGTGAATGCTGGTTTCTCCTACACTGAACGTTGGACAACATGCCAACCACAAGGTTTCTTGCCATGGGTCAGGAAGAGTTCTGATTTCTGCATCACAGTCACCCGTGGGCAGTGATTGGAGATAAGGTCTAGGTTCTGAAGCCTGAAAACTGAGGTAGGGAAGAGATGATGACCTAAGGCCATGGCGGGTCTGATGTGCTCAGCGTTCGGTCAGCTGTCTGGGTGTTGGTCAGCAGGTCCAGGCTCAGGTTGTGTCAGACAGTGCATTAGTGCCCAGGTTAGACTATATAATTTGGGTACATTCGAGTGCCGTGTAGGTTTATCCTCATTTAAGCTGCCTGGGCTGCTCATTAGGCAATATATTTTTTCTAGAGGGCAGGCAGAGTGCTTCATTGTCGGTCCGGAATTGCCAAACTGAGGGCTTCGGGGCCAGGAGAGTGAGGACGGAAGTCTGAGAACACAAGCTAGACTTCGGATTCAGGGTGAGGGCACGGCAGGTACCCCCTGCAGATCTGAACCAATATCTCATGCATCTGAAGTCAGGGCGAGGATCCGACGTTGGCTCAGGTTGGAGTTTCTGTGCATGACGGCCCCTTCATGAAGGGAGCGGAATCTCGAGGCCATGGAGGTTTTCCACGTTGGGAGATGTGGTATGCCCCCTTCAAGGATTCCTTCTGCGGGACAATTGAGACCTGTTGGACAGCTCCAGGACATCCCATATGGAATGACTCCAGAGCACCGTTCGAGGATGGATGCCTGGGAAGTCCACCTCGCCTTCCAATTGTCTCCTAGCAACAAGACAGTTTAGATCTAATGGATCTGCGGGAGCAACCGGGGTGGCTGAGTTGAAATGCACTTTCCAGTGGATGGGTCCTAACGTGTGTTTGTGTCCATGAGGGCCTTGGAATGGGGAGGTGGCACCGGGACCCTGAAGTATTCTCCTAAGCTTTGGCATAGCTCCCATGCACAAGTTTCCTTGTGGAGACGAGATTTGTTCTGATGGGTGCCTCAGGAAATCCCCTCTGCTGGTATTGGAATCCAGGCTTTTGAGGAGACATGCCTGTAAACCAAAGCAATGGATCCGATAATGGCCTCGGGTTCTGTCTGGTTCAATCTTCTTGGTATGAGTGGAGGTAGATGAGTGGAGGTAGATGCTCAGACGGTATCAACGGCCCTTTTTTGTCCCGGGCGACCTACACTATTGGGATGGCCCCAGGGACTTTGGAGGGTTCTCCTAATTTGTACGATTTATGACAATGGAATGGGCAGAATTCCCATGCATTGGGTGGGGGCAGTCCTAATGTGTGGCTCCAGGGGCCCCAGCCTGGAGGGAGTGTGGCCCAGGACTTTGAGGACAGAAGACTGAAAACACAAACTCAGCTTAAGTTTGGGGACGTAGGTATGGCACGCCCGATCTACAAACCATGAGAAGAACTCTTCAGGATATGAAGAATGAGCGAGTCTGAGGCGCTTGCTCAGGCTTTTGTCTCTGGATTTTGTTTCAGCGATGGCCGTGGAATGTTGGGGAGGTCTCATGGGCCATGGACGAATCTTCCTCTCTGTGGATTTGGCCCGATCCCAATTGTTTTTCGTCAATCTGTGGGTTGGGAGGACTCCTTTCAGGTTTGTTACCTCAGGTGTCCCACCAAAAGAGGAATTCCAAAGCAGAGCCCTGGGGAAGAGTGAAGGGACAACTCGAACTATGGTTAAAAATTGGGGCCTAGGGGCATGGCAAGCCCAATATGCTGTCTCTTCATATAGGCCCTGAGAGGCCTTACCTGAGGACTGGGCTCAGGCTGAGGGTCACAATGTGTGTAGTGACCAATATGGCCGGCAAGCATGGGCTGGGCCACAAGGGCCACGCTTGTTACAACTACACTGAACGTTGGACAACATGCCAACCACAAGGTTTCTTGCCATGGGGAAAGAGTTCTGATTTCTGCATCATTTTCAACCCTGGGCAATGGTTGGAGATAAGGTCTAGGTTCTGGAGCCTGAAAACCGCAGTTGGGAAGAGATGACGACCTAAGGCCATGGCGGGTCCGATGTGCTCAGTGTGCGGCCAGCTGTCTGGGTGGGACCAGGAGGTCCAGGCTCAGGCTGGGTCAGAAGGGGAAATAGTGCCCAGGTCAGCCTATATGTTTGGGGTACAGCCGAATGGCGTGCAGGTTGATCCTCATTTGCGGTTTCGGGGTAGCCCTGAGGGCAATGTTTTACTTCTGTAGGGCAGGCAGAGTGCGGCATTGTAGTTCTGGATTGCCCAACTGGAGGGCTTGTGGGCCAGTAGTCTGAGGACGGAGTCTGAGAACCCAAGCTAGGCCTAGGTTTCTGGGTGAGGATATGGCAGGCACAATCTACAGACCTCAATCGAGATCTCGTGCATCTGAAGTCAGGGCAAGGATCAGACGATCGCTCAGGTTGGACTTTCTGCCCTGATGGCCCTTTCTTGAAGGGGGTTGGATCACGAGGACATGGGGGTTTTCGCACGATGGGAGTTGTGAGAAGCTCCAAACTGCAAAGATTCTTCTGCAGGACAATTGAGACCTGTTGGTTGGCTCCAGGCCAACGATTCCGAGCGGGGTTCTAAGGATGGATGGCTGGGTAGCCCACCTCGCATTCCATTTGTCTCCAAGCAACAAGACAGGTTAGATCTGCTGGATGTGGGGGGCAACCGAGGAGGCTGAGTTGAAATGGACTCTCCTGTGGTTGTGTCCTAATATGTTTTTGTGTCTATGGAGACCTTGGAATGAAGCGGTGGCCCTGGGGCCCTGAAGGGTTCTCCTAAACAGAGGCTTTGACACAGCTCCAACGTGCATGTTTCCCATGTGTAGATGAGATTTGTTCTGATGGGTGAGTCAAGAAACAGCCATATGCTGGTATTGAAATCCAGGCCTCTGAGGAGAGATGCCTGGAAACCCAAGCAATGGATCCGATTAGTGCCTAGGGGCCTGTTCGTTCCTTTTTACCTCTGGGGACATCAGTCTACGGGTCTGAGTGCAGGTAGGTGCTCAGAAGGGCTCAGATTGCCCCTGTTTGTCCTGGGAAGCCACAGCTTTTAGGATGGCCTCAGGGACTTTGGAGGTTATCCTATTAGTAGGGTTGTGGCCATTGGAATGGGCACATACAATTCCCTTGGAGAGGGCAAGTACAGTCCTCAGGTTTGGCTCCAGGGCCCTGAGCCTGTAGGCTGTGTAGGCCAGAGCTGTTTGGACAGTTGTCTGAAAACACAAACTCGGCTTATGTTTTGGGTCATAGGTATGGCAGGACTGATCTACAGACCATGAGGAGAACACTTCGGGATATGAAAAAAGGGCGAGTGTGAGGCTCTTGCTCAAGTTTTTGTCTCTGGATATCGTGTCACTCATGGACGTGAAATTGCCGGGTGACTTCATGGGAAATGGTCGAGTCTTACTCTCTGGGGGTTCGGTCCCGTCCAAAGAGTTTGGGGTCATTCTGGGGATGGAAGAAGTCCGTTTTTTTGTTGTTGTTGTCGATTTGTTTCATTTTGTTTTTCAGCCTCAGATGTCCCACCAAATGAGGGATTCCAGAGTACAGCCCTGGGGTGGGGCGACTGGACAACCAGAAATCTGGTTAAAAATTGGGGACTAGGGACGTGTCAAGCCCATTATGACATCTAATGGTCCAGCCACTGAGAGGACTTACTAGAGGACAGGACTCACGCTGAGGTCACAATGCGTGTTTATGCTCTCGTCGCACGCAAGAATGGGCGGGGCCTCAGGGTGAATGCTGGTTTCTCCTACACTGAACGTTGGACAACATGCCAACCACAAGGTTTCTTGCCATGGGTCAGGAAGAGTTCTGATTTCTGCATCACAGTCACCCCTGGGCAGTGATTGGAGATAAGGTCTAGGTTCTGAAGCCTGAAAACTGAGGTAGGGAAGAGATGATGACCTAAGGCCATGGCGGGTCTGATGTGCTCAGCGTTCGGTCAGCTGTCTGGGTGTTGGTCAGCAGGTCCAGGCTCAGGTTGTGTCAGACAGTGCATTAGTGCCCAGGTTAGACTATATAATTTGGGTACATTCGAGTGCCGTGTAGGTTTATCCTCATTTAAGCTGCCTGGGCTGCTCATTAGGCAATATATTTTTTCTAGAGGGCAGGCAGAGTGCTTCATTGTCGGTCCGGAATTGCCAAACTGAGGGCTTCGGGGCCAGGAGAGTGAGGACGGAAGTCTGAGAACACAAGCTAGACTTCGGATTCAGGGTGAGGGCACGGCAGGTACCCCCTGCAGATCTGAACCAATATCTCATGCATCTGAAGTCAGGGCGAGGATCCGACGTTGGCTCAGGTTGGAGTTTCTGTGCATGACGGCCCCTTCATGAAGGGAGCGGAATCTCGAGGCCATGGAGGTTTTCCACGTTGGGAGATGTGGTATGCCCCCTTCAAGGATTCCTTCTGCGGGACAATTGAGACCTGTTGGACAGCTCCAGGACATCCCATATGGAATGACTCCAGAGCACCGTTCGAGGATGGATGCCTGGGAAGTCCGCCTCGCCTTCCAATTGTCTCCTAGCAACAAGACATTTTAGATCTAATGGATCTGCGGGAGCAACCGGGGTGGCTGAGTTGAAATGCACTTTCCAGTGGATGGGTCCTAACGTGTGTTTGTGTCCATGAGGGCCTTGGAATGGGGAGGTGGCACCGGGACCCTGAAGTATTCTCCTAAGCTTTGGCATAGCTCCCATGCACAAGTTTCCTTGTGGAGACGAGATTTGTTCTGATGGGTGCCTCAGGAAATCCCCTCTGCTGGTATTGGAATCCAGGCTTTTGAGGAGACATGCCTGTAAACCAAAGCAATGGATCCGATAATGGCCTCGGGTCCTGTCTGGTTCAATCTTCTTGGTATGAGTGGAGGTAGATGAGTGGAGGTAGATGCTCAGACGGTATCAACGGCCCTTTTTTGTCCCGGGCGACCTACACTATTGGGATGGCCCCAGGGACTTTGGAGGGTTCTCCTAATTTGTACGATTTTTGACAATGGAATGGGCAGAATTCCCATGCATTGGGTGGGGGCAGTCCTAATGTGTGGCTCCAGGGGCCCCAGCCTGGAGGGAGTGTGGCCCAGGACTTTGAGGACAGAAGACTGAAAACACAAACTCAGCTTAAGTTTGGGGACGTAGGTATGGCACGCCCGATCTACAAACCATGAGAAGAACTCATCAGGATATGAAGAATGAGCGAGTCTGAGGCGCTTGCTCAGGCTTTTGTCTCTGGATTTTGTTTCAGCGATGGCCGTGGAATGTTGGGGAGGTCTCATGGGCCATGGACGAATCTTCCTCTCTGTGGATTTGGCCCGATCCCAATTGTTTTTCGTCAATCTGTGGGTTGGGAGGACTCCTTTCAGGTTTGTTACCTCAGGTGTCCCACCAAAAGAGGAATTCCAAAGCAGAGCCCTGGGGAAGAGTGAAGGGACAACTCGAACTATGGTTAAAAATTGGGGCCTAGGGGCATGGCAAGCCCAATATGCTGTCTCTTCATATAGGCCCTGAGAGGCCTTACCTGAGGACTGGGCTCAGGCTGAGGGTCACAATGTGTGTAGTGACCAATATGGCCGGCAAGCATGGGCTGGGCCACAAGGGCCACGCTTGTTACAACTACACTGAACGTTGGACAACATGCCAACCACAAGGTTTCTTGCCATGGGGAAAGAGTTCTGATTTCTGCATCATTTTCAACCCTGGGCAATGGTTGGAGATAAGGTCTAGGTTCTGGAGCCTGAAAACCGCAGTTGGGAAGAGATGACGACCTAAGGCCATGGCGGGTCCGATGTGCTCAGTGTGCGGCCAGCTGTCTGGGTGGGACCAGGAGGTCCAGGCTCAGGCTGGGTCAGAAGGGGAAATAGTGCCCAGGTCAGCCTATATGTTTGGGGTACAGCCGAATGGCGTGCAGGTTGATCCTCATTTGCGGTTTCGGGGTAGCCCTGAGGGCAATGTTTTACTTCTGTAGGGCAGGCAGAGTGCGACATTGTAGTTCTGGATTGCCAAACTGGAGGGCTTGTGGGCCAGTAGTCTGAGGACGGAGTCTGAGAACCCAAGCTAGGCCTAGGTTTCTGGGTGAGGATATGGCAGGCACAATCTACAGACCTCAATCGAGATCTCGTGCATCTGAAGTCAGGGCAAGGATCAGACGATCGCTCAGGTTGGACTTTCTGCCCTGATGGCCCTTTCTTGAAGGGGGTTGGATCACGAGGACATGGGGGTTTTCGCACGATGGGAGTTGTGAGAAGCTCCAAACTGCAAAGATTCTTCTGCAGGACAATTGAGACCTGTTGGTTGGCTCCAGGCCAACGATTCCGAGCGGGGTTCTAAGGATGGATGGCTGGGTAGCCCACCTCGCATTCCATTTGTCTCCAAGCAACAAGACAGGTTAGATCTGCTGGATGTGGGGGGCAACCGAGGAGGCTGAGTTGAAATGGACTCTCCTGTGGTTGTGTCCTAATATGTTTTTGTGTCTATGGAGACCTTGGAATGAAGCGGTGGCCCTGGGGCCCTGAAGGGTTCTCCTAAACAGAGGCTTTGACACAGCTCCAACGTGCATGTTTCCCATGTGTAGATGAGATTTGTTCTGATGGGTGAGTCAAGAAACAGCCATATGCTGGTATTGAAATCCAGGCCTCTGAGGAGAGATGCCTGGAAACCCAAGCAATGGATCCGATTAGTGCCTAGGGGCCTGTTCGTTCCTTTTTACCACTGGGGACATCAGTCTACGGGTCTGAGTGCAGGTAGGTGCTCAGATGGGCTCAGATTGCCCCTGTTTGTCCTGGGAAGCCACAACTATTGGGATGGCCTCAGGGACTTTGGAGGTTATCCTACTAGTAGGGTTGTGGCCATTGGAATGGGCACATACATTTCCCTTGGAGAGGGCAAGTACAGTCCTCAGGTTTGGCTCCAGGGCCCTGAGCCTGTAGGGTGTGTAGGCCAGAGCTGTTTGGACAGTTGTCTGAAAACACAAACTCGGCTTATGTTTTGGGTCATAGGTATGGCAGGACTGATCTACAGACCATGAGGAGAACACTTCGGGATATGAAACAAGGGCGAGTGTGAGGCTCTTGCTCAAGTTTTTGTCTCTGGATATCGTGTCACTCATGGTCGTGAAATTGCCGGGTGACTTCATGGGAAATGGACGAGTCTTACTCTCTGGGGGTTCGGTCCCGTCCAAAGAGTTTGGGGTCATTCTGGGGATGGAAGAAGTCCTTTTTTTGTTGTTGTTGTCGATTTGTTTCATTTTGTTTTTCAACCTCAGATGTCCCACCAAATGAGGGATTCCAGAGTAGAGCCCTGGGGTGGGGCGACTGGACAACCAGAAATCTGGTTAAAAATTGGGGACTAGGGACATGTCAAGCCCATTATGACATCTAATGGTCCAGCCACTGAGAGGACTTACTAGAGGACAGGACTCACGCTGAGGTCACAATGCGTGTTTATGCTCTCGTCGCACGCAAGAATGGGCGGGGCCTCAGGGTGAATGCTGGTTTCTCCTACACTGAACGTTGGACAACATGCCAACCACAAGGTTTCTTACCATGGGTCAGGAAGAGTTCTGATTTCTGCATCACAGTCACCCGTGGGCAGTGATTGGAGATAAGGTCTAGGTTCTGAAGCCTGAAAACTGAGGTAGGGAAGAATTGATGACCTAAGGCCATGGCGGGTCTGATGTGCTCAGCGTGCGGTCAGCTGTCTGGGTGTTGGTCAGCAGGTCCGGGCTCAGGTTGTGTCAGACAGTGCATTAGTGCCCAGGTTAGACTATATAATTTGGGTACATTCGAGTGCCGTGTAGGTTTATCCTCATTTAAGCTGCCTGGGCTGCTCATTAGGCAATATATTTTTTCTAGAGGGCAGGCAGAGTGCTTCATTGTCGGTCCGGAATTGCGAAACTTGAGGGCTTCGGGGCCAGGAGAGTGAGGACGGAAGTCTGAGAACACAAGCTAGACTTCGGATTCAGGGTGAGGGCACGGCAGGTACCCCCTGCAGATCTGAACCAATATCTCATGCATCTGAAGTCAGGGCGAGGATCCGACGTTGGCTCAGGTTGGAGTTTCTGTGCATGACGGCCCCTTTATGAAGGGAGCGGAATCTCGAGGCCATGGAGGTTTTCCACGTTGGGAGATGTGGGATGCCCCCTTCAAGGATTCCTTCTGCGGGACAATTGAGACCTGTTGGACAGCTCCAGGACATTCCATATGGAATGACTCCAGAGCACTGTTCCAGGATGGATGCCTGGGAAGTCCGCCTCACCTTCCAATTGTCTCCTAGCAACAAGACAGTTTATATCTAATGGATCTGCGGGAGCAACCGGGGTGGCCTAGTTGAAATGCACCTTCCAGAGGATGGGTCCTAACGTGTGTTTGTGTCCATGAGGGCCTTGGAATGGGGAGGTGGCACCGGGACCCTGAAGTATTCTCCTAAGCTTTGGCTTAGCTCCCATGCACAAGTTTCCTTGTGGAGACGAGATTTGTTCTGATGGGTGCCTCAGGAAATCCCCTCTGATGGTATTGGAATCCAGGCTTTTCAAGAGATATGCCTGTAAACCAAAGCAATGGATCCGATAATGGCCTCGGGTCCTGTCTCGTTCAATCTTCTTGGTATGAGTGGAGGTAGATGAGTGGAGGTAGATGCTCAGCCGGTATCAACCGCCCTTTTTTGTCCCGGGCGGCCTACACTATTGGGATGGCCTCAGGGACTTTGGAGGGTTCTCCTAATTTGTACGATTTTTGACAATGGAATGGGCAGAATTACCATGGATTGGGTGGGGGCAGTCCTAATGTGTGGCTCCAGGGGCCCCAGCCTGGAGGGATTGTGGCCCAGGACTTTGAGGACAGAAGACTGAAAACACAAACTCAGCTTAAGTTTGGGGACGTAGGTATGGCACGCCCGATCTACAAACCATGAGAAGAACTCTTCAGGATATGAAGAATGAGCGAGTCTGAGGCGCTTGCTCAGGCTTTTGTCTCTGACTTTTGTTTCAGCGATGGCCGTGGAATGTTGGGGAGGTCTCATGGGCCATGGACGAATCTTCCTCTTTGTGGATTTGGCCCGATCCCAATTGTTTTTCGTCAATCTGTGGGATGGGAGGTCTCCTTTCAGGTTTGTTACCTCAGGTGTCCCACCAAAAGAGGAATTCCAAAGCAGAGCCCTGGGGAAGAGTGAAGGGACAACCCGAACTATGGTTAAAAATTGGGGCCTAGAGGCATGGCAAGCCCAATATGCTGTCTCTTCATATAGGCCCTGAGAGGCCTTACCTGAGGACTGGGCTCAGGCTGAGGGTCACAATGTGTGTTTGTGACCAATGTGGCCCGCAAGCATGGGCTGGGCCTCATGGGCCACGCTTGTTTCAACTACACTGAACGTTGGACAACATGCCAACCACAAGGTTTCTTGCCATGGGGAAAGAGTTCTGATTTCTGCATCATTTTCAACCCTGGGCAGTGGTTGGAGATAAGGTCTAGCTTCTGGAGCCTGTAAACCGCAGTTGGGAAGAGATGATGACCTAAGGCCATGGCGGGTCCGATGTGCTGAGTGTGCGGCCAGCTGTCTGGGTGGGACCAGGAGGTCCAGGCTCAGGCTGGGTCAGAATGGGAAATAGTGCCCAGGTCAGCCTATATGTTTGGGGTACAGCCGAATGGCGTGCAGGTTGATCCTCATTTGCGGTTTCGGGGTAGCCCTGAGGGCAATGTTTGACTTCTGTAGGGCAGGCAGAGTGCGGCATTGTAGTTCTGGATTGCCCAACTGGAGGGCTTGTGGGCCAGTAGTCTGAGGACGGAGTCTGAGAACCCAAGCTAGGCCTAGGTTTCTGGGTGAGGATATGGCAGGCACAATCTACAGACCTCAATCGAGATCTCGTGCATCTGAAGTCAGGGCAAGGATCAGACGATCACTCAGGTTGGACTATCTGCCCTGATGGCCCTTTCTTGAAGGTTGTTGGATCACGAGGACATGGGTGTTTTCGCACGATGGGAGTTGTGAGAAGCTCCAAACTGCAAAGATTCTTCTGCAGGACAATTGAGACCTGTTGGTTGGCTCCAGGCCAACGATTCCGAGCAGGGTTCTAAGGATGGATGGCTGGGTAGCCCACCTCGCATTCCAATTGTCTCCAAGCAACAAGACAGGTTAGATCTGCTGGATGTGGGGGGCAACCGAGGAGGCTGAGTTGAAATGGATTCTCCTGTGGATGTGTCCTAATATGTTTTTGTGTCTATGGAGACCTTGGAATGAAGCGGTGGCCCTGGGGCCCTGAAGGGTTCTCCTAAACAGAGGCTTTGACACAGCTCCAACGTGCATGTTTCCCATGTGTAGATGAGATTTGTTCTGATGGGTGAGTCAAGAAACAGCCATATGCTGGTATTGAAATCCAGGCCTCTGAGGAGAGATGCCTGGAAACCCAAGCAATGGATCCGATTAGTGCCTAGGGGCCTGTTCGTTCCTTTTTACCTCTGGGGACATCACTCTACGGGTCTGAGTGCAGGTAGGTGCTCAGAAGGGCTCAGATTGCCCCTGTTTGTCCTGGGAAGCCACAGCTTTTAGGATGGCCTCAGGGACTTTGGAGGTTATCCTATTAGTAGGGTTGTGGCCATTGGAATGGGCACATACAATTCCCTTGGAGAGGGCAAGTACAGTCCTCAGGTTTGGCTCCAGGGCCCTGAGCCTGTAGGCTGTGTAGGCCAGAGCTGTTTGGACAGTTGTCTGAAAACACAAACTCGGCTTATGTTTTGGGTCATGGTATGGCAGGACTGATCTACAGACCATGAGGAGAACACTTCGGGATATGAAAAAAGGGCGAGTGTGAGGCTCTTGCTCAAGTTTTTGTCTCTGGATATCGTGTCACTCATGGTCGTGAAATTGTCGGGTGACTTCATGGGAAATGGTCGAGTCTTACTCTCTGGGGGTTCGGTCCCGTCCAAAGAGTTTGGGGTCATTCTGGGGAGGGAAGAAGTCCGTTTTTTTGTTGTTGTTGTCGATTTGTTTCATTTTGTTTTTCAGCCTCAGATGTCCCACCAAATGAGGGATTCCAGAGTAGAGCCCTGGGGTGGGGCGACTGGACAACCAGAAATCTGGTTAAAAATTGGGGACTAGGGACGTGTCAAGCCCATTATGACATCTAATGGTCCAGCCACTGAGAGGACTTACTAGAGGACAGGACTCACGCTGAGGTCACAATGCGTGTTTATGCTCTCGTCGCACGCAAGAATGGGCGGGGCCTCAGGGTGAATGCTGGTTTCTCCTACACTGAACGTTGGACAACATGCCAACCACAAGGTTTCTTGCCATGGGTCAGGAAGAGTTCTGATTTCTGCATCACAGTCACCCGTGGGCAGTGATTGTAGATAACGTCTAGGTTCTGAAGCCTGAAAACTGAGGTAGGGAAGAGATGATGTCCTAAGGCCATGGCGGGTCTGATGTGCTCAGCGTGCGGTCAGCTGTCTGGGTGTTGGTCAGCAGGTCCGGGCTCAGGTTGTGTCAGACAGTGCATTAGTGCCCAGGTTAGACTATATAATTTGGGTACATTCGAGTGCCGTGTAGGTTTATCCTCATTTAAGCTGCCTGGGCTGCTCATTAGGCAATATATTTTTTCTAGAGGGCAGGCAGAGTGCTTCATTGTCGGTCCGGAATTGCGAAACTTGAGGGCTTCGGGGCCAGGAGAGTGAGGACGGAAGTCTGAGAACACAAGCTAGACTTCGGATTCAGGGTGAGGGCACGGCAGGTACCCCCTGCAGATCTGAACCAATATCTCATGCATCTGAAGTCAGGGCGAGGATCCGACGTTGGCTCAGGTTGGAGTTTCTGTGCATGACGGCCCCTTTATGAAGGGAGCGGAATCTCGAGGCCATGGAGGTTTTCCACGTTGGGAGATGTGGGATGCCCCCTTCAAGGATTCCTTCTGCGGGACAATTGAGACCTGTTGGACAGCTCCAGGACATTCCATATGGAATGACTCCAGAGCACTGTTCCAGGATGGATGCCTGGGAAGTCCGCCTCACCTTCCAATTGTCTCCTAGCAACAAGACAGTTTATATCTAATGGATCTGCGGGAGCAACCGGGGTGGCCTAGTTGAAATGCACCTTCCAGAGGATGGGTCCTAACGTGTGTTTGTGTCCATGAGGGCCTTGGAATGGGGAGGTGGCACCGGGACCCTGAAGTATTCTCCTAAGCTTTGGCTTAGCTCCCATGCACAAGTTTCCTTGTGGAGACGAGATTTGTTCTGATGGGTGCCTCAGGAAATCCCCTCTGATGGTATTGGAATCCAGGCTTTTCAAGAGATATGCCTGTAAACCAAAGCAATGGATCCGATAATGGCCTCGGGTCCTGTCTCGTTCAATCTTCTTGGTATGAGTGGAGGTAGATGAGTGGAGGTAGATGCTCAGCCGGTATCAACCGCGCTTTTTTGTCCCGGGCGGCCTACACTATTGGGATGGCCTCAGGGACTTTGGAGGGTTCTCCTAATTTGTACGATTTTTGACAATGGAATGGGCAGAATTACCATGGATTGGGTGGGGGCAGTCCTAATGTGTGGCTCCAGGGGCCCCAGCCTGGAGGGATTGTGGCCCAGGACTTTGAGGACAGAAGACTGAAAACACAAACTCAGCTTAAGTTTGGGGACGTAGGTATGGCACGCCCGATCTACAAACCATGAGAAGAACTCTTCAGGATATGAAGAATGAGCGAGTCTGAGGCGCTTGCTCAGGCTTTTGTCTCTGACTTTTGTTTCAGCGATGGCCGTGGAATGTTGGGGAGGTCTCATGGGCCATGGACGAATCTTCCTCTTTGTGGATTTGGCCCGATCCCAATTGTTTTTCGTCAATCTGTGGGATGGGAGGTCTCCTTTCAGGTTTGTTACCTCAGGTGTCCCACCAAAAGAGGAATTCCAAAGCAGAGCCCTGGGGAAGAGTGAAGGGACAACCCGAACTATGGTTAAAAATTGGGGCCTAGAGGCATGGCAAGCCCAATATGCTGTCTCTTCATATAGGCCCTGAGAGGCCTTACCTGAGGACTGGGCTCAGGCTGAGGGTCACAATGTGTGTTTGTGACCAATGTGGCCCGCAAGCATGGGCTGGGCCTCATGGGCCACGCTTGTTTCAACTACACTGAACGTTGGACAACATGCCAACCACAAGGTTTCTTGCCATGGGGAAAGAGTTCTGATTTCTGCATCATTTTCAACCCTGGGCAGTGGTTGGAGATAAGGTCTAGCTTCTGGAGCCTGTAAACCGCAGTTGGGAAGAGATGATGACCTAAGGCCATGGCGGGTCCGATGTGCTGAGTGTGCGGCCAGCTGTCTGGGTGGGACCAGGAGGTCCAGGCTCAGGCTGGGTCAGAATGGGAAATAGTGCCCAGGTCAGCCTATATGTTTGGGGTACAGCCGAATGGCGTGCAGGTTGATCCTCATTTGCGGTTTCGGGGTAGCCCTGAGGGCAATGTTTTACTTCTGTAGGGCAGGCAGAGTGCGGCATTGTAGTTCTGGATTGCCCAACTGGAGGGCTTGTGGGCCAGTAGTCTGAGGACGGAGTCTGAGAACCCAAGCTAGGCCTAGGTTTCTGGGTGAGGATATGGCAGGCACAATCTACAGACCTCAATCGAGATCTCGTGCATCTGAAGTCAGGGCAAGGATCAGACGATCACTCAGGTTGGACTATCTGCCCTGATGGCCCTTTCTTGAAGGTTGTTGGATCACGAAGACATGGGTGTTTTCGCACGATGGGAGTTGTGAGAAGCTCCAAACTGCAAAGATTCTTCTGCAGGACAATTGAGACCTGTTGGTTGGCTCCAGGCCAACGATTACGAGCAGGGTTCTAAGGATGGATGGCTGGGTAGCCCACCTCGCATTCCAATTGTCTCCAAGCAACAAGACAGGTTAGATCTGCTGGATGTGGGGGGCAACCGAGGAGGCTGAGTTGAAATGGATTCTCCTGTGGATGTGTCCTAATATGTTTTTGTGTCTATGGAGACCTTGGAATGAAGCGGTGGCCCTGGGGCCCTGAAGGGTTCTCCTAAACAGAGGCTTTGACACAGCTCCAACGTGCATGTTTCCCATGTGTAGATGAGATTTGTTCTGATGGGTGAGTCAAGAAACAGCCATATGCTGGTATTGAAATCCAGGCCTCTGAGGAGAGATGCCTGGAAACCCAAGCAATGGATCCGATTAGTGCCTAGGGGCCTGTTCGTTCCTTTTTACCTCTGGGGACATCACTCTACGGGTCTGAGTGCAGGTAGGTGCTCAGAAGGGCTCAGATTGCCCCTGTTTGTCCTGGGAAGCCACAGCTTTTAGGATGGCCTCAGGGACTTTGGAGGTTATCCTATTAGTAGGGTTGTGGCCATTGGAATGGGCACATACAATTCCCTTGGAGAGGGCAAGTACAGTCCTCAGGTTTGGCTCCAGGGCCCTGAGCCTGTAGGCTGTGTAGGCCAGAGCTGTTTGGACAGTTGTCTGAAAACACAAACTCGGCTTATGTTTTGGGTCATGGTATGGCAGGACTGATCTACAGACCATGAGGAGAACACTTCGGGATATGAAAAAAGGGCGAGTGTGAGGCTCTTGCTCAAGTTTTTGTCTCTGGATATCGTGTCACTCATGGTCGTGAAATTGTCGGGTGACTTCATGGGAAATGGTCGAGTCTTACTCTCTGGGGGTTCGGTCCCGTCCAAAGAGTTTGGGGTCATTCTGGGGAGGGAAGAAGTCCGTTTTTTTGTTGTTGTTGTCGATTTGTTTCATTTTGTTTTTCAGCCTCAGATGTCCCACCAAATGAGGGATTCCAGAGTAGAGCCCTGGGGTGGGGCGACTGGACAACCAGAAATCTGGTTAAAAATTGGGGACTAGGGACGTGTCAAGCCCATTATGACATCTAATGGTCCAGCCACTGAGAGGACTTACTAGAGGACAGGACTCACGCTGAGGTCACAATGCGTGTTTATGCTCTCGTCGCACGCAAGAATGGGCGGGGCCTCAGGGTGAATGCTGGTTTCTCCTACACTGAACGTTGGACAACATGCCAACCACAAGGTTTCTTGCCATGGGTCAGGAAGAGTTCTGATTTCTGCATCACAGTCACCCGTGGGCAGTGATTGTAGATAACGTCTAGGTTCTGAAGCCTGAAAACTGAGGTAGGGAAGAGATGATGTCCTAAGGCCATGGCGGGTCTGATGTGCTCAGCGTTCGGTCAGCTGTCTGGGTGTTGGTCAGCAGGTCCGGGCTCAGGTTGTGTCAGACAGTGCATTAGTGCCCAGGTTAGACTATATAATTTGGGTACATTCGAGTGCCGTGTAGGTTTATCCTCATTTAAGCTGCCTGGGCTGCTCATTAGGCAATATATTTTTTCTAGAGGGCAGGCAGAGTGCTTCATTGTCGGTCCGGAATTGCCAAACTTGAGGGCTTCGGGGCCAGGAGAGTGAGGACGGAAGTCTGAGAACACAAGCTAGACTTCGGATTCAGGGTGAGGGCACGGCAGGTACCCCCTGCAGATCTGAACCAATATCTCATGCATCTGAAGTCAGGGCGAGGATCCGACGTTGGCTCAGGTTGGAGTTTCTGTGCATGACGGCCCATTCATGAAGGGAGCGGAATCTCGAGGCCATGGAGGTTTTCCACGTTGGGAGATGTGTTATGCCCCCTTCAAGGATTCCTTCTGCGGGACAATTGAGACCTGTTGGACAGCTCCAGGACATCCCATATGGAATGACTCCAGAGCACCGTTCGAGGATGGATGCCTGGGAAGTCCGCCTCGCCTTCCAATTGTCTCCTAGCAACAAGACAGTTTAGATCTAATGGATCTGCGGGAGCAACCGGGGTGGCTGAGTTGAAATGCACTTTCCAGTGGATGGGTCCTAACGTGTGTTTGTGTCCATGAGGGCCTTGGAATGGGGAGGTGGCACCGGGACCCTGAAGTATTCTCCTAAGCTTTGGCATAGCTCCCATGCACAAGTTTCCTTGTGGAGACGAGATTTGTTCTGATGGGTGCCTCAGGAAATCCCCTCTGCTGGTATAGGAATCCAGGCTTTTGAGGAGACATGCCTGTAAACCAAAGCAATGGATCCGATAATGGCCTCGGGTCCTGTCTGGTTCAATCTTCTTGGTATGAGTGGAGGTAGATGAGTGGAGGTAGATGCTTAGACGGTATCAACGGCCCTTTTTTGTCCCGGGCGACCTACACTATTGGGATGGCCCCAGGGACTTTGGAGGGTTCTCCTAATTTGTACGATTTTTGACAATGGAATGGGCAGAATTCCCATGCATTGGGTGGGGGCAGTCCTAATGTGTGGCTCCAGGGGCCCCAGCCTGGAGGGAGTGTGGCCCAGGACTTTGAGGACAGAAGACTGAAAACACAAACTCAGCTTAAGTTTGGGGACGTAGGTATGGCACGCCCGATCTACAAACCATGAGAAGAACTCTTCAGGATATGAAGAATGAGCGAGTCTGAGGCGCTTGCTCAGGCTTTTGTCTCTGGATTTTGTTTCAGCGATGGCCGTGGAATGTTGGGGAGGTCTCATGGGCCATGGACGAATCTTCCTCTCTGTGGATTTGGCCCGATCCCAATTGTTTTTCGTCAATCTGTGGGTTGGGAGGACTCCTTTAAGGTTTGTTACCTCAGGTGTCCCACCAAAAGAGGAATTCCAAAGCAGAGCCCTGGGGAAGAGTGAAGGGACAACCCGAACTATGGTTAAAAATTGGGGCCTAGGGGCATGGCAAGCCCAATATGCTGTCTCTTCATATAGGCCCTGAGAGGCCTTACCTGAGGACTGGGCTCAGGCTGAGGGTCACAATGTGTGTAGTGACCAATGTGGCCGGCAAGCATGGGCTGGGCCTCAAGGGCCACGCTTGTTATAACTACACTGAACGTTGGACAACATGCCAACCACAAGGTTTCTTGCCATTGGGAAAGAGTTCTGATTTCTGCATCATTTTCAACCCTGGGCAGTGGTTGGAGATAAGGTCTAGGTTCTGGAGCCTGAAAACCGCAGTTGGGAAGAGATGACGACCTAAGGCCATGGTGGGTCTGATGTGCTCAGTGTGCGGCCAGCTGTCTGGGTGGGACCAGGTGGTCCAGGCTCAGGCTGGGTCAGAAGGGGAAATAGTGCCCAGGTCAGCCTATATGTTTGGGGTACAGCCGAATGGCGTGCAGGTTGATCCTCATTTGCGGTTTCGGGGTAGCCCTGAGGGCAATGTTTTACTTCTGTAGGGCAGGCCGAGTGCGGCATTGTAGTTCTGGATTGCCCAACTGGAGGGCTTGTGGGCCAGTAGTCTGAGGACGGAGTCTGAGAACCCAAGCTAGGCCTAGGTTTCTGGGTGAGGATATGGCAGGCACAATCTACAGACCTCAATCGAGATCTCGTGCATCTGAAGTCAGGGCAAGGATCAGACGATCGCTCAGGTTGGACTTTCTGCCCTGATGGCCCTTTCTTGAAGGGGGTTGGATCACGATGACATGGGGGTTTTCGCACGATGGGAGTTGTGAGAAGCTCCAAACTGCAAAGATTCTTCTGCAGGACAATTGAGACCTGTTGGTTGGCTCCAGGCCAACGATTCCGAGCAGGGTTCTAAGGATGGATGGCTGGGTAGCCCACCTCGCATTCCATTTGTCTCCAAGCAACAAGACAGGTTAGATCTGCTGGATGTGGGGGGCAACCGAGGAGGCTGAGTTGAAATGGACTCTCCTGTGGTTGTGTCCTAATATGTTTTTGTGTCTATGGAGACCTTGGAATGAAGCGGTGGCCATGGGGCCCTGAAGGGTTCTCCTAAACAGAGGCTTTGACACAGCTCCAACGTGCATGTTTCCCATGTGTAGATGAGATTTGTTCTGATGGGTGAGTCAAGAAACAGCCATATGCTGGTATTGAAATCCAGGCCTCTGAGGAGAGATGCCTGGAAACCAAAGCAATGGATCCGATTAGTGCCTAGGGGCCTGTTCGTTCCTTTTTACCTCTGGGGTCATCAGTCTACGGGTCTGAGTGCAGGTAGGTGCTCAGATGGGCTCCGATTGCCCCTGTTTTTCCTGGGAAGCCACAACTATTGGGATGGCCTCAGGGACTTTGGAGGTTATCCTACTAGTAGGGTTGTGGCCATTGGAATGGGCACATACATTTCCCTTGGAGAGGGCAAGTACAGTCCTCAGGTTTGGCTCCAGGGCCCTGAGCCTGTAGGGTGTGTAGGCCAGAGCTGTTTGGACAGTTTTCTGAAAACACAAACTCGGCTTATGTTTTGGGTCATAGGTATGGCAGGACTGAACTACAGACCATGAGGAGAACACTTCGGGATATGAAAAAAGGGCGAGTGTGAGGCTCTTGCTCAAGTTTTTGTCTCTGGATATCGTGTCACTCATGGTCGTGAAAATGCCGGGTGACTTCTTGGGAAATGGACGAGTCTTACTCTCTGGGGGTTCGGTCCCGTCCAAAGAGTTTGGGGTCATTCTGGGGATGGAAGAAGTCCGTTTTTTTGTTGTTGTCGATTTGTTTCATTTTGTTTTTCAACCTCAGATGTCCCACCAAATGAGGGATTCCAGAGTAGAGCCCTGGGGTGGGGCGACTGGACAACCAGAAATCTGGTTAAAAATTGGGGACTAGGGACATGTCAAGCCCATTATGACATCTAATGGTCCAGCCACTGAGAGGACTTACTAGAGGACAGGACTCACGCTGAGGTCACAATGCGTGTTTATGCTCTCGTCGCACTCAGGAATGGGTGGGGCCTCAGGGTGAATGCTGGTTTCTCTTACACTGAACGTTGGACAACATGCCAACCACAAGGTTTCTTGCCATGGGTCAGGAAGAGTTCTGATTTCTGCATCACAGTCACCCGTGAGCAGTGATTGGAGATAAGGTCTAGGTTCTGAAGCCTGAAAACTGAGGTAGGGAAGAGATGATGACCTAAGGCCATGGCGGGTCTGATGTGCTCAGCGTGCGGTCAGCTGTCTGCGTGTTGGTCAGCAGGTCCGGGCTCAGGTTGTGTCAGACAGTGCATTAGTGCCCAGGTTAGACTATATAATTTGGGTACATTCGAGTGCCGTGTAGGTTTATCTTCATTTAAGCTGCCTGGGCAGCTCATTAGGCAATATATTTTTTCTAGAGGGCAGGCAGAGTGCCTCATTGTCGGTCCGGAATTGCCAAACTTGAGGGCTTCGGGGCCAGGAGAGTGAGGACGGAAGTCTGAGAACACAAGCTAGACTTCGGATTCAGGGTGAGGGCACGGCAGGTACCCCCTGCAGATCTGAACCAATATCTCATGCATCTGAGTCAGGGCGAGGATCCGACGTTGGCTCAGGTTGGAGTTTCTGTGCATGACGGCCCCTTCATGAAGGGAGCGGAATCTCGAGGCCATGGAGGTTTTCCACGTTGGGAGATGTGGGATGCCCCCTTCAAGGATTCCTTCTGCGGGACAATTGAGACCTTTTGGACAGCTCCAGAACATCCCCTATGGAATGACTCCAGAGCACCGTTCGAGGATGGATGCCTGGGAAGTCCGCCTCGCCTTCCAATTGTCCCCTAGCCACAAGACAGTTTAGATCTAATGGATCTGCGGGAGCAACCGTGGTGGCTGAGTTGAAATGCACTTTCCAGAGGATGGGTCCTAACGTGTGTTTGTGTCCATGAGGGCCTTGGAATGGGGAGGTGGCACCGGGACACTGAAGTATTCTCCTAAGCTTTGGCATAGCTCCCATGCACAAGTTTCCTTGTGGAGACGAGATTTGTTCTGATGAGTGCCTCAGGAAATCCCCTCTGCTGGTATTGGAATCCAGGCTTTTGAGGAGACATGCCTGTAAACCAAAGCAATGGATCCGATAATGGCCTCGGGTCCTGTCTGGTTCAATCTTCTTGGTATGAGTGGAGGTAGATGAGTAGAGGTAGATGCTCAGCCGGTATCAAGCGCCCTTTTTTGTCCCGGGCGACCTACACTATTGGGATGGCCTCAGGGACTTTGGAAGGTTCTCCTAATTTGTACGATTTTTGACAATGGAATGGGCAGAATTCCCATGGATTGGGAGGGGCAGTCCTAATGTGTGGCTCCAGGGGCCCCAGCCTGGAGGGAGTGTGGCCCAGGACTTTGAGGACAGAAGACTGAAAACACAAACTCAGCTTAAGTTTGGGGAAGTAGGTATGGCACGCCCGATCTACAAACCATGAGAAGAACTCTTCAGGATATGAAGAATGAGCGAGTCTGAGGCGCTTGCTCAGGCTTTTGTCTCTGGATTTTGTTTCAGCGATGGCCGTGGAATGTTGGGGAGGTCTCATGGGCCATGGACGAATCTTCCTCTTTGTGGATTTGGCCCGATCCCAATTGTTTTTCGTCAATCTGGGATGGGAGGTCTCCTTTCAGGTTTGTTACCTCAGGTGCCCCACAAAAAGAGGAATTCCAAAGCAGAGCCCTGGGGAAGAGTGAAGGGACAACCCGAACTATGGTTAAAAATTGGGGCCTAGGGGCATGGCAAGCCCAATATGCTGTCTCTTCATATAGGCCCTGAGAGGCCTTACCTGAGGACTGGGCTCAGGCTGAGGGTCACAATGTGTGTTTGTGACCAATGTGGCCCGCAAGCATGGGCTGGGCCTCATGGGCCACGCTTGTTTCAACTACACTGAACGTTGGACAACATGCCAACCACAAGGTTTCTTGCCATGGGGAAAGAGTTCTGATTTCTGCATCATTTTCAACCCTGGGCAGTGGTTGGAGATAAGGTCTAGCTTCTGGAGCCTGCAAACCGCAGTTGGGAAGAGATGACGACCTAAGGCCATGGCGGGTCCGATGTGCTCAGTGTGCGGCCAGCTGTCTGGGTGGGACCAGGAGGTCCAGGCTCAGGCTGGGTCAGAATGGGAAATAGTGCCCAGGTCAGCCTATATGTTTGGGGTACAGCCGAATGGCGTGCAGGTTGATCCTCATTTGCGGTTTCGGGGTAGCCCTGAGGGCAATGTTTTACTTCTGTAGTGCAGGCAGAGTGCGTCATTGTAGTTCTGGATTGCCCAACTGGAGGGCTTGTGGGCCAGTAGTCTGAGGACGGAGTCTGAGAACCCAAGCTAGGCCTAGGTTTCTGGGTGAGGATATGGCAGTCACAATCTACAGACCTCAATCGAGATCTCGTGCATCAGAAGTCAGGGCAAGGATCAGACGATCGCTCAGGTTGGACTTTCTGCCCTGATGGCCCTTTCTTGAAGGGTGTTGGATCACGAGGACATGGGGGTTTTCACACGATGGGAGTTGTGAGAAGCTCCAAACTGCAAAGATTCTTCTGCAGGACAATTGAGACCTATTGGTTGGCTCTAGGCCAACGATTCCGAGCAGGGTTCTAAGGATGGATGGCTGGGTAGCCCACCTGGCATTCCAATGGTCTCCAAGCAACAAGACAGGTTAGATCTGCTGGATGTGGGGGGCAACCGAGGAGGCTGAGTTGAAATGGACTCTCCTGTGGATGTGTCCTAATATGTTTTTGTGTCTATGGAGACCTTGGAATGAAGCGGTGGCCCTGGGGCCCTGAAGGGTTCTCCTAAACAGAGGCTTTGACACAGCTCCAACGTGCATGTTTCCCATGTGTAGATGAGATTTGTTCTGATGGGTGAGTCAAGAAACAGCCATATGCTGGTATTGAAATCCAGGCCTCTGAGGAGAGATGCTTGGAAACCAAAGCAATGGATCCGATTAGTGCCTAGGGGCCTGTTCGTTCCTTTTTACCTCTGGGGACATCAGTCTACGGGTCTGAGTGCAGGTAGGTGCTCAGATGGGCTCAGATTGGCCATGTTTGTCCTGGGAAGCCACCACTATTGGGATGGCCTCAGGGACTTTGGAGGTTATCCTACTAGTAGGGTTGTGGCCATTGGAATGGGCACATACAATTCCCTTGGAGAAGGCAAGTACAGTCCTCAGGTTTGGCTCCAGGGCCCTGAGCCTGTAGGGTGTGTAGGCCAGAGCTGTTTGGACAGTTGTCTGAAAACACAAACTCGGCTTATGTTTTGGGTCATAGGTATGGCAGGACTGATCTACAGACCATGAGGAGAACACTTCGGGATATCAAAAAAGGTCGAGTGTGAGGCTCTTCTCAAGTTTTTGTCTCTGGATATCGTGTCACTCATGGTCGTGAAATTGCCGGGTGACTTCATGGGAAATGGACGAGTCTTACTCTCTGGGGGTTCGGTCCCGTCCAAAGAGTTTGGGGTCATTCTGGGGATGGAAGAAGTCCGTTTTTTTGTTGTTGTCGATTTGTTTCATTTTGTTTTTCAACCTCAGATGTCCCACCAAATGAGGGATTCCAGAGTAGAGCCCTGGGGTGGGGCGACTGGACAACCAGAAATCTGGTTAAAAATTGGGGACTAGGGACATGTCAAGCCCATTATGACATCTAATGGTCCAGCCACTGAGAGGACTTACTAGAGGACAGGACTCACGCTGAGGTAACAATGCGTGTTTATGCTCTCGTCCCACTCAAGAATGGGTGGGGCCTCAGGGTGAATGCTGGTTTCTCCTACACTGAACGTTGGACAACATGCCAACCACAAGGTTTCTTGCCATGGGTCAGGAAGAGTTCTGATTTCTGCATCACAGTCACCCGTGGGCAGTGATTGTAGATAAGGTCTAGGTTCTGAAGCCTGAAAACTGAGGTAGGAAAGAGATGATGACCTAAGGCCATGGCGGGTCTGATGTGCTCAGCGTGCGGTCAGTTGTCTGGGTGTTGGTCAGCAGGTCCGGGCTCAGGTTGTGTCAGACAGTGCATTAGTGCCCAGGTTAGACTATATAATTTGGGTACATTCGAGTGCCGTGTAGGTTTATCTTCATTTAAGCTGCCTGGGCTGCTCATTAGGCAATATATTTTTTCGAGAGGGCAGGCAGAGTGCTTCATTGTCGTTCCGGAATTGCCAAACTTGAGGGCTTCGGGGCCAGGAGAGTGAGGACGGAAGTCTGAGAACACAAGCTAGACTTCGGATTCAGGGTGAGGGCACGGCAGGTACCCCCTGCAGATCTGAACCAATATCTCATGCATCTGAAGTCAGGGCGAGGATCCGACGTTGGCTCAGGTTGGGGTTTCTGTGCATGACGGCCCCTTCATGAAGGGAGCGGATCTCGAGGCCATGGAGGTTTTCCACGTTGGGAGATGTGGGATGCCCCCTTCAAGGATTCCTTCTGCGGGACAATTGAGACCTGTTGGACAGCTCCAGGACATCCCATATGGAATGACTCCAGAGCACCGTTCGAGGATGGATGCCTGGGAAGTCCGCCTCGCCTTCCAATTGTATTCTAGCAACAAGACAGTTTAGATCTAATGGATCTGCGGGAGCAACCGGGGTGGCTGAGTTGAAATGCACTTTCCAGAGGATGGGTGTTAACGTGTGTTTGTGTCCATGAGGGCCTTGGAATGGGGAGGTGGCACCGGGACCCTGAAGTATTCTCCTAAGCTTTGGCTTAGCTCCCATGCACAAGTTTCCTTGTAGAGACGAGATTTGTTCTGATGGGTGCCTCAGGAAATCCCCTCTGCTGGTATGGAATCCAGGCTTTTAAGGAGACATGCCTGTAAACCAAAGCAATGGATCCGATAATGGCCTCGGGTCCTGTCTGGTTCAATCTTCTTGGTATGAGTGGAGGTAGATGAGTGGAGGTAGATGCTCAGCCGGTATCAACCGCCCTTTTTTGTCCCGGGCGACCTACACTATTGGGATGGCCTCAGGCTCTTTGGAGGGTTCTCCTAATTTGTATGATTTTTGACAATGGAATGGGCAGAAGTCCCATGGATTGGGTGGGGGCAGTCCTTATGTGTGACTCCAGGGGCCCCAGCCTGGAGGGAGTGTGGCCCAGGACTTTGAGGACAGAAGTCTGAAAACACAAACTCAGCTTAGGTTTGGGGACGTAGGTATGGCACGCCCAATCTACAAACCATGAGAAGAACTCTTCAGGATATGAAGAATGAGCGAGTCTGAGGCGCTTGCTCAGGCTTTTGTCTCTGGATTTTGTTTCAGCGATGGCCGTGGAATGTTGGGAAGGTCTCATGGGCCATGGACGAATCTTCCTCTCTGTGGATTTGGCCAGATCCCAATTGTTTTTCGTCAATCTGTGGGATGGGAGGACTCCTTTCAGGTTTGTTACCTCAGGTGTCCCACCAAAAGAGGAATTCCAAAGCAGAGCCCTGGGGAAGAGTGAAGGAACACCACGAACTATGGTTAAAAATTGGGGCCTAGGGACATGGGAAGCCCAATATGTTGTATCTTCATATAGGCCCTGAGAGGCCTTACCTGAGG
Source organism: Mustela nivalis (assembly GCF_964662115.1). Classification (NCBI taxonomy): domain Eukaryota; kingdom Metazoa; phylum Chordata; class Mammalia; order Carnivora; family Mustelidae; genus Mustela; species Mustela nivalis. Next base: position 314,703 of record NW_028136369.1, read on the forward strand.
ACTGGGCTCAGGCTGAGGGTCACAATGTGTGTTTGTGACCAATGTGGCCCGCAAGCATGGGCTGGGCCTCATGGGCCACGCTTGTTTCAACTACACTGAACGTTGGACAACATGCCAAGCACAAGGTTTCTTGCCATGGGGAAAGAGTTCTGATTTCTGCATCATTTTCAACCCTGGGCAGTGGTTGGAGATATGGTCTAGGTTCTGGAGCCTGAAAACCGCAGTTGGGAAGAGATGATGACCTAAGGCCATGGCGGGTCCGATGTGCTCAGTGTGCGGCCAGCTGTCTGGGTGGGACCAGGAGGTCCAGGCTCAGGCTGGGTCAGAAGGGGAAATAGTGCCCAGGTCAGCCTATATGTTTGGGGTTCAGCCGAATGGCGTGCAGGTTGATCCTCATTTGCGGTTTCGGGGTAGCCCTTAGGGCAATGTTTTACTTCTGTAGGGCAGGCAGAGTGCGGCTTTGTAGTTCTGGATTGCCAACTGGAGGGCTTGTGGGCCAGTAGTCTGAGGACGGAGTCTGAGAACCCAAGCTAGGCCTAGGTTTCAGGGTGAGGATATGGCAGGCACAATCTACAGACCTCAATCGAGATCTCGTGCATCTGAAGTCAGGGCAAGGATCAGACGATCACTCAGGTTGGACTTTCTGCCCTGATGGCCCTTTCTTGAAGGGGGTTGGATCACGATGACATGGGGGTTTTCGCACGATGGGAGTTGTGAGAAGCTCCAAACTGCAAAGATTCTTCTGCAGGACAATTGAGACCTGTTGGTTGGCTCCAGGCTAACGATTCCGAGCAGGGTTCTAAGGATGGATGGCTGGGTAGCCCACCTCGCATTCCAATTGTCTCCAAGCAACAAGACAGGTTAGATCTGCTGGATGTGGGGGGCAACCGAGGAGGCTGAGTTGAAATGGACTCTCCTGTGGATGTGTCCTAATATGTTTTTGTGTCTATGGAGACCTTGGAATGAAGCGGTGACCCTGGGGCCCTGAAGGGTTCTCCTAAACAGAGGCTTTGACACAGCTCCAACGTGCATGTTTCCCATGTGTAGATGAGATTTGTTCTGATGGGTGAGTCAAGAAACAGCCATATGCTGGTATTGAAATCCAGGCCTCTGAGGAGAGATGCCTGGAAACCAAAGCAATGGATCCGATTAGTGCCTAGGGGCCTGTTCGTTCCTTTTTACCTCTGGGGACATCAGTCTACGGGTCTGAGTGCAGGTAGGTGCTCAGAAGGGCTCAGATTGCCCCTGTTTGTCCTGGGAAGCCACAACTTTTAGGATGGCCTCAGGGACTTTGGAGGTTATCCTATTAGTAGGGTTGTGGCCATTGGAATGGGCACATACAATTCCCTTGGAGAGGGCAAGTACAGTCCTCAGGTTTGGCTCCAGGGCCCTGAGCCTGTAGGGTGTGTAGGCCAGAGCTGTTTGGACAGTTGTCTGAAAACACAAAATCGGCTTATGTTTTGGGTCATAGGTATGGCAGGACTGATCTACAGACCATGAGGAGAACACATCGGCATATGAAAAAAGGTCGAGTGTGAGGCTCCTGCTCAAGTTTTTGTCTCTGGATATCGTGTCACTCATGGTCGTGAAATTGCCGGGTGACTTCATGGGAAATGGACGAGTCTTACTCTCTGGGGGTTCGGTCCCGTCCAAAGAGTTTGGGGTCATTCTGGGGATGGAAGAAGTCCGTTTTGTTGTTGTTGTCGATTTGTTTCATTTTGTTTTTCAACCTCAGATGTCCCACCAAATGAGGGATTCCAGAGTAGAGCCCTGGGGTGGGGCGACTGGACAACCAGAAATCTGGTTAAAAATTGGGGACTAGGGACATGTCAAGCCCATTATGACATCTAATGGTCCAGCCACTGAGAGGACTTACTAGAGGACAGGACTCACGCTGAGGTCACAATGCGTGTTTATACTCTCGTCGCACTCAAGAATGGGTGGGGCCTCAGGGTGAATGCTGGTTTCTCCTACACTGAACGTTGGACAACATGCCAACCACAAGGTTTCTTGCCATGGGTCAGGAAGAGTTCTGATTTCTGCATCACAGTCACCCGTGAGCAGTGATTGGAGATAAGGTCTAGGTTCTGAAGCCTGAAAACTGAGGTAGGGAAGAGATGATGACCTAAGGCCATGGCGGGTCTGATGTGCTCAGCGTGCGGTCAGCTGTCTGGGTGTTGGTCAGCAGGTCCGGGCTCAGGTTGTGTCAGACAGTGCATTAGTGCCCAGGTTAGACTATATAATTTGGGTACATTCGAGTGCCGTGTAGGTTTATCTTCATTTAAGCTGCCTGGGCAGCTCATTAGGCAATATATTTTTTCTAGAGGGCAGGCAGAGTGCCTCATTGTCTGTCCGGAATTGCCAAACTTGAGGGCTTCGGGGCCAGGAGAGTGAGGACGGAAGTCTGAGAACACAAGCTAGACTTCGGATTCAGGGTGAGGGCACGGCAGGTACCCCCTGCAGATCTGAACCAATATCTCATGTATCTGAGTCAGGGCGAGGATCCGACGTTGGCTCAGGATGGAGTTTCTGTGCATGACGGCCCCTTCATGAAGGGAGCGGAATCTCGAGGCCATGGAGGTTTTCCACGTTGGGAGATGTGGGATGCCCCCTTCAAGGATTCCTTCTGCGGGACAATTGAGACCTGTTGGACAGCTCCAGAACATCCCATATGGAATGACTCCAGAGCACCGTTCGAGGATGGATGCCTGGGAAGTCCGCCTCGCCTTCCAATTGTATTCTAGCAACAAGACAGTTTAGATCTAATGGATCTGCGGGAGCAACCGTGGTGGCTGAGTTGAAATGCACTTTCCAGAGGATGGGTCCTAACGTGTGTTTGTGTCCATGAGGGCCTTGGAATGGGGAGGTGGCACCGGGACCCTGAAGTATTCTCCTAAGCTTTGGCATAGCTCCCATGCACAAGTTTCCTTGTGGAGACGAGATTTGTTCTGATGAGTGCCTCAGGAAATCCCCTCTGCTGGTATTGGAATCCAGGGTTTTGAGGAGACATGCCTGTAAACCAAAGCAATGGATCCGATAATGGCCTCGGGTCCTGTCTCATTCAATCTTCTTGGTATGAGTGGAGGTAGATGAGTGGAGGTAGATGCTCAGCCGGTATCAACCGCCCTTTTTTGTCCCGGGCGACCTACACTATTGGGATGGCCTCAGGGACTTTGGAAGGTTCTCCTAATTTGTACGATTTTGACAATGGAATGGGCAGAATTCCCATGGATTGGGTGGGGGCAGTCCTAATGTGTGGCTCCAGGGGCCCCAGCCTGGAGGGAGTGTGGCCCAGGACTTTGAGGACAGAAGACTGTAAACACAAACTCAGCTTAAGTTTGGGGAAGTAGGTATGGCACGACCGATCTACAAACCATGAGAAGAACTCTTCAGGATATGAAGAATGAGCGAGTCTGAGGCGCTTGCTCAGGATTTTGTCTCTGGATTTTGCTTCAGCAATGGCCGTGGAATGTTGGGGAGGTCTCATGGGCCATGGACGAATCTTCCTCTTTGTGGATTTGGCCCGATCCCAATTGTTTATCGTCAATCTGTGGGATAGGAGGTCTCCTTTCAGGTTTGTTACCTAGGTGTCCCACCAAAAGAGGAATTCCAAAGCAGAACCTTGGGGAAGAGTGAAGGGACAACCCGAACTATGGTTAAAAATTGGGGCCTAGGGGCATGGCATGCCCAATATGCTGTCTCTTCATATAGGCCCTGAGAGGCCTTACCTGAGGACTGGGCTCAGGCTGAGGGTCACAATGTGTGTTTGTGACCAATGTGGCCCGCACGCATGGGCTGGGCCTCATGGGCCACGCTTGTTTCAACTACACTGAACGTTGGACAACATGCCAAGCACAAGGTTTCTTGCCATGGGGAAAGAGTTCTGATTTCTGCATCATTTTCAACCCTGGGCAGTGGTTGGAGATAAGGTCTAGCTTCTGGAGCCTGCAAACCGCAGTTGGGAAGAGATGACGACCTAAGGCCATGGCGGGTCCGATGTGCTCAGTGTGCGGCCAGCTGTCTGGGTGGGACCAGGAGGTCCAGGCTCAGGCTGGGTCAGAAGGGGAAATAGTGCCCCGGTCAGCCTATATGTTTGGGGTACAGCCGAATGGCGTGCAGGTTGATCCTCATTTGCGGTTTAGGGGTAGCCCTGAGGGCAATGTTTTACTTCTGTAGTGCAGGCAGAGTGCGGCATTGTAGTTCTGGATTGCCCAACTGGAGGGCTTGTGAGCCAGTAGTCTGAGGACGGAGTCTGAGAACCCAAGCTAGGCCAAGGTTTCTGGGTGAGGATATGGCAGGCACAATCTACAGACCTCAATCGAGATCTCGTGCATCTGAAGTCAGGGCAAGGATCAGACGATTGCTCAGGTTGGACTTTCTGCCCTGATGGCCCTTTCTTGAAGGGGGTTGGATCACGAGGACATGGGGGTTTTCCCACGATGGGAGTTGTGAGAAGCTCCAAACTGCAAAGATTCTTCTGCAGGAAAATTGAGACCTGTTGGTTGACTCTAGGCCAACGATTCCGAGCAGGGTTCTAAGGATGGGTGGCTGGGTAGCCCACCTCGCATTCCAATGGTCTCCAAGCAACAAGACAGGTTATATCTGCTGGATGTGGGGGGCAACCGAGGAGGCTGAGTTGAAATGGACTCTCCTGCGGATGTGTCCTAATATGTTTTTGTGTCTATGGAGACCTTGAAATGAAGCGGTGGCCCTGGGGCCCTGAAGGGTTCTCCTAAACAGAGGCTTTGACACAGCTCCAACGTGCATGTTTCCCATGTGTAGATGAGATTTGTTCTGATGGGTGAGTCAAGAAACAGCCATATGCTGGTATTGAAATACAGGCCTCTGAGGAGAGATGCCTGGATACCAAAGCAATGGATCCAATTAGTGCCTAGGGGCCTGTTCGTTCGTTTTTACCTCTGGGGACATCAGTCTACGGGTCTGAGTGCAGGTAGGTGCTCAGATGGGCTCAGATTGCCCCTGTTTGTCCTGGGAAACCACAACTATTGGGATGGCCTCAGGGACTTTGGAGGTTATCCTATTAGTAGGGTTGTGGCCATTGGAATGGGCACATACAATTCCCTTGGAGAGGGCAAGTACAGTCCTCAGGTTTGGCCCCAGGGCCCTGAGACTGTAGGGTGTGTAGGCCAGAGCTGTTTGGACAGTTGTCTGAAAACACAAACTCGGCTTATGTTTTGGGTCATAGGTATGGCAGGACTGATCTACAGACCATAAGGAGAACACTTCGGGATATGAAAAAAGGGCGATTGTGAGGCTCTTGCTCAAGTTTTTGTCTCTGGATATCTTGTCACTCATGGTCGTGAAATTGCCGGGTGACTTCATGGGAAATGGACGAGTCTTACTCTCTGGGGGTTCGGTCCCGTCCAAAGAGTTTGGGGTCATTCTGGGGATGGAAGAAGTCCGTTTTGTTGTTGTTGTCGATTTGTTTCATTTTGTTTTTCAACCTCAGATGTCCCACCAAATGAGGGATTCCAGAGTAGAGCCCTGGGGTGGGGCGACTGGACAACCAGAAATCTGGTTAAAAATTGGGGACTAGGGACATGTCAAGCCCATTATGACATCTAATGGTCCAGCCACTGAGAGGACTTACTAGAGGACAGGACTCACGCTGAGGTCACAATGCGTGTTTATACTCTCGTCGCACTCAAGAATGGGTGGGGCCTCAGGGTGAATGCTGGTTTCTCCTACACTGAACGTTGGACAACATGCCAACCACAAGGTTTCTTGCCATGGGTCAGGAAGAGTTCTGATTTCTGCATCACAGTCACCCGTGAGCAGTGATTGGAGATAAGGTCTAGGTTCTGAAGCCTGAAAACTGAGGTAGGGAAGAGATGATGACCTAAGGCCATGGCGGGTCTGATGTGCTCAGCGTGCGGTCAGCTGTCTGGGTGTTGGTCAGCAGGTCCGGGCTCAGGTTGTGTCAGACAGTGCATTAGTGCCCAGGTTAGACTATATAATTTGGGTACATTCGAGTGCCGTGTAGGTTTATCTTCATTTAAGCTGCCTGGGCAGCTCATTAGGCAATATATTTTTTCTAGAGGGCAGGCAGAGTGCCTCATTGTCTGTCCGGAATTGCCAAACTTGAGGGCTTCGGGGCCAGGAGAGTGAGGACGGAAGTCTGAGAACACAAGCTAGACTTCGGATTCAGGGTGAGGGCACGGCAGGTACCCCCTGCAGATCTGAACCAATATCTCATGTATCTGAGTCAGGGCGAGGATCCGACGTTGGCTCAGGATGGAGTTTCTGTGCATGACGGCCCCTTCATGAAGGGAGCGGAATCTCGAGGCCATGGAGGTTTTCCACGTTGGGAGATGTGGGATGCCCCCTTCAAGGATTCCTTCTGCGGGACAATTGAGACCTGTTGGACAGCTCCAGAACATCCCATATGGAATGACTCCAGAGCACCGTTCGAGGATGGATGCCTGGGAAGTCCGCCTCGCCTTCCAATTGTATTCTAGCAACAAGACAGTTTAGATCTAATGGATCTGCGGGAGCAACCGTGGTGGCTGAGTTGAAATGCACTTTCCAGAGGATGGGTCCTAACGTGTGTTTGTGTCCATGAGGGCCTTGGAATGGGGAGGTGGCACCGGGACCCTGAAGTATTCTCCTAAGCTTTGGCATAGCTCCCATGCACAAGTTTCCTTGTGGAGACGAGATTTGTTCTGATGAGTGCCTCAGGAAATCCCCTCTGCTGGTATTGGAATCCAGGGTTTTGAGGAGACATGCCTGTAAACCAAAGCAATGGATCCGATAATGGCCTCGGGTCCTGTCTCATTCAATCTTCTTGGTATGAGTGGAGGTAGATGAGTGGAGGTAGATGCTCACCCGGTATCAACCGCCCTTTTTTGTCCCGGGCGACCTACACTATTGGGATGGCCTCAGGGACTTTGGAAGGTTCTCCTAATTTGTACGATTTTGACAATGGAATGGGCAGAATTCCCATGGATTGGGTGGGGGCAGTCCTAATGTGTGGCTCCAGGGGCCCCAGCCTGGAGGGAGTGTGGCCCAGGACTTTGAGGACAGAAGACTGTAAACACAAACTCAGCTTAAGTTTGGGGAAGTAGGTATGGCACGACCGATCTACAAACCATGAGAAGAACTCTTCAGGATATGAAGAATGAGCGAGTCTGAGGCGCTTGCTCAGGATTTTGTCTCTGGATTTTGCTTCAGCAATGGCCGTGGAATGTTGGGGAGGTCTCATGGGCCATGGACGAATCTTCCTCTTTGTGGATTTGGCCCGATCCCAATTGTTTATCGTCAATCTGTGGGATAGGAGGTCTCCTTTCAGGTTTGTTACCTAGGTGTCCCACCAAAAGAGGAATTCCAAAGCAGAGCCTTGGGGAAGAGTGAAGGGACAACCCGAACTATGGTTAAAAATTGGGGCCTAGGGGCATGGCATGCCCAATATGCTGTCTCTTCATATAGGCCCTGAGAGGCCTTACCTGAGGACTGGGCTCAGGCTGAGGGTCACAATGTGTGTTTGTGACCAATGTGGCCCGCACGCATGGGCTGGGCCTCATGGGCCACGCTTGTTTCAACTACACTGAACGTTGGACAACATGCCAAGCACAAGGTTTCTTGCCATGGGGAAAGAGTTCTGATTTCTGCATCATTTTCAACCCTGGGCAGTGGTTGGAGATAAGGTCTAGCTTCTGGAGCCTGCAAACCGCAGTTGGGAAGAGATGACGACCTAAGGCCATGGCGGGTCCGATGTGCTCAGTGTGCGGCCAGCTGTCTGGGTGGGACCAGGAGGTCCAGGCTCAGGCTGGGTCAGAAGGGGAAATAGTGCCCCGGTCAGCCTATATGTTTGGGGTACAGCCGAATGGCGTGCAGGTTGATCCTCATTTGCGGTTTAGGGGTAGCCCTGAGGGCAATGTTTTACTTCTGTAGTGCAGGCAGAGTGCGGCATTGTAGTTCTGGATTGCCCAACTGGAGGGCTTGTGAGCCAGTAGTCTGAGGACGGAGTCTGAGAACCCAAGCTAGGCCAAGGTTTCTGGGTGAGGATATGGCAGGCACAATCTACAGACCTCAATCGAGATCTCGTGCATCTGAAGTCAGGGCAAGGATCAGACGATTGCTCAGGTTGGACTTTCTGCCCTGATGGCCCTTTCTTGAAGGGGGTTGGATCACGAGGACATGGGGGTTTTCCCACGATGGGAGTTGTGAGAAGCTCCAAACTGCAAAGATTCTTCTGCAGGAAAATTGAGACCTGTTGGTTGACTCTAGGCCAACGATTCCGAGCAGGGTTCTAAGGATGGGTGGCTGGGTAGCCCACCTCGCATTCCAATGGTCTCCAAGCAACAAGACAGGTTATATCTGCTGGATGTGGGGGGCAACCGAGGAGGCTGAGTTGAAATGGACTCTCCTGCGGATGTGTCCTAATATGTTTTTGTGTCTATGGAGACCTTGCAATGAGCGGTGGCCCTGGGGCCCTGAAGGGTTCTCCTAAACAGAGGCTTTGACACAGCTCCAACGTGCATGTTTCCCATGTGTAGATGAGATTTGTTCTGATGGGTGAGTCAAGAAACAGCCATATGCTGGTATTGAAATACAGGCCTCTGAGGAGAGATGCCTGGATACCAAAGCAATGGATCCAATTAGTGCCTAGGGGCCTGTTCGTTCGTTTTTACCTCTGGGGACATCAGTCTACGGGTCTGAGTGCAGGTAGGTGTTCAGATGGGCTCAGATTGCCCCTGTTTGTCCTGGGAAACCACAACTATTGGGATGGCCTCAGGGACTTTGGAGGTTATCCTATTAGTAGGGTTGTGGCCATTGGAATGGGCACATACAATTCCCTTGGAGAGGGCAAGTACAGTCCTCAGGTTTGGCCCCAGGGCCCTGAGACTGTAGGGTGTGTAGGCCAGAGCTGTTTGGACAGTTGTCTGAAAACACAAACTCGGCTTATGTTTTGGGTCATAGGTATGGCAGGACTGATCTACAGACCATAAGGAGAACACTTCGGGATATGAAAAAAGGGCGAGTGTGAGGCTCTTGCTCAAGTTTTTGTCTCTGGATATCTTGTCACTCATGGTCGTGAAATTGCCGGGTGACTTCATGGGAAATGGACGAGTCTTTCTCTCTGGGGGTTCGGTCCCGTCCAAAAAGTTTGGGGTCATTCTGGGGATGAAAGAAGTCCGTTTTTTTGTTGTTGTTGTCGATTTGTTTCATTTTGTTTTTCAACCTCAGATGTCCCACCAAATGAGGGATTCCAGAGTAGAGCCCTGGGGTGGGGCGACTGGACAACCAGAAATCTGGTTAAAAATTGGGGACTAGGGACATGTCAAGCCCATTATGACATCTAATGGTCCAGCCACTGAGAGGACTTACTAGAGGACAGGACTCACGCTGAGGTCACAATGCATGTTTATGCTCTCGTCGCACTCAAGATTGGGAGGGGCCTAAGGGTGAATGCTGGTTTCTCCTAACCTGAACGTAGGACAACATGCCTACCACAAGGTTTCTTGCCATGGGTCAGGAAGAGTTCTGATTTCTGCATCACAATCACCCGTGGGCAGTGATTGGAGATAAGGTCTAGGTTCTGAAGCCTGAAAACTGAGGTAGGGAAGAGATGATGACCTAAGGCCATGGCGGGTCTGATGTGCTCAGCGTGCGGTCAGCTGTCTGGGTGTTGGTCAGCAGGTCCGGGCTCAGGTTGTGTCAGACAGTGCATTAGTGCCCAGGTTAGACTATATATTTTGGGTACATTCGAGTGCCGTGTAGGTTTATCCTCATTTAAGCTGCCTGGGCTGCTCATTAGTCAATATATTTTTTCTAGAGGGCAGGCAGAGTGCTTCATTGTCGGTCCGGAATTGCCAAACTTGTGGGCTTCGGGGCCAGGAGAGTGAGGACGGAAGTCTGAGAACACAAGCTAGACTTCGGATTCAGGGTGAGGGCACGGCAGGTACCCCCTGCAGATCTGAACGAATATCTCATGCATCTGAAGTCAGGGCGAGGATCCGACGTTGGCTCAGGTTGGATTTTCTGTGCATGACGGCCCCTTAATGAAGGGAGCGGAATATCGAGGCCATGGAGGTTTTCCACGTTGGGAGATGTGGGATGCCCCCTTCAAGGATTCCTTCTGCGGGACAATTGAGACCTGTTGGACAGCTCCAGGACATCCCATATGGAATGACTCCAGAGCACAGTTCGAGGATGGATGCCTGGGAAGTCCGCCTCGCCTTCCAATTGTCTCCTAGCAACAAGACAGTTTAGATCTAATGGATCTGCGGGAGCAACCGGTGTGGCTGAGTTGAAATGCACTTTCCAGAAGATGGGTCCTAACGTGTGTTTGTGTCCATGAGGGCCTTGGAATGGGGAGGTGGCACCGGGACCCTGAAGTATTCTCCTAAGCTTTGGCTTAGCTCCCATGCACAAGTTTCCATGTGGAGACGAGATTTGTTCTGATGGGTACCTCAGGAAATCCCCTCTGCTGGTATTGGAATCCAGGCTTTTGAGGAGACATGCCTGTAAACCAAAGCAATGGATCCGAAATGGCCTTGGGTCCTGTCTGGTTCAATCTTCTTGGTATGAGTGGAGGTATATGAGTGGAGGTAGATGCTCAGCTGGTATCACCCGACCTTTTTTTTCCCGGTCGACCTACACTATTGGGATGGCCTCAGGGACTTTGGAGGGTTCTCCTAATTTGTACGATTTTTGACAATGGAATGGGCAGAATTCCCATGGATTGGGTGGGGGCAGTCCTAATGTGTGGCTCCAGGGGCCCCAGCCTGGAGGGAGTGTGGCCCAAGACTTTGAGGACAGAAGACTGAAAACACAAACTCAGCTTAAGTTTGGGGACGTAGGTATGGCACGCCCGATCTACAAACCATGAGAAGAACTCTTCAGGATATGAAGAATGAGCGAGTCTGAGGCGCTTGCTCAGGATTTTGTCTCTGGATTTTGTTTCAGCGATGGCCGTGGAATGTGGGGGAGGTCTCATGGGCCATGGACGAATCTTCCTCTCTGTGGATTTGGCCCGATCCCAATTGTTTTTCGTCAATCTGGGGATGGGAGGACTCCTTTCAGGTTTGTTACCTCAGGTGTCCCACCATAAGAGGAATTCCAAAGCAGAGCCCTGGGGAAGAGTGAAGGGACAACCCGAACTATGGTTAAAAATTGGGGCCTAGGGGCATGGCAAGCCCAATATGCTGTCTCTTCATATAGGCCCTGAGAGGCCTTACCTGAGGACTGGGCTCAGGCTGAGGGTCACAATGTGTGTTTGTGACCAATGTGGCCCGCAAGCATGGGCTGGGCCTCATGGGCCACGCTTGTTTCAACTACACTGAACGTTGGACAACATGCCAAGCACAAGGTTTCTTGCCATGGGGAAAGAGTTCTGATTTCTGCATCATTTTCAACCTTGGGCAGTGGTTGGAGATAAGTTCTAGGTTCTGGAGCCTGAAAACCGCAGTTGGGAAGAGATGACGACCTAAGGCCATGGCGGGTCCGATGTGCTCAGTGTGCGGCCAGCTGTCTGGGTGGGACCAGGAGGTCCAGGCTCAGGCTGGGTCAGAAGGGGAAATAGTGCCCAGGTCAGCCTACATGTTTGGGGTACAGCCGAATGGCGTGCAGGTTGATCCTCATTTGCGGTTTCGGGGTAGCCCTGAGGGCAATGTTTTACTTCTGTAGGGCAGGCAGAGTGCGACATTGTAGTTCTGGATTGCCCAACTGGAGGGCTTGTGGGCCAGTAGTCTGAGGACGGAGTCTGAGAACCCAAGCTAGGCCTAGGTTTCTGGGTGAGGATATGGCAGGCACAATCTACAGAACTCAATAGAGATCTCGTGCATCTGAAGTCAGGGCAAGGATCAGACGATCGCTCAGGTTAGACTTTCTGCCCTGATGGCCCTTTCTTGAAGGGGGTTGGATCACGAGGACATGGGGGTTTTCCCACGATGGGAGTTGTGAGAAGCTCCAAACTGCAAAGATTCTTCTGCAGGAAAATTGAGACCTGTTGGTTGGCTCCAGGCCAACGATTCCGAGCAGGGTTCTAAGGATGGATGGCTGGGTAGCCCACCTCGCATTCCAATGGTCTCCAAGCAACAAGACAGGTTAGATCTGCTGGATGTGGGGGGCAACCGAGGAGGCTGAGTTGAAATGGACTCTCCTGCGGATGTGTCCTAATATGTTTTTGTGTCTATGGAGACCTTGAAATGAAGCGGTGGCCCTGGGGCCCTGAAGGGTTCTCCTAAACAGAGGCTTTGACACAGCTCCAACGTGCATGTTTCCCATGTGTAGATGAGATTTGTTCTGATGGGTGAGTCAAGAAACAGCCATATGCTGGTATTGAAATACAGGCCTCTGAAGAGAGATTCCTGGAAACCAAAGCAATGGATCCGATTAGTGCCTAGGGGCCTGTTCGTTCCTTTTTACCTCTGGGGACCTCAGTCTACGGGTCTGAGTGCAGGTACGTGCTCAGATGGGCTCAGATTGCCCCTGTTTGTCCTGGGAAGCCACAACTATTGGGATGGCCTCAGGGACTTTGGAGGTTATCCTACTAGTAGGGTTGTGGCCATTGGAATGGGCACATACAATTCCCTTGGAGAGGGCAAGTACAGTCCTCAGGTTTGGCTCCAGGGACTGAGCCTGTAGGGTGTGTAGGCCAGAGCTGTTTGGACAGTTGTCTGAAAACACAAACTCGGCTTATGTTTTGGGTCATAGGTATGGCAGGACTGATCTACAGACCATGAGGAGAACACTTCGGGATATGAAAAAAGGGCGAGTGTGAGGCCCTTGCTCAAGTTTTTGTCTCTGGATATCGTGTCACTCATGGTCGTGAAATTGCCGGGTGACTTCATGGGAAATGGACGAGTCTTACTCTCTGGGGATTCGGTCCCGTCCAAAGAGTTTGGGGTCATTCTGGGGATGGAAGAAATCCATTTTTTTGTTGTTGTTGTCGATTTGTTTCATTTTGTTTTTCAACTTCAGATGTCCCACAAAATAGGGAATCCAGAGTAGAGCCCTGGGGTGGGGCGACTGGACAACCAGAAATCTGTTTAAAAATTGGGGACTAGGGACATGTCAAGCCCATTATGACATCTAATGGTCCAGCCACTGAGAGGACTTACTAGAGGACAGGACTCACGCTGAGGTCACAATGCGTGTTTATGCTCTCCTCGCACTCAAGAATGGGCGGGGCCTCAGGGTGAATGCTGGTTTCTTCTACACTGAACGTTGGACAACATGCCAACCATAAGGTTTCTTGCCATGGGTCAGGAAGAGTTCTGATTTCTGCATCACAGTCACCCGTGGGCAGTGATTGGAGATAAGGTCTAGGTTCTGAAGCCTGAAAACGGAGGTAGGGAAGAGATGATGACCTAAGGCCATGGGGGGTCTGATGTGCTCAGCGTGCGGTCAGCTGTCTGGGTGTTGGTCAGCAGGTCCGGGCTCAGGTTGTGTCAGACAGTGCATTAGTGCCCAGGTTAGACTATATAATTTGGGTACATTCGAGTGCCGTGTAGGTTTATCTTCATTTAAGCTGCCTGGGCAGGTCATTAGGCAATATATTTTTTCTAGAGGGCAGGCAGAGTGCTTCATTGTCAGTCCGGAATTGCCAAACTTGAGGGCTTCGGGGCCAGGAGAGTGAGGACGGAAATCTGAGAACACAAGCTAGACTTCGGATTCAGGGTGAGGGCACGGCAGGTACCCCCTGCAGATCTGAACCAATATCTCATGCATCTGAAGTCAGGGCGAGGATCCGACGTTGGCTCAGGTTGGAGTTTCTGTGCATGACGGCCCCTTCATGAAGGGAGCGGAATCTCGAGGCCATGGAGGTTTTCCACGTTGGGAGATTTGGGATGCCCCCTTCAAGGATTCCTTCTGCGGGACAATTGAGACCTGTTGGACAGCTCCAGGACATCACATATGGAATGACTCCAGAGCACCGTTCGAGGATGGATGCCTGGGAAGTCCGCCTCGCCTTCCAATTGTCTCCTAGCAACAAGACAGTTTAGATCTAATGGATCTGCGGGAGCAACCGGGGTGGCTGAGTTGAAATGCACTTTCCAGTGGATGGGTCCTAACCTGTGTTTGTGTCCATGAGGCCTTGGAATGGGGAGGTGGCACCGGGACCCTGAAGTATTCTCCTAAGCTTTGGCATAGCTCCCATGCACAAGTTTCCTTGTGGAAACGAGATTTGTTCTGATGGGTGCCTCAGGAAAGCCCCTCTGCTGGTATTGGAATCCAGGATTTTGAGGAGACATGCCTGTAAACCAAAGCAATGGATCCGATAATGGCCTCGGGTTCTGTCTGGTTCAATCTTCTTGGTATGAGTGGAGGTAGATGAGTGGAGGTAGATGCTCAGCCGGTATCAACCGCCCTTTTTTGTCCGGGGCGACCTACACTATTGGGATGGCCTCAGGGACTCTGGAGGGTTCTCCTAATTTGTACGATTTTTGACAATGGAATGGGCAGAATTCCCATGGATTGGGTGGGGGCAGTCCTAATGTGTGGCTCCAGGGGCCCCAGCCTGGAGGGAGTGTGGCCCAGGACTTTGAGGACAGAAGACTGAAAACACAAACTCAGCTTAAGTTTGGGGACGTAGGTATGGCACGCCCGATCTACAAACCCTGAGAAGAACTCTTCAGGATATGAAGAATGAGCGCGTCTGAGGCGCTTGCTCAGGCTTTTATCTCTGGATTTTGTTTCAGCGATGGCCGTGGAATGTTGGGGAGGTCTCATGGGCCATGGACGAGTCCTTCTCTCTGTGGATTTGGCCCGATCCCAATTGTTTTTCGTCAATCTGTGGGATGGGAGGACTCCTTTCAGGTTTGTTACCTCAGGTGTCCCACCAAAAGAGGAATTCCAAAGCAGAGCCCTGGGGAAGAGTGAAGGGACAACCCGAATTTTGGTTAAAAATTGGGGCCTAGGGGCATGGCAAGCCCAATATGCTGTCTCTTCATATAGGCCCTGAGAGGCCTTACCTGAGGACTGGGCTCAGGCTGAGGGTCACAATGTGTGTTTGTGACCAATGTGGCCCGCAAGCATGAGCTGGGCCTCATGGGTCACGCTTGTTTCAACTACACTGAACGTTGGACAACATGCCAAGCACAAGGTTTCTTGCCATGGGGAAAGAGTTCTGATTTCTGCATCATTTTCAACCCTGGGCAGTGGTTGGAGATAAGGTCTAGGTTCTGGAGCCTGAAAACCGCAGTTGGGAAGAGATGACGACCTAAGGCCGTGGCGGGTCCGATGTGCTCAGTGTGCGGCCAGCTGTCTGGGTGGGACCAGGAGGTCCAGGCTCAGGCTGGGTCAGTAGGGGAAATAGTGCCCATGTCAGCCTATATGTTTGGGGTACAGCCGAATGGCGTGCAGGTTGATCCTCATTTGGGGTTTCGGGGTAGCCCTGAGGGCAATGATTTACTTCTGTAGGGCAGGCACAGTGCGGCATTGTAGTTCTGGATTGCCAATCTGGAGGGATTGTGGGCCAGTAGTCTGAGGACGGAGTCTGAGAACCCAAGCTAGGCCTAGGTTTCTGGGTGAGGATATGGCAGGCACAATCTACAGACCTCAATAGAGATCTCGTGCATCTGAAGTCAGGGCAAGGATCAGACGATCGCTCAGGTTGGACTTTCTGCCCTGATGGCCCTTTCTTGAAGGGGGTTGGATCACGAGGACATGGGGGTTTTCCCACGATGGGAGTTGTGAGAAGCTCCAAACTGCAAAGATTCTTCTGCAGGAAAATTGAGACCTGTTGGTTGGCTCCAGGCCAACGATTCTGAGCAGGGTTCTAAGGATGGATGACTAGGTAGCCCACCTCGCATTCCAATTGTCTCCAAGCAACAAGACAGGTTAGATCTGCTGGATGTGGGGGGCAACCGAGGAGGCTGAGTTGAAATGGACTCTCCTGTGGATGTGTCCTAATATGTTTTTGTGTCTATGGAGACCTTGGAATGACGCGGTGGCCCTGCCGCCTGAAAGGTTCCCCTAAACAGAGGCTTTGACACAGCTCCAACGTGCATGTTTCCCATGTGTAGATGAGATTTGTTCTGATGGGTGAGTCAAGAAACAGCCATATGCTGCTATTGAAATCCAGGCCTCTGAGGAGAGATGCCTGGAAACCAAAGCAATGGATCCGATTAGTGCCTAGGGGCCTGTTCGTTCCTTTTTACCTCTGGGGACGTCAGTCTACGGGTCTGAGTGCAGGTAGGTGCTCAGATGGGCTCAGATTGCCCCTGTTTGTCCTGGGAAGCCACAACTATTGGGATGGCCTCAGGGACTTTGGAGGTTATCCTATTAGTAGGGTTGTGGCCATTGGAATGGGCACATACAATTCCCTTGGAGAGGGCAAGTACAGTCCTCAGGTTTGGCTCCAGGGCCCTGAGCCTGTAGGGTGTGTAGGCCAGAGCTGTTTGGACAGTTGTCTGAAAACACAAACTCGGCTTATGTTTTGGGTCATAGGTATGGCAGGACTGATCTACAGACCATGAGGAGAACACTTCGGGATATGAAAAAAGGGAGAGTGTGAGGCTCTTGCTCAAGTTTTTGTCTCTGGATATCGTGTCACTCATGGTCGTGAAATTGCCGGGTGACTTCATGGGAAATGGACGAGTCTTACTCTCTGGGGGTTCGGTCCCGTCCAAAGAGTTTGGGGTCATTCTGGGGATCGAAGAAGTCCGTTGTTTTGTTGTTGTCGATTTGTTTCATTTTGTTTTTCAACCTCAGATGTCCCACCAAATGAGGGATTCCAGAGTAGAGCCCTGGGGTGGGGCGACTGGACAACCAGAAATCTGGTTAAAAATTGGGGACTAGGGACATGTCAAGCCCATTATGACATCTAATGGTCCAGCCACTGAGAGGACTTACTAGAGGACAGGACTTACGCTGAGGTAACAATGCGTGTTTATGCTCTCGTCGCACTCAAGAATGGGAGGGGCCTCAGGGTGAATGCTGGTTTCTCCTACACTGAACGTTGGACAACATGCCAACCACAAGGTTTCTTGCCATGGGTCAGGAAGAGTTCTGATTTCTGCATCACAGTCACACGTGGGCAGTGATTGGAGATAAGGTCTAGGTTCTGAAGCCTGAAAACTGAGGTAGGGAAGAGATGATGACCTAAGGCCATGGCGGGTCTGATGTGCTCAGCGTGCGGTCAGCTGTCTGGGTGTTGGTCAGCAGGTCCGGGCTCAGGTTGTGTCAGACAGTGCATTAGTGCCCAGGTTAGACTATATAATTTGGGTACATTCGAGTGCCGTGTAGGTTTGTCCTCATTTAAACTGCCTGGGCTGCTCATTAGGCAATATATTTTTTCTAGAGGGCAGGCAGAGTGCTTCATTGTCGGTCCGGAATTGCCAAACTAGAGGGCTTCGGGGCCAGGAGAGTGAGGACGGAAGTCTGAGAACACAAGCTAGACTTCGGATTCAGGGTGAGGGCACGGCAGGTACCCCCTGCAGATCTGAACCAATATCTCATGCATCTGAGTCAGGGCGAGGATCCGACGTTTGCTCAGGTTGGAGTTTCTGTGCATGACGGCCCCTTCATGAAGGGAGCGGAATCTCGAGGCCATGGAGGTTTTCCACGTTGGGAGATGTGGGATGCCCCCTTCAAGGATTCCTTCTGCGGGACAATTGAGACCTGTTGGACAGCTCCAGGACATCCCATATGGAATGACTCCAGAGCACCGTTCCAGGATGGATGCCTGGGAAGTCCGCCTCCCCTCCAATTGTCTCCTAGCAACAAGAGAGTTTAGATCTAAAGGATCTGCGGGAGCAACCGGGGTGGCTGAGTTGAAATGCACTTTCCAGAGGATGGGTCCTAACGTGTGTTTGTGTTCATGCGGGCCTTGGTATGAAGAGGTGGCACCGGGACCCTGAAGTATTCTCCTAAGCTTTGGCTTAGCTCCCATGCACAAGTTTCCTTGTGGAGACGAGATTTGTTCGGATGGGTGCCTCAGGAAATATCCTCTGCTGGTATTGGAATCCAAGCTTTTGAAGAGACATGCCTGTAAACCAAAGCAATGGATCCGATAATGGTCTCGGGTCCTGTCTGGTTCAATCTTCTTGGTATGAGTGGAGGTAGATGAGTGGAGGTAGATGCTCACCCGGTATCAACCGCCCTTTTTGTCCCGGGCGACCTACACTATTGGGATGGCCTCAGGGACTTTGGAGGGTTCTCCTAATTTGTACGATTTTTGACAATGGAATGGGCAGAATTCCCATGGATTGGGTGGGCTCAGTCCTAATGTGTGGACTGAGTGTGGCCTAGAACTTTGAAAACAGAAGTCTGAAAACACAAACTCAGCTTAGGTTTGGGGACGTAGGTATGGCACGCCCGATCTACAAACCCTGAGAAGAACTCTTCAGGATATGAAGAATGAGCGCGTCTGAGGCGCTTGCTCAGGCTTTTATCTCTGGATTTTGTTTCAGCGATGGCCGTGGAATGTTGGGGAGGTCTCATGGGCCATGGACGAGTCCTTCTCTCTGTGGATTTGGCCCGATCCCAATTGTTTTTCGTCAATCTGTGGGATGGGAGGACTCCTTTCAGGTTTGTTACCTCAGGTGTCCCACCAAAAGAGGAATTCCAAAGCAGAGCCCTGGGGAAGAGTGAAGGGACAACCCGAATTTTGGTTAAAAATTGGGGCCTAGGGGCATGGCAAGCCCAATATGCTGTCTCTTCATATAGGCCCTGAGAGGCCTTACCTGAGGACTGGGCTCAGGCTGAGGGTCACAATGTGTGTTTGTGACCAATGTGGCCCGCAAGCATGAGCTGGGCCTCATGGGTCACGCTTGTTTCAACTACACTGAACGTTGGACAACATGCCAAGCACAAGGTTTCTTGCCATGGGGAAAGAGTTCTGATTTCTGCATCATTTTCAACCCTGGGCAGTGGTTGGAGATAAGGTCTAGGTTCTGGAGCCTGAAAACCGCAGTTGGGAAGAGATGACGACCTAAGGCCGTGGCGGGTCCGATGTGCTCAGTGTGCGGCCAGCTGTCTGGGTGGGACCAGGAGGTCCAGGCTCAGGCTGGGTCAGTAGGGGAAATAGTGCCCATGTCAGCCTATATGTTTGGGGTACAGCCGAATGGCGTGCAGGTTGATCCTCATTTGGGGTTTCGGGGTAGCCCTGAGGGCAATGATTTACTTCTGTAGGGCAGGCACAGTGCGGCATTGTAGTTCTGGATTGCCAATCTGGAGGGATTGTGGGCCAGTAGTCTGAGGACGGAGTCTGAGAACCCAAGCTAGGCCTAGGTTTCTGGGTGAGGATATGGCAGGCACAATCTACAGACCTCAATAGAGATCTCGTGCATCTGAAGTCAGGGCAAGGATCAGACGATCGCTCAGGTTGGACTTTCTGCCCTGATGGCCCTTTCTTGAAGGGGGTTGGATCACGAGGACATGGGGGTTTTCCCACGATGGGAGTTGTGAGAAGCTCCAAACTGCAAAGATTCTTCTGCAGGAAAATTGAGACCTGTTGGTTGGCTCCAGGCCAACGATTCTGAGCAGGGTTCTAAGGATGGATGACTAGGTAGCCCACCTCGCATTCCAATTGTCTCCAAGCAACAAGACAGGTTAGATCTGCTGGATGTGGGGGGCAACCGAGGAGGCTGAGTTGAAATGGACTCTCCTGTGGATGTGTCCTAATATGTTTTTGTGTCTATGGAGACCTTGGAATGACGCGGTGGCCCTGCCGCCTGAAAGGTTCCCCTAAACAGAGGCTTTGACACAGCTCCAACGTGCATGTTTCCCATGTGTAGATGAGATTTGTTCTGATGGGTGAGTCAAGAAACAGCCATATGCTGCTATTGAAATCCAGGCCTCTGAGGAGAGATGCCTGGAAACCAAAGCAATGGATCCGATTAGTGCCTAGGGGCCTGTTCGTTCCTTTTTACCTCTGGGGACGTCAGTCTACGGGTCTGAGTGCAGGTAGGTGCTCAGATGGGCTCAGATTGCCCCTGTTTGTCCTGGGAAGCCACAACTATTGGGATGGCCTCAGGGACTTTGGAGGTTATCCTATTAGTAGGGTTGTGGCCATTGGAATGGGCACATACAATTCCCTTGGAGAGGGCAAGTACAGTCCTCAGGTTTGGCTCCAGGGCCCTGAGCCTGTAGGGTGTGTAGGCCAGAGCTGTTTGGACAGTTGTCTGAAAACACAAACTCGGCTTATGTTTTGGGTCATAGGTATGGCAGGACTGATCTACAGACCATGAGGAGAACACTTCGGGATATGAAAAAAGGGAGAGTGTGAGGCTCTTGCTCAAGTTTTTGTCTCTGGATATCGTGTCACTCATGGTCGTGAAATTGCCGGGTGACTTCATGGGAAATGGACGAGTCTTACTCTCTGGGGGTTCGGTCCCGTCCAAAGAGTTTGGGGTCATTCTGGGGATCGAAGAAGTCCGTTGTTTTGTTGTTGTCGATTTGTTTCATTTTGTTTTTCAACCTCAGATGTCCCACCAAATGAGGGATTCCAGAGTAGAGCCCTGGGGTGGGGCGACTGGACAACCAGAAATCTGGTTAAAAATTGGGGACTAGGGACATGTCAAGCCCATTATGACATCTAATGGTCCAGCCACTGAGAGGACTTACTAGAGGACAGGACTTACGCTGAGGTAACAATGCGTGTTTATGCTCTCGTCGCACTCAAGAATGGGAGGGGCCTCAGGGTGAATGCTGGTTTCTCCTACACTGAACGTTGGACAACATGCCAACCACAAGGTTTCTTGCCATGGGTCAGGAAGAGTTCTGATTTCTGCATCACAGTCACACGTGGGCAGTGATTGGAGATAAGGTCTAGGTTCTGAAGCCTGAAAACTGAGGTAGGGAAGAGATGATGACCTAAGGCCATGGCGGGTCTGATGTGCTCAGCGTGCGGTCAGCTGTCTGGGTGTTGGTCAGCAGGTCCGGGCTCAGGTTGTGTCAGACAGTGCATTAGTGCCCAGGTTAGACTATATAATTTGGGTACATTCGAGTGCCGTGTAGGTTTGTCCTCATTTAAACTGCCTGGGCTGCTCATTAGGCAATATATTTTTTCTAGAGGGCAGGCAGAGTGCTTCATTGTCGGTCCGGAATTGCCAAACTAGAGGGCTTCGGGGCCAGGAGAGTGAGGACGGAAGTCTGAGAACACAAGCTAGACTTCGGATTCAGGGTGAGGGCACGGCAGGTACCCCCTGCAGATCTGAACCAATATCTCATGCATCTGAGTCAGGGCGAGGATCCGACGTTTGCTCAGGTTGGAGTTTCTGTGCATGACGGCCCCTTCATGAAGGGAGCGGAATCTCGAGGCCATGGAGGTTTTCCACGTTGGGAGATGTGGGATGCCCCCTTCAAGGATTCCTTCTGCGGGACAATTGAGACCTGTTGGACAGCTCCAGGACATCCCATATGGAATGACTCCAGAGCACCGTTCCAGGATGGATGCCTGGGAAGTCCGCCTCCCCTCCAATTGTCTCCTAGCAACAAGAGAGTTTAGATCTAAAGGATCTGCGGGAGCAACCGGGGTGGCTGAGTTGAAATGCACTTTCCAGAGGATGGGTCCTAACGTGTGTTTGTGTTCATGCGGGCCTTGGTATGAAGAGGTGGCACCGGGACCCTGAAGTATTCTCCTAAGCTTTGGCTTAGCTCCCATGCACAAGTTTCCTTGTGGAGACGAGATTTGTTCGGATGGGTGCCTCAGGAAATATCCTCTGCTGGTATTGGAATCCAAGCTTTTGAAGAGACATGCCTGTAAACCAAAGCAATGGATCCGATAATGGTCTCGGGTCCTGTCTGGTTCAATCTTCTTGGTATGAGTGGAGGTAGATGAGTGGAGGTAGATGCTCACCCGGTATCAACCGCCCTTTTTGTCCCGGGCGACCTACACTATTGGGATGGCCTCAGGGACTTTGGAGGGTTCTCCTAATTTGTACGATTTTTGACAATGGAATGGGCAGAATTCCCATGGATTGGGTGGGCTCAGTCCTAATGTGTGGACTGAGTGTGGCCTAGAACTTTGAAAACAGAAGTCTGAAAACACAAACTCAGCTTAGGTTTGGGGACGTAGGTATGGCACGCCCGATCTACAAACCCTGAGAAGAACTCTTCAGGATATGAAGAATGAGCGCGTCTGAGGCGCTTGCTCAGGCTTTTATCTCTGGATTTTGTTTCAGCGATGGCCGTGGAATGTTGGGGAGGTCTCATGGGCCATGGACGAGTCCTTCTCTCTGTGGATTTGGCCCGATCCCAATTGTTTTTCGTCAATCTGTGGGATGGGAGGACTCCTTTCAGGTTTGTTACCTCAGGTGTCCCACCAAAAGAGGAATTCCAAAGCAGAGCCCTGGGGAAGAGTGAAGGGACAACCCGAATTTTGGTTAAAAATTGGGGCCTAGGGGCATGGCAAGCCCAATATGCTGTCTCTTCATATAGGCCCTGAGAGGCCTTACCTGAGGACTGGGCTCAGGCTGAGGGTCACAATGTGTGTTTGTGACCAATGTGGCCCGCAAGCATGAGCTGGGCCTCATGGGTCACGCTTGTTTCAACTACACTGAACGTTGGACAACATGCCAAGCACAAGGTTTCTTGCCATGGGGAAAGAGTTCTGATTTCTGCATCATTTTCAACCCTGGGCAGTGGTTGGAGATAAGGTCTAGGTTCTGGAGCCTGAAAACCGCAGTTGGGAAGAGATGACGACCTAAGGCCGTGGCGGGTCCGATGTGCTCAGTGTGCGGCCAGCTGTCTGGGTGGGACCAGGAGGTCCAGGCTCAGGCTGGGTCAGTAGGGGAAATAGTGCCCATGTCAGCCTATATGTTTGGGGTACAGCCGAATGGCGTGCAGGTTGATCCTCATTTGGGGTTTCGGGGTAGCCCTGAGGGCAATGATTTACTTCTGTAGGGCAGGCACAGTGCGGCATTGTAGTTCTGGATTGCCAATCTGGAGGGATTGTGGGCCAGTAGTCTGAGGACGGAGTCTGAGAACCCAAGCTAGGCCTAGGTTTCTGGGTGAGGATATGGCAGGCACAATCTACAGACCTCAATAGAGATCTCGTGCATCTGAAGTCAGGGCAAGGATCAGACGATCGCTCAGGTTGGACTTTCTGCCCTGATGGCCCTTTCTTGAAGGGGGTTGGATCACGAGGACATGGGGGTTTTCCCACGATGGGAGTTGTGAGAAGCTCCAAACTGCAAAGATTCTTCTGCAGGAAAATTGAGACCTGTTGGTTGGCTCCAGGCCAACGATTCTGAGCAGGGTTCTAAGGATGGATGACTAGGTAGCCCACCTCGCATTCCAATTGTCTCCAAGCAACAAGACAGGTTAGATCTGCTGGATGTGGGGGGCAACCGAGGAGGCTGAGTTGAAATGGACTCTCCTGTGGATGTGTCCTAATATGTTTTTGTGTCTATGGAGACCTTGGAATGACGCGGTGGCCCTGCCGCCTGAAAGGTTCCCCTAAACAGAGGCTTTGACACAGCTCCAACGTGCATGTTTCCCATGTGTAGATGAGATTTGTTCTGATGGGTGAGTCAAGAAACAGCCATATGCTGCTATTGAAATCCAGGCCTCTGAGGAGAGATGCCTGGAAACCAAAGCAATGGATCCGATTAGTGCCTAGGGGCCTGTTCGTTCCTTTTTACCTCTGGGGACGTCAGTCTACGGGTCTGAGTGCAGGTAGGTGCTCAGATGGGCTCAGATTGCCCCTGTTTGTCCTGGGAAGCCACAACTATTGGGATGGCCTCAGGGACTTTGGAGGTTATCCTATTAGTAGGGTTGTGGCCATTGGAATGGGCACATACAATTCCCTTGGAGAGGGCAAGTACAGTCCTCAGGTTTGGCTCCAGGGCCCTGAGCCTGTAGGGTGTGTAGGCCAGAGCTGTTTGGACAGTTGTCTGAAAACACAAACTCGGCTTATGTTTTGGGTCATAGGTATGGCAGGACTGATCTACAGACCATGAGGAGAACACTTCGGGATATGAAAAAAGGGAGAGTGTGAGGCTCTTGCTCAAGTTTTTGTCTCTGGATATCGTGTCACTCATGGTCGTGAAATTGCCGGGTGACTTCATGGGAAATGGACGAGTCTTACTCTCTGGGGGTTCGGTCCCGTCCAAAGAGTTTGGGGTCATTCTGGGGATGGAAGAAGTCCGTTTTGTTGTTGTTGTCGATTTGTTTCATTTTGTTTTTCAACCTCAGATGTCCCACCAAATGAGGGATTCCAGAGTAGAGCCCTGGGGTGGGGCGACTGGACAACCAGAAATCTGGTTAAAAATTGGGGACTAGGGACATGTCAAGCCCATTATGACATCTAATGGTCCAGCCACTGAGAGGACTTACTAGAGGACAGGACTTACGCTGAGGTAACAATGCGTGTTTATGCTCTCGTCGCACTCAAGAATGGGAGGGGCCTCAGGGTGAATGCTGGTTTCTCCTACACTGAACGTTGGACAACATGCCAACCACAAGGTTTCTTGCCATGGGTCAGGAAGAGTTCTGATTTCTGCATCACAGTCACACGTGGGCAGTGATTGGAGATAAGGTCTAGGTTCTGAAGCCTGAAAACTGAGGTAGGGAAGAGATGATGACCTAAGGCCATGGCGGGTCTGATGTGCTCAGCGTGCGGTCAGCTGTCTGGGTGTTGGTCAGCAGGTCCGGGCTCAGGTTGTGTCAGACAGTGCATTAGTGCCCAGGTTAGACTATATAATTTGGGTACATTCGAGTGCCGTGTAGGTTTGTCCTCATTTAAACTGCCTGGGCTGCTCATTAGGCAATATATTTTTTCTAGAGGGCAGGCAGAGTGCTTCATTGTCGGTCCGGAATTGCCAAACTAGAGGGCTTCGGGGCCAGGAGAGTGAGGACGGAAGTCTGAGAACACAAGCTAAACTTCGGATTCAGGGTGAGGGCACGGCAGGTACCCCCTGCAGATCTGAACCAATATCTCATGCATCTGAGTCAGGGCGAGGATCCGACGTTTGCTCAGGTTGGAGTTTCTGTGCATGACGGCCCCTTCATGAAGGGAGCGGAATCTCGAGGCCATGGAGGTTTTCCACGTTGGGAGATGTGGGATGCCCCCTTCAAGGATTCCTTCTGCGGGACAATTGAGACCTGTTGGACAGCTCCAGGACATCCCATATGGAATGACTCCAGAGCACCGTTCCAGGATGGATGCTTGGGAAGTCCGCCTCCCCTCCAATTGTCTCCTAGCAACAAGAGAGTTTAGATCTAAAGGATCTGCGGGAGCAACCGGGGTGGCTGAGTTGAAATGCACTTTCCAGAGGATGGGTCCTAACGTGTGTTTGTGTTCATGCGGGCCTTGGTATGAAGAGGTGGCACCGGGACCCTGAAGTATTCTCCTAAGCTTTGGCTTAGCTCCCATGCACAAGTTTCCTTGTGGAGACGAGATTTGTTCGGATGGGTGCCTCAGGAAATATCCTCTGCTGGTATTGGAATCCAAGCTTTTGAAGAGACATGCCTGTAAACCAAAGCAATGGATCCGATAATGGTCTCGGGTCCTGTCTGGTTCAATCTTCTTGGTATGAGTGGAGGTAGATGAGTGGAGGTAGATGCTCACCCGGTATCAACCGCCCTTTTTGTCCCGGGCGACCTACACTATTGGGATGGCCTCAGGGACTTTGGAGGGTTCTCCTAATTTGTACGATTTTTGACAATGGAATGGGCAGAATTCCCATGGATTGGGTGGGCTCAGTCCTAATGTGTGGACTGAGTGTGGCCTAGAACTTTGAAAACAGAAGTCTGAAAACACAAACTCAGCTTAGGTTTGGGGACGTAGGTATGGCAGGCCCAATCTACAAACCATGAGAAGAACTCTTCAGGATATGAAGAAAGAGCGAGTCTGAGGCGCTTGCTCAGGCTTTGGACTCTGGATTTTGTGTCAACGATGGCCGTGGAATGTGGGGAGGCCTCATGGGCCATGGACGAATCTTCCTCTCTGTGGATTTGGCCCGGTCCCAATTGTTTTTCGTCAATCTTTGGGATGGGAAGTCTCCTTTCAGGTTTGTTACCTCAGGTGTCCCAACCAAAGAGGAATTCCAAAGCAGAGCCCTGGGGAAGAGTGAAGGGACAACCCAAACTATGTTTAAAATTGGGGCTTAGGGGCATGGCAGGCCCCATATGCTGTCTATTAATCCAGCCACTGGGAGGACTTACTTGAGGACTGGGCTCAGGCTGAGGGTCACAATGTTTGTTTGTGAACAATGTGGCCTGCGAGCATGGGCGGGGCCTCATGGGCCACACTGGTTTCAACTACACTGAACTTTGGACAATATGCCAATCACAAGGTCTCTTGCCATGGGGAAGGAGTTCTGATTTCTGCATCATTTTCAACCCTGGGCAGTGGTTGGAGATAAGGTCTAGGTTCGGAAGCCTGAAAACCGCAGTTGGGAAGAGATGATGACCTAAGGCCATGGTGGGTCTGATGTGCTCAGTGTGCGGTCAGCTGCCTGGTTGTTCGTCAGGAGGTTCGGGCTCAGGTTTTGTCAGACAGTGCATTAGTGCCCAGGTTAGACTAAATAATTCGGGTACAGTCGAGTGCCATGTAGGTTGATCCTCATTTGAGGTGTCCGGGCAACTCATTAGGCAAGATATTTTTTTCTAGAGGGCAGGCAGAGTACTGAATTGTGTTTCCGGAATTGCCAAACGTGAGGTCTTCTGGGCCAGTAGTGTGAGGACAGAAGTCTGAGAACACAGGCTAACTTGGGCATCAGGCCGAGGGCAAGGCAGGTACCCCCTGCACATTTGAACCAATATCTCATGCATCTGAAGTCACGGCGAGGATCAGACGTTGGCTCAGGTTGTAGTTTCTGTGCATGACTGCCCCTTCATGAACGGAGAGGAATCTCAAGGCCATGGAGGTTTTCCCACGTTGGGAGTTGTGGGATTCCCCCTTCAAGGATTCCTTCTGCGGGACAATTGAGACCTGTTGGGCAGCTCCAACACATCCCATATGGATTTACTCCAGAGCACCGTTCGAGGATGGATGCCAGGGAAGCCCGCCTCACATTCCAATTGTCTCCTAGCAACAAGACTGTTGAGATCGGATGGCTCTTGGGAGCAACCGGGGTGGCTGAGTTGAAAAGGACTTTCCTGAGCATGGGGCCTAATGTGTGCTTGTGTCCCTGAGGACCTTGGAATGGGGCGGTGTCACCGGGACTCTGAAGTATTTTCCTAAGATTTTGACATAGGTCCCATGCACAAGTTTCCTCGTGGAGACGGGATATTTTCTGATGGGTGCCTCAGGAAACCCCCTATGCTGGTATTGGAATCCATGATTTTGAGGAGACATGCCTGTAAACCAAAGCAATGGATCCGATTATGGCCTAGGGTCCGTCTGGTTCCATCTCCTTTTCTTGGGACATCCATCTATGGTATGAGTGGAGGTAGATGCTCAGCTGGTGTCAGTCCGCTTTTGTTTGTCCACAGAGACCTAGATATTGGAATGGCCTCGGGGACTTTGGAGGGTTCTCCTAATTTGTACAATTTTGGACAATGGAATGGGCAGAATTCCCATGCATGGGGTAGGCACAGTCCTAATGTGTGGCTCCAGGGGCCCCAGCCTGGAGGGTGTGTGGCCCAGGACTTGAGGACAGAAGTCTGAAAAAAAAGACTCAGCTTAGGTTTGGGGACGTAGGTATGGCAGGCCCAATCTACAAACCATGAGAAGAAATCTTCAGGATATGAAGAAAGAGCGAGTCTGAGGCATTGCTCAGGCTTTTGTGTCTGGATTTTGTATCAACGATGGCCGTGGAATGTGCGTAGCCTCATGGGCCATGGACGAATCTTCCTCTCTGTGGATTTGGCCCCGTCCCAATTGTTTTTCGTCAATCTGTGGGATGGGAGGTCTCCTTTCAGGTGTGTTACCTCAGGTGTCCCAACCAAAGAGGAATTCCAAAGCAGAGCCCTAGGGAAGAGTGAAGGGACCAACCAAATATGGTTAAAAATTGGGGCCTAGGGGCATGACAGGCCAAATATGCTGTCTCTTAATCGAGCCACTGACAGGCCTGGGTTCAGGCTGATGGTCACAATGTGTGTTTGTGACCAATGTGGCCCGCGAGCATGGGCAGCGCCTCATGGGCCACACTTGTTTCAACTACACTGAAATTTGGACAACATGCCAATCATAAGGATTCTTGACATGGGGAAGGAGTTCTGATTTCTGCATCATTTTCAACCCGGGGCAGTGGTTGGAGATAAGGTCTAGGTTCTGAAGCCTGAAAAGCAATTGGGAAGAGATGACGACCTAAGGCCATGGCAGGTCTGTTGTGCTCAGTGTGCGGTCAGCTGCCTGGATGTTGGTCAGGAAGTTCGGGCTCATGTTGTGTTAGACAGTGCATTAGTGCCCAGTTTAGACTGTATAATTTGGGTACAGTCGAGTGCCTGTAGGTTGTTCCGCATTTGAGGAACCTGGGCAGCTCATTAGGCAAGATATTTTTCTAGAGGTCAGGTAAAGTGCTGCATTGTGGGTCCGGAATTGCCAAACTTGAGGGCTTCTGGGCCAGGAGTGTGAGGACAGAAGTCTGAGAACACAAGCTAGACTTGGGCTTCAAGTCGAGGGCACGGCAGGTACCCCCTGCACATCTGAAACGAAATCTCATGCATCTGAAGTCACTGCGAGGATCAGGCGTTGGCTCTGGTTGGAGTTTCTGTGCATGACTCCCCCTTCATGAATGGAGCGGAATATCAAGGCCATGGAGGTTTTCCCAAGTTGGGAGTTGTGGGATGCCCCCTTCAAGGATTCCTTCTGCGGGACCATTGAGACCTGTTGGGCAGCTCCAAAACATCCCATATGGAATGACTCTAGAGGACCGTTCGAGGATGGATGCCAGGGAAGCCCGCCTCGCATTCCAATTACATCCTAGCAACAAGACAGTTGAGATCGGATGGCTCTGCGGGAGCAACCGGGGTGGCTGAGTTGAAATGGACTTTCCTGAGCATGGGGCCTAATGTGTGCTTGTGTCCATGAGGACCTTGGAGGGGGCGGTGTCACTGGGACTCTGAAGTATTCTCCTAAGATTTTGACATAGGTCCCATGCACAAGTTTCCTCGTGGAGATGAGATTTTTTCTGATGGGTGCCTCAGGAAACCCCCTAAGCTGGTATTGGTATCCAGGATTTTGAGGAGACAGGCCTGTAAACCAAAGCAATGGATCCGATTATGGCCTAGGGTCCTGTCTGGTTCCATCTCCTTCTCTGGGGACATCCATCTATGGTCTGAGTGGAGGTAGATGCTCAGCTGGTGTCAGACCCCCCTTGTTTGTCCACAGAAACCTACATATTGGGATGGCCTCGGGGACTTTGGAGGGTTCTCCTAATTTGTACAATTTTGGACAATGGAATGGGCAGAATTCCCATGCACGGGTTAGGCACAGTCCTAATGTGTGGCTCCAGGGGCCCCAGCCTGGAGGGTGTATGGCCCAGGACTTTGAGGACAGAAGTCTGAAAACAAAGACTCAGCTTAGGTTTGGGGACGTAGGTATGGCAGGCCCAATCTACAAACCATGAGAAGAACTCTTCAGGATATGAAGAAAGAGCGAGTCTGAGGCGCTTGCTCAGGCTTTGGTCTCTGGATTTTCTGTCAAAGAAGGCCGTGGATTGTGGGGAGTCCTCATGGGCCATTGACGAATCTTCTTCTCTGTGGATTTGGCCCGGTCCCAATTGTTTTTCGTCAATCTGTGGGATGGGATGTCTCCTTTCAGGTTTGTTACCTCAGGGGTTCCAACCAAAGAGGAATTCCAAAGCAGAGCCCTGGGGAAGAGTGAAGGGACAACCCAAACTATGGTTAAAATTTCGGGAAACGGGCATGGCAGGCCCCATAGGCTGTCTCTTCATCCAGCCACTGAGAGGCCATACTAGCGGACTGGGCTCAGGCTGAGGGTCACAATGTGTGTTTGTGACCAATGTGGACCGTGACCATGGGCAGGGACTCATGGGCCACACTGGTTTCAACTACACTGAACTTTGGACAACATGCCAATCACAAGGTCTGTTGCCATGGGGAAGGAGTGCTGATTTCTGCATCATTTTCAACCCTGGGCAGTGGTTGGAGATAAGGGCTAGGTTCGAAAACCTGAAAACTACAGTTGGGAAGAGATGATGACCTAAGGCCATGGTGGGTCTGATGTGCTCAGTGTGCAGTCAGCTGCCTGGTTGTTGGTCAGGAGGTTCGGGCTCAAGTTGTGTCAGACAGTGCATTAGTGCCCAGGTTAGGCTATATAATTTGGGTACAGTCGAGTGCCGTGTATGTTGATCCTCATTTGAGGTGACTGGTCAGCTGAATAGGCTAGATATTTTTTCTAGAGGGCAGGCAGAGGGCTGCATTGTGGGTCCAGAATTACCAAACTTGAGGGCTTCTGGGCTAGTAGTGTGAGGACAGAAGTCTGAGAACACAAGCTAGACTTGGGCTTCAGGCCGAGGGCAAGGCAGGTACCCCCTGCACATCTGAACCAATATCTCATGCATCTGAAGTCACGGAGAGGATCAGACGTTGGCTCAGGTTGTAATTTCTGTGCATGACTGCCCCTTCATGAACGGAGAAGAATTTCAAGGCCAAGGAGGTTTTCACACGTGGGAGTTGTGGGTTGCCTCCTTCAAGGATTCCTTCTGCGGCACAATTGAGACCTGTTGTGCAGCTTAAAAACTATCCATATGGAATGACTCCAGAGCACCGTTCGAGGATGAATGCCAGGGAAGCCCGCCTCGCATTCCAATTGTCTCCTAGCAACAAGACTGTTGAGATCGGATGGCTCTTGGGAGCAACCAGGGTGGCTGAGTTGAAAAGGACTTTCCTGAGCATGGGGCCTAATGTGTGTTTGTGTCCATGAGGACCTTGGAATGGGGCGGTGTCACCTGGACTCTGAAGTATTTTCCTAAAATTTTGACATAGGTCCCATGCACAAGTTTCCTCGTGGAGACGAGATATTTTCTGATGGGTGCCTCAGGAAACCCCCTATGCTGGTATTGGAACCCAGGATTTTGAGGAGACATGCCTTTAAACCAAAGCAATGGATCTGATTATCCCTAGGGTCCTGTCTGGTACCATCTCCTTCTCTGGGGACTTCCATCTATGGTATGAGTGGACGTAGATGCTCAGCTGGTGTCAGACCGGCTTTGTTATCCACTGAGACTTAAATATTGGTATGGCCTCGGGGACATTGGAGGGTTCTCCTAATTTGTACAATTTTTGACAATGGAATGGGCAGAATTCCCATGCATGGTGTAGGCACAGTCCTAATGTGTGGCTCCTGGGGCGCCAGCCTGGAGTGTGTGTAGCCCAGGAATTGAGGACAGAAGTCTGAAAACACAAACTAGCTTAGTTTTGGGGACGTAGGTATGGCAGGCCCCATCTACAAACCATGAGAAGAACCTTTCAGGATATTTAGAAAGAGCGAGTCTGACCCTCTTGCTCAGGCTTTGGTCTCTGGATTTTGTGTCAACAATGGCCGTGGAATGTGGGGAGGCCTCATGGGCCATGGACGAATCTTCCTCTCTGTGGATTTGGCCCGGTCCCATTTGTTTTTCGTCAATCTTTGGGATGGGAGGTCTCCTTTCAGGTTTGTTACCTCAGGTGTCCCAACCAAAGAGGAATTCCAAGCAGAGACCTGGGGAAGAGTGAAGGGACAACCCAAACTATGGTTAAAATTTGGGGCCTAGGGGCATGGCAGGCCCCATATGCTGTCTCTTCATTCAGCCACTGGGAGGACTTACTTGAGGACTGGGCTCAGGCTGAGGGTCACAATGTTTGTTTGTGAACAATGTGGCCTGCGAGCATGGGCGGGGCCTCATGGGCCACACTGGTTTCAACTACACTGAACTTTGGACAATATGCCAATCACAAGGTCTCTTGCCATGGGGAAGGAGTTCTGATTTCTGCATCATTTTCAACCCTGGGCAGTGGTTGGAGATAAGGTCTAGGTTCGGAAGCCTGAAAACCGCAGTTGGGAAGAGATGATGACCTAAGGCCATGGTGGGTCTGATGTGCTCAGTGTGCGGTCAGCTGCCTGGTTGTTCGTCAGGAGGTTCGGGCTCAGGTTTTGTCAGACAGTGCATTAGTGCCCAGGTTAGACTATATAATTCGGGTACAGTCGAGTGCCATTAGGTTGATCCTCATTTGAGGTGTCCGGGCAGCTCATTAGGCAAGATATTTTTTTCTAGAGGGCAGGCAGAGTACTTAATTGTGTTTCCGGAATTGCCAAACGTGAGGTTCTCTGGGCCAGTAGTGTGAGGACAGAAGTCTGAGAACACAAGCTAACTTGGGCATCAGGCCGAGGGCAAGGCAGGTACCACCTGCACATCTGAACCAATATCTCATGCATCTGAAGTCATGGCGAGGATCAGACGTTGGCTCTGGTTGTAGTTTCTGTGCATGACTGCCCCTTCATGAACGGAGAGGAATCTCAAGGCCATGGAGGTTTTCCCACGTTGGGAGTTGTGGGATTCCCCCTTCAAGGATTCCTTCTGCGGGACAATTGAGACCTGTTGGGCAGCTCCAACACATCCCATATGGATTTACTCCAGAGCACCGTTCGAGGATGGGTGCCAGGGAAGCCCGCCTCACATTCCAATTGTCTCCTAGCAACAAGACTGTTGAGATCGGATGGCTCTTGGGAGCAACCGGGGTGGCTGAGTTGAAAAGGACTTTCCTGAGCATGGGGCCTAATGTGTGTTTGTGTCCCTGAGGACCTTGGAATGGGGCGGTGTCACCGGGACTCTGAAGTATTTTCCTAAGATTTTGACATAGGTCCCATGCTCAAGTTTCCTCGTGGAGACGGGATATTTTCTGATGGGAGCCTCAGGAAACCCCCTATGCTGGTATTGGAATCCAGGATTTTGAGGAGACATGCCTGTAAACCAAAGCAATGGATCCGATTATGGCCTAGGGTCCGTCTGGTTCCATCTCCTTTTCTTGGGACATCCATCTATGGTATGAGTGGAGGTAGATGCTCAGCTGGTGTCAGTCCGCTTTTGTTTATCCACAGAGACCTAGATATTGGGATGGCCTCGGGGACTTTGGAGGGTTCTCCTAATTTGTACAATTTTGGACAATGGAATGGGCAGAATTCCCATGCATGGGGTAGGCACAGTCCTAATGTGTGGCTCCAGGGGCCCCAGCCTGGAGGGTGTGTGGCCCAGGACTTGAGGACAGAAGTCTGAAAACTAAGACTCAGCTTAGGTTTGGGGACGTAGGTATGGCAGGCCCAATCTACAAACCATGAGAAGAACTCTTCAGGATATGAAGAAAGAGCGAGTCTGAGGCATTGCTCAGGCTTTTGTGTCTGGATTTTGTATCAACGATGGCCGTGGAATGTGCGTAGCCTCATGGGCCATGGACGAATCTTCCTCTCTGTGGATTTGGCCCCGTCCCAATTGTTTTTCGTCAATCTGTGGGATGGGAGGTCTCCTTTCAGGTGTGTTACCTCAGGTGTCCCAACCAAAGAGGAATTCCAAAGCAGAGCCCTGGGGAAGAGTGAAGGGACAACCCAAATATGGTTAAAAATTGGGGCCTAGGGGCATGACAGGCCAAATATGCTGTCTCTTAATCGAGCCACTGACAGGCCTGGGTTCAGGCTGATGGTCACAATGTGTGTTTGTGACCAATGTGGCCCGCGAGAATCGGCGGCACCTCATGGGCCACACTTGTTTCAACTACACTGAAATTTGGACAACATGCCAATCATAAGGATTCTTGCCATGGGGAAGGAGTTCTGATTTCTGCATCATTTTCAACCCGGGGCAGTGGTTGGAGATAAGGTCAAGGTTCTGAAGCCTGAAAAGCAATTGGGAAGAGATGACGACCTAAGGCCATGGCAGGTCTGTTGTGCTCAGTGTGCGGTCAGCTGCCTGGATGTTGGTCAGGAAGTTCGGGCTCATGTTGTGTTAGACAGTGCATTAGTGCCCAGTTTAGACTGTATAATTTGGGTACAGTCGAGTGCCTGTAGGTTGTTCCGCATTTGAGGAACCTGGGCAGCTCATTAGGCAAGATATTTTTCTAGAGGTCAGGTAGAGTGCTGCATTGTGGGTCCGGAATTGCCAAACTTGAGGGCTTCTGGGCCAGGAGTGTGAGGACAGAAGTCTGAGAACACAAGCTAGACCTGGGCTTCAAGTCGAGGGCACGGCAGGTACCCCCTGCACATCTGAAACGAAATCTCATGCATCTGAAGTCACGGCGAGGATCAGGCGTTGGCTCTGGTTGGAGTTTCTGTGCATGACTCCCCCTTCATGAATGGAGCAGAATCTCAAGGCCATGGAGGTTTTCCCAAGTTGGGAGTTGTGGGATGCCCCCTTCAAGGATTCCTTCTGCGGGACCATTGAGACCTGTTGGGCAGCTCCAAAACATCCCATATGGAATGACTCTAGAGCACCGTTCGAGGATGGATGCCAGGGAAGCCTGCCTCGCATTCCAATTATATCCTAGCAACAAGACAGTTGAGATCTGATGGCTCTGCGGGAGCAACCGGGGTGGCTGAGTTGAAATGGACTTTCCTGAGCATGGGGCCTAATGTGTGCTTGTGTCCATGAGGACCTTGGAGGGGGCGGTGTCCCTGGGACTCTGAAGTATTCTCCTAAGATTTTGACATAGGTCCCATGCACAAGTTTCCACGTGGAAACGAGATTTTTTCTGATGGGTGCCTCAGGAAACCCTTTAAGCTGGTATTGGTATCCAGGATTTTGAGGAGACAGGCCTGTAAACCAAAGCAATGGATCCGATTATGGCCTAGGGTCCTGTCTGGTTCCATCTCCTTCTCTGGGGACATCCATCTATGGTCTGAGTGGAGGTAGATGCTCAGCTGGTGTCAGACCCCCCCTTGTTTGTCCACAGAAACTTACATATTGGGATGGCCTCGGGGACTTTGGAGGGTTCTCCTAATTTATACAATTTTGGACAATGAAATGGGCAGAATTCCCATGCATGGGGTAGGCACAGTCGTAAAGTGTGGCTCCAGGGTCCCCAGCCTGGAGGGTGTGTGGCCCAGGACTTTGAGGACAGAAGTCTGAAAACACAAACTCAGCTTAGGTTTGGGGACGTAGGTATGGCAGGCCCAATCTACAAACCATGAGCAGAACTCTTCAGGATGTGAAGAAAGAGCGAGTCTGAGGCGCTTGCTCAGGCTTTGGTCTCTGGATTTTGTGTCAAAGAAGGCCGTGGATTGTGGGGAGTCCTCATGGGCCATTTTCGAATCTTCTTCTCTGTGGATTTGGACCCGTCCCAACAGTTTTTCGTCAATCTGTGGGATGGGAGGTCTCCTTTCAGGTTTGTTACCTCAGGTGTCCCAACCAAAGAGGAATTCCAAAGAAGAGCCCTGGGAAAGAGTGAAGGGACAACCCAAACTATGGTTAAAATTTGGGGCCTACGGGCATGGCAGGCCCCATAGGCTGTCTCTTCATCCAGCCACTGAGAGGCCTTACTTGAGGACTGGGCTCAGGCTGAGGGTCAAAATGTGTGTTTGTGACCAATGTGGACCGCGACCATGGGCAGGGACTCATGGGCCACACTGGTTTCAACTACACTGAACTTTGGACAACATGCCAATCACAAGGTCTGTTGCCATGCGGAAGGAATGCTGATTTCTGCATCATTTTCAACCCTGGGCAGTGGTTGGAGATAAGGTCGAGGTTCGTAAGCCTGAAAACCACAGTTGGGAAGAGATGATGACCTAAGGCCATGGTGGGTCTGATGTGCTCAGTGTGCGGTCAGCTGCCTGGTTGTTGGTCAGGAGGTTCGGGCTCAGGTTGTGTCAGACACTGCATTAGTGCCCAGGTTAGGCTATATAATTTGGGTACAGTCGAGTGCCGTGTATGTTGATCCTCATTTGATGTGACTGGGCAGCTCAATAGGCAAGATATTTTTTCTAGAGTGCAGGCAGAGTGTTGCATTGTGGGTCCGGAATTACCAAACTTGAGGGCTTCTGGGCTAGTAGTGTGAGGACAGAAGTCTGAGTACACAGGCTAGACTTGGGCTTCAGGCCGAGGGCAAGGCAGGTACCCCTTGCACATCTGAACCAATATCTCATGCATCTGAAGTCACGGCGAGGATCAGACGTTGGCTCAGGTTGTAGTTTCTGTGCATGACTGCCCCTTCATGAACGAAGAGGAATTTCAAGGCCAAGGAGGTTTTCCCACGTGGGAGTTGTGGGATGACCCCTTCAAGGATTTCTTCTGCGGGACAATTGAGACCTGTTGTGCAGCTTAAAAACTATCCATATGGAATGACTCCAGAGCACCGTTCGAGGATGGATTCCAGGGAAGCCCGCCTCGCATTCCATTTGTCTCCTAGCAACATGACAGTTGAGATCGGATGGCTCTGTGGGAGCAACCGGGGTGACTGTGTTGAAATGAACTTTCCTGAGCATGGGGCCTAATGTGTGTTTGTGTCCATGAGGACCTTGGAATGGGGCAGTGGCACCGGGACTCTGAAGTATTCTCCTAAGATTTTGACATAGGTCCCATGCACAAGTTTCCTCGTGGTGACGATTTTTTCTGATGGGTGCCTCAGGAAACCCCCTATACTGGTATTGGAATCCAGGCTTTTGAGGAGTTATGCCTGTAATCCAAAGCAATTGATCCGATTATGGCCTAGGGTCCTGTCTGGTTCCATATCCTTCTTTGGGGACATCCATCTATGGTCTGAGTGGAGGTAGATATTCAGCAGGTGTCAGACCGCCCTTGTTTGTCCACAGACACCTACATATTGGGATGGCCTCAGGGACTTTGGAGGGTTCTCCTAATTTGTACAATTTTGGACAATTGAATGGGCAGAATTCCCATGCATGGGGTAGGCACAGTCCTAATTTGTGGCTCCAGGGGCCCCAGCCTGGAGGGTGTGTGGCCCAGGACTTTGAGGACAGAATTCTGAAAACACAAACTCAGCTTAGGTTTGGAGACGTAGGTATGGCAGGCCCAATCTACAAACCATGAGAAGAACTCTTCAGGATATGAAGAAAGAGCGAGTCTGACGCGGTTGTTCAGGCTTTGGTTTCTGGATTCTGTGTCAACGATGGCCGTGGAATGTGGGGAGGCCTCATGGGCAATGGACGAATCTTCCTCTCTGTGGATTTGGCCCGGTCCCAATTTTTTTTTTTCAATCTGTGGGGTGGGAGTTCTCCTTTCAGATTTGTTACCTTAGGTGTCCCAACCAGAGAGGAATTCCAAAGCAGAGACCTGGGGAAGAGTGATGGGACAACCCAAACTATGGTTAAAATTTGGGGTGTACGGGCATGGCAGGCCCCATAGGCTGTCTCTTCATCCGGCCACTGAGAGGCCTTACTTGAGGACTGGGCTCAGGCTGAGGGTCACAATGTGTGTTTGTGACCAATGTGGCCCTCGAGCATGGGCGGGGCCTCATGGGCCACACTGGTTTCAACTACACTGAACTTTGGACAACATGCCAATCATAAGGATTCTTGCCATGGGGAAAGAGTTCTGATTTCTGCATCATTTTCCACCCTGGAAAGTGGTTGGAGATAAGGTCTAGGTTTGGAAGCCTGAAAACCGCAGTTGGGAAGAGATGATGACCTAAGGCCATGGTGGGTCTGATGTGCTCAGTGTGCGGACGGCTGCCTGGTTGTTGGTCAGGAGGTTCGGGCTCAGGTTGTGTCACACAGTGCATTTGTGCCCAGGTTAGACTATATAATTTGGGTACAGTCGAGTGCCGTGTAGGTTGATCCTCATTTGAGGTGCCTGGGTAGCTCATTAGGCAAGATATTTTTGTTAGAGGGCAGGCAGAGTGCTGCATTGTGGGTCCGGAATTGCCAAACTTGAGGGCTTCTGGGCCAGTAGTGTGAGGACAGAAGTCTGAGACCACAAGCTAGACTTGGGCTTCAGGCCGAGGGAAAGGCAAGTACCCCCTGCACATCTGAAACAATATCTCATGTATGTGAAATCACGGCGAGGATCAGACGCTGGCTTAGGTTGTAGTTTCTGTGCATGACTTGCCCTTCATGAACGGAGCGGAGTCTCAAGGCCATGGAGGTTTTCCCACGTTGGGAGTTGTGGGATGCCCCCTTCAAGGATTCCTTCTGCGGGACAATTGAGACCTGTTGGGCAGCTCCAAACCATTCCATATGGAATGACTCCAGCACCGTTTGAGGATGGATGCCAGGGTAGCCCGCCTCGCATTCCAATTGTCTCCTAGCAACAAGACAGTTGAGATCGGATGGCTCTGCAGGAGCAACCGGGGTGGCTGAGTTGAAAAATATTTTCCTGAGCATGGGGCCTAATGTGTGTGTGTGTCCATGAGAACCTTGGAATGTGGCGGTGGCACCGGGACTCTGAAGTATTCTCCTAAGATTTTGACATAGGTCCCATGCACAATTTTCCTCTTGGAGACGAGATCTTTTCTGATGGGTGCCTCAGGAAACCCCCTATGCTGGTATTGGAACCCAGGATTTTGAGGAGACATGCCTTTAAACCAAAGCAATGTATCCGATTATCCCTAGGGTCCTGTCTGGTACCATATCCTTCTCTGGGGACATCCATCTATGGTATGAGTGGACGTAGATGCTCAGCTGGTGTCAGACCGCCTTTGTTGTCCACTGAGACCTAAATATTGGTATGGCCTCGGGGACTTTGGAGGGTTCTCCTAATTTGTACAATTTTGGACAATGAAATGGGCAGAATTCCCATGCATGGGGTAGGGCCAGTCCTAATTTGTGGCTCCAGGGGCGTCAGCCTGGAGTGTGTGTGGCCCAGGAATTTGAGGACAGAAGTCTGAAAACACAAACTAGCTTAGGTTTGGGGACGTAGGTATGGCAGGCCCCATCTACAAACCATGAGAAGAACCTTTCAGGATATTTAGAAAGAGCGAGTCTGAGGCTCTTGCTCAGGCTTTGGTCTCTGGATTTTGTGTCAAAAATGGCCGTGGAATGTGGGGAGGCCTCATGGGCCATGGACGAATCTTCCTCTCTGTGTATTTGGCCCGGTCCCAATTGTTTTTCGTCAATCTTTGGGATGGGAGGTGTCCTTTCAGGTTTGTTACCTCAGGTGTCCCAACCAAAGAGGAATTCCAAAGCAGAGACCTGGAAAAGAGTGAAGGGACAACCCAAACTAAGGTTAAAATTTGGGGCCTAGGGGCATGGCACGCCCCATATGCTGTCTCTTCATTCAGCCAATGAGAGGCCTTACTTGAGGACTGGGCTAAGACTGAGGGTCACAATGTGTGTTTGTGACCAGTGTGGCTTGCGAGCATGGGCGAGGCCTCATGGGCCACACTGGGTTCAACTACACTGAAGTTTGGACTATATGCCAATCACAAGGTCTCTTGCTATGGTGAAGGAGTTCTGATTTCTGCGTCATTTTCAACCCAGGGCAGTGGTTGGAGATAAGGTCTAGGTTCGGAAGCCTGAAAACCGCAGTTGGGAAGAGATGATGACCTAAGGCCATGGTGGGTCTGATGTGTTCAGTGTGCGGTCAGCTGCCTGGTTGTTGGTCAGGAGGTTCGGGCTCAGGTTGTGTCACACAGTGCATTTGTGCCCAGGTTAGACTCTATAATTTGGGTACATTCGAGTGCCGTGTAGGTTTGTCCTCATTTGAGGTGCCTGGGCATCTCATTAGGCAAGATATTTTTGTTAGAGGGGAGGCAGAGTGCTGCATTGTGGGTCCGGAATTGCCAAACTTGAGGGCTTCTGGGCCAGGAGTGTGAGGACAGAAGTCTGAGAACACAAGCTAGACTTGGGCTTCAGGCCGAGGGCACGGCAGGTACCCCCTGCACATCTGAACCAATATCTCATACATCTGAAGTCACGGAGAGGATCAGACGTTGGCTCAGGTAGTAGTTTATATGCATGACTGTCCCTTCTTGAACGGAGGAATCTCAAGGCCATGGAGGTTTTGCCACGTTGGGAGTTGTGGGATGCCCCCTTCACGGATTCCTTCTGCGGGAAAATTGAGACCTGTTGGGCAGCTCCAAAACATCCCATATGGAATGACTCCAGAGCACCGTTTGAGGATGGATGCCAGGGAAGCCCACCTCGCATTCCAATTGTCTCCTAGCAACAAGACAGTTGAGATCGGATGGCTCTGCGGAGCAACTGGGGTGGCTGAGTAGAAATCGACTTCCTGAGCATGGGGCCTAATATGTGTTTGGGTCCAAGAGTACCTTGGGATGGGGCGGTACCACCGGGACTCTGAAATCTTCTCCTAAGATTTTGACATATGTCCCATGGACAAGTTTCCTCGTGGAGATGAGATTTTTCTGATGGGTGCCTCAGGAAACCCCCTATGCTGGTATTGGATTCCAAGATTTTGAGGAGACATGCCTGTAAACCAAAGCAATGGATCCGATTATGGCCTAGGATCCTGTCTGGTTCCATCTCCTTCTCTGGGGACATCCATCTATGGTTTAAGTGGAGGTAGATGCTCAGCAGCTGTTTGACCACCCTTGTTGTCCACAGAGGCCTACATATTGGGATGGCCTCGGGGACTTTGGAGGGTTCTCCTAATTTGTACAATTTTAGACAATGGAATGGGCAGAATTCCCATGCATGGCGTAGGCAAAGTCCTAATGTGTCGCTCCAGAGGCCCAGCCGGAGGGTGTGTGGCCCAGGACTTTGAGGACAGAAGTCTGAAGACACAAACTCAGCTTAGGTTTGGGGACGTAGGTATGGCAGGCCCAATCTACAAACCATGAGAAGAACTCTTCAGGATATGAAGAAAGAGCGAGTCTGATTCGCTTGCTCAGGCTTTGGTCTCTGGATTTTGTGTCAACCATGGCTGTGGAATGTGGGAAGGCCTCATGCGCCATGGATGAATCTTCTTCTCTGTGAATTTGGCCCGGTCCCAATTGTTTTTCGTCAATCTGTGTGATGGGAGGTCTCCTTTCAGGTTTGTTACCTCAGGAGTCCCAACCAAAGAGGAATTCCAAAGCAGAGCCCTGGGGAAGAGTGAAGGGACAACCCAAACTATGGTTAAAATTTGGGGCCTAGGGGCATGGCAGGCCCCATATGCTGTCTCTTCATCCAGCCACTGAGAGGCCTTACTTGAGGACTGGGCTCAGGCTGAGGGTCACAATGTGTGTTTGTGACCAATGTGGCTCGCGAGCATGGGCGGGGCCTCATGGGGCACACTGGTTTCAACAACACTGAACTTTGGACAACATGCCAATCACAAGGTCTTTTGCCATGGGGAAGGAGTTCTGATTTCTGCATCATTTTCAACCCTGGGTAGTGGTTGGAAATACGGTCTAGGTTCTGAATACTTAAAACCGCAGTTGGGAAGAGATGATGAACTAAGGCCTTGGCGGGTCTCATATGCTCAGTGTGCGGTCAGCTGCCTGGTTGTTGGTGAGGAGGTTCGGGCTCAGGTTGTGTCAGAGAGTGCATTAGTGCCGAGGTTAGACTTTATAATTTGGGTACAATCGAGTGCCGTTAGGTTGATTCTCATTTGAGGTGCCTGGGCATCTCATTTGGCAAGATATTTTTTCTAGAGGGCAGTCAGAGTGCTGCATTGTGGGTCCGGAAATGCCAAACGTGAGGTCTTCTGGGCCAGTAGTGTGAGGACAGAAGTCTGAGATCACAAGCTAGACTTGGGCTTCAGACCCAGGGCAAGGCAGATACCCCCTGCACATCTGAACCAATATCTCATGCATCTGAAGTCACAGCGAGGATCAGATGTTGGCTCAGGTTGTAGATTCTGTGCATGACTGCCCCTTCATGAACGGAGAGGAATCTCAAGGCCATGGAGGTTTTCCCACGTTGGGAGTTGTGGGATGCCCCCTTCAAGGATTCCTTCTGCGGCACAATTGAGACCTGTTGGGCAGCTCCAAAACATCCCATATGGAATGACTCCAGAGCACCGTGCGAGGATGGATGCCAGGGAAGCCCACCTCGCATTCCAATTGTTTCCTAGCAACAAGACAGTGGAGATCGGATAGTTCTGCGGGAGCAACCGGGGTGGCTGAGTTGAAATGGACTTTCCTGAGCATGGGGCCTAATGTGTGTTTTTGTACTCGAGTACCTTGAATGGGGCGGTGGCACCGGGACACTGAAGTATTATCCTAAGATTTTGACATAGGTCCCATGCACAAGTTACCTCGTGGAGACGAGATTTTTTCTGATGGGTGCCTCAGGAAACCCTCTATGCTTGTATTGGAATCCAGGATTTTGAGGAGACCTGCCTGTAAACCAAAGCAATGGATCTGATTATATCCAAGGATCCTGTCTGATACCATATCCTTCTCTGGGGACATCCATCTATGGTATGAGTGGAGGTAGATTCTCAGCAGGTGTCAGACCGCCCTTGTTTGTCCACAGAGACCTACATATTGGGATGGCCTCGGGGACTTTGGAGTGTTATCCTAATTTGTACAATTTTGGACAATGGAATGGGCAGAATTCCCATGCATGGGGTAGGCACAGTCCTAATGTGTGGCTCCAGGGGCCCCAGCCTTGAGGGTGTGTGGCACAGGACTTTGAGGACAGAAGTCTAAAAACACAAACGCAGCTTAGGTTTGGGGACGTAGGTATGGCAGGCCCAATCTACAAACTAGGAGAAGAACTCTTCAGGATATGAAGAAAGAGCGAGTCTGAGGCGCTTGCTCAGGCTTTGGTCTCTGGATTTTGTGTCAACGATGGCCGTGGAATGAGGGGAGGCCTCATGGGCCATGGACGAATCTTCCTCTCTGTGGATTTGGCCCAGTCCCAATTGTTTTTCGTCAATCTGTGGGATGGGAGGTCTCCTTTCAGGTTTGTTACCTCAGGTGTCCCAACCAAAGAGGAATTCCAAAGCAGAGCCCTGGCAAGAGTGAAGGGACAACCCAAACTCTGGTTAAAATTTGGGGCCTAGGGGCATGGAAGGCCCCATATGCTGTCTCTTCATCCAGCCACTGAGAGGCTTTACTTGAGGACTGGGTTCAGGCTGAGGGTCACAATGTGTGTTTGTGACCAATGTGGCTCGCGAGCATGGGCGGGGCTTCATGGGCCACACTGGTTTCAAGTACACTGAACTTTGGACAACATGCCAATCACAAGGTCTCTTGCCATGGGGAAGGGGTTGTGATTTCTGCATCATTTTCAACCCTGGGCAATGGTTGGAGATAAGGTCTAGGTTCGGAAGCCTGAAAACCGCAGTTGGGAGGAGAAGATGACCTAAGGCCATGGTGGGTCTGATGTGCTCAGTGTGCGGTCAGCTGCCTGGTTGTCGGTCAGGAGGTTCGGGCTCAGTTTGTGTTAGACAGTGCTAGTGCCCAGGTTAGAATATATAATTTGGGTACAGTCGAGTGCCCTGTAGGTTGATCCTCATTTGAGGTGCCTGGGCAGCTCATTAGGCTAGATATTTTTTCTAGAGGGCAGGCACAGTGCTTCATTGTGGGTCGCGAATTGCCAAACTTGAGGGCTTCTGGGCCAATAGTGTGAGGACAGAAATCTGAGAACACAAGCTAGACTTGGGCTTCAGGCCGAGGGCAAGGCAGGTACCCCCTGCACATCTGAACCAATATCTCATGCATCTGAAGTCACGGTGAGGATCAGACGTTGGCTCAGGTTGTAGTTTCTGTGCATGCCTGCCCCTTCATGAACGGAGAGGAATCTCAAGGCCATGGAGGTTTTCCCACGTTGGGAGTTGTGGGATGCCCCCTTCAAGGATTCCTTCTGCGGCACAATTGAGACCTGTTGGGCAGCACCACCACATCCCTTATGGAATGACTCCAGAGCACCGTGCGATGATGGATGCCAGGGAAGCCCGCCTCGCATTCCAATTGTCTCCTAGCTACAAGACAGTTGAGATCGGATAGCTCTGCGGGAGCAACCGGGTTGGCTGAGTTGAAATGGAC
This sequence comes from Mustela nivalis, assembly GCF_964662115.1. Lineage (NCBI taxonomy): Eukaryota > Metazoa > Chordata > Mammalia > Carnivora > Mustelidae > Mustela > Mustela nivalis. The sequence continues at coordinate 358,389 of NW_028136369.1, forward strand.
TTTCCTGAGCATGGGCCTAATGTGTGTTTGTGTCAATGAGGACCTTGGAATGGGGCGGTGGCACCAGGACTCCGAAGTATTCTCCTAAGATTTTGACATAGGTCCCATGCAATAGTTTTTCGTGGAGACGAGATTTTTTCTGATGGGTGCCTCAGGAAACCCCCTATGCTGGCATTGGAATCCAGGATTTTGAGGAGACATGCCTTTAAACCAAAGCAATGGATCCGATTATGGCCTACGGTCCTGTCTGGTACTATATCCTTTTCTTGGTACATCCATCTATGGTATGAGTGGAGGTAGATGCTAAGCTGGTGTCAGTCCGCCTTTGTCTGTCCACAGAGACCTAGATATTGGGATGGCCTCGGGGACTTTGGAGGGTTCTCCTAATTTGTACAATTTTGGACAATGGAAGGGGCAGAATTCCCATGCATGGTGTAGACACAGTCCTAATGTGTGGCTCCAGGGGCCTCAGCCTGGAGGGTGTGTGGCCCAGGACTTTGAGGACAGAAGTCTGAAAACACAAACTCAGCTTAGGTTTGGGGACGTAGGTATGGCAGGCCCAATCTACAAACCATGAGAAGAACTCTTCAGGATATGGAGAAAGAGCGAGTCTGAGGCTCTTGCTCAGGCTTTGGTCTGGATTTTGTGTCAACGATGGCCGTGGAATGTGGGGAGACCTCATGGGACATGGACGAATCTACCTCTCTGTGGATTTGGACTGGTCCCAATTGTTTTTCGTCAATCTGTGGGATGGGAGGTCTCCTTTCAGGTTTGTTACCTCAGGTGTCCCAACCAAAGAGGAATTCCAAAGCAGAGCCCTGGGAAAGAGTGAAGGGACAACCCAAACTATGGTTAAAATTTGGGGCCTAGGGGCATGGCAGGCCCCATATGCTGTCTCTTCATCCAGCCACTGAGAGGCCTTACTTGAGGTCTGGGCTCAGGCTGAGGGTTACAATGTGTGTTTGTGACCAATGTAGCTCACGAGCATGGGCGGGGCCTCATGGGAAACACTGGTTTCATCTACACTGAACTTTGGACAACATGCCATTCACAAGATCTCTTGCCATGGTGAAGGAGTTCTGATTTCTGCATCATTTTCAACCCTGGGCAGTGATTGGAGATAAGGTCTAGGATCGGAAGCCTGAAACCGCAGTTGGGAAGAGATGATGACCTAAGGCCATGGTGGGTCTGATGTGCTCAGTGTGCGGTCAGCTGCCTGGTTGTTGGTCAGGAGGTTCGGGCTCAGGTTGTGTAAGACAGTGCATTTGTGCCCAGGTTAGACTATATAATTTGGGTACAGTCTAGTGCCTGTAGGTTGATCCTCATTTGAGGTGCCTGGGCAGCTCATTAGGCAAGATATTTTTTCTAGAGGGCAGGCACAGTGCTGCATTGTGGGTCGGGAATTGCCAAACTTGAGGGCTTCTGTGCCAGTAGTGTGAGGACAGAAGTTTGAGAACACAAGCTAGACTTGGGCTTCAGGCCGAGGGCAAGGCAGGTACCCCCTGCCCATCTGAACCAATATCTCATGCATCTGAAGTCACGGAGAGGATCAGACGTTGGCTCAGGTTGTAGTTTCTGTGCATGCCTGCCCCTTCATGAACGGAGAGGAATCTCAAGGCCATGGAGGTTTTCCCACGTTGGGAGTTGTGGGATGCCCCCTTCAAGGATTCCTTCTGCGGCACAATTGAGACCTGTTGGGCAGCACCACCACATCCCTTATGGAATGACTCCAGAGCACCGTGCCAGGATGGATGCCAGGGAAGCCCGCCTCGCATTCCAATTGTCTCCTAGCTACAAGACAGTTGAGATCGGATGGCTCTGTGGGAGCAACCGGGGGGACTGAGTTGAAATTGACTTTCCTGAGCATGGGCCTATTGTGTGTTTGTGTCCATGAGGACCTTGGAATGGGGCGGTGGCACCAGGACTCTGAAGTATTCTCCTAAGATTTTGACATAGGTCCCATGCACAAGTTTTTCGTGGAGACAAGATTTTTTCTGATGGGTGCCTCAGGAAACCCCCTATGCTGGTATTGGAATCCAGGACTTTGAGGAGGCATGCCTGTAAACAAAAGCAATGGATCCGATTATGGCCTAGGGTCCTGTCTGGTACCATATCCTTCTCTTGGGACATCCATCTATGGTATGAGTGGAGTTAGATGCTAAGCTGGTGTCAGTCCGCCTTTGTCTGTCCACAGAGACCTAGATATTGGGATGGCCTCGGGGACTTTGGAGGGTTCTCCTAATTTGTACAATTTTGGACAATGTAAGGGGCGGAATTCCCATGCATGGGGTAGACACAGTCCTAATTGTGGCTCCAAGGGCCTCAGTCTGGAGGGTGTGTGGCCCAGGACTTTGAGGACAGAAGTCTGAAAACACAAACTCAGCTTAGGTTTGGGGACGTAGGTATGGCAGGCACAATCTACAAACCATGAGAAGAACTCTTCAGGATATGAAGAAAGAGCGAGTCTGAGGCGCTTACTCAGGCTTTGGTCTCTGGATTTTGTGTCAAGGAATGCCGTGGAATGTGGGGAGACCTCATGGGACATGGACGAATCTTCCTCTCTGTGGATTTGGATCGGTCCAAATTGTTTTTCGTCAATCTGTGGGATGGGAGGTCTCCTTTCAGGTTTGTTACCTCAGGTGTCCCAACCAAAGAGGAATTCCAAAGCAGAGCCCTGGGGAAGAGTAAAGGGACAACCCAAACTATGGTTAAATTTTGGGGCCTAGGGGCATGGCAGGCCCCATATGCTGTCTCTTCATCCAGCCACTGAGAAGCCTTACTTGAGGACTGGGCTCAGGCTGAGGGTCACAATGTGCGTTTGTGACCTATGTAGCTCACGAGCATGGGAGGGGCCTCATGGGCCACACTGGTTTCATCTACACTGAACTTAGGAAAACATGCCATTCACAAGGTCTCTTGCTATGGTGAAGGAGTTCTGATTTCTGCATCATTTTCAACCCAGGGCAGTGGTTTGAGATAAAGTTAAAATCGGAAACTGAAAACCGCAGTTGGGACGAGATGATGACCTGAGGCCATGGTGGGTCTGATGTGCTCAGTGTGCGGTCAGCTGCCTGGTTGTTGATCAGGAGGTTCGGGCTCAGGTTGTGTCAGACAGTGCATTAGTGCCCAGGTTAGACTATATAATTTGGATACAGTCGATTGCCTTGTAGGTTGATCCTTATTTGAGGTGCCCGAGAAGTTCCTTAGGCAAGATATTTTTTCTAGAGGGCAGGCACAGTGCTGCATTGTGGGTCCGGAATTGCCAAACTTTTGGGCTTCTGGGCCAGTAGTGTGAAGACAGAAGTCTGAGACCACAAGCTAGACTTGGGCTTCAGGAAGAGGGCAAGGCAGGTACCCCCTGCACATCTGAACCAATATCTCATGCATCTGAAGTCACGGCGAGGATCAGACGTTGGCTCAGGTTGTAGTTTCTGTGCATGACTGCCCCTTCATGAACGGAGAGGAATCTCAAGGCCATGGAGGTTTTCCCACGTTGGGAGTTGTGGGATGCCCCCTTCAAGGATTCCTTCTATGGGACAATTGAGACCGTTTAGGCAGCTCCAAAACATCCCATATGGAATGACTCCAGAGCACCGTTCGAGCATGGATTCCAGGGAAGCCTGCCTTGCATTCCAATTGTCTCCTAGCAACAAGACAGTTGAGATCTGATGGCTCTGCCGGAGCAACCAGGGTGGCTGAGTTGAAATGGACTTTCCTGAGGATGGGTCCTAATGTGTTTTTGTGTCCATGAGGGCCTTGGAATGGGGTGGTGGCACCGGACCCTGAAGTACTCTCCTAAGCTTTGGACATGGCTCCCATGCACAGGTTTCCTTGTGGAGACGAGATGAGTTCTGATGGGTGCCTCAGGAAAACCCCTATGCTCGTATTGGAATCAGGCTTTTGAGGACACATGCCTGTAACACAAAGCAATGGATCCTATTATGGCCTAGGGTCCTGTCTGGTTCAATCTTCTTCTCTGGGGACATCCATCTATGGTATGAGTGGAGGTCGATTATCAGCTGGTGTCAGACAGCCCTTCTTTGTTCCGGGCGACCTACACTATTGGGATAACCTCAGGGACTTTTGAGGTTTCTCCGAATTTGTACGATTTTGGACCATGGAATGGGCAGAATTCCCATGGATTGGTAGGCACAGTCCTAATGTGTGGCTCCAGGGGCCCAGCCTGGAGGGTGTGTGGCCCAAGACTTTGAGGACAGAAGTCTGAAAACACAAACTCAGCTTAGGTTTGGGGATGTAGGTATGGCAGTCCCGATCTACAAGCCATAAGAAGAACTCTTCAGGATATGAAGAAAGTGCGATTCTGAGGCGCTTGCTCAGTCTTTTGTCTCTGGATATTGTATCAGCGATGGCCGTGGAATATCGGGGAGGCCTCATGGGCCATGGACGAATCTTCCTCTCTGAGGATTTGACCCGATTCCCAATTGTTTTTGGTCAATCTGTGGGATGGGAGGTCTCCTTTCAGTTTTGTTACCTCAGGTGTCCCACCAAAAGAGGAATTCCAAAGCAAAGCCGTGGGGAAGACTGAAGGGACACCCGAACTATGGTTAAAAATTGGGGCCTAGGGGCATGGCAAGCCCAATATGCTATCTCTTCATCCAGCCACTGAGTGGCCTTACTTGAGGACTGGGCTCAGCCTGAGGGTCACAATGTGTGTTTGTGACCAATGTGGCCCGCGAGCATGGGCGGGGCCTCATGGGCCACACTGGTTTCAACTACTCTGAATGTTGGACAACATGCCAAACACAAGGTTTCTTGCCATGGGGAAGGAGTTCTGATTTCTGCATCACCTTCAACCCCGGGCAGTGATTGGAGATAAGGTCTAGGTTCTGAAACCTGAAAACCGAGGTTGGAAAGAGATGACGACCTAAGGCCATGGCGGCTCGAAGTGCTCAGTGTGCGGCCAGCTGTCTGGGAGTGGCCAGGGGGTCCAGGCTCAGGCTGTGTCAGAAAGGGCATTAGTGCCCTGGTCAGCCTATGTATTTGGGGTACAGCCAAGGTCGGTGCAGGTTGATCCTCATTTGGGGTTACTGGGCAGCCCAGAGGACAATGTTTTTCTTCTGGAGGGCAGGCAGAGTGCTGCATTGTAGTTCTGGATTGCCAAACTGGAGGGCTTGTGGGCCAGTAGTCTGACGACAAAAGTCTGAGAACACAAGCTAGGCTTAGGTTTCTGGGTGAGGCCATGGCAGGCACAATCTACAGACCTGAATCGAGATCTCGTGCATCTGAAGTCAGGGCAAGGATAAGACGATCACTCAAGTTGGAGTTTCTGTACCTGATGGCCCCTTCATGAATGGGGGGGCATCACGAGGCCATGGGGGTTTTCCCACGATGGGAGTTGTGAGAAGCTCCAAAGTGCAGAGAGTCTTCTGCAGGACAATTGAGACCTGTTGTTTGGCTCCAGGCCAATGATTCTGAGCAGAGTTCTAAGGATGGATGGCTGGGTAGCCCACCTCGCATTCCAATTGTCTTCTAGCAACAAGACAGGTTAGATCTCCTGGATCTGTGGGGAGCAACCGAGGACGTTGAGTTGAAATGGACACCCCTGGGGATGGGTCACAATGTGCTTTTGTGTCTACGGAGACCTTGGAATGAAGCGGTGGCACTGGGGCCCTAAAGGGTTCTCCTAAACAGACGCTTTGACACAGCTCCAACGTGCAAGCTTCCCATGTGTAGATGAGATGTTTTCTGATGGGTGAGTCAAGAAACAGCTATATGCTGCTTTTGAAATCCAGGCCTCTGAGGAGAGATGCCTGGAAACCAAAGCAATGGATCTGATTAGTGCCTAGGGTCCTGTTCTTTACTTTTTACCTCTGGTGACATCTGTCTATGGGTCTGAGTGCACGTAGGTGCTTAGTTGTGCTCAGATTGCCCCTGTTTTTCCTGGGAAGCCACCACTATTGAGATGGATCAGGGACTTTGGAGGTTTATCCTATTAGAAGGTTGTGGCCATTGGAATGGGCACACACATTTCCCTTGGAGAGGGCAAGTACAGTCCTCAGGTTTGGCTCCAGGGGCCTGAGCCTGTTTGTTGTGTAGGTCAGGGCTGTTGGGACAGTTGTCTGAAAACACAAACTAGGCTTATGTTTTGGGTCATAGGTATGGAAGGACTGATCTATGGACCATGAGGAGAACTCTTCGGGATTTGAAAGAAGGGCGAGTGTGAGGCTCCTGATCAAGTTTTTGTCTCTGGATATCGTGTCACTCATGGTCGTGGAATTTATGGTGACTTCATGGGAAATGGACGAGTCTTACTCTCTGGTGGTTTGACCCCGTCCAAAGAGTTTGGGGTCATTCTGTGGGATGGATGAAGTCCGTTTTTTGTTGTTGTTGTTGTTGTTTTCTTTTTTAACATCAGGTGTCCCACCAAATGAGGGATTCCAGAGTAGAGCCCTGGGAAGGGGTGACTGGACAATCAGAAATCTGGTTAAAAATTGGGGCCTAGGGACATGTCAAGCCCATTATGACATCTAATGGTCCAGCCACTGAGAGGACTTACTAGAGGACAGGACTCATGCTGAGGGTCACAATGCGTGTGTATGCCCTCGTCGCACTCAAGAATGGGCGGGGCCTCAGGGTGAATGCTGGTTTCTCCTACACTGAACGTTGGACAACGTGCCAACCACAAGTGTTCTTGCCATGTGTTAAGAGGAGTTCTGATTTCTGCATTTCTCTCACCCCTGGGCAGTGATTGGAGATAAGGTCTCGGTTCTGAAGCCTGAAAACTGAGGAAGGGAAGAGATGATGACCTAAGGCCATGGCGGGTTTTATGTGCTCAGTGTGCGGTCAGCTTTCTGGGTGATGGTCAGGAGGTCCGGGCTCAGGTTGTGTTCGACAGTGCATTTATGCCCAGGTTAGACTATATAATTTGGGTAAAGTCGAGTGCTGTGTAGGTTGATCCTCATTTAAGGTGCCTGGGCAGCTCATGAGGCAATAATTTTTTTTCTAGAGGGCAGGCAGGGTGCTGCATTGTGGGTCCGGAATTGCCATACTTGAGGGCTTCTGGGCCAGGAGTGTGAGGACGGAAATCTGAGTGACAAGCTAGATTGGGTATCAGGGGGAGGGCACGGAAGGTAACCCCTGCAGATCTGAACCAATATCTCATGCATCTGAAGTCAGGGCGAGGATCAGACGTTGGCTCAGGTTGGAGTTTCTGTGCATGAAGGCCGCTTCATGAAGTGAGCGGAATCTCGAGGCCATTGAGGATTTCCCACGTTGGGAGTTGTGGGATGCCCCCTTCAAGGATTCCTTCTGCGGGACAATTGAGACCTGTTGGACTGCTCCAGGACATCCCATATGGAATGACTCCAGAGCACCGTTCGCGGTTGGTTGCCTGGGAAGCACGCCTCGCATTCCAATTGTCTCCTAGCAACAAGACAGTTTAGATCTGATGGCTCTGCGGGAGCAACCGGGTTGGCTGAGTTGAAATGGACTTTCCTGAGGATGGGTCCTAATGTTTTTTTGTGTCCATGAGGGCCTTGGAATGGGGCGGTGGCAACGGGACCCTGAAGTACTCTGCTAAGCTTTGGACATGGCACCCATGCACAGGTTTCCTTGTGGAGACGAGATGAGTTCTGATGGGTGCCTCAGGAAAACCCCTATGCTCGTATTGGAATCAGGCTTTTGAGGACACATGCCTGTAACCCAAAGCAATGGATCCTATTATGGCCTAGGGTCCTGTCTGGTTCAATCTTCTTCTCTGGGGACATCCATCTATGGTATGAGTGGAGGTCGATTATCAGCTGGTGTCAGACAGCCTTGTTTGTTCCGGGCGACCTACAGTATTGGGATGGCCTCAGGGAATTTGGAGGTTTCTCCTAATTTGTACGATTTTGGACCATGGAATGGGCAGAATTCCCATGGATTGGTAGGCACATTCCTAATGTGTGGCTCCAGGGGCCCAGCCTGAAGGGTGTGTGACCCAGGACTTTGAGGACAGAAGTCTGAAAACATAAACTCAGCTTAGGTTTGGGGACGTAGGTATGGCAGTCCCGATCTACAAGCCATAAGAAGAACTCTTCAGGATATGAAGAAAGTGCGAGTCTGAGGCGCTTGCTCAGGCTTTTGTCTCTGGATTTTGTATCAGCGATTGCCGTGGAATGTCGGGGAAGCCTCATGGGCCATGGACGAATCTTCCTCTCTGAGGATTTGGCCAGATTCCCAATTGCTTTTCGTCAATCTGTGGGATGGGAGGTCTCCTTTCAGTTTTGTTACCTCAGGTGTCCCACCAAAAGAGGAATTCCAAAGCAAAGCCATGGGGAAGACTGAAGGGACAACCCGAACTATGGTTAAAAATTGGGGCCTAGGGGCATGGCAAGCCCAATATGCTATCTCTTCATCCAGCCACTGAGTGGCCTTACTTGACGACTGGGCTCAGCCTGAGAGTCACAATGTGTTTTTGTGACCAATGTGGCCCGCGAGCATGGGCGGGGCCTCATGGGCCACACTGGTTTCAACTACTCTGAACGTTGGGCAGCATGCCAACCACAAGGTTTCTTGCCATGGGGAAGGAGTTCTGATTTCTGCATCACCTTCAACCCTGGTCAGTGATAGGAGATAAGGTCTAGGTTCTGAAACCTGAAAACCGAGGTTGGGAAGAGATGACGACCTAAGGCCATGGCGGCTCGATGTGCTCAGTGTGTGGCCAGCTGTCTGGGCCTGGCCAGGGGGTCCAGGCTCAGGGTGTGTCAGAAAGGACATTAGTGCCCTGATCAGCCTATGTATTTGGGGTACAGCCAAGGTCGGTGCAGGTTGATCCTCATTTGGGGTTACTGGGCAGCCCAGAGGACAATGTTTTTCTTCTGGAGGACAGGCAGAGTGCTGCATTGTAGTTCTGGATTGCCAAACTGGAGGGCTTGTGGGCCAGTAGTCTGACGACCTAAGTCTGAGAACACAAGCTAGGCTTAGGTTTCTGGGTGAGGCCATGGTAGGCACAATCAACAGACCTGAATCGAGATCTCGTGCATCTGAAGACAGGTCGAGGATCAGACGATCACTCAGGTTGGAGTTTCTGTCCCTGAAGGCCCGTTCATGAATGGGGGGGCATCACGAGGCCATGGGGTTTTCCCTTGATGGGAGTTGGGAGAAGCTCCAAAGTGCCGAGAGTCTTCTGCAGGACAATTGAGACCTGTTGTTTGGCTCCAGGCCAATGATTCTGAGCAGGGTTCTAAGGATGGATGGCTGGGTAGCCCACCTCGCATTCCAATTGTCTCCTAGCAACAAGACAGGTTAGATCTCCTGGATCTGTGGGGAGCAACCGAGGACGTTGAGTTGAAATGGACACCCCTGGGGATGGGTCCTAATGTGCTTTTGTGTCTATGGAGACCTTAGAATGAAGCGGTGGCACTGGGGCCCTAAAGGGTTCTCCTAAACAGAGGCTTTGACACAGCTCCAACGTGCAAGCTTCCCATGTGTAGATGAGATGTTTTCTGATGGGTGAGTCAAGAAACAGCTATATGCTGCTTTTGAAATCCAGGCCTCTGAGGAGAGATGCCTGGAAACCAAAGCAATGGATCTGATTAGTGCCTAGGGCCTGTTCTTTCCTTTTTACCTCTGGGGACATCTGTCTATGGGTCTGAGTGCACTTAGGTACTCAGTTGGGCTCAGATTGTCCCTGGATCAGGGACTTTTGAGGTTTATCCTATTAGGAGGGTTGAGGCCATTGGAATGGGCACACACAATTCCCTTGGAGAGGGCAAGTACAGTCCTTAGGTTTGGCTTCAGGGGCCTGAGCCTGTAGGTTGTGTAGGCCAGGGCTGTTTGGACAGTTGTCTGAAAACACAAACTAGGCTTATGTTTCGGGTCATAGGTATGGAAGGACTGATCTACATACCATGAGGAGAACTCTTCGGGATTTGAAGGAAGGGCGATTGTGAGGCTCCTGCTCACGTTTTTGTCTCTGGATATCGTGTCGTGGATTTTCTGGAGACTTTATGGGAAATGGACGAGTCTTACTCTCTGGTGGTTTGGCACCGTCCAAAGAGTTTGGGGTCATTCTGTGGGCTGGATGAAGTCCGTTTGTTGTTGTTGTTGTTGTTGTTTTCTTTTTTAACCTCAGGTGTCCTACCAAATGAGGGATTCCAGAGTAGAGCCCTGGTAAGGGGCGACTGGACAATCAGAAATCTGGTTAAAAATTGGGACCTAAGGACATGTCAAGCCCATTATGACATCTAATGGTCCAGCCACTGAGAGGACTTACTAGAGGACAGGACTCATGCTGAGGGTCACAATGCGTGTGTATGCCCTCGTCGCACTCAAGAATGGGCGGGGCCTCAGGGTGAATGCTGTTTTCTCCTACACTGATCGTTGGACAATGTGCCAACCACAAGGGTTCTTGCCATGGGTTAGGAGGAGTTCTGATTTCTGCATCACACTCACCCCTGGGCAGTGATTGGAGATAAGGTCTCGGTTCTGAAGCCTGAAAACTGAGGTAGGGAAGAGATGATGACATAAGGCCATGGCGGGTTTTATGTGCTCATTGTGCGGTCAGCTTTCTGAGTGTTGGTCAGGAGCTCCGGGCTCAGGTTGTGTTCGACAGTGCATTAGTGCCCAGGTTAGACTATATAATTTCGGTAAAGTCGAGTGCTGTGTAGGTTGATCCTCATTTAAGGTGCCTGGGCAGCTCATGAGGCAATAATTTTTTTTCTAGAGGGAAGGCAGGGTGCTGCATTGTGGGTCCGGAATTGCCATACTTGAGGGCTTCGGGGCCAGGATTGTGAGGACGGAATTCTGAGAAGACAAGCTAGACTTGGGTATCAGGGCGAGGGCACGGCAGGTACCCCCTGCAGATCTGAACCAATATCTCATGCATCTGAAGTCAGGGCGAGGATCAGACGTTGGCTCAGGTTGGAGTTTCTGTGCATGACGGCCGCTTCATGAAGGGAGCAGAATCTCGAGGCCATTGAAGATTTCCCACGTTGGGATTTGTGGGATGCCCCCTTCAAGGATTCCTTCTGCGGGACAATTGAGACCTGTTGGACTGCTCCAGGACATCCCATATTGAATGACTCCAGAGCACCGTTCGCGGTTGGTTGCCTGGGAAGCACGCCTCGCATTCCAATTGTCTCCTAGCAACAAGACAGTTTAGATCTGATGGCTCTGCAGGAGCAACCGGGGTGGCTGAGTTGAAATGGACTTTCCTGAGGATGGGTCCTAATGTGTGTTTGTGTCCATGAGGGCCTTGGAATGGGGCGGTGGCACCGGGACCCTGAAGTACTTTCCTAAGCTTTGGACATGGCTCCCATGCACAGGTTTCCTTGTGGAGACGAGATGAGTTCTGATGGGTGCCTCAGGAAAACCCCTATGCTCGTATTGGAATCAGGCTTTTGAGGACACATGCCCGTAACACAAAGCAATGGATCTTAATATGGCCTAGGGTCCTGTCTGGTTCAATATTCTTCTCTAGGGACATCCAACTATGGTATGAGTGGAGGTCGATTATCAGCTGGTGTCAGACAGCCCTTGTTTGTTCCGGGCGACCTACACTATTGGGATGACCTCAGGGACTTTGGAGGTTTCTCCTAATTTGTACGATTTTGGACCATGGAATGGGCAGAATTCCCATGGATTGGTAGGCACAGTCCTAATGTGTGGCTCCAGGGGCACAGCCTGGAGGGTGTGTGGCCCAAGACTTTGAGGACAGAAGTCTGAAAACACAAACTCAACTTAGGTTTGGGGACGTAGGTATGGCAGGCCCGATCTACAAACCATGAGAAAAACTCTTCAGGATATGAAGAAAGTGCGAGTCTGAGGTGCTTGCTCAGGCTTATGTCTCTGGATTTTGTATCAGCGATGGCCGTGGAATGTCGGGGAGGCCTCATGCGCCATGGACGAATCTTCCTCTCTGAGGATTTGGCCCGATTCCCAATTGCTTTTCGTCAATCTGTGGGATGGGAGGACTCCTTTCAGTTTTGTTACCTCAGGTGTCCCACCAAAAGAGGAATTCCTAAGCAAAGCCGTGGGGAAGACTGAAGGGACAACCCGAACTATGGTTAAAAATTGGGGCCTAGGGGCATGGCAAGCCCAATATGCTATCTCCTCATCCAGCCACTGAGTGTCCTTACTTGAGGATTGGGCTCAGCCTGAGGGTCACAATGTGTGTTTGTGACCAATGTGGCCCGCGAGCATGGGCGGGGCCTCATGGGCCACACTGGTTTCAACTACTCTGAACGTTGGACAGCATGCCAACCACAAGGTTTCTTGCCATGGGGAAGGAGTTCTGATTTCTGCATCACCTTCAACCCTGGTCAGTGATAGGAGATAAGGTCTAGGTTCTGAAACCTGAAAACCGAGGTTGGGAAGAGATGACGACCTAAGGCCATGGCGGCTCGATGTGCTCAGTGTGCGGCCAGCTGTCTGGGAGGGGCCAGTGGGTCCAGGCTCAGGCTGTGTCAGAAAGGACATTAGTGCCTTGGTCAGCCTATGTATTTGGGGTACAGCCAAGGTCGGTGCAGGTTGATCCTCATTTGGGCTTACTGGGTGGCCCCAGAGGACAATATTTTTCTTCTGGAGGGCAGGAAGAGTGCTGCATTGTAGTTCTGGATTGCCAAACTGGAGGGCTTGTGGGCCAGTAGTCTGACGACAAAAGTCTGAGAACACAAGCTAGGCTTAGGTTTCTGGGTGAGGCCATGGCAGGCACAATCTACAGACCTGAATTGAGATCTCGTGCATCTGAAGACAGGGCGAGGATCAGACGATCGCTCAGGTTGGAGTTTCTGTCCCTGATGGCCCCTTCATGAATGGGGGGGCATCACGAGGCCATGGGGGTTTTCCCACGATGGGAGTTGTGAGAAGCTCCAAAGTGCAGAGAGTCTTCTGCAGAACAATTGAGACCTGTTGTTTGGCAACAGGCCAATGATTCTGAGCAGGGTTCTAAGGATGGATGGCTGGGTAGCCCACCTCGCATTCCAATTGTCTCCTAGCAACAATACAGGTTAGATCTCCTGGATCTGAGGGGAGCAACCGAGGACGCTGAGTTGAAATGGACACCCCTGGGGATGGGTCCAAATGTGCTTTTGTGTCTATGGAGACCTTGGAATGAAGCGGTGGCACTGGGGCCCCAAAAGGTTCTCCTAAACAGAGGCTTTGACACAGCTCAAACGTGCAAGTTTCCCATGTGTAGATGAGATGTTTTCTGATGGGTGAGTCAAGAAACAGCTATATGCTGCTTTTGAAATCCAGGCCTCTGAGGAGAGATGCCTGGAAACCAAAGCAATGGATCTGATTAGTGCCTAGGGTCCTGTTCTTTCCTTTTTACCTCTGGGGACATCTGTCTATGGGTCTGAGTGCAGGTAGGTGCTCAGTTGGGCTCAGATTGTCCCTGGATCAGGGACTTTTGAGGTATAGCCTATTAGGAGGGTTGAGGCCATTGGAATGGGCACACACAATTCCCTTGGAGAGGCCAAGTACAGTCCTCAGGTTTGGCTCCAGGGGCCTGAGCCTGTTGGTTGTGTAGGCCAGGGCTGTTTGGACAGTTGTCTGAAAACACAAACTCGGCTTATGTTTCGGGTCATAGGTATGGCAGGACTGATCTACAGACCATGAGGAGAACCTTTCGGGATTTGAAAGAAGGGTGAGTGTGAGGCTCCTGCTCAAGTTTTTGTCTCTGGATATCGTGTCTCTCATGGTCGTGGAATTTCTGGGTGACTTCATGGGAAATGGACGAGTCTTACTCTCTGGTGGTTTGGCCCGTCCAAAGAGTTTGGGGTCATTCTGTGGGCTGGAAGAAGTCCGTTTTTTGTTGTTGTTGTTGTTGTTGTTGTTGTTTTCTTTTTTAAACTCAGGTGTCCCACCAAATGAGGGATTCCAGAGCAGAGCCCTGGGGAGGGGCGACTGGACAATCAGAAATCTGGTTAAAAATTGGGGCCTAGGGACATGTCAAGCCCATTATGACATCTAATGGTCCAGCCACTAAGAGGACTTACTAGAGGACAGGACTCATGCTGTGGGTCACAATGCGTGTGTATGCCCTCGTCGCTCTCAAGAATGGGCGGGGCCTCAGGGTGAATGCTGGTTTCTCCTAAACTGAACGTTGGACAACGTGCCAACCACAAGGGTTCTTGCCATGGGTAAGGAGGAGTTCTGATTTCTGCATCACACTCACCCCTGGGCAGTGTTTGGAGATATGGTCTCGGTTCTGAAACCTGAAAACTGAGGTACAGAAGAGAGGATACCTAAGGCCATGGCGGGTTTTATGTGCTCAGTGTGCGGTCAGCTTTCTGGGTGTTGGTCAGGTGGTCCTAGCTCAGGTTGTGTTCGACAGTGCATTAGTGCCCAGGTTAGACTATATTATTTCGGTAAAGTCGAGTGCTGTGTAGGTTTATCCTCATTTAAGGTGCCTGGGCAGCTCATGAGGCACTAATTTTTTTTCTAGAGGGCAGGCAGAGTGCTGCATTGTGGGTTCCGAATTGCCAAACTTGAGGGCTTTGGGGCCAGGAGTGTGAGGACGGAAGTGTGAGAAGACAAGGTAGACTTGGGTTTCAGGGCGAGGGCACGGCAGGTACCCCCTGCAGATCTGAACCAATATCTCATGCATCTGAAGTCAGGGCGAGGATCAGACGTTGGCTCAGGTTGGAGTTTCTGTGCATGACGGCCGCTTCATGAAGGGAGGGGAATCTCGAGGCCATTGAGGTTTTCCCACGTTGGGAGTTGTGGGATGCCCCCTTCAAGGATTCCTTCTGCGGGACAATTGAGACCTGTTGGGCAGCTCCAGGACATCCCATATGGAATGACTCCAGAGCACCATTCGCGGATGGATGCCTGGGAAGCCCGCCTCCCATTCCAATTGTCTCCTAGCAACAAGACAGTTTAGAGTTGATGGCTCTACCGGAGCAACCAGGGTGGCTGAATTGAAATGGACTTTCCTGAGGATGGGTCCTAATGTGTTTTTGTGTCCATGAGGGCCTTGGAATGGGGCGGTGGCACCGGGACCCTGAAGTACTCTCCTAAGCTTTGGACATGGCTCCCATGCACAGGTTTCCTTGTGGAGACGAGATGAGTTCTGATGGGTGCCTCAGGAAAACCCCTATGCTCGTATTGGAATCAGGCTTTTGAGGACACATGCGCGTAACCCAAAGCAATGGATCTTAATATGGCCTAGGGTCCTGTCTGGTTCAATATTCTTCTCTAGGGACATCCAACTATGGTATGAGTGGAGGTCGATTATCAGCTGGTGTCAGACAGCCCTTGTTTGTTCCGGGCGACCTACACTATTGGGATGACCTCAGGGACTTTGGAGGTTTCTCCTAATTTGTACGATTTTGGACCATGGAATGGGCAGAATTCCCATGGATTGGTAGGCACAGTCCTAATGTGTGGCTCCAGGGGCACAGCCTGGAGGGTGTGTGGCCCAAGACTTTGAGGACAGAAATCTGAAAACACAAACTCAACTTAGGTTTGGGGACGTAGGTATGGCAGGCCCGATCTACAAACCATGAGAAAAACTCTTCAGGATATGAAGAAAGTGCGAGTCTGAGGCGCTTGCTCAGGCTTTTGTCTCTGGATTTTGTATCAGCGATGGCCGTGGAATGTCGGGGAGGCCTCATGGGCCATGGACGAATCTTCCTCTCTGAGGATTTGGCCCGATTCCCAATTGCTTTTCGTCAATCTGTGGGATGGGAGGACTCCTTTCAGTTTTGTTACCTCAGGTGTCCCACCAAAAGAGGAATTCCAAAGCAAAGCCGTGGGGAAGACTGAAGGGACAACCCGAACTATGGTTAAAAATTGGGGCCTAGGGGCATGGCAAGCCCAATATGCTATCTCTTCATCCAGCCACTGAGTGGCCTTACTTGAGGACTGGACTCAGCCAGAGGGTCACAATGTGTGTTTGTGACCAATGTGGCCCGTGAGCATGGGCGGGGTCTCATGGGCCACACTGGTTTCAACTACTCTGAACGTTGGACAGCATGCCAACCACAAGGTTTCTTGCCATGGGGAAGGAGTTCTTATTTCTGCATCACCTTCAACCCTGGTCAGTGATAGGAGATAAGGTCTAGGTTCTGAAACCTGAAAACCGAGGTTGGGAAGAGATGACGACCCAAGGCCATGGCGGCTCGATGTGCTCAGTGTGCGGCCAGCTGTCTGGGAGGGGCCAGGGGGTCCAGGCTCAGGCTGTGCCGAAAGGACATTAGTGCCATGGTCAGCCTATGTATTGGGGGTACAGCCAAGGTCGGTGCAGGTTGATCCTCATTTGGGGTTACTGGGTAGCCCCAGAGGACAATGTTTTTCTTCTGGAGGGCAGGAAGAGTGCTGCATTGTAGTTCTGGATTGCCAAACTGGAGGGCTTGTGGGCCAGTGGTCTCACGACAAAAGTCTGAGAACACAAGCTAGGCTTAGGTTTCTGGGTGAGGCCATGGCAGGCACAATCTACAGACCTGAATTGAAATCTCGTGCATCTGAAGACAGGGCGAGGATCAGACGATCGCTCAGGTTGGAGTTTCTGTCCCTGATGGCCCCTTCATGAATGGGGGGGCATCACGAGGCCATGGGGGTTTTCCCACGATGGGAGTTGTGAGAAGCTCCAAAGTGCAGAGAGTCTTCTGCAGAACAATTGAGACCTGTTGTTTGGCTCCAGGCCAATGATTCTGAGCAGGGTTCTAAGGATGGATGGCTGGGTAGCCCACCTCGCATTCCAATTGTCTCCTAGCAACAATACAGGTTAGATCTCCTGGATGTGTGAGGAACAACCGAGGACTCTGAGTTGAAATGGACACCCCTGGGGATGGGTCCTAATGTGCTTTCGTGTTTATGGAGAACTTGGAATGAAGCGGTGGCACTGGGGCCCTAAAGGGTTCTCCTAAAGAGAGGCTTTGACACAGCTCCAACGTGCAAGTTTCCCATGTTTAGATGAGATGTTTTCTGATGGGTGAGTCAAGAAACAGCTATATGCTGCTTTTGAAATCCAGGCCTCTGAGGAGAGATGCCTGGAAAGCAAAGCAATGGATCTGATTAGTGCCTAGGGTCCTGTTCTTTCCTTTTTACCTCTGGGGACATCTGTCTATGGGTCTGAGTGCAGGTAGGTGCTCAGTTGGGCTCAGATTGTCCCTGGATCAGGGACTTAAGTGGTTTATCCTATTAGGAGGGTTGAGGCCATTGGAATGGGCACACACAATTCCCTTGGAGAGGCCAAGTACAGTCCTCAGGTTTGGCTCCAGGGGCCTGAACCTGTAGGTTGTGTAGGCCAGGGCTGTTTGGACAGTTGTCAGAAAACACAAACTCGGCTTATGTTTCGGGTCATAGGTATGGCAGGACTGATCTACAGACCATGAGGAGAACTCTTCGGGATTTGAAAGAAGGGCGAGTGTGAGACTCCTGCTCAAGTTTTTGTCTCTGGATATCGTGTCATTCTTGGTCGTGGAATTTCTGGGTGACTTCATGGGAAATGGACGAGTCTTACTCTCTGCTGGTTGGGTCCCGTCCAAAGAGTTTGGGGTCATTCTGTGGGCTGGAAGAAGTCCGTTTGTTGTTGTTGTTGTTGTTGTTGTTGTTGTTGTTGTTTTCTTTTTTAACCTCAGGTGTCCCACCAAATGAGGGATTCCAGAGCAGAGCCCTGGGGAGGGGCGACTGGACAATCAGAAATCTGGTTAAACATTGGGGCCTAGGGACATGTCAAGCCCATTATGACATCTAATGGTCCAGCCACTAAGAGGACTTACTAGAGGACAGGACTCATGCTGTGGGTCACAATGCGTGTGTATGCCCTCGTCGCACTCAAGAATGGGCGGGGCCTCAGGGTGAATGCTGGTTTCTCCTAAACTGAACGTTGGACAACGTGCCAACCACAAGGGTTCTTGCCATGGGTAAGGAGGAGTTCTGATTTCTGCATCACACTCACCCCTGGGCAGTGTTTGGAGATATGGTCTCAGTTCTGAAACCTGAAAACTGAGGTACAGAAGAGAGGATACCTAAGGCCATGGCGGGTTTTATGTGCTCAGTGTGCGGTCAGCTTTCTGGGTGTTGGTCAGGTGGTCCGGGCTCAGGTTGTGTTCGACAGTGCATTAGTGCCCAGGTTAGACTATATTATTTCGGTAAAGTCGAGTGCTGTGTAGGTTTATCCTCATTTAAGGTGCCTGGGCAGCTCATGAGGCACTAATTTTTTTTCTAGAGGGCAGGCAGAGTGCTGCATTGTGGGTTCCGAATTGCCAAACTTGAGGGCTTCGGGGCCAGGAGTGTGAGGACGGAAGTGTGAGAAGACAAGGTAGACTTGGGTTTCAGGGCGAGGGCACGGCAGGTACCCCCTGCAGATCTGAACCAATATCACATGCATCTGAAGTCAGGGCGAGGATCAGACGTTGGCTCAGGTTGGAGTTTCTGTGCATGACGGCCGCTTCATGAAGGGAGCGGAATCTCGAGGCCATTGAGGTTTTCCCACGTTGGGAGTTGTGGGATGCCCCCTTCAAGGATTCCTTCTGCGGGACAATTGAGACCTGTTGGGCAGCTCCAGGACATCCCATATGGAATGACTCCAAAGCACCGTTCTGATGGATGCCTGGGAAGCCCGCCTCGCATTCCAATTGTCTCCTAGAAACAAGACAGGTTAGATCTGCTGGATCTGGTGGAGCAACCGAGGAGGCTTAGTTGAAATGGACTCTCCTATGGATGGGTCCTAATGTGCTTTTGTGTCTATGGAGACCTTGGAATGAAGCGGTGGCACTGGGGCCCTGAAGGGTTCTCCTAAACAGTGGCTTTGACACAGCTCCAACGTGCAAGTTTCCCATGTGTAGATGAGATGTTTTCTGATGGGTGAGTCATGAAACAGCCATATGCTGGTTTTTAAATCCAGGCCTCTGAGGAGAGATGCCTGGAAACCAAAGCAATGGATATGATTAGTGCCTAGGTCCTGTTCTTTCCTTTTTACCTCTGGGGACATCTGTCTATGGGTCTGAGTACAGCTAGGTGCTCAGATGGGCTCAGATTGCCCCTGTTTTACCTGGGAAGCCACCACTAATGAGATGGATCAGGGACCTTGGAGGTTTATCCTATTAGAAGGGATGTGGCCATTGGAATGGGCACACACAATTCCCTTGGAGAGGGCAAGTACAGTCCTCAGGTTTGGCTCCAGGGGCCTGAGCCTGTAGGTTGTGTAGGCCAGGTCTGTCGCTCTCGACTTGCAAGAACGACCCGCAGACGAGGTGGGTGGCAAACTTCTTTATTCAATCTTAGCCCCGGGACCCCGTACACCGATTATAGCCCCAAGTTATAGAACACAGTGGATAGAAGCAACCAATCACCACATAACACAACTACTATAACATCCAATCAGAAGGGATACAGATGACTTCAATCCAGATCATGCGGGGAGCTCGTGCCTACTGACGTGAGCCCCTGAAACTTATTGTTCACTCTGTTTTTGTGCCGTTCCCATGGTCCCTGGTTAATCTTATACTAGTCCCGATACTTCAGTAGAGGTTGTGCGTTGCCTGGAGCGCTCCCACATAAACATTCACCTGCCCTTCTCCTCAAGCCTCGCCTAGTACGTGACTCCCAGCTTCTGCTGCATGGCTCTCCACAGCTCCCCCTTTTTTATTTATTACATGGCATGGATCGTGCCTGTCTTAGGTTGCCAATCCTCAACACACATGCTTACCCGTCATCGGGTACTCCCCTTCACCGAGGAGCCCCTGTCTTAGGTTGCTATGGTGAGGGACCAGTCTTACCCGTCTTTGGCTACCGACCCAGCATACAGAGCCATATTCAGGGGGAGGCATCCTTTTAGGCAGCAAAGCCAGTTTTGAGACGCTTGAGGCAGCAGGGTACTAGCTATGGTGGGAGCAACCCATAATCAAGGTTGCCGTGTAGTTTTGTCACGAGCAGCTCGTTGCTGATTCCGCACAATGGCTCGCACTTTATATAATTCTGCAAGCATGAATTTCACCACACAGGGAAAGAGGCACATGAATAAAAGCATAAGTATTAACACTCCTATAATAGAGCCTATAGCATACCAAGTACGTGATAGCAAAGGAATATGAGAAAATAGCGAATTTACAAAATTGTCAGCAAGCTGAGCCACGGGCAGCTTGGCATGCGGAGCTTCTGCAATATTCAAAATCTCTTGATGTAACTGCAGCAAGTCAAGGGACACATTAGAGTTAGACCATGCCCCTTCAAGGTGGTACAACACTCGACCCCAGGAAGTTTCTGTGACATTATAGCGCTTGGGGGTGACACAGATCCAGTGGTAGTCACTATGGCATTGGATCCTAGTTCGCAATTTCAAACTTTGACGTTCGTCCCCCAGAAACTTCACAGCATCATATAAGGCATTTAGTCTGGTTTCAACCCTTTTGTCTATATCCTCTTGTGTTCCCAAGGCCAGAGAAGTATTATGTGCCAGATGATCTACAGTATCTGCAGCTTGCACTGCTTGAGTTAAAGAAATAGATGCAGTAACAGTTGTAGCAATTATTGTTATAAGAGAAACTATACCTAAGATCAACAATCCTAATTCTCGTCTAGGCCGACTAAGGGCATTCTGTACCCGATACCACAATTCTAACCCAGGGTTAGAGTACCATGGCTTAGATATATTAACAGGAAGCATGATAAAGGGGGGTTGTCGAACTACTAATACACCATCATCTACCGAGACACCCTGAATGCAGTTAGTTAAAGTACAATTCGGACAGAGCAGGTGATATGTAGCTTTATCTTTTTTAATGGTGAGATCCTCTACTAGCAGCATAAAAGGTCTAGGCACACACGCTTGAGGGTATCTATCCTCTAGATCTTGGGCTTCCTTGTTCCAACGGGTTGCTTTTCCAAAAGCGGCTAAAAGCTTCCATATTTCCTTTTGTACTGGATACCCTCTTGGCGGAGCAAGTATAGGAGGTACCTTTGGCTTAAAAGCCTGGGTAGGTGCCCTAGATCCCCAATCTAAAAGTGTAAATCCCTCCTCAAGGGTGTAAGCAGTGGCCTTCTTTTCCACACATAACCTCCAGGGAACGTCTATTCCTTTAGATATTCCCAACTGAGCTGCACATAATGGGATATCCCGGGGAATCTTACCTATTGATGTTGCATGGCCAGCAGTTACCCCTGCTATAGTCACATCATCATAATAAACTAGTGTAAACACCCACAAGCAATGTGATCGTCTACCATTCATGGAGAAGCACATAGGATACATGTCAGAATAGCCCTTATAAGAAATATTCGCCTGTTGCGGCTGTATATGTACTGAGGAAGGGGATCCTAGTAAAACAGTATCATTAACATAGACAGGGACAGAACTCATTTCCCAACTTACAGGTTGCAGTAAAGGCGGATCAGGAACGTATGCCCAGTATACAGAGCCTTGAACCGTTAACACTTGCATACAAATGAACAGTAATGACAGGTACAAGTCCAAAAGAGAAAATTGCGCTTTAGACTGAGTCATTTGAGGAAGGAGTCGAAGCTTGGTGATCTTCTGCCTCGGCGGCAGTTGGGTCGGTTCCAGGTCCCTGGGGGCAGGCTGCAGGATGATCATCATCACTGTCATCCGCAGTAGCAGCATCTTCCACAGGTTCCACGGCCACCAGCCTGGTGAGACGTTCCGGCACCCAGAGCGGGACAGGCGCATCCTGTGGAAAAACACAAAGGGAACCTCGGTGCCACCGGAGCACCGGGTCAGGGCCCTTCCATGAACCAGTAAGGACATCCTTCCACTTCACCATAGATTGTTGCGTTTTCTGTTGGCCCCAATGGCGCTCTGCGGCTGAAACGCCGTCTTTGTCAAGTGTGAGAAAATTTAAAATAAAAGTGGTCAAGTTGGTAAGGTCTGTAGGCGTGTGATGCTCCTCTCCAATTCCCCCTTTTTGTATTTTTTGCAAGGTAGTTTTAAAGGTCAGGTGAGTGCGCTCTATGACACCCTGGCCTCGAGGGTTATAAGGAATGCCTGTAACATGGTGAATATCATAACAGGCTAGAAAGTTTGAAAAGCTTTTAGAAGTATAAGCAGGAGCATTGTCTGTCTTTAATTGTTTAGGCACTCCCCAGCAGGCAAAGCTGCGCAGGCAATGAGATATCACGTTTTTAACATTTTCTCCTCGCAGGGGGGTTGCGCTAACGACCCCTGAGCAGGTATCCACACTCACATGAACGCATTTTTGTTGCCCAAAAGAAGGTATATGTGTTACATCCATTTGCCACAGATGGTTGGGCAATAGTCCCTTAGGATTTACCCCGAAGGAGGGCATGGGCAAGTGTACCACACAATTGCCACAAGACTTTACGATATCTCGTGCGTCAGCTCTGGAGATATGAAAGCGTGCCTTTAATGTTTGGGCATTCACATGCCATTTATCATGATATCTTTTAGCATCTTCTAGAGCATTACAAACATAAAAGCGCGCAGCTGAATCAGCCATTCGGTTTCCCTCAGCCATA
The DNA here is from genome assembly GCF_964662115.1 of Mustela nivalis. NCBI lineage: Eukaryota > Metazoa > Chordata > Mammalia > Carnivora > Mustelidae > Mustela > Mustela nivalis. The sequence goes on from NW_028136369.1 coordinate 380,772, forward strand.
GGTCCTGGAAGGTCTGAATGTGCTCTAAGATGTCCAATATAAAAAGGGGCACCACGGGAGAGTATAAGGTGTTGCAATTCAGCCAGCAGGGAGGAAATTTCTGACTGGCTGGCTGAAATAATAGCAGTTTCTATAGACCTGGTGGCTGCAACTGCATATTTGCTATCTGAGATAATATTAAAGGGTTGATTTAGAAACCTTTGTAAAACACACATAATCACCAACAATTCTGTTCTCTGGGCTGAAGTCGAGGGCACAACAACAGGAATTATTTTTCCTTCCACCACATAAGCGCCAGTTCCTGCTTTACTGCCATCTGTAAATACTGTGAGGGCCCCGATTAATGGCTCCAATCGACAGGATTTAGGCCAAATAAGGGGTGTATTTTTATAAAACTCAACGAGAGGGTGTGAGGGATAATGATTATTAAATATAACAGGATAAGCAACTGTCAGGATGGCCCAATCGTCATTTTCATGCGTTAAAATGCTTATTTGGGTTTTATCATAAGGGATTATGCAAACATCGGGCAGTTTCCCTAGGACCTGTATGCTGGCTTTAAAGGCTTTATTTGCCACTGTAGCTACAGCTGTAGCATACGGGGTGATGACACAGCTAAGATTATGGGGTAGATAAATCCATAGTAGGGGTCCTCCTTGCCATAAGGCCCCCGTGGGTGATCCAGGGGATGGAATAATTATGACACTTATAGGCTTTTCCGGGTCACATCTATCTGCTGCTGTTAAAGCTAGCCTGCTTTCAACTAACTGTAATGATTCAATAGCAGCTGGAGTGAGTACTCTTGGGGAGTCTAATGCAGGGTCCCCAGGCAGAATATCGAATAAAGGTTTCAGCTCTGCAGTAGTAATTTTTATGTATGGTCGAATCCAGTTAATGTCCCCTAAAAGTTTTTGGAAATCATTCAATGTATGCAAGTGATCTCTACGGATTTGAATTAGCTGAGGCTTTACTGACGTTTTAGAGAGCTGCATACCAAGGTAATTTTGTAGGCCGCCTGCTTGGATTTTTTCAGGGGATATAGTTAGACCCCATTTTGCTAACTGTTCCTGTAGGAAGGTTAGAGCTGAAGGAAGAGACCTCTCATTTGGCCCACAAATCAAGATATCATCCATATAATGATAACAAAGCAGGTCTGGAAATGCTTTTTGGAAAGGCTCTAGTGCTTGGCTTACATACAACTGACACAAGGTGGGGCTATTGGCCATCCCCTGAGGAAGTACTTTCCATTCATACCTTTGATCTGGCTCAGCATGATTAATTGATGGCAGAGTAAATGCAAAGCGCTCTATATCTGCAGGGTGTAGTGGAATGGAAAAGAAACAGTCTTTGATGTCAATTACAATAGAAGGCCAGTTTCTTGGCAACGCCCTCACGACTGGGAGCCCTAACTGAATGGGTCCCATGACCTGCATTTGATCATTAATCTGTCGTAGGTCATGTAGCAATCGCCAGTTGCCTGATTTCTTTCTTATTACAAATATGGGTGTATTCCATGGGGATGTGGATTTTTGAATATGTCCTGCTTTGAGTTGTTCTTGAACTAGCTCTTTTGCCGCTTGTAATTTTTCTTTTGTTAAAGGCCACTGAGGCACCCAGCGCGGCTCTGGTGTTTTCCAAGTTATGCGAATTGCCTCAGTGGCCGCTAGGAAAAAACCTGACCCCCCATAGAAGGCGGATTGGGATCTCCCTGGCCCTTGGTCCCAAGCCCTTGGCCAGGCTTATATTCCATGTTTCTCATCATGCTTTGGGAGGCCTCACTGTATAACTTTTCTGTAGTAAGTTTGATATTCATTTGCTCCAGCACATCGCGCCCCCACAAAGAAACAGGGGTGGAACAGACATATGGTTGTAAAATGCCTTTATGTCCTTCCTCATCCTCCCAGTCCAAAGATGCAGCACTAATATCAGGACTGGTAGCTATCCCTAGTCCCCGGAGGGTCTGGCTGGCTTTAACTAGAGCCCAGGCTTTAGGCCAATCTAGACAATTTATAATGCTTTTGTCTGCTCCTGTATCTAGGAGTCCCCAGAATAGTTTACCTCTAATCTTTAATTTAAGCATAGGTCTCTCTTTCATGCTCATAGTAAGGCATGCGAGGGAGGATCCCGTGGATCCGAAACCTCCTTTTCTAGTCTGGCCTGTAGAGGGATATTTTTCATGATTACTAGGCAAAATCAAAAGCTGTGCAATTCTGTCCCCTGGATTTATAATATTAATTCCCTTAGGAGATGATATCAGAATTTTAACTTCCCCTTCAAAATCAGGATCAATCACTCCCGGATGGACCTGAAGCCCTCGTAAAGTACAAGAACTTCTGCCAAGAAGGAGTCCCACCGTTCCTTTTGGAGGCCCTCCAGACAGGTCAGATGGCACAGCCTGCACCCCCATCTCAGGTGTTAAGACCATTCGGGTGGTGGCACAGACGTCAAGTCCGGCGGAGCCTGTTGTGGCTCCCCGGGGCCCTGCAGGAATTGACTCCCCTGATCGGTGGGTGGGTACAGCCATCGTGGCTTGACTGGCAGGGACATCGCCACCCCGTACATTTGATTCGGGCCCCAGGGCCTGGGGCCATGCCCCTCGTTTTTTGGACTCCCCCAATTATTAGGTGGTAACGGATTTCCTTGTATATCCGCCACAGATCGGCATTCTTGTGCCCAATGATTTCCTTTTCTACATCGTGGACACAGTTGAGGTTTTTTCCTTGCCGGCTTATTCGGGGAGGCTTTTCCAAATGGAACTCCTCTTTGGGGGCAGTCTCTTTTTAGATGGCCCTCCTGTCTGCACTGGAAACATTTCCGGGGGTGGGCTCCTTGCTGTCCTTGCATAGCCTGAGCAAAGGCTGCAGCCATAACCTGCCCCTGAATTACTGGCCCTGTAATGTCTCTGCAGACCTTGATATAGGCAGAAAGATCTTTAGCCCTCCATGGCCTAATGGCTTCACGGCACCATTTATTAGCATTTTCATAGGCTAATTGTTTAATTAAAGGCATAGCAGAGTCAGTATCTCCAAACATCCTGCCCGCAACCTGCATCAGCCTGTCCACAAAATCAGCATAGGGCTCATTTGGCCCCTGTACTACTCTAGACAGTTGTCCTTGCAAATCATTTACACCCCTCAATGTTTTCCAGGCCCTAACGGCCGCTGTAGCAATCTGTTGAAATATGGCAGGGTTGTAGGTGGCCTGTACCTGAGCCTCGAGATATGGTCCAGTGCCTGTCAGCATTTCTGAGTTCCACTGGGGATTTCCCGTAGCTGCATTTCTCCGCGCTGTATCCTGGCAATTATCCTGATTTTGAATTTTCCATTCCAGATATTGCCCTCCGCTCAAAACTGCTCTAGCTAAATTGCTCCAATCCTCAGGAGTGAGGGTGAGCGCTCCCAGCGATTCCACAAGGGAGACAGTAAAGGCTGCCTGGGGTCCGTAGGCACTAACTGCTTCCTTAAGTTGTTTCACCAGTTTAAAATCTAGCGGCTGATGATATCTCTGCTGATTTTGATCTTCCAGTACTGGGAAAAACCCTTTTCCTGGACCTAAGACCTCTCTCCAGTTTGCCGCGGTGCAGTCTGAGCAATGGCAGACTTTTGCACAGCCTGACCGATATGGTGGGGGCCATTCATAAGGTGGCGCCGTGGGGCTGGAATGAGGAGTCGGCGCACGGTCTATTTCTGCTTCTGGTTGTTTCACAGCTATGGGTTTTGCCTCTGTTGGTAAGCCTAAAGCCTCTGGATTCTTTTTCTCCTTACCCCCTTTTTGATTTTGAGTTAGTTCATCTGGAAGTCCCTCTGAACTCTCACTATCCGCCTCAGAGCCCTGGGAGGAGCCCTTATAGGATTCCTCCTTTAATTGTTCTAATATTTCCCCTCCTTGCTGAATCACCTGTTTTAGCCGCTCCTGAGATGACTGCAAACATACTTTCACAAGGGACCACACGGCAAGAGTGCCGGCGTTCACGGTGGGGTTCTGCCTTAAATCCTCTCCTAGATGTTCCCACTGAGGCACATTCAGAAGTCCCTCCTCTATAAACCAAGGGGCGATTTCTCCTACTTCCTTTAAAAAGGCACGATCTGTTTTTGATTTTAAAGGCGTGCCATTTGCTTTGAGAATGTCCTTTAAAGGACCTTCCATCCTATATCTAGTAAGCTCGTTTCCCAATCTGGAAATCTTTTGCTATCCAGGTCTCCGTGAACTTTTAAAACTACAGCTATACTCGTCCAGAGACCTGTCCTGTCCGTAGACAGAGATGGTGGCCAACTTCCCCTTTTGTTGCTCTTACCCCAATCCTCGTTCTGCGCTCGGCGTCGGGTCCCGGGTTTTCGGCACCAGATGTCGCTCTCGACCCGCAAGAACGACCCGCAGTCGAGGTGGGTGGCAAACTTCTTTATTCAATCTTCAGCCGCAGGACCCCGTACACCAATTATAGCCCCAAGTTATAGAACACAGGGGATAGAAAGCAACCAATCACCACATAACACAACTACTATAACATCCAATCAGAAGGGATACAGATAACTTCAATCCAGATCATGCGGGGAGCTCGTGCCTACTGACGTGAGCCCCCGAAACTTATTGTTCACTCTTTATTTGTGCCGTTCCCATGGTCCCTGGTTAATCTTATACTAGTCCCGATACTTCAGTACAGGTTGTGCGTTGCCTGGAGCGCTCCCACATAAACATTCACCTGCCCTTCTCCTCAAGCCTCGCCTAGTACGTGACTCCCAGCTTCTGCTGCATGGCTCTCCTCAAGGTCTGTTTGGACAGTTGTCTGAAAACACAAACTTGGCTTATGTTTCAGGTCATAGGTATGGCAGGACTTATCTACAGACCATGAGGAGAACTTTTCGGGATTTGAGAAAAGGGCGAGTGTGAGGCTCTTGCTCAAGTTTTTGTCTCTGGATATCGTGTCACTTATTGTCGTGAAATATCTCGGTGACTTCATGGGAAATGGACGAGTCTTACTCCCTGGTGGTTTGGCCCAGTCCAAAGCGTTTGGGGTCACTCTGTGGGATGGAAGAAGTCCGTTTTTTTTTTTTTTATGTTGTTTTCTTTTTAACCTCAGGGGTCCCAACAAATGAGGGATTCCAGAGTAGAGCCTTGGGGGGGGTGACTGGACAATCAGAAATCTGGTTAAAAATTGGCGCCTAGGGACATATCAAGCCCATTATGACATCTAATGGTCCAGTCACTGAGAGGACTTACTAGAGGACAGGACTCATGAGGGTCACAATGCGTGTTTATGCGCTTGTCGAACTCAAGAATGGGCGGGGCCTCAGGGTGAATGCTGGTTTCTCCTACACTGAACGTTGGACGACGTGCCAACCACAAGGTTTCTTACCATGGGTAAGGAGGTGTTCTGATTTCTGCATCACACTCACCCCTGGGCAGTGATTGGAGATAATGTCTCGGTTCTGAGGCCTGAAAACTGAGGCAGGGAAGAGAGGATACCTAAGGCCATGGCGGGTTTTATGTGCTCAGTGTGCGGTCTGCTTTCCGGGTTTGGTCAGGAGGTCCGGGCTCAGGTTGTGTCCGACAGTGCTTTAGTGCCCAGGTTAGACTATATAATTTGGGTGAAGTCGAGTGCTGTGGAGGTTTATCCTCATTGAAGGTGCCTGGGCAGCTCATGAGGCAACAATTTTTTTCTAGAGGGCAGGCAGAGTGCTGCATTGTGGGTCCGGAATTGCCAAAGTTGAGGGCTTCGGGGCCAGGAGTGTGAGGACGGAAGTCTGAGAAGACAAACTAGACTTCGGTTTCAGGGCGAGGGCTACGACAGGTACCCCCTACAGATCTGAACCAATACTCATGCATCTGAAGTCAGGGCGAGGATCAGACGTTGGCTCAGGTTGGAGTTTCCGTGCATGACGGCCACTTCATGAAGGGAGCGGAATCTCAAGGCCATTGAGGTTTTCCCACGTTGGGAGTTGTGGGATGCACCCTTCAAGGATTCCTTCTGCGCAACAATTGAGACATGTTGGACAGCTCCAGGACATCCCATATGGAATGACTCCAGAACACCGTTCGAGGATGGATGCCTGGGAAGCCCGCCTCACATTCCAATTGTCTCCTAGCAACAAGACAGTTTAGATCTGATGGCTCTGCGGGAGCAACCGGGGTGGCTGAGTTGAAATGGACTTTCCTGAGGATGGGTCCTAATGTGTTTTTGTGCCCATGAGGGCCTTGGAATTGGGCGGTGGCACCGGGACCCTGAAGTACTCTCCTATGCTTTGGACATGGCTCCCATGCACAGGTTTCCTTTTGGAGACGAGATGAGTTCTGCTGGGTGCCTCAGCAAAACCCCTATGCTCGTATTGGATTCAGGCTTTTGAGGAGACATGCCTGTAAACCAAGGCAATGGATCCTATTATGGCCTAGGGTCCTGTCTGGTTCAATCTTCTCCTCTGGGGACATCCATTTATGGTATGAGTGGAGGTAGATTATCATCTGGTGTCAGACAGCCCTTGTTTGTTCCGGGCGACCTACACTATTGGGATGGCCTCATGGACTTTGGAGGTTTCTCCTAATTTGTACGATTTTGGACAATGGAATGGGCAGAATTCCCATGGATTGGTAGGCACAGTCCTAATGTGTGGCTCCAGGGGCCCCAGCCTGGAGGGTGTGGGGCACAGGACTTTGTGGACAGAAGTCTGAAAACACACACTCAGCTTACGTTTGGGGACGTAGGTATGGCAGGCCCGATCTACAAACCATGAGAAGAACTCTTCAGGATATGAAGAAAGTGCGAGTCTGAGGCGCTTGCTCAGGTTTTTGTATCTGGATTTTGTATCAGCGATGGCACAATCTACAGACCTGAATCCAGATCTCGTGCATCTGAAGTCAGGGCGAGGATCAGACTACCGCTTAAGTTGGTGTTTCTGTCCCTAATGGCCCCTTCACGAAAGGGCAGCATCACGAGGCCATGGGGGTTTTCCCAAGATGGGATTTGTGAGAAGCTCCAAACTGCAAAGTGTCTTCTGCAGGACAATTGAGACCTGTTTTTTGGCTCCAGGCCAATGATTCTGAGCAGGGTTCTAAGGATGCATGGCTGGCTAGCCCACTTCGCATTCCAATTGTCTCCTAGAAACAAGACAGGTTAGATCTGCTGGATCTGGGGGAGCAACCGAGGATGCTGAGTTGAAATGGACACCCCTGGGGATGGGTCCTAATGTGCTTTTGTGTCTATGGAGACCTTGGAATGAAGCGGTGGCACTGGGGCCCTGAAGGGTTCTCCTAAACAGAGGCTTTGACACAGCTCCAACGTGCAAGTTTCCCATGTGTAGATGACATGTTTTCTGATGGGTGAGTCAAGAAACAGCCATATGCTGGTTTTGAATTCCAGGCCTCTGATGAGAGATGCCTGGAAACCAAAGCAATGGATATGATTAGTGCCTAGGGGCCTGTTCTTTCCTTTTTACCTCTGGGGACATCTCTCTATGGGTCTGAGTACAGGTAGTTGCTCAGATGGGCTCAGATTGCCCCTGTTTTACCTGGGAAGCCACCACTAATGAGATGGATCAGCGACTTTGGAGGTTTATCCTATTAGAAGGGATGTGGCCATTGGAATGGGCACACACAATTCCCTTGGAGAAGGCAAGTACATTCCTCAGGTTTGGCTCCAGGGGCCTGAGCCTGTAGGCTGTGTAGGCCAGGGCTGTTTGGACAGTTGTCTGAAAACACAAACTTGGCTTATGTTTCAGGTCATAGGTATGGCAGGACTTATCTACAGACCATGAGGAGAACTTTTCAGGATTTGAGAAAAGGGCGAGTGTGAGGCTCTTGCTCAAGATTTTGTCTCTGGATATCGTGTCACTCATGGTCGTGAAATTTCTGGGTGACTTTATGGGAAATGGACGGGTCTTACTCCCTGGTGGTTTGGCCCAGTCCAAAGCGTTTGGGGTCACTCTGTGGGATGGAAGAAGTCCGTTTTTTTTTTTTTTTTTTGATGTTGTTTTCTTTTTAACCTCAGGTGTCCCACCAAATGAGGGATTCCAGAGTAGAGCCCTGGGAGGGGGTGACTGGACAATCTGAAATCTGTTTAAAAATTGGGGCTTAGGGACATATCAAGCCCATTATGACATCTAATGGTCCAGTAACTGAGAGGACTTACTAGAGGACAGGACTCATGCTGAGGGTCACCATGCGTGTTTATGCCCTTGTCGCACTCAAGAATGGGCGGGGCCTCAGGGTGAATGCTTGTTTCTCCTAAACTGAACGTTGGACGACGTGCCAATCACAAGGTTTTTTTACCATGGGTAAATAGGTGTTCTGATTTCAGCATCACACTCATCCCTGGGCAGTGATTGGAGATAATGTCTCGGTTCTGAGGCCTGAAAACTGAGGTAGGGAAGAGATGATGACCTAAGGCCATGGCGGGTCTTATGTGCTCAGTGTGCGGTCTGCTTTCCGGGTGTTGGTCAGGAGGTCCGGGCTCAGGTTGTGTCCGACAGTGTATTAGTGCCCAGGTTAGACTATATAATTTGGGTGAAGTCGAGTGCTGTGGATGTTTATCCTCATTGAAGGTGCCTGGGCAGCTCATGAGGAAATAATTTTTTTCTAGAGGGCAGGTAGAGTGCTGCATTGTGGGTTCGGAATTGCCAAACTTGAGGGCCTCGGGGCCAGGAGTGTGAGGACGGAAGTCTGAGAACACAAGCTAGACTTGGGTTTCAGGTCGAGGGCACGGCAGGTACCCCATGCAGATATGAACCAATACTCATGCATCTGAAGTCAGGGCAAGGATCAGACGTTGGCTCAGGTTGGAGTTTCCGTGCATGACGGCTGCTTCATGAAGGGAGCAGAATCTCGAGGCCATTGATGTTTTCCCACGTTGGGAGTTGTGGGATGCCCCCTTCAAGGATTCCTTCTGCGGGACAATTGAGACCTGTTGGACAGCTCCAGGACATCCCATATGGAATGACTCCAGAGCATCGTTCGAGGATGGATGCCTGGGAAGCCCGCCTCGCATTCCAATTGTCTCCTAGCAACAAGACAGTTTAGATCTGATGGATCTGCGGGAGCACCGGGGTGGCTGAGTTGAAATGGACTTTCCTGAGGATGGGTCCTAATGTGTTTTTGTGTCCATGAGGGCCTTGGAATGGGGTGGTGGCACTGGGACCCTGAGGTACCCTATGCTTTGGACATGGCTCCCATGCACAGGTTTCCTTGTGGAGACGAGATGAGTTCTGCTGGGTGCCTCAGCAAAAAACCTATGCTCGTATTGGAATCAAGCTTTTGAGGAGACATGCCTGTAAACCAAGGCAATGGATCCTATTATGGAATCAGGCTTTTGAGGAGACATGCCTGTAAACAAAGGCAATGGATCCTATTATGTCCTAGGGTCCTGTCTGGTTCAATCTTCTCCTCTGGGGACATCTACTTATGGTATGAGTGGAGGTAAATAAATTATCAGCTGGTGTAAGAAAGCCCTTGTTTGTTCCGGGCGACCTACACTATTGGGATGGCCTCAGGGACTTTGGAGGTTTTTCCTAATTTGTACGATTTTGGACGATGGAATGGGCAGAATTCCCATGGATTGGTAGGCACAGTCCTAATGTGTGGCTCCATGGGGCCCAGCCTGAAGGGTGTGTGGCCCAGGACTTTGAGGACAGAAGTCTGAAAACACAAACTCAGCTTAGGTTTGGGGACGTAGGTATGGCAGGCCCAATCTACAAACAATGAGAAGAACTCTTCAGGATATGAAGAAAGTGCGAGTCTATGGCGCTTGCTCAGGTTTGTGTCTCTGGATTTTGTATCAGCGATGGCACAATCTACAGACCTGAATCGAGATCTCCTGCATCTGAAGTCAGGGCGAGGATCAGACGACTGCTCAAGTTGGTGTTTCTGTCCCTGATGGCCCCTTCACGAAGGGGTGGCATTACGAGGCCATGGGGGTTTTCCCACGATGGGATTTGTGAGAAGCTCCAAACTGCAAAGTGTCTTCGGCAGGACAATTGAGACCTGTTTGTTTGGCTCCAGGCCAATGATTCTGAGCAGGGTTCTAAGGATGCATGGCTGGGTAGCCCACCTCGCATTCCAATAGTCTCCTAGAAACAAGACAAGTTAGATCTGCTGGATCTGGGGGAGCAACCGAGGAGGCTGAGTTGAAATGGACTTTCCTATGGATGGGTCCTAATGTGCTTTTAAGTGTATGGACACCTTGGAATGAAGAGGTGGCACTGGGGCCCTGTAGGGTTCTCCTAAACAGAGGCTTTGACACAGCTCCAACGTGCAAGTTTCCCATGTGTAGATGAGATGTTTTCTGATGGGTTAGTCAAGAAACAGCCATATGCTGGTTTTGAAATCCAGGCCTCTGAGGAGAGATGCCTAGAAACCAAAGCAATGGATATGATTAGTGCCTAAGGGCCTGTTCTTTCCTTTTTACCTCTGGGGACAACTGTCTTTCGGTCTGAGTACAGGTAGGTGCTCAGATGGGCTCAGATTGCCGCTGTTTTACCTGGGAAGCCACCACTAATGAGATGGATCAGGGACTTTGGAGGTTTATCCTATTAGAAGGGATGTGGCCATTGGAATGGGCACACACAATTCCCTTGGAGAGGGCAAGTACAGTCCTCAGGTTTGGCTCCAGGGGCCTGAGCCTGCAGGTTGTGTAGGCCAGGGCTGTTTGGACAGTTGTCTGAAAACACAAACTTGGCTTATGTTTCAGGTCATAGGTATGGCAGGACTTATCTACAGACCATGAGGAGAACTTTTCGGGATTTGAGAAAAGGGCGAGTGTGAGGCTCTTGCTCAAGTTTTTGTCTCTGGATATCGTGTTAATCATGGTCGTGAAATTTCTGGGTGAATTCATGGGAAATGGACGAGTCTTACTCCCTGGTGGTTTGGCCCAGTCCAAAGCGTTTGGGGTCACTCTGTGGGATGGAAGATGTCCGTTTTTGTTTTTTTTTTTTTGATGTTGTTTTCTTTTTAACCTCAGGTGTCCCACCAAATGAGGGATTCCAGAGTAGAGCCCTGGGGGGTGGTGACTGGACAGTCAGAAATCTGGTTAAAAATTGGGGCCTAGGGACATATCAAGCCCATTATGACATCTAATGGTCCAGTAACTGAGAGGACTTACTAGAGTATAGGACTCATGCTGAGGGTCACAATGCGTGTGTATGCCCTTGTCGCACTCAAGAATGGGCGAGGCCTCAGGGTGAATGCTGGTTTCTCCTACACTGAACGTTGGACGACGTGCCAACCACAAGTTTTCTTACTATGGGTAAGGAGGTGTTCTGATTTCTGCATCACACTCACCCCTGGGCAGTGATTGGAGATAATGTCTCTGTTCTGAGACCTGAAAACTGAGGTAGGGAAGAGATGATGAACTAAGGCCATGGTGGGTCTGATGTGCTCAGTGTGCGGTCAGCTGCCTGTTTGTTGGTCAGGAGATTCGGGCTCAGGTTGTGTCCGACAGTGCATTAGTGCCCAAGTTAGACTATATAATTTGGGTGAAGTCGACTGCTGTGGAGGTTTATCCTCATTGAAGGTGCCTGGGCAGCTCATGAGGCAATAATTTTTTTCTAGAGGGCAGGCAGAGTGCTGCATTGTGAGTCCGGAATTGCCAAACTTGAGGGCTTCAGGGCCAGGAGTGTGAGGACGGAAGTCTGAGAACACAAGCTAGACTTGGGTTTCAGGGCGAGGGCACGGCAGGTACCCCCTGCAGATCTAAACCAATACTCATGCATCTGAAGTCAGGGCAAGGATCAGACGTTGGCTCAGGTTGGAGTTTCCGTGCATGACGGCCGTTCATGAAGGGAGCGGAATCTCGAGGCCATTGAGGTTTTCGCACGTTGGGAGTTGTGGGATGCCCCCTTCAAGGATTCCTTCTGCTGGACAATTGAGACCAGTTGGACAGCTCCAGGACATCCCATATGGAATGACTCCAGAGCACCGTTCGAAAATGGAGCCTGGGAAGCCAGCCTCGCATTCCAATTGTCTCCTAGCAACTAGACAGTTTATATCTGATGGCTCTGCGGGAGCAACCGGCGTGGCTGAGTTGAAATGGACTTTCCTGAGGATGGGTCCTAATGTGTTTTTGTGTCCATGAGGGCCTTGGAATGGGGCGGTGGCACCGGGACCCTGAAGAATTCTCCTATGCTTTGGACATGGCTCCCATGCACAGGTTTCCTTGTGGAGACGAGATTTGTTCTGATGGGTGCCTCAGGAAACCACTTATGCTGGTATTGGAATCCAGGCTTTTGAGGAGACATGCCTGTAAACCAAAGCAATGGATCCGATTATGGCCTAGGGTCCTGTCTGGTTCAATCTTCTTCTCTGGCGATATCCCTCTATGGAATGAGTGGAGGTAGATGCTCAACTGGTGTCAGACCGCCCTTGTTGTACCCGGATACCTACACTATTGGGATTGCCTCGGTACTTTGGAGAGTTCTCCTAATTTGTACGATTTTGGACAGTGGAATGGGCAGAATTCTCATGGATTGGGTAGGCACTGTCCTAATGTGTGGCTCCAGGGGCCCCAGCATGGAGGGTGTGTGGCCCAGGACTTTGAGGACAGAAGTCTGAAAACACAAACTCAGCTTAGGTTTGGGGACGTAGGTATGGCAGGCCCAATCACAAACCATGAGAAGAACTCTTAAGGATATGAAGAAAGAGCGAGTCTGAGGCGCTTGCTCAGGATTTTGTCTCTGGATTTTGTATCAACGATGGCCGTGGAATGTGGGGAGGCCTCATGGGCCATGAACGAAACTTCCTTTCTGTGGATATGGCCCAGTCCAAATTGTTTTTCGTCAATCTGTGGGATGGGAGGTCTCCTTTCAGGTTTGTTACGTCAGGTGTCCCAACTAAGAGGAATTCCAAGGGAGAGCCCTGGGGAAGAGTGAAGGGACAACCCAAACTTGGTTAAAAATTGGGGCCTAGGTGCATGTAGTCCCAGTAGCTGTCTCTTTTCTAGCCACTGAGAGGCCTTACTTGAGGACTGGGCTCAGGCTGAAGGTTAAAATGTGTGTTTGTGACCAATGTGCCCCACGAGCATGGGCCACAATGGTTTCAACTACACTGAACTTTGGACAACATGCCAATCATAAGGATTCTTGCCATGGGGAATGAGTTCTGATTTCTGCATCATTTTCAACCCAGGGCAGTGTTTGGAGATAAGGTCTAGGTTGTAATGTCTGAAAATTACCGTTGGGAAGAATGGCGACCTAAGTCCATGGCGGGTCTGATGTGCTCAGTGTGCGGTCAGCTGCCTTGGTGTTGGTCAGAAAGTTCGAGCTCAGGTTGTGTCAGACAGTGCATTAGTGCCCAGGTTAGACTGTATAATTTGGGTACAGTCGAGTGCCGTGTAGGTTTTCCGCATTTGAGGTGCCTGGGGAGATCATTAGGCAAGATATTTTTCTAGAGGGCAGGCAGGGTGCTGCATTGTGTGTCCGGAATTGCCAAACGTGAGGGCTTCTGGGCCACGAGTGTGAGGACATAAGTCTGAGAACACAAGCTAGACATTGGCTTCAGGCCGAGGGCACGGCAGGTACCCCCTGCACATCTGAATTACATCTCATGCATCTGAAGTCACGGCGAGGATCAGACGTTGGCTCAGCTTAGAGTTTCTGTGCATGACTGCCCCTTCATGAACGGAGGGGAATCTCAAGGACATGGAGGTTTTCCCATGTTGGGAGTTGTGGGATGCCCCCTTCAAGGATTCCTTCTGAGGCACAATTGAGATCTGTTTGGCAGCTCCAGGACATCCCATATGGAATGAATCCAGAGCACCGTTCGAGGATGGATGCCAGGGAAGCCCGGCTCGCATTCCAATTGTCTCCTAGCAACAAGACAGTTGAGATCGGAATCTCAGCGGGAGTAACCGCGGTGGCTGAGTTAAAATGGATTTTCTTGAGGATGGGGCTTAATGTGTGTTTGTGTTCATGAGGGCCTTGGAATGGGGCGGTGGCACCGGGACCCCGAAGTATTCTCCTAAGCTTTTGACATAGCTCCCAGCACAAGTTTCCTTGTGGAGCCGAGATTTGTTCTGATGTGTGTCTCACGAAACCCCCTATGCTGGTCTTGGAATCCAGGCTTTTGAGGAGACATGCCTGTAAACCAAATCAATGGATCCGATTATGGCCTACGGTTGTCTGGTTCCATCTTCTTCTCTGGGGACATCCATCTATGGTATGTGGAGGTAGATGCTCTGTTGGTGTCAGACCGCCCTTGTTTGACCCGGGAGACCTACACTATTGGTATGGCCTCAGGGAATTTGGAGCTTTCTCCTAATTTGTACGATTTTGGACAATGGATGGGCAGGTTTCCTATGCATTGGGTAGGAAAAGTCCTAACGTCTGGATTCAGGGACCCCAGCCTGGATGGTGTGTGGCCCAGGACTTTGAGGACAGAAGTCTGAATACACAAACTCAACTTAGGTTTTGGGGACGTAGGTATGGCAGGCCCAATATACAAACCATGAGAAGAACTCTTCAGGATATGAAGAAAGAGCGAGTCTGAGGCACTTGCTCAGGCTTTTGTCTCTGGATTTTGTATCAATGATGGCCGTGGTATGTGGTGAGGCTTCAAGGGCCATGGACGAATCTTTGTCTCTGTGGATTTGGCCCGGTCCCAATTGTTTTTCGTCAATCTGTGGGATGGGAGGTGTTCTTTCAGTTCTATTTCCTCTGGTGTTCCAACAAAAGAAGAATTCCAAAGCAGAACCCTTGGAGATTGAAGGGACAACACAAAATATGTTTAAAAATTGAGGCCTAAGGTCATGGCAGGCCCAATATGCTGTCTCTTCATCCAGCCACTAAGAGGCCTTACTTGAGGACTGGGCTCAGGCCGAGGGTCACAATTTGTGTTTATGACCAATGTGGCCTGCGAGCATGGGCGGGGCCTCATGGGCCAATCTGGTTTCAAGTACACTGAACTTTGGACAACATGCCAATCATAAGGTTTCTTGCCATGGGGATGGAGTTCTTATTTCTGCATCATTTTCAACCCTGGGCCGTAGTAGGAGATAAGGTCTAGGTTCTGAAGCCTGAAAACCGCCTTTGGGAAGAGATGACGACCTAAGGCCATGGAAGGTCTGATGTGCGCAGTATGCGGTCAGCTGCCTGGGTGTTGGTCAGGAAGTTCGGGCTCAGGTTGTGTCAGACAGTGCATTAGTGCCCAGGTTAGACTGTATAATTTGGATGCAGTCGAGTTCAGTGTATGGTGTTCCGCAATGAGGAGCCTGGGCAGCTCATTAGGCAAGATATTTTTCTAGAGGGCAGGCAGAGTGCTGCATTTTGGGTCCGGAATTGCCAAACTTGAGGACTTCTGGGCCAGGAGTGTGAGGACAGAAGTCTGAGAACACAAGCTAAACTTGGGCTTCAGGCCGAGGGCACGGCAGGTACCCCCTGCAAATCTGAAACGATATCACATGCATCAGAAGTCACGGTGAGGATCAGACGTAAGCTCTGTTTGGAGTTTCTGTGCATGACTGCCCCTTCATGAACGGAGCGGAATCTCAAGGCCATGGAGGTTTTCCCACGTTGGGAGTTGTGGGATGCCCCCTTCAAGCATTCCTTCTGCGGGACAAAGGAGAATTGTTAGGCAGCTGCAAAACAGCCCATATGGAATGTCTCCAGAGCACCGTTCGAGGATGGATGCCAGGTAAGCCTGCCTCGCATTCCAATTGTCTCCTAGCAACAAGACAGTTGAGATAGGATGGCTCTGCGGG
This sequence comes from Mustela nivalis, assembly GCF_964662115.1. Classification (NCBI taxonomy): domain Eukaryota; kingdom Metazoa; phylum Chordata; class Mammalia; order Carnivora; family Mustelidae; genus Mustela; species Mustela nivalis. The sequence continues at coordinate 396,445 of NW_028136369.1, forward strand.
ATCAATCGGGGTGGCTGAGTTGAAATGGACTTTCCAGAGGATGGGGCCTAATGTGTGTTTTTGTCCATGAGGGCCTTGGAATGGGGCGGTGACACCGGGACCCTGAAGTATTCTCCTAAGCTTTTGACATAGGTCCCATGCACAGTTTCCTTGTGGAGACGAGATTTGTTCTGATGGGTGCCTCAGGAAACCCCCTATGCTGGTCTTCGAAACCAGGCATTTGAGGAGACATGCCTGTAAACCAAAGCAATAGATCCGATTTTGGCCTAGGGTCCTGTCTGTTTCCATCTCCTTCTCTGGGGACATCCATCTATGGTATGAGTGGATGTAGATGCTCACCTGGTGTCAGACCGCCCTTGTTTGTCCCGGGAAACGTACACTATAGGGATGGCCTCGGGGGTCTGGATTTTGTGTCAAAGAAGGCCGTGGATTGTGGGGAGGCCTCATGGGCCATGGACGAATCTTCTTCTCTGTGGATTTGGCCCGGTCCCAATTGTTTTTCGTCAATCTGTGGGATGGGAGGTCTCCTTTCAGGTTTGTTACCTCAGGTGTCCCAACCAAAGAGGAATTCCAAAGCAGAGCCCTGGGGAAGAGTGAAGGGACAACCCAAAATATGGTTAAAAATTGGGGCCAAGGGGCATGACTGGCCAAATATGCTGTCTCTTCATCGAGCCACTGAGAGGCCTGTGTTCAGGCTGAGGGTCACAATGTGTGTTTGTGACCAATGTGGCCCGCGAGCATGGGCGGGGCCTCATCGGCCACACTGGTTTCAACTACACTGAACTTTGGACAACATGCCAATCATAAGGATTCTTGCCATGGGGAAGGAGTTCTGATTTCTGCATCATTTTCAACCCTGGGCAGTGGTTGGAGATAAGGTCTAGGTTCTGAAGCCTGAAAAGCAATTGGGAAGAAATGACGACCTAAGGCTATGGCAGGTCTATTGTGCTCAGTGTGCGGTCAGCTGCCTGGGTGTTGGTCAGGAAGTTCGGGCTCATGTTGTGTCAGACAGTTCATTAGTGCGAGTTTAGACTGTATAATTTGGGTACAGTCGAGTGCCTGTAGGTTGTTCCGCATTTGAGGAGCTGGGCAGCTCATTAGGCAAGATATTTTTCTAGAGGGCAGGCAGAGTGCTGCATTTTGGGTCCGGAATTGCCAAACGTGAGGGCTTCTGGGCCAGGAGTGTGAGGACAGAAGTCTGAGAACACGAGCTAGACTTGGGCTTCAGGCCGTGGTCACGGTAGGTACTCCCTGCAAATCTGAAACGATATCTCATGCATCAGAAGTCACGGCGAGGATCAGGCGTTGGCTCTGGTTGGAGTTTCTGTGCATGACTGCCCCTTCATGAACGGAGCGAAATCTCAAGGCCATGGAGGTTTTCCCACGTTGGGAGTTGTGGGATGCCCACTTCAAGCATTCCTTCTGCGGGACAATTGAGACCTGTTGGGCAGCTCCATGACATCCCATATGGAATGACTCCAGAGCACCGTTTGAGGATGGATGCCAGGGAAGCCCGCCTCGCATTCCAATTGTCTCCTAGCAACAAGACAGTTGAGATAGGATGGCTCTGCTGGAGCAACAGGGGTGGCTGAGTTAAAATGGACGTTCCTGAGGATGGGGCCTAATGTGTGTTTGTGTCCATGAGGGCCTTGGAATGGGGCGGTGGCACCGGGACCCTGAAGTATTCTCCTAAGCTTTTGACATAGCTCCCATGCACAGTTTCCTTGTGGAGACGAGATTTGTTCTGATGGGTGCCTCAGGAAACCCCCTATGCTGGGCTTGGAATTCAGGCATTTGAGGAGACATGCCTGTAATCCAAAGCAATGGATCCTATTTTGGCCTAGGGTCCTGTCTGTTTCCATCTCCTTCTCTGGGGACATCCATCTATGGTATGAGAGGAGGTAGATGCTCAGCTGGTGTCAGACCGCCCTCGTTTGTCCCGGGAGACCTACACTATACGGATGGCCTCGGGGACTTTGGAGGGTTCTCCTAATTTGTACGATTTTGGATAATGGAATGGGCAGAATTCATATTCATTGGGTAGGCACAGTCCTAATGAGTGGCTTCAGGGTTCCCAGCCTGGATGGTGTATGGCCCAGGAATTTTGAGGACAGAAGTCTGAAAACACAAACTCAGCTTAGGTTTTGGGGACGTAGGTATGGCAGGCCCAATCTACAAACCATGAGAAGAACTCTTCAGGATATGAAGAAAGAGCGAGTCTGAGGTGCTTGCTCAGGCTTTTGTCCCTGGATTTTGTATCAACGATGGCCGTGGAATGTGGGGAGGCCTCATGGGCCATGGACGAATCTTCCTCTCTGTGGATTGGGCCCAGTCCCAAATGTTTTTCGTCAATCTGTGGGATGGGAGGTCTCCTTTCAGGTTTGTTACCTCAGGTGTCCCAACCAAAGAGGAATTCCAAAGCAGAGCCCTGGGGAAGAGTGAAGGGACAACCCAAAATATGGTTAAAAATTGGGGCCTAGGGGCATGACAGGCCAAATATGCTGTCTCTTAATCGAGCCACTCAAAGGCCTGGGTTCAGGCTGAGGGTCACAATGTGTGTTTGTGACCAATGTGGCCCGCGAGCATGGACGGGGCCTCATGGGCCACATTGGTTTCAACTACACTGAACTTTGGCAACATGCCAATCATAAGGATTCTTGCCATTGGGAAGGAGTTCTGATTTCTGCATCATTTTCAACCCTGGGCCGTAGTAGGAGATAAGGTCTAGGTTCTGAAGCCAGAAAAGCAATTGGGAAGAATGACGACCTAAGGCGATGGCAGGTTTGTTGTCCTCAAGGTGCGGTCACCTGCCTTGGTGTTGGTCAGGAAGTTCGGGCTCTTTTTGTGTTATTCAGTGCATTAGTGCCCAGTTTAGACTGTATAATTTGGGTACAGTCGAGTGCCTGTAGGTTGTTCCGCATTTGAGGAGCCTGGGCAGCTCATTAGGCAAGATATTTTTCTAGAGGTCAGGCAGAGTGCTGCATTGTGGGTCCGGAATTGCCAAACTTGAGGGCTTCTGGGCCAGGAGTGTGAGGACAGAAGTCTGAGAACACAAGCTAGACTTGGGCTTCAGGCCGAGGGCACGGCAGGTAACCCCTGCACATCTGAAACGATATCTCATGCATAAGAAGTCACAGCGAGGATCAGGCGTTGGCTCTGGTTGGAGTTTCTGTGCATGACTCCCCCTTCATGAATGGAGCGGAATCTCAAGGCCATGGAAGTTTGCCCACGTTGGGAGTTGTGGGATGGCCCCTTCAAGGATTCCTTCTGTGGGACATTTGAGACCTGTTGGGCAGCTCCAAAATATCCCATATGGAATGACTCTAGAGCACCGTTTGAGGATGGATGCCAGGGAAGCCCGCCTCGCATTCCAATTGTCTCCTAGCAACAAGACAGTTGAGATCGGATGGCTCTGTGGGAGCAACCGGGGTGGCTGAGTTGAAATGGACTTTCCTGAGCATGGGGCCTAATGTGTGTTTGTGTCCATGAGGACCTTGGAATGGGGCGGTGGCACTGGGACTCTGAAGTATTCTCCTAAGGTTTTGACATAGGTCCCATGCACAAGTTTCCTCGTGCAGACGAGATTTTTTCTGATGGGTGCCTCAGGAAACCCCCTAAGCTGGTATTGGTATCCAGGATTTTGAGGAGACAGGCCTATAAACCAAAGCAATGGATCCGATTATGGCCTAGGGTCCTGTCTGGTTCCATCTCCTTCTCTGGGGACATCCATCTATGGTCTGAGTGGAGGTAGATGCTCAGCTGGTGTTAGACCCCCCCTTGTTTGTCCACAGAAACCTACATATTGGGATGGCCTCGGGGACTTTGGAGGGTTCTCCTAATTTGTACGATTTTGGACAATGGAATGGGCAGAATTCCCATGCATGGGGTAGGCACAGTCCTAATGTGTGGCTCCAGGGGCCCCAGCCTGGAGGGTGTGTGGCCCAGGACTTGAGGACAGAAGTCTGAAAACACAAACTCAGCTTAGGTTTGGGGACGTAGGTATGGCAGGCCCAATCTACAAACCATGAGAAGAACTCTTAAGGATATGAAGATGGAGCGAGTCTGAGGTGTTGCTCAGGCTTTTGTGTCTGGATTTTGTATCAACGATGGCCGTGGAATGTGGGGAGGCCTCATGTGCCAAGGACGAATCTTCCTCTCTGTGGATTTGGCCCAGTCCCAATTGTTTTTCGTCAATCTGTGGGATGGGAAGTCTCCTTTCAGGTTTGTTACCTCAGGTGTCCCAACCAACGAGGAATTCCAAAGCAGAGCCCTGGGGAAGAGTGAAGGGACAACCCAAATATGGTAAAAAATTGGGGCCTAGGGGCATGACAGGCCAAATATGCTGTCTCTTAATCGAGCCACTGAGAGGCCCGGGTTCAGGCTGAGGGTCACAATGTGTGTTTGTGACCAATGTGGCCCGCGAGCATGGGCGGGGCCTCATGGGCCACACTGGTTTCAACTACACTGAACTTTGGACAACATGCCAATCATAAGGATTCTTGCCATGGGGAAGGAATTCTGACTTCGCATCATTTTCAACCCTGGGCAGTGGTTGGAGATAAGTTCTAGGTTCTGAAGCCTGAAAAGCAATTGGGAAGAGATGACGACCTAAGGCCATGGCAGGTCTGTTGTGCTCAGTGTGCGGTCAGCTGCCTGGGTGTTGGTCAGGAAGTTCGGGCTCATGTTGTTTTAGACAGTGAATTAGTGCCCAGTTTAGACTGTATAATTTGGGTACAGTCGAGTGCCTGTAGGTTGTTCCGCATTTCATAAGCCTGGGCAGCTCATTAGGCAAGATATTTTTCTAGAAGTCAGGCAGAGTGCTGCATTGTGGGTCCGGAATTGCCAAACTTGAGGGCTTCTGGGCCAGGAGTGTGAGGACAGAAGACTGAGAACACAAGCTAGACTTGGGCTTCAGGCCGAGGGCACGGCAGGTACCCCCTGCACATCTGAAACGATATCTCATGCATCAGAAGTCACGGCGAGGATCAGGCGTTGGCTCTGGTTGGAGTTTCTGTGCATGACTCCCCCTTCATGAATGGAGCGGAATCTCAAGGCCATGGAGGTTTTCCCAAGTTGGGAGTTGTGGGATGCCCCCTTCAAGGATTCCTTTTGCGGGACAATTGAGACCTGTTGGGCAGTTCCAAAACATCCCATATGGAATGACTCTAGAGCACCGTTCGAGGATGGATGCCGGGGAAGTCCGCCTCGCATTCCATTTGTCTCCTAGCAACAAGTCAGTTGAGATCGGATGGCTCTGCGGGAGCAACCGGGGTGGCTGAGTTGAAATGGACTTTCCTGAGCATGGGGCCTAATGTGTGTTTGTGTCCATGAGGACCTTGGAATGCGGCGGTGGCTCCGGGACTCTGAAGTATTCTCCTAAGGTTTTGACATAGGTCCCATGCACAAGTTTCCTCGTGCAGACGAGATTTTTTCTGATGGGTGCCTCAGGAAACCCCCTAAGCTGGTATTGGTATCCAGGATTTTGAGGAGACAGGCCTGTAAACCAAAGCAATGGATCCGATTATGGCCTAGGGTCCTGTCAGGTTCCATCTCCTTCTCTGGGGACATCCATCTATGGTCTGAGTGGAGGTAGATGCTCAGCTGGTGTCAGACCCCCCCTTGTTTGTCCACAGAAACCTACATATTGGGATGGCCTCGGGGACTTTGGAGGGTTCTCCTAATTTGTACGATTTTGGACAATGGAATGGGCAGAATTCCCATGCATGGGGTAGGCACAGTCCTAATGTGTGGCTCCAGGGGCCCCAGCCTGGAGGTTGTGTGGCCCAGGACTTTGAGGACAGAAGTCTGAAAACACAAACTCAGCTTAGGTTTGGGGACGTAGGTATGGCAGGCCCAATCTACAAACCATGAGAAGAACTCTTCAGGATATGAAGAAAGAGCGAATCTGAGGCACTTGCTCAGGTTTTGGTCTCTGGATTTTGTGTCAAAGATGGCCGTGGATTGTGGGGAAGCCTCATGGGCCATGGACGAATCTTCTTCTCTGTGGATTTGGCCCGGTCCCAATTGTTTTTCGTCAATCTGTGAGATGGGAGGTCTCCTTTCAGGTTTGTTACCTCAGGTGTCCCAACCAAAGAGGAATTCCAAAGCAGAGCCCTGGGGAAGAGTGAAGGGACAACCCAAACTATGGTTAAAATTGGGGGCCAAGGGCATGGAAGGCCCCATAGGCTGTCTCTTCATCCAGCCACTAAGAGGCCATACTTGAGGACTGGGCTCAGGCTGAGGGTCACAATGTGTGTTTGTGACCAAGTGGACCGCGACCATGGGCAGGGACTCATGGGCCACACTGGTTTCAACTACACTGAACTTTGGACAACATGCCAATCACAAGGTCTGTTGCCATGGGGAAGGAGTTCTGATTTCTGCATCATTTTCAACCCTGGGCAGTGTTTGGAGATAAGGTCTAGGTTCGTAAGCCTGAAAACCACAGTTGGGAAGAGATGATGACCTAAGGCCATGGTGGGTCTGATGTGCTCAGTGTGCGGTCAGCTGCCTGGATGTTGGTCAGGAGTTTCGGGCTCAGGTTGTGTCAGACAGTGCATTAGTGCCCAGGTTAGGCTATATAATTTGGGTACAGTCGAGTGCCGTGTATATTGATCCTCATTTGAGGTGACTGGGCAGCTCAATAGGCAAGATATTTTTTCTAAGGGCAGGCAGAGTGCTGCATTGTGGGTCTGGAATTACCAAACTTGAGGGCTTCTGGGCTAGTAGTGTGAGGACAGAAGTCTGAGAACACAAGCTAGACTTGGGCTTCAGGCCGAGGGCAAGGCAGGTACCCCTTGCACATCTGAACCAATATCTCATGCATCTGAAGTCACGGAGAGGATCAGACGTTGGCTCAGGTTGTAGTTTCTGTGCATGACTGCCCCTTCATGAACGGAGAGGAATTTCAAGGCCAAGGAGGTTTTCCCACGTGGGAGGTGTGGGTTGCCCCCTTCAAGGATTCCTTCTGCGGGACAATTGAGTCCTGTTGTGCAGCTTAAAAACTATGCATATAAAATGACTCCAGAGGACTGTTTGAGGATGGATGCCAGGGAAGCCCGCCTCGCATTCCATTTGTCTCCTAGCAACATGACAGTTGAGATCGGATGACTCTGTGGGAGCAACCGGGGTGGCTGTGTTGAAATGGACTTTCCTGAGCATGGGGCCTAATGTGTGTTTGTGTCCATGAGGACCTTGGAATGGGGCGGTGGCACCGGGACTCTGAAGTATTCTCCTAAGATTTTGACATAGGTCCCATGCACAAGTTTCCTCCTGGTGAAGATTTTTTCTGATGGGTGCCTCAGGAAACCCCCTATGCTGATATTGGAATCCAGGATTTTGAGGAGACATGCCTGTAAACAAAGCAATGGATCCGATTATGGCCTAGGGTCCTGTCTGGTTCCATCTCCTTCTCTGTGGACGTCCATCTATGGTATGTGTGGAGGTAGATGCTCAGCAGGTGTCAGACCGCCCTTGTTTGTCCACAGAGACCTACATATTGGGATGGCCTCAGGGAATTTGGAGGGTTCTCCTAATTTGTACAATTTTGGACAATGGAATGGGTAGAATTCCCATGCATGGGGTAGGCACAGTCCTAATGTGTGGCTCCAGGGGCCCCAGCCTGGAGGGTGTGTGGCCCAGGAATTTGAGGACAGAAGTCGGAAAACACAAACTCAGCTTAGGTTTGGGGACATAGGTATGGCAGGCCCAATCTCAAACCATAATAAGAACTCTTCAGGATATGAAGAAAGAGCAAATCTGAGGCGCTTGCTCAGGCTTTGGTCTCTGGATTTTGTGTCAACGATGGCCGTGGAATGTGGGGAGGCCTCATGGGACATGGACGTATCTTCCTCTCTGTGGATTTGGCCCGGTCCCAATAGTTTTTCGTCAATCTGTGTGATGGGAGGTCTCCTTTCAGGTTTGTTACCTCAGGTGTCCCAACCAAAGAGGAATTCCAAAGCAGAGCCCTGGGGAAGAGTGAAGGGACAACCCAAATTATGGTTAAAATTTGGGGCCTAGGGGCATGGCAGGTCCCATATGCTGTCTCTTCATCCAGCCACTGAGAGGCATTCCTTGAGGACTGGGCTCAGGCGGAGGGTCACAATGTGTGTTTGTGACCAATGTGGCCCGCGAGCATGGGCGGGGCCTCATGGGCCACACTGGTTTAAACTACACTGAAGTTTGGACAACATGCCAATCACAAGGTCTCTTGCCACGGGGAAAGAGTTCTGATTTCTGCATCATTTTCAATCCTGGGCAGTGGTTGGAGATAAGGTCTAGGTTCTGAATACTGAAAACAGCAGTTGGGAAGAGATGATGACCTAAGGCCATGGCGGGTCTGATGTGCTAAATGTGCGGTCAGCTGCCTGGTTGATGGTCAGGAATTTCGGGCTCAGGTTGAGTCAGACAGTGCATTAGTGCTCAGGTTAGACTATATAATTTGGGTACAGTCGAGTGCCGTATAGGTTGATCCTTATTTGAGGTGCCCGGGCAGTTCATTAGGCAAGATATTTTTTCTAGAGGGCAGGCAGAGTGCTGCATTTTGGGTCCGGAATTGCCAAACGTGAGGGCTTCTGGGCCAGTAGTGTGAGGACAGAAGTCTGAGACCACAAGCTAGATTTGGGCTTCAGGCCGAGGGCAAGGCAGGTACGCCCTGCACATCTGAACCAATATCTCATGCATCTGAAGTCACGGCGAGGATCAGACGTTGGCTCAGGTTGTAGTTTCTGTGCATTACTGCCCCTTCATGAACAGAGAGGCATCTCAAGGCCATGGAGGTTTTCCCTCGTTGGGAGTTGTGGGATGCCCCCTTCAAGTATTCCTTCTGCGACACAATTGAGACCTTTTGGGCAGCTCCAAAACATCCCACATGGAATGACTCCAGAGCACCGTTCAAGGATGGATGCCAGGGAAGCCCTCCTCGCATTCCAATTGCCTCTAGCAACAAGACAGTTGAGGTCAGATGGCTCTGGGGGAGTAACCGGGGTGGCTGAGTTGAAATGGACGTTCGTGAGTATGGGGCCTAATGTGTGTTTGTGTCCATGAGGACATTGGAATGGGGCGGTGGCACCGGGACTCTGAAGTATTTTCCTAAGGTTTTGACATAGGTCCCATGCACAAGTTTCCTCGTGGAGGCGAGATTTTTTCTGATGGGTGCCTAAGGAAACCCCCTATACTGGTATTGGAATCCAGGCTTTTGAGGAGACATGCCTGTAAACCAAAGCAATGGATCCGATTATGGCCTAGGGTCCTGTCTGGTACCATATCCTTCTCTGGGGATGTCCATCTATGGTATGAGTGGAGGTAGATGCTCAGCTGATGTCACACCGCCCTTGTTTGTCCACAGAGACCTAGATATTGGGATGGCCTCGGGGACATTGGAGGGTTCTTTTAATTTGTACAATTTTGGACAATGGAATGGGCAGAATTCCCATGCATGGGGTAGGCACAGTCCTAATTTGTGGCTCCAGGGGCCCCAGCCTTGAGGGTGTGTGGCCCAGGACTTTGAGGACAGAAGTCTGAAAACACAGACTCAGCTTAGGTTTGGGGACATAGGTATGGCAGACCCAATCTACAAACCATGAAAAGAACTCTTCAGGATATGAAGAAAGAGCGAGTCTGAGGCGCTTGCTCAGGCTTTGGTCTCCGGATTTTGTGTCAACGATGGCCTTGGAATGAGGGGAGGCCTCATGGGCAATGTACGAATCTTCCTCTCTGTGGATTTGGCCCATCCCCAATAGTTTTTCGTCAATCTGTGTGATGGGAGGTCTCCTTTCAGGTTTGTTACCTCAGGTGTCCCAACCAAAGAGGAATTCCAAAGCAGAGCCCTGGCAAGAGTGAAGGGACAACCCAAACTATGGTTAAAATTTGGGGCCTACGGGCATGGCAGGCCCCATATGCTGTCTCTTCATCCAGCCACTGAGAGGCCTTACTTGAGGACTGCGATCAGGCTGAGGGTGCCAATGTGTGTTTGTGACCAATGTGGCTCGCGAGCATGGTCGGGGCCTCATGGGCCACACTGGTTTCAAGTACACTGAAGTTTGGACAACATGCCAATCAAAAGGTCTCTTGCCTTGGGGAAGGAGTTCTGATTTCTGCATCATTTTCAACCCTGGGCAGTGGTTGGAGATAAGGTCTAGGTTCGGAAGCCTGAAAACCACAGTTGGGAGGAGAAGATGACCTAAGGCCATGGTGGGTCTGATGTGCTCAGTGTGCGGTCAGCTACCTGGTTGTTGGTCAGGAGTTTCGGGCTCAGGTTGTGTCAGACAGTGCATTAGTGCCCATGTTAGGCTATATAATTTGGGTACAGTCGAGTGCCGTGTATATTGATCCTCATTTGAGGTGACTGGGCAGCTCAATAGGCAAGATATTTTCTAAGGGCAGGCAGAGTGCTGCATTGTGGGTCCGGAATTACCAATCTTGAGGGCTTCTGGGCTAGTAGTGTGAGGACAGAAGTCTGAGAACACAACCTAGACTTGGGCTTCAGGCCGAGGGCAAGGCAGGTACCACTTGCACATCTGAACCAATATCTCATGCATCTGAAGTCACGGAGAGGATCAGACGTTGGCTCAGGTTGTAGTTTCTGTGCATGACTGCCCCTTCATGAACGGAGAGGAATTTCAAGGCCAAGAAGGTTTTCCCACGTGGGAGTTGTGGTTTGCCCCCTTCAAGGATTCCTTCTGCGTGACAATTGAGACCTGTTGTGCAGCTTAAAAACTATCCATATGGAATGACTCCAGAGGACTGTTCGAGGATGGATGCCACGGAAGCCCGCCTCGCATTCCATTTGTCTCCTAGCAACATGACAGTTGAGATCGGATGGCTCTGTGGGAGCAACCGGGGTGGCTGTGTTGAAATGGACTTTCCTGAGCATGGGGCCTAATGTGTGTTTGTGTCCATGAGGACCTTGGAATGGGGTGGTGGCACCGGGACTCTGAAGTATTCTCCTAAGATTTTGACATAGGTCCCATGCACAAGTTTCCTCCTGGTGAAGATTTTTTCTGATGGGTGCCTCAGGAAACCCCCTATGCTGATATTGGAATCCAGGATTTTGAGGAGACATGCCTGTAAACAAAAGCAATGGTTCCGATTATGGCCTAGGGTCCTGTCTGGTTCCATCTCCTTCTCTGGGGACGTCCATCTATGGTATGAGTGGAGGTAGATGCTCAGCACGTGTCAGACCGCCCTTGTTTGTCCACAGAGACCTACATATTGGGATGGCCTCAGGGAATTTGGAGGGTTCTCCTAATTTGTACAATTTTGGACAATGGAATGGGCAGAATTCCCATGCATTGGGTAGGCACAGTCCTAATGTGTGGCTCCAGGGGCCCCAGCCTGGAGGGTGTGTGGCCCAGGAATTTGAGGACAGAAGTCGGAAAACACAAAATCAGCTTAGGTTTGGGGACATAAGTATGGCAGGCCCAATCTCAAACCATAAGAAGAACTCTTCAGGATATGAAGAAAGAGCGAATCTGAGGCGCTTGCTCAGGCTTTGGTCTCTGGATTTTGTGTCAACGATGGCCGTGGAATGTGGGGAGGCCTCATGGGACATGGACGTATCTTCCTCTCTGTGGATTTGGCCCGGCCCCAATATTTTTTCGTCAATCTGTGTGATGGGAGGTCTCCTTTCAGGTTTGTTACCTCAGGTGTACCAACCAAAGAGGAATTCCAAAGCAGAGCCCTGGGGAAGAGTGAAGGGACAACCCAAATTATGGTTAAAATTTGGGGCCTAAGGGCATGGCAGATCCCATATGCTGTCTCTTCATCCAGCCACTGAGAGGCATTCCTTGAGGACTGGGCTCAGGCTGAGGGTCACAATGTGTGTTTGTGACCAATGTGGCCCGTGAGCATGGGCGGGGCCTCATGGGCCACACTGGTTTAAACTACACTGAAGTTTGGACAACATGCCAATCACAAGGTCTCTTGCCATGGGGAAAGAGTTCTGATTTCTGCATCATTTTCAATCCTGGGCAGTGGTTGGAGATAAGGTCTAGGTTCTGAATACTGAAAACCGCAGTTGGGAAGAGATGATGACCTAAGGACATGGCGGGTCTGATGTGCTAAATGTGCGGTCAGCTGCCTGGTTGATGGTCAGGAATTTCGGGCTCAGGTTGAGTCAGACAGTGCATTAGTGCTCAGGTTAGACTATATAATTTGGGTACAGTCGAGTGCCGTATAGGTTGATCCTTATTTGAGGTGCCCGGGCAGTTCATTAGGCAAGATATTTTTTCTAGAGGGAAGGCAGAGTGCTGCATTTTGAATCCGGAATTGCCAAACGTGAGGGCTTCTGGGCCATTAGTGGGAGGACAGAATTCTGAGACCACAAGCTAGATTTGGGCTTCAGGCCGAGTGCAAGGCAGGTACGCCCTGCACATCTGAACCCATATCTCATGCATCTGAAGTCACGGCGAGGATCAGACGTTGGCTCAGGTTGAAGTTTCTTTGCATGACTGCCCCTTCATGAACGGAGAGGAATCTAAAGGCCATGGAGTTTTTCCCACGTTGGGAGTTGTGGGATGCCCCCTTCAAGGATTCCTTCTGCGGGACAATTGAGACCTGTTGGGCAGCTCCAAAACATCCCATATGGAATGACTCCAGAGCACCGTTCGAGGATGAATGCCAGGGAAGACCGCCTCGCATTCCAATTGTCTCCTAGCAACAAGACAGTGGAGATCGGATGGCTCTGCGGGAGCAACCAGGGTGGCTGAGTTGAAATGGACTTTCCTGAGCATGGGGCCTAATTTGTGTTTGTGTCCATGAGGACCTTGGAATGGGGCGGTGGCACCGGGACTCTGAAGTATTCTCCTAAGATATTGACATAGGTCCCATGCACAAGTTTCCTCGTGGAGACGAGATTTTTTCTGATGGGTGCCTCAGGAAACCCCCTATGCTGGTATTGGAATCCAGGCTTTTGAGGAGACATGCTTTTAAACCAAAGCAATGGATCCGATTATGGCGTAGGGTCCTCTCTGGTTCCATCTCCTTTCTGGGGACATCCATCTATAGTATGAGTGGAGGTAGATGCTAAGCTGGTGTCAGACCGCCCTTCTTTGACCACAGAGACCTAGATATTGGGATGGCCTCGGGGACTTTGGAGGGTTCTCCTAATTTGTACAATTTTGGACAAAGAATGGGCAGAATTCCAATGCATGGGGTAGGCACAGTCCTAATGTGTGGCTCCAGGGGCCCCAGCCTGGAGGGTGTGTGGCCCAGGACTTGAGGACAGAAGTCTGAAAACACAGACTCAGCTTAGGTTTGGGGACGTAGGTATGGCAGGCCCAATCTACAAACCATGAGAAGAACTCTTCAGGATATGAAGAAAGAGCGAGTTTGAGGCGTTGCTCAGGCTTTGTGTCTGTATTTTGTATCAACGATGGCCGTGGAATGTGGGGAGGCCTCATGGGCCAAGGACGAATCTTCCTCTCTGTGGATTTGGCCCAGTCCCAATTGTTTTTCGTCAATCTGTGGGATGGGAGGTCTCCTTTCAGGTTTGTTACCTGAGGTGTCCCAACCAAAGAGGAATTCCAAAGCAGAGCCCTGGGGAAGAGTGAAGGGACAACCCAAATATGGTTAAAAATTGGGGCCTAGGGGCATGACAGGCCAAATATGCTGTCTCTTAATCGAGCCACTGAGAGGCCTGGGTTCAGGCTGAGGGTCACAATGTGTGTTTGACCAATGTGGCCCGCGAGCATGGGCGGGGCCTCATGGGCCACACTGGTTTCAACTACACTGAACTTTGGACCACATGCCAATCATAAGGATTCTTGCCATGGGGAAGGAGTACTGATTCTGCATCATTTTCAACCCTGGGCAGTGGTTGGTGATAAGGTCTAGGTTCTGAAGCCTGAAAAGCAATTGGGAAGAGATGACGACCTAAGGCCATGGCAGGTCTGTTGTGCTCAGTGTGCGGTCAGCTGCCTGGGTGTTGGTTAGGAAGATCGGGCTCATGTTGTGTTAGACAGTGCATTAGTGCCCAGTTTAGACTGTATAATTTGGGTACAGTCGAGTGCCTGTAGGTTGTTCCGCATTTGAGGAGCCTGGGCAGCTCATTAGGCAAGATATTTTTCTAGAGGTCAGGCAGAGTGCTGCATTGTGGGTCCGGAATTGCCAAACTTGAGGGCTTCTGGGCCAGGAGTGTTAGGACAGAAGTCTGAGAACACAAGCTAGACTTGGGCTTCAGGCCGAGGGCACGACAGGTACCCCCTGCACATCTGAAACGATATCTCATGCATCAGAAGTCACGGCGAGGATCAGGCGTTGGCTCTGGTTGGAGTTTCTGTGCATGACTCCCCCTTCATGAATGGAGCGGAATCTCAAGGCCATGGAGGTTTCCCCAAGTTGGGAGTTGTGGGATGCCCCCTTCAAGGATTCCTTTTGCGGGACAATTGAGACCTGTTGGGCAGCTCCAAAACAACCCATATGGAATGACTCTAGAGCACCGTTCGAGGATGGATGCCGGGGAAGCCCGCCTCACATTCCAAATGTCTCCTAGCAACAAGACAGTTGAGATCGGATGGCTCTGCGGGAGCAACCGGGGTGGCTGATTTGAAATGGACTTTCCTGAGCATGGGGCCTAATGTGTGTTTGTGTCCATGAGGACCTTGGAATGGGGCGGTGGCACTGGGACTCTGAAGTATTCTCCTAAGGTTTTGACATAGGTCCCATGCACAAGTCTCCTCGTGGAGACGAGATTTTTTCTGATGGGTGCCTCAGGAAACCTCCTAAGCTGGTATTGGTATCCAGGATTTTGAGGAGACAGGTCTGTAAACCAAAGCAATGGATCCGATTATGGCCTAGGGTCCTGTCAGGTTCCATCTCCTTCTCTGGGGACATCCATCTATGGTCTGAGTGGAGGTAGATGCTCAGCTGGTGTCAGACCCCCCCTTGTTTGTCCACAGAAACCTACATATTGGGATGGCCTCGGGGACTTTGGAGGGTTCTCCTAATTTGTACGATTTTGGACAATGGAATGGGAAGAATTCCCATGAATGGGGTAGGCACAGTCCTAATGTGTGGCTCCAGGGGCCCCAGCCTGGAGGGTGTGTGGCCCAGGACTTTGAGGACAGAAGTCTGAAAACACAAACTCAGCTTAGGTTTGGGGACGTAGGTATGGCAGGCCCAATCTACAAACCATGAGAAGAACTCTTCAGGATATGAAAAAGAGCGAGTCTGAGGCGCTTGCTCAGGCTTTGGTCTCTGGATTTTGTGTCAACAATGGCCGTGGAATGTGGGGAGGCTTCATGGGACATGGACGTATCTTCCTCTCTGTGGATTTGGCCCGATCCCAATAGTTTTTCGTCAATCTGTGTGATGGGAGGTCTCCTTTCAGGTTTGTTACCTCAGGTGTACCAACCAAAGAGGAATTCCAAAGCAGAGCCCTGGGGAAGAGTGAAGGGACAACCCAAATTATGGTTAAAATTTGGGGCCTAGGGGCATGGCAGGTCCAATATGCTGTCTCTTCATCCAGCCACTGAGAGGCCTTACTTGAGGACTGGGCTCAGGCTGAGGGTCACAATGTGTGTTTGTGACCAATGTGGCCCGCGAGCATGGGCGGGGCCTCATGGGCCACACTGGTTTAAACTACACTGACGTTTGGACAACATGCCAATCACAAGGTCTCTTGCCATGGGGAAAGAGTTCTGATTTCTTCATCATTTTCAATCCTGGGCAGTGGTTGGATATAAGGTCTAGGTTATGAATACTGAAAACCGCAGTTGGGAAGAGATGATGACCTAAGGCCATGGCGGGTCTGATGTGCTAAATGTGCGGTCAGCTGCCTGGTTGATGGTCAGGAATTTCGGGCTCAGGTTGAGTCAGACAGTGCATTAGTGCTCAGGTTAGACTATATAATTTGGGTACAGTCGAGTGCCGTATAGGTTGATCCTTATTTGAGGTGCCCGGGCAGTTCATTAGGCAAGATATTTTTTCTAGAGGGCAGGCAGAGTGCTGCATTTTGGGTCCGGAATTGCCAAACTTGAGGGCTTCTGGGCCAGTAGTGTGAGGACAGAAGTCTGAGACCACAAGCTAGACTTGGGCTTCAGGCCGAGGGCAAGGCAGGTACCCCCTGCACATCTGAACCAATATCTCATGCATCTGAAGTCACGGAGAGGATCAGACGTTGTCTCAGGTTGTAGTTTCTGTGCATGACTGCCCCTTCATGAACGGAGAGGAATCTCAAGGCCATGGACCTTTTCCCACGTTGGGAGTTGTGGGATGCCCCCTTCAAAGATTCCTTCTGCGGCACAATTGAGACCTGTTGGGCAGCACCACCACATCCCTTATGGAATGACTCCAGAGTACCGTGCGAGGATGGATGACAGGGAAGCCCTCCTCGCATTCCAATTGTCTCCTAGCTACAAGACAGTTGAGATCGGATGGCTCTGCGGGAGCAACCGGGGTGTCTGAGTTGATATGGACTTTCCTGAGCATGGGGCCTAATGTGTGTTTGTGTCCATGAGGACCTTGGAATGGGGCGGTGGCACCAGGACTCTGAAGTATTCTCCTAAGATTTTGACATAGGTCCCATGCACAAGTTTTTCGTGGAGACGAGATTTTATCTGATGGGTGCCTCAGGAAACCCCCTATGCTGGTATTGGAATCCAGGATTTTGAGGAGACATGCCTGTAAACCAAAGCAATGGATCCGATTATGGCCTACGGTCCTGTCTGGTACCATATCCTTTTCTTGGGACATCCATCTATGGTATGAGTGGAGGTAGATGCTAAGCTGATGTCAGTCCGCCTTTGTTTGTCCACAGAGACCTAGATATTGGGATGGCCTCGGGGACTTTGGAGGGTTCTCCTAATTTGTACAATTTTGGACAATGGAAGGGGCAGAATTCCCATGCATGGGGTAGACACAGTCCTAATGTGTGGCTCCAGGGTCCTCAGCCTGGAGGGTTTGTGGTTCAGGACTTTGAGGACAGAAGTCTGAAAACAGACTCAGCTAGGTTTGGGGACGTAGGTATGGCAGACCCAATCTACAAACCATGAGAAGAACTCTTCAGGACATGAAGAAAGAGCGAGTCTCAGGTGCTTGCTCAGGCTTTGGTCTGGATTTTGTGTCAACGATGGCCGTGGAATGTGGGGAGACCTCATGGGCCATGGACGAATCTTCCTCTCTGTGGATTTGGACCGGTCCCAATTGTTTTTCGTCAATCTGTGGGATGGGAGGTCTCCTTTCAGGTTTGTTACCTCAGGTGTCCCAACCAAAGAGGAATTCCAAAGCAGAGACCTGGGGAAGAGTGAAGGGACAACCGAAACTATGGTTAAATTTTGGGGCCTAGGGGCATGGCAGGCCCCATATGCTGTCTCTTCATCCAGCCACTGAGAGGCCTTACTTGAGGACTGGGCTCAGGCTGAGGGTTACAATGTGTGTTGGTGACCAATGTAGCTCACGAGCATGGGCAGGGCCTCATGGGCCACACTGGTTTCATCTACACTGAACTTTGGACAACATGCCAATCACAAGGTCTCTTGTCATGGTGAAGGAGTTTTGATTTCTGCATCATTTTCAACCCTGGGCAGTGGTTGGAGATAAGGTCTAGGTTCGGAAGCCTGAAAACCGCAGTTGGGAAGAGATGATGACCTAAGGCCATGGTGGGTCTTATGTGCTCAGTGTGCGGTCAGCTGCCCGGTTGTTGGTCAGGAGGTTCGGCCTCAGGTTGTGTCAGACAGTGCATTAGTGCCCAGGTTAGACTTTATAATTTGGGTACAGTCGAGTGCCGTGTAAGTTGATTCTCATTTGAGGTGCCCTGGCAGCTCATTGGGCAAGATATTTTTTTCTAGATCGCAGGCAGAGTGCTGCATTGTGGGTCCAGAATTGCCAAACGTGAGGGCTTCTGGGCCAGTAGTGTGAGGACAGAAGTCTGAGAACACAAGCTAGACTTGGGCTTCAGGCCGAGGGCAAGGCAGGTACCCCCTGCACATCTGAACCAATATCTCATGCATCTGAAGTCACGGCGAGGATAAGACGTTGGCTCAGGTTGAAGTTTCTTTGCATGACTGCCCCTTCATGAACGGAGAGGAATCTAAAGGCCATGGAGTTTTTCCCACGTTGGGAGTTGTGGTTTGCCCCCTTCAAGGATTCCTTCTGCGGGACAATTGAGACCTGTTGGGTAGCTCCAAAACATCCCATATGGAATGACTCCAGAGCACCGTTCGAGGATGGATGCCAGGGAAGCCCGCCTCACATTCACATTGTCTCCTAGCAACAAGACAGTTGAGATCGGATGGCTCTGCAGGAGCAACCAGGGTGGCTGAGTTGAAATGGACTTTCCTGAGCATGGGGCCTAATGTGTGCTTGTGTCCATGAGGACCTTGGAATGGGGCGGTGGCACCGGGACTCTGAAGTATTCTCCTAAGATTTTGACATAGGTCCCATGCACAACTTTCCTCGTGGAGACGAGATTTATTCTGATGGGTGCCTCAGGAAACCCCCTATGCTGGTATTGGAATCCAGGCTTTTGAGGAGACATGCTTTTAAACCAAAGAAATGGATCCGATTATGGCCTAGGGTCCTCTCTGGTTCCATCTCCTTCTCTGGGGACATCCATCTATAGTATGAGTGGAGGTAGATGCTAAGCTGGTGTCAGACCGCCCTTGTTTGACCACAGAGACCTAGATATTGGGATGGCCTCGGGGACTTTGGAGGGTTCTCCTAATTTGTACAATTTTGGACAATGGAAGGGGCAGAATTCCCATGCATGGGGTAGGCACAGTCCTAATGTGGGGCCCCAGGGGCCCCAGCCTGGAGGGTGTGTGGCCCAGGACTTGAGGACAGAAGTCTGAAAACACAGACTCAGCTTAGGTTTGGGGACGTAGGTATGGCAGGCCCAATCTACAAACCATGAGAAGAACTCTTCACGATATGAAGAAAGAGTGAGTCTGAGGTGTTGCTCAGGCTTTTGTGTCTGGATTTTGTATCAACGATGGCCGTGGAATGTGGGGAGGCCTCATGGGCCAAGGACGAATCTTCCTCTCTGTGGATTTGGCCCAGTCCCAATTGTTTTTCGTCAATCTGTGGGATGGGAGGTCTCCTTTCAGGTTTGTTACCTCAGGTGTCCCAACCAAAGAGGAATTCCAAAGCAGAGCCCTGGGGAAGAGTGAAGGGACAACCCAAATATGGTTAAAAATTGGGGCCTAGGGGCATGACAGGCCAAATATGCTGTCTCTTAATCGAGCCACTGAGAGGCCTGGGTTCAGGCTGAGGGTCACAATGTGTGTTTGTGACCAATGTGGCCCGCGAGCATGGGCGGGGCCTCATGGGCCACACTGGTTTCAACTACACTGTACTTTGGACCACATGCCAATCATAAGGATTCTTGCCATGGGGAAGGAGTTCTGATTCTGCATCATTTTCAACCCTGGGCAGTGGTTGGAGATAAGGTCTAGGTTCTGAAGCCTGAAAAGCAATTGGGAAGAGATGACGACCTAAGGCCATGGCAGGTTTGTTGTGCTCAGTGTGCGGTCAGCTGCCTGGGTGTTGGTCAAAAAGTTCGGGCTCATGTTGTGTTAGACAGTGCATTAGTGCCCAGTTTAGACTGTATAATTTGGGTACAGTCGAGTGCCTGTAGGTTGTTCCGCATTTGAGGAGCTTGGGCAGCTCATTAGGCAAGATATTTTTCTAGAGGTCAGGCAGAGTGCTGCATTGTGGGCCCGGAATTGCCAAACTTGAGGGCTTCTGGGCCAGGAGTGTGAGGACAGAAGTCTGAGAACACAAGCTAGACTTGGGCTTCAGGCCGAGGGCACGGCAGGTACCCCATGCACATCTGAAACGATATCTCATGCATCAGAAGTCACGGCGAGGATCAGGCGTTGGCTCTGGTTGGAGTTTCTGTGCATGACTCCCCCTTCATGAATGGAGCGGAATCTCAAGGCCATGGAGGTTTTCCCAAGTTGGGAGTTGTGGGATGCCCCCTTCAAGGATTCCTTTTGCGGGACAATTGAGACCTGTTGGGCAGCTCCAAAACAACCCATATGGAATGACTCTAGAGCACCGTTCGAGGATGGATGCCGGGGAAGCCCGCCTCACATTCCAAATGTCTCCTAGCAACAAGACAGTTGAGATCGGATGGCTCTGCGGGAGCAACCGGGGTGGCTGAGTTGAAATGGACTTTCCTGAGCATGGGGCCTAATGTGTGTTTGTGTCCATGAGGACCTTGGAATGGGGCGGTGGCACTGGGACTCTGAAGTATTCTCCTAAGGTTTTGACATAGGTCCCATGCACAAGTCTCCTCGTGGAGACGAGATTTTTTCTGATGGTTGCCTCAGGAAACCTGCTAAGCTGGTATTGGTATCCAGGATTTTGAGGAGACAGGTCTGTAAACCAAAGCAATGGATCCGATTATGGCCTAGGGTCCTGTCAGGTTCCATCTCCTTCTCTGGGGACATCCATCTATGGTCTGAGTGGAGGTAGATGCTCAGCTGGTGTCAGAACCCCCCTTGTTTGTCCACAGAAACCTACATATTGGGATGGCCTCGGGGACTTTGGAGGGTTCTCCTAATTTGTACGATTTTGGACAATAGAATGGGAAGAATTCCCATGAATGGGGTAGGCACAGTCCTAATGTGTGGCTCCAGGGGCCCCAGCCTGGAGGGTGTGTGGCCCAGGACTTTGAGGACAGAGGTCTGAAAACACAAACTCAGCTTAGGTTTGGGGACGTAGGTATGGCAGGCCCAATCTACAAACCATGAGAAGAACTCTTCAGGATATGAAAAAGAGCGAGTCTGAGGCGCTTGCTCAGGTTTTGGTCACTGGATTTTGTGTCAAAGATGGCCGTGGATTGTGGGGAAGCCTCATGGGCCATGGACGAATCTTCTTCTCTGTGGATTTGGCCCAGTCCCAATTGTTTTTCGTCAATCTGTGGGATGGGAGGTCTCCTTTCAGGTTTGTTACCTCAGGTGTCCCAACCAAAGAGGAATTCCAAAGCAGAGCCCTGGGGAAGAGTGAAGGGACAACCCAAACTATGGTTAAAATTTGGGGCCTACGGGCATGGCAGGCCCCATAGGCTGTCTCTTCATCCAGCCACTAAGAGGCCATACTTGAAGACTGGGCTCAGGCTGAGGGTCACAATGTGTGTTTGTGACCAATGTGGACTGCGACCATGGGCAGGGACTCATGGGCCACACTGGTTTCAACTACACTCAACTTTGGACAACATGCCAATTACAAGGTCTGTTGCCATGGGGAAGGAGTGCTGATTTCTGCATCATTTTCAACCCTGGGCAGTGTTTGGAGATAAGGTCTAGGTTCGTAAGCCTGAAAACCACAGTTGGGAAGAGATGATGACCTAAGGCCATGGTGGGTCTGATGTGCTCAGTGTGCGGTCAGCTGCCTGGTTGTTGGTCAGGAGTTTCGGGCTCAGGTTGTGTCAGACAGTGCATTAGTGCCCAGGTTAGGCTATATAATTTGGGTACAGTCGAGTGCCGTGTATATTGATCCTCATTTGAGGTGACTGGGCAGCTCAATAGGCAAGATATTTTTTCTAAGGGCAGGCAGAGTGCTGCATTGTGGGTCTGGAATTACCAAACTTGAGGGCTTCTGGGCTAGTAGTGTGAGGACAGAAGTCTGAGAACACAAGCTAGACTTGGGCTTCAGGCCGAGGGCAAGGCAGGTACCCCTTGCACATCTGAACCAATATCTCATGCATCTGAAGTCACGGAGAGGATCAGACGTTGGCTCAGGTTGTAGTTTCTGTGCATGACTGCCCCTTCATGAACGGAGAGGAATTTCAAGGCCAAGGAGGTTTTCCCACGTGGGAGTTGTGGTTTGCCCCCTTCAAGGATTCCTTCTGCGGGACAATTGAGACCTGTTGTGCAGCTTAAAATCTATCCATATGGAATGACTCCAGAGGACTGTTCGAGGATGGATGCCAGGGAAGCCCGCCTCGCATTCCATTTGTCTCCTAGCAACATGACAGTTGAGATCGGATGGCTCTGTGGGAGCTACCGGGGTGGCTGTGTTGAAATGGACTTTCCTGAGCATGGGGCCTAATGTGTGTTTGTGTCCATGAGGACCTTGGAATGGGGCAGTGGCACCGGGACTCTGAAGTATTCTCCTAAGATTTTGACATAGGTCCCATGCACAAGTTTCCTCCTGGTGAAGATTTTTTCTGATGGGTGCCTCAGGAAACCCCCTATGCTGATATTGGAATCCAGGATTTTGAGGAGCCATGCCTGTAAACCAAAGCAATGGATCCGATTATGGCCTAGGGTCCTGTCTGGTTCCATCTCCTTCTCTGGGGACGTCCATCTATGGTATGAGTGGAGGTAGATGCTCAGCAGGTGTCAGACCGCCCTTGTTTGTCCACAGAGACCTACATATTGGGATGGCCTCAGGGAATTTGGAGGGTTCTCCTAATTTGTACAATTTTGGACAATGGAATGGGCAGGATTCCCATGCATGGGGTAGGCACAGTCCTAATGTGTGGCTCCAGGGGCCCCAGCCTGGAGGGTGTGTGGCCCAGGAATTTGAGGACAGAAGTCGGAAAACACAAACTCAGCTTAGGTTTGGGGACATAGGTATGGCAGGCCCAATCTCAAACCATAAGAAGAACTCTTCAGGATATGAAGAAAGAGCGAATCTGAGGCGCTTGCTCAGGCTTTGGTCTCTGGATTTTGTGTCAACAATGGCCGTGGAATGTGGGGAGGCTTCATGGGACATGGACGTATCTTCCTCTCTGTGGATTTGGCCCGGTCCCAATAGTTTTTCGTCAATCTGTGTGATGGGAGGTCTCCTTTCAGGTTTGTTACCTCAGGTGTACCAACCAAAGAGGAATTCCAAAGCAGAGCCCTGGGGAAGAGTGAAGGGACAACCCAAATTATGGTTAAAATTTGGGGCCTAGGGGCATGGCAGGTCCAATATGCTGTCTCTTCATCCAGCCACTGAGAGGCATTCCTAGAGGACTGGGCTCAGGCTGAGGGTCACAATGTGTGTTTGTGACCAATGTGGCCCGCGAGCATGGGCGGGGCCTCATGGGCCACACTGGTTTAAACTACACTGACGTTTGGACAACATGCCAATCACAAGGTCTCTTGCCATGGGGAAAGAGTTCTGATTTCTTCATCATTTTCAATCCTGGGCAGTGGTTGGAGATAAGGTCTAGGTTATGAATACTGAAAACCGCAGTTGGGAAGAGATGATGACCTAAGGCCATGGCGGGTCTGATGTGCTAAATGTGCGGTCAGCTGCCTGGTTGATGGTCAGGAATTTCGGGCTCAGGTTGAGTCAGACAGTGCATTAGTGCTCAGGTTAGACTATATAATTTGGGTACAGTCGAGTGCCGTATAGGTTGATCCTTATTTGAGGTGCCCGGGCAGTTCATTAGGCAAGATATTTTTTCTAGAGGGCAGGCAGAGTGCTGCATTTTGGGTCCGGAATTGCCAAACTTGAGGGCTTCTGGGCCAGTAGTGTGAGGACAGAAGTCTGAGACCACAAGCTAGACTTGGGCTTCAGGCCGAGGGCAAGGCAGGTACCCCCTGCACATCTGAACCAATATCTCATGCATCTGAAGTCACGGAGAGGATCAGACGTTGTCTCAGGTTGTAGTTTCTGTGCATGACTGCCCCTTCATGAACGGAGAGGAATCTCAAGGCCATGGACCTTTTCCCACGTTGGGAGTTGTGGGATGCCCCCTTCAAAGATTCCTTCTGCGGCACAATTGAGACCTGTTGGGCAGCACCACCACATCCCTTATGGAATGACTCCAGAGTACCGTGCGAGGATGGATGACAGGGAAGCCCTCCTCGCATTCCAATTGTCTCCTAGCTACAAGACAGTTGAGATCGGATGGCTCTGCGGGAGCAACCGGGGTGTCTGAGTTGATATGGACTTTCCTGAGCATGGGGCCTAATGTGTGTTTGTGTCCATGAGGACCTTGGAATGGGGCGGTGGCACCAGGACTCTGAAGTATTCTCCTAAGATTTTGACATAGGTCCCATGCACAAGTTTTTCGTGGAGACGAGATTTTTTCTGATGGGTGCCTCAGGAAACCCCCTATGCTGGTATTGGAATCCAGGATTTTGAGGAGACATGCCTGTAAACCAAAGCAATGGATCCGATTATGGCCTACGGTCCTGTCTGGTACCATATCCTTTTCTTGGGACATCCATCTATGGTATGAGTGGAGGTAGATGCTAAGCTGATGTCAGTCCGCCTTTGTTTGTCCACAGAGACCTAGATATTGGGATGGCCTCGGGGACTTTGGAGGGTTCTCCTAATTTGTACAATTTTGGACAATGGAAGGGGCAGAATTCCCATGCATGGGGTAGACACAGTCCTAATGTGTGGCTCCAGGGTCCTCAGCCTGGAGGGTTTGTGGTTCAGGACTTTGAGGACAGAAGTCTGAAAACAGACTCAGCTAGGTTTGGGGACGTAGGTATGGCAGACCCAATCTACAAACCATGAGAAGAACTCTTCAGGACATGAAGAAAGAGCGAGTCTCAGGTGCTTGCTCAGGCTTTGTTCTGGATTTTGTGTCAACGATGGCCGTGGAATGTGGGGAGACCTCATGGGCCATGGACGAATCTTCCTCTCTGTGGATTTGGACCGGTCCCAATTGTTTTTCGTCAATCTGTGGGATGGGAGGTCTCCTTTCAGGTTTGTTACCTCAGGTGTCCCAACCAAAGAGGAATTCCAAAGCAGAGACCTGGGGAAGAGTGAAGGGACAACCGAAACTATGGTTAAATTTTGGGGCCTAGGGGCATGGCAGGCCCCATATGCTGTCTCTTCATCCAGCCACTGAGAGGCCTTACTTGAGGACTGGGCTCAGGCTGAGGGTTACAATGTGTGTTGGTGACCAATGTAGCTCACGAGCATGGGCGGGGCCTCATGGGCCACACTGGTTTCATCTACACTGAACTTTGGACAACATGCCAATCACAAGGTCTCTTGTCATGGTGAAGGAGTTTTGATTTCTGCATCATTTTCAACCCTGGGCAGTGGTTGGAGATAAGGTCTAGGTTCGGAAGCCTGAAAACCGCAGTTGGGAAGAGATGATGACCTAAGGCCATGGTGGGTCTTATGTGCTCAGTGTGCGGTCAGCTGCCCGGTTGTTGGTCAGGAGGTTCAGCCTCAGGTTGTGTAGGACAGTGCATTAGTGCCCAGGTTAGACTTTATAATTTGGGTACAGTCGAGTGCCGTGTAAGTTGATTCTCATCTGAGGTGCCCTGGCAGCTCATTGGGCAAGATATTTTTTTCCAGATCGCAGGCAGAGTGCTGCATTGTGTGTCCAGAATTGCCAAACGTGAGGGCTTCTGGGACAGTAGTGTGAGGACAGAAGTCTGAGAACACAAGCTAGACTTGGGCTTCAGGCCGAGGGCAAGGCAGGTACCCCCTGCACATCTGAACCAATATCTCATGCATCTGAAGTCACGGCGAGGATCAGACGTTGGCTCAGGTTGAAGTTTCTTTGCATGACTGCCCCTTCATGAACGGAGAGGAATCTAAAGGCCATGGAGTTTTTCCCACGTTGGGAGTTGTGGTTTGCCCCCTTCAAGGATTCCTTCTGCGGGACAATTGAGACCTGTTGGGCAGCTCCAAAACATCCCATATGGAATGACTCCAGAGCACCGTTCGAGGATGGATGCCAGGGAAGCCCGCCTCACATTCACATTGTCTCCTAGCAACAAGACAGTTGAGATCGGATGGCTCTGCAGGAGCAACCAGGGTGGCTGAGTTGAAATGGACTTTCCTGAGCATGGGGCCTAATGTGTGCTTGTGTCCATGAGGACCTTGGAATGGGGCGGTGGCACCGGGACTCTGAAGTATTCTCCTAAGACTTTGACATAGGTCCCATGCACAACTTTCCTCGTGGAGACGAGATTTATTCTGATGGGTGCCTCAGGAAACCCCCTATGCTGGTATTGGAATCCAGGCTTTTGAGGAGACATGCTTTTAAACCAAAGAAATGGATCCGATTATGGCCTAGGGTCCTCTCTGGTTCCATCTCCTTCTCTGGGGACATCCATCTATAGTATGAGTGGAGGTAGATGCTAAGCTGGTGTCAGACCGCCCTTGTTTGACCACAGAGACCTAGATATTGGGATGGCCTCGGGGACTTTGGAGGGTTCTCCTAATTTGTACAATTTTGGACAATGGAAGGGGCAGAATTCCCATGCATGGGGTAGGCACAGTCCTAATGTGGGGCTCCAGGGGCCCCAGCCTGGAGGGTGTGTGGCCCAGGACTTGAGGACAGAAGTCTGAAAACACAGACTCAGCTTAGGTTTGGGGACGTAGGTATGGCAGGCCCAATCTACAAACCATGAGAAGAACTCTTCACGATATGAAGAAAGAGCGAGTCTGAGGTGTTGCTCAGGCTTTTGTGTCTGGATTTTGTATCAACGATGGCCGTGGAATGTGGGGAGGCCTCATGGGCCAAGGACGAATCTTCCTCTCTGTGGATTTGGCCCAGTCCCAATTGTTTTTCGTCAATCTGTGGGATGGGAGGTCTCCTTTCAGGTTTGTTACCTCAGGTGTCCCAACCAAAGAGGAATTCCAAAGCAGAGCCCTGGGGAAGAGTGAAGGGACAACCCAAATATGGTTAAAAATTGGGGCCTAGGGGCATGACAGGCCAAATATGCTGTCTTTAATCGAGCCACTGAGAGGCCTGGGTTCAGGCTGAGGGTCACAATGTGTGTTTGTGACCAATGTGGCCCGCGAGCATGGGCGGGGCCTCATGGGCCACACTGGTTTCAACTACACTGTACTTTGGACCACATGCCAATCATAAGGATTCTTGCCATGGGGAAGGAGTTCTGATTCTGCATCATTTTCAACCCTGGGCAGTGGTTGGAGATAAGGTCTAGGTTCTGAAGCCTGAAAAGCAATTGGGAAGAGATGACGACCTAAGGCCATGGCAGGTTTGTTGTGCTCAGTGTGCGGTCAGCTGCCTGGGTGTTGGTCAAAAAGTTCGGGCTCATGTTGTGTTAGACAGTGCATTAGTGCCCAGTTTAGACTGTATAATTTGGGTACAGTCGAGTGCCTGTAGGTTGTTCCGCATTTGAGGAGCCTGGGCAGCTCATAAGGCAAGATATTTTTCTAGAGGTCAGGCAGAGTGCTGCATTGTGGGCCCGGAATTGCCAAACTTGAGGGCTTCTGGGCCAGGAGTGTGAGGACAGAAGTCTGAGAACACAAGCTAGACTTGGGCTTCAGCTCGAGGGCACGGCAGGTACCCCCTGCACATCTGAAACGATATCTCATGCATCAGAAGTCACGGCGAGGATCAGGCGTTGGCTCTGGTTGGAGTTTCTGTGCATGACTCCCCCGTCATGAATGGAGCGGAATCTCAAGGCCATGGAGGTTTTCCCAAGTTGGGAGTTGTGGGATGCCCCCTTCAAGGATTCCTTTTGCGGGACAATTGAGACCTGTTGGGCAGCTCCAAAACAACCCATATGGAATGACTCTAGAGCACCGTTCGAGGATGGATGCCGGGGAAGCCCGCCTCACATTCCAAATGTCTCCTAGCAACAAGACAGTTGAGATCGGATGGCTCTGCGGGAGCAACCGGGGTGGCTGAGTTGAAATGGACTTTCCTGAGCATGGGGCCTAATGTGTGTTTGTGTCCATGAGGACCTTGGAATGGGGCGGTGGCACTGGGACTCTGAAGTATTCTCCTAAGGTTTTGACATAGGTCCCATGCACAAGTCTCCTCGTGGAGACGAGATTTTTTCTGATGGGTGCCTCAGGAAACCTCCTAAGCTGGTATTGGTATCCAGGATTTTGAGGAGACAGGTCTGTAAACCAAAGCAATGGATCCGATTATGGCCTAGGGTCCTGTCAGGTTCCATCTCCTTCTCTGGGGACATCCATCTATGGTCTGAGTGGAGGTAGATGCTCAGCTGGTGTCAGACCCCCCCTTGTTTGTCCACAGAAACCTACATATTGGGATGGCCTCGGGGACTTTGGAGGGTTCTCCTAATTTGTACGATTTTGGACAATGGAATGGGAAGAATTCCCATGAATGGGGTAGGCACAGTCCTAATGTGTGGCTCCAGGGGCCCCAGCCTGGAGGGTGTGTGGCCCAGGACTTTGAGGACAGAAGTCTGAAAACACAAACTCAGCTTAGGTTTGGGGACGTAGGTATGGCAGGCCCAATCTACAAACCATGAGAAGAACTCTTCAGGATATGAAAAAGAGCGAGTCTGAGGCGCTTGCTCAGGTTTTGGTCTCTGGATTTTGTGTCAAAGATGGCCGTGGATTGTGGGGAAGCCTCATGGGCCATGGACGAATCTTCCTCTCTGTGGATTTGGCCCAGTCCCAATTGTTTTTCGTCAATCTGTGGGATGGGAGGTCTCCTTTCAGGTTTGTTACCTCAGGTGTCCCAACCAAAGAGGAATTCCAAAGCAGAGCCCTGGGGAAGAGTGAAGGGACAACCGAAACTATGGTTAAATTTTGGGGCCTAGGGGCATGGCAGGCCCCATATGCTGTCTCTTCATGCAGCCACTGAGAGGCCTTACTTGAGGACTGGGCTCAGGCTGAGGGTTACAATGTGTGTTGGTGACCAATGTAGCTCACGAGCATGGGCGGGGCCTCATGGGCCACACTGGTTTCATCTACACTGAACTTTGGACAACATGCCAATCACAAGGTCTCTTGTCATGGTGAAGGAGTTTTATTTCTGCATCATTTTCAACCCTGGGCAGTGGTTGGAGATAAGGTCTAGGTTCGGAAGCCTGAAAACCGCAGTTGGGAAGAGATGATGACCTAAGGCCATGGTGGGTCTGATGTGCTCAGTGTGCGGTCAGCTGCCCGGTTGTTGTTCAGGAGGTTCGGCCTCAGGTTGTGTCAGACAGTGCATTAGTGCCCAGGTTAGACTTTATAATTTGGGTACAGTCGAGTGCTGTGTAAGTTGATTCTCATTTGAGGTGCCCTGGCAGCTCATTGGGCAAGATATTTTTTTCTAGATCGCAGGCAGAGTGCTGCATTGTGTGTCCAGAATTGCCAAACGTGAGGGCTTCTGGGACAGTAGTGTGAGGACAGAAGTCTGAGAACACAAGCTAGACTTGGGCTTCAGGCCGAGGGCAAGGCAGGTACCCCCTGCACATCTGAACCAATATCTCATGCATCTGAAGTCACGGCGAGGATCAGACGTTGGCTCAGGTTGAAGTTTCTTTGCATGACTGCCCCTTCATGAACGGAGAGGAATCTAAAGGCCATGGAGTTTTT
The DNA here is from genome assembly GCF_964662115.1 of Mustela nivalis. Classification (NCBI taxonomy): domain Eukaryota; kingdom Metazoa; phylum Chordata; class Mammalia; order Carnivora; family Mustelidae; genus Mustela; species Mustela nivalis. The sequence goes on from NW_028136369.1 coordinate 425,608, forward strand.
CCCACGTTGGGAGTTGTGGTTTGCCCCCTTCAAGGATTCCTTCTGCGGGACAATTGAGACCTGTTGGGCAGCTCCAAAACATCCCATATGGAATGACTCCAGAGCACCGTTCGAGGATGGATGCCAGGGAAGCCCGCCTCACATTCACATTGTCTCCTAGCAACAAGACAGTTGAGATCGGATGGCTCTGCAGGATCAACCAGGGTGGCTGAGTTGAAATGGTCTTTCCTAAGCATGGGGCCTAATGTGTGCTTGTGTCCATGAGGACCTTGGAATGGGGCGGTGGCACCGGGACTCTGAAGTATTCTCCTATGATTTTGACATAGGTCCCATGCACAACTTTCCTCGTGGAGACGAGATTTATTCTGATGGGTGCCTCAGGAAACCCCCTATGCTGGTATTGGAATCCAGGCTTTTGAGGAGACATGCTTTTAAACCAAAGAAATGGATCCGATTATGGCCTAGGGTCCTCTCTGGTTCCATCTCCTTCTCTGGGGACATCCATCTATAGTATGAGTGGAGGTAGATGCTAAGCTGGTGTCAGACCGCCCTTTTTTGACCACAGAGACCTAGATATTGGGATGGCCTCGGGGACTTTGGAGGGTTCTCCTAATTTGTACAATTTTGGACAATGGAAGGGGCAGAATTCCCATGCATGGGGTAGGCACAGTCCTAATGTGGGGCTCCAGGGGCCCCAGCCTGGAGGGTGTGTGGCCCAGGACTTGAGGACAGAAGTCTGAAAACACAGACTCAGCTTAGGTTTGGGGACGTAGGTATGGCAGGCCCAATCTACAAACCATGAGAAGAACTCTTCACGATATGAAGAAAGAGCGAGTCTGAGGTGTTGCTCAGGCTTTTGTGTCTGGATTTTGTATCAACGATGGCCGTGGAATGTGGGGAGGCCTCATGGGCCAAGGACGAATCTTCCTCTCTGTGGATTTGGCCCAGTCCCAATTGTTTTTCGTCAATCTGTGGGATGGGAGGTCTCCTTTCAGGTTTGTTACCTCAGGTGTCCCAACCAAAGAGGAATTCCAAAGCAGAGCCCTGGGGAAGAGTGAAGGGACAACCCAAATATGGTTAAAAATTGGGGCCTAGGGGCATGACAGGCCAAATATGCTGTCTCTTAATCGAGCCACTGAGAGGCCTGGGTTCAGGCTGAGGGTCACAATGTGTGTTTGTGACCAATGTGGCCCGCGAGCATGGGCGGGGCCTCATGGGCCACACTGGTTTCAACTACACTGTACTTTGGACCACATGCCAATCATAAGGATTCTTGCCATGGGGAAGGAGTTCTGATTCTGCATCATTTTCAACCCTGGGCAGTGGTTGGAGATAAGGTCTAGGTTCTGAAGCCTGAAAAGCAATTGGGAAGAGATGACGACCTAAGGCCATGGCAGGTCTGTTGTGCTCAGTGTGCGGTCAGCTGCCTGGGTGTTGGTCAAAAAGTTCGGGCTCATGTTGTGTTAGACAGTGCATTAGTGCCCAGTTTAGACTGTATAATTTGGGTACAGTCGAGTGCCTGTAGGTTGTTCCGCATTTGAGGAGCCTGGGCAGCTCATTAGGCAAGATATTTTTCTAGAGGTCAGGCAGAGTGCTGCATTGTGGGCCCGGAATTGCCAAACTTGAGGGCTTCTGGGCCAGGAGTGTGAGGACAGAAGTCTGAGAACACAAGCTAGACTTGGGCTTCAGCTCGAGGGCACGGCAGGTACCCCCTGCACATCTGAAACGATATCTCATGCATCAGAAGTCACGGCGAGGATCAGGCGTTGGCTCTGGTTGGAGTTTCTGTGCATGACTCCCCCGTCATGAATGGAGCGGAATCTCAAGGCCATGGAGGTTTTCCCAAGTTGGGAGTTGTGGGATGCCCCCTTCAAGGATTCCTTTTGCGGGACAATTGAGACCTGTTGGGCAGCTCCAAAACAACCCATATGGAATGACTCTAGAGCACCGTTCGAGGATGGATGCCGGGGAAGCCCGCCTCACATTCCAAATGTCTCCTAGCAACAAGACAGTTGAGATCGGATGGCTCTGCGGGAGCAACCGGGGTGGCTGAGTTGAAATGGACTTTCCTGAGCATGGGGCCTAATGTGTGTTTGTGTCCATGAGGACCTTGGAATGGGGCGGTGGCACTGGGACTCTGAAGTATTCTCCTAAGGTTTTGACATAGGTCCCATGCACAAGTCTCCTCGTGGAGACGAGATTTTTTCTGATGGGTGCCTCAGGAAACCTCCTAAGCTGGTATTGGTATCCAGGATTTTGAGGAGACAGGTCTGTAAACCAAAGCAATGGATCCGATTATGGCCTAGGGTCCTGTCAGGTTCCATCTCCTTCTCTGGGGACATCCATCTATGGTCTGAGTGGAGGTAGATGCTCAGCTGGTGTCAGACCCCCCCTTGTTTGTCCACAGAAACCTACATATTGGGATGGCCTCGGGGACTTTGGAGGGTTCTCCTAATTTGTACGATTTTGGACAATGGAATGGGAAGAATTCCCATGAATGGGGTAGGCACAGTCCTAATGTGTGGCTCCAGGGGCCCCAGCCTGGAGGGTGTGTGGCCCAGGACTTTGAGGACAGAAGTCTGAAAACACAAACTCAGCTTAGGTTTGGGGACGTAGGTATGGCAGGCCCAATCTACAAACCATGAGAAGAACTCTTCAGGATATGAAAAAGAGCGAGTCTGAGGGGCTTGCTCAGGTTTTGGTCTCTGGATTTTGTGTCAAAGATGGCCGTGGATTGTGGGGAAGCCTCATGGGCCATGGACGAATCTTCTTCTCTGTGGATTTGGCCCAGTCCCAATTGTTTTTCGTCAATCTGTGGGATGGGAGGTCTCCTTTCAGGTTTGTTACCTCAGGTGTCCCAACCAAAGAGGAATTCCAAAGCAGAGCCCTGGGGAAGAGTGAAGGGACAACCCAAACTATGGTTAAAATTTGGGGCCTAGGGGCATGGCAGGCCCCATAGGCTGTCTCTTCATCCAGCCACTAAGAGGCCATACTTGAGGACTGGGCTCAGGCTGAGGGTCACAATGTGTGTTTGTGACCAATGTGGACTGCGACCATGGGCAGGGACTCATGGGCCACACTGGTTTCAAGTACACTCAACTTTGGACAACATGCCAATTACAAGGTCTGTTGCCATGGGGAAGGAGTGCTGATTTCTGCATCATTTTCAACCCTGGGCAGTGTTTGGAGATAAGGTCTAGGTTCGTAAGCCTGAAAACCACAGTTGGGAAGAGATGATGACCTAAGGCCATGGTGGGTCTGATGTGCTCAGTGTGCGGTCAGCTGCCTGTTTGTTGGTCAGGAGATTCGGGCTCAGGTTGTGTCCGACAGTGCATTAGTGCCCAGGTTAGGCTATATAATTTGGGTACAGTCGAGTGCCGTGTATATTGATCCTCATTTGAGGTGACTGGGCAGCTCAATAGGCAAGATATTTTTTCTAAGGGCAGGCAGAGTGCTGCATTGTGGGTCCGGAATTACCAAACTTGAGGGCTTCTGGGCTAGTAGTGTGAGGACAGAAGTCTGAGAACACAAGCTAGACTTGGGCTTCAGGCCGAGGGCAAGGCAGGTACCCCTTGCACATCTGAACCAATATCTCATGCATCTGAAGTCACGGAGAGGATCAGACGTTGGCTCAGGTTGTAGTTTCTGTGCATGACTGCCCCTTCATGAACGGAGAGGAATTTCAAGGCCAAGGAGGTTTCTCACGTGGGAGTTGTGGTTTGCCCCCTTCAAGGATTCCTTCTGCGGGACAATTGAGACCTGTTGGGCAGCTTAAAATCTATCCATATGGAATGACTCCAGAGGACTGTTCGAGCATGGATGCCAGGGAAGCCCGCCTCGCATTCCATTTGTCTCCTAGCAACATGACAGTTGAGATCGGATGGCTCTGTGGGAGCAACCGGGGTGGCTGTGTTGAAATGGACTTTCCTGAGCATGGGGCCTAATGTGTGTTTGTGTCCATGAGGACCTTGGAATGGGGCGGTGGCACCGGGACTCTGAAGTATTCTCCTAAGATTTTGACATAGGTCCCATGCACAAGTTTCCTCCTGGTGAAGATTTTTTCTGATGGGTGCCCCAGGAAACCCCCTATTCTGGTATTGGAATACAGGATTTTGAGGAGACATGCCTTTAAACCAAAGCAATGGATCCGATTAAGGCCTAGGGTCCTGTCTGGTACCATATCCTTCTCTGGGGAAATCCATCTATGGTATGAGTGGAGGTAGATGCTCAGCACGTGTCAGACCGCCCTTGTTTGTCCACAGAGACCTACATATTGGGATGGCCTCAGGGAATTTGGAGGGTTCTCCTAATTTGTACAATTTTGGACAATGGAATGGGCAGGATTCCCATGCATGGGGTAGGCACAGTCCTAATGTGTGGCTCCAGGGGCCCCAGCCTGGAGGGTGTGTGGCCCAGGAATTTGAGGACAGAAGTCGGAAAACACAAACTCAGCTTAGGTTTGGGGACATAGGTATGGCAGGCCCAATCTCAAACCATAAGAAGAACTCTTCAGGATATGAAGAAAGATCGAATCTGAGGCGCTTGCTCAGGCTTTGGTCTCTGGATTTTGTGTCAACGATGGCCGTGGAATGTGGGGAGGCTTCATGGGACATGGACGTATCTTCCTCTCTGTGGATTTGGCCCGGTCCCAATAGTTTTTCGTCAATCTGTGTGATGGGATGTCTCCTTTCAGGTTTGTTACCTCAGGTGTCCCAACCAAAGAGGAATTCCAAAGCAGAGCCCTGGGGAAGAGTGAAGGGACAACCCAAATTATGGTTAAAATTTGGGGCCTACGGGCATGGCAGGTCCCATATGCTGTCTCCTCATCCAGCCACTGAGAGGCATTCCTAGAGGACTGGGCTCAGGCTGAGGGTCACAATGTGTGTTTGTGACCAATGAGGCCCGCGAGCATGGGCGGGGCCTCATGGGCCACACTGGTTTAAACTACACTGACGTTTGGACAACATGCCAATCACAATGTCTCTTGCCATGGGGAAAGAGTTCTGATTTCTGCATCATTTTCAATCCTGGGCAGTGGTTGGAGATAAGGTCTAGGTTATGAATACTGAAAACCGCAGTTGGGAAGAGATGATGACCTAAGGCCATGGCGGGTCTGATGTGCTAAATGTGCGGTCAGCTGCCTGGTTGATGGTCAGGAATTTCGGGCTCAGGTTGAGTCAGACAGTGCATTAGTGCTCAGGTTAGACTATATAATTTGGGTACAGTCGAGTGCCGTATAGGTTGATCCTTATTTGAGGTGCCCGGGCAGTTCATTAGGCAAGATATTTTTTCTAGAGGGCAGGCAGAGTGCTGCATTTTGGGTCCGGAATTGCCAAACTTGAGGGCTTCTGGGCCAGTAGTGTGAGGACAGAAGTCTGAGAACACAAGCTAGACTTGGGCTTCAGGCCGAGGGCAAGGCAGGTACCCCCTGCACATCTGAACCAATATCTCATGCATCTGAAGTCACGGAGAGGATCAGACGTTGTATCAGGTTGTAGTTTCTGTGCATGACTGCCCCTTCATGAACGGAGAGGAATCTCAAGGCCATGGACCTTTTCCCATGTTGGGAGTTGTGGGATGCCCCCTTCAAAGATTCCTTCTGCGGCACAATTGAGACCTGTTGGGCAGCACCACCACATCCCTTATGGAATGACTCCAGAGTACCGTGCGAGGATGGATGACAGGGATGCCCTCCTCGCATTCCAAATGTCTCCTAGCTACAAGACAGTTGAGATCGGATGGCTCTGCGGGAGCAACCGGGGTGTCTGAGTTGATATGGACTTTCCTGAGCATGGGGCCTAATGTGTGTTTGTGTCCATGAGGACCTTGGAATGGGGCGGTGGCACCAGGACTCTGAAGTATTCTCCTAAGATTTTGGCATAGGTCCCATGCACAAGTTTTTCGTGGAGACGAGATTTTTTCTGATGGGTGCCTCAGGAAACCCCCTATGCTGGTATTGGAATCCAGGATTTTGAGGAGAAATGCCTGTAAACCAAAGCAATGGATCCGATTATGGCCTACGGTCCTGTCTGGTACCATATCCTTTTCTTGGGACATCCATCTATGGTATGAGTGGAGGTAGATGCTAAGCTGATGTCAGGCCGCCTTTGTTTGTCCACAGAGACCTAGATATTGGGATGGCCTCGGGGACTTTGGAGGGTTCTCCTAATTTGTACAATTTTGGACAATGGAAGGGGCAGATCTCCCATGCATGGGGTTGACACAGTCCTAATGTGTGGCTCCAGGGTCCTCAGCCTGGAGGGTTTGTGGTTCAGGACTTTGAGGACAGAAGTCTGAAAACAGACTCAGCTAGGTTTGGGGACGTAGGTATGGCAGGCCCAATCTACAAACCATGAGAAGAACTCTTCAGGACATGAAGAAAGAGCGAGTCTCAGGTGCTTGCTCAGGCTTTGGTCTGGATTTTGTGTCAAAGATGGCCGTGGAATGTGGGGAGACCTCATGGGCCATGGACGAATCTTCCTCTCTGTGGATTTGGACCGGTCCCAATTGTTTTTCGTCAATCTGTGGGATGGGAGGTCTCCTTTCAGGTTTGTTACCTCAGGTGTCCCAACCAAAGAGGAATTCCAAAGCAGAGACCTGGGGAAGAGTGAAGGGACAACCGAAACTATGGTTAAATTTTGGGGCCTAGGGGCATGGCAGGCCCCATATGCTGTCTCTTCATCCAGCCACTGAGAGGCCTTACTTGAGGACTGGGCTCAGGCTGAGGGTTACAATGTGTGTTGGTGACCAATGTAGCTCACGAGCATGGGCGGGGCCTCATGGGCCACACTGGTTTCATCTACACTGAACTTTGGACAACATGCCAATCACAAGGTCTCTTGTCATGGTGAAGGAGTTTTGATTTCTGCATCATTTTCAACCCTGGGCAGTGGTTGGAGATAAGGTCTAGGTTCGGAAGCCTGAAAACCGCAGTTGGGAAGAGATGATGACCTAAGGCCATGGTGGGTCTGATGTGCTCAGTGTGCGGTCAGCTGCCCGGTTGTTGGTCAGGAGGTTTGGCCTCAGGTTGTGTCAGACAGTGCATTAGTGCCCAGGTTAGACTCTATAATTTGGGTACAGTCGAGTGCCGTGTAAGTTGATTCTCATTTGAGGTGCCCTGGCAGCTCATTGGGCAAGATATTTTTTTCTAGATCGCAGGCAGAGTGCTGCATTGTGGGTCCAGAATTGCCAAACGTGAGGGCTTCTGGGCCAGTAGTGTGAGGACAGAAGTCTGAGAACACAAGCTAGACTTGGGCTTCAGGCCGAGGGCAAGGCAGGTACCCCCTGCACATCTGAACCAATATCTCATGCATCTGAAGTCACGGCGAGGATCAGACGTTGGCTCAGGTTGAAGTTTCTTTGCATGACTGCCCCTTCATGAACGGAGAGGAATCTAAAGGCCATGGAGTTTTTCCCACGTTGGGAGTTGTGGGATGCCCCCTTCAAGGATTCCTTCTGCGGGACAATTGAGACCTGTTGGGCAGCTCCAAAACATCCCATATGGAATGACTCCAGAGCACCGTTCGAGGATGGATGCCAGGGAAGCCCGCCTCACATTCACATTGTCTCCTAGCAACAAGACAGTTGAGATCGGATGGCTCTGCGGGAGCAACCAGGGTGGCTGAGTTGAAATGGACTTTCCTGAGCATGGGGCCTAATGTGTGTTTGTGTCCATGAGGACCTTGGAATGGGGCGGTGGCACCGGGACTCTGAAGTATTCTCCTAAGATTTTGACATAGGTCCCATGCACAAGTTTCCTCGTGGAGACGAGATTTTTTCTGATGGGTGCCTCAGGAAACCCCCTATGCTGGTATTGGAATCCAGGCTTTTGAGGAGACATGCTTTTAAACCAAAGCAATGGATCCGATTATGGCCTAGGGTCCTCTGTGGTTCCATCTCCTTCTCTGGGGACATCCGTCTATAGTATGAGTGGAGGTAGATGCTCAGCTGGTGTCAGACCGCCCTTGTTTGTCCACAGAGACCTAGATATTGGGATGGCCTCGGGGACTTTGGAGGGTTCTCCTAATTTGTACAATTTTGGACAATGGAATGGGCAGAATTCCCATGCATGGGGTAGGCACAGTCCTAATGTGTGGCTCCAGGGGCCCCAGACTGGAGGGTGTGTGGCCCAGGACTTTGAGGACAGGAGTCTGAAAACACAAACTCAGCTTAGGTTTGGGGTCGTAGGTATGGCAGGCCCAATTTACAAACCGTGAGAAGAACTCTTCAGGATATGAAGAAAGAGCGAGTCTGAGGCGCTTGCTCAGGCTTTGGTCTCTGGATTTTGTGTCAACGTTGGCCGTGGAATGTGGGGAGGCCTCATGGGCCATGGACGAATCTTCCTCTCTGTGGATTTGGTCCAGTCCCAATTGTTTTTCGTCAATCTGTGGGATGGGAGGTCTCCTTTCAGGTTTGTTACCTCAGGTGTCCCAACCAAAGTGGAATTCCAAAGCAGAGCCCTGGGGAAGACTGAAGGGACAACCCGAACTATGGTTAAAATTTGGGGCCTAGGGGCATAGCAGGCCCCATATGCTGTCTCTTCATCCAGCCACTGAGAGGCCTTACTAGAGGACTGGGTTCAGGCTGAGGGTCACAATGTGTGTTTGTGACCAATGTGGCTTACAAGCAAGGGCGGGGCCTCATGGGCCACACTGGTTTCAACTACACTGAAGTTGGGACAACATGCCAATCACAGGTCTCTTGCCATGGGGAAGGAGTTCTGATTTCTGCATCATTTTCAACCCTGGGCAGTGGTTGGAGATAAGGTCTAGGTTCGGAAGCCTGAAACCGCAGTTGGGAAGAGATGATGACCTAAGGCCATGGTGGGTCTGATGTGCTCAGTGTGCGGTCAGCTGCCTGTTTGTTGGTCAGCAGGTTCGGGCTCAGGTTGTGTCAGACAGTGCATTTGTGCCCAGTTTAGACTCTATAATTTGGGTTCAGTCGAGTGCCTGTAGGTTTATCCTCATTTGAGGTGGCTGGGCAGCTCATTAGGCAACATATTTTTTCTAGAGGGCAGGCACAGTGCTGCATTGTGGTTCGGGAATGCCAAACTTGAGGGCTTCTGGCCAGTAGTGTGAAAACAGAAGTCTGAGAACACAAGCTAGACTTGGGCTTCAGGCCGAGGGCAAGGCAGGTACCCCCTGCACATTTGAACCAATATCTCATGCATCTGAAGTCACGGCGAGGATCAGACGTTGGCTCAGGTTGTAGTTTCTGTGCATGACTGCCCCTTCATGAACGGAGAGGAATCTGAAGGCTATGGAGGTTTCCAACGTTGGGAGTTGTGGGATGCCCCCTTCATGGATTCCTTCTGTGGGACAATTGAGACCTGTGGGCAGCTCCAAAACATCGCATATGGAATGAATCCAGAGCACCGTTTGAGGATGGATGCCAGGGAATCCCGCCTCACATTCCAATTGTCTCCTAGAAACAAGACAGTATCGATCGGATTGCTCTGCGGGAGCAACCGGGGTAGCTGAGTTGAAATGGACGTTCCCGAGAATGGGGCCTAATATGTGTTTGTGTCCATGAGGACCTTGGAATGGGGCGGTGGCACTGGGACACTGAAGTATTCTCCTAAGATTTTGACATAGGTCCCATGCTCAAGTTTCCTCGTGGAGACGAGATTTTTTCTGATGGGTGCCTCAGGAAACCCCCTATGCTGGTATTAGAATCCAGGTTTTTGAGGAGACATGCCTGTAAACCAAAGCAATGGATCCGATTATGGCCTAGGGTCCTGACTGGTTCCATCTCCTTCTCTGGGGAATTCCATGTATGGTAGGAGTGGAGGTAGATGCTCAGCTGATGTCAGACTGCCCTTGTTTGTCCACAGAGACCTAGATATTGGGATGGCCTCGGGGACTTTGGAGGGTTCTCCTAAATTGTACAATTTTGGACAATGGAATGGGCAGTATTCCCATGCATGGGTAAGGCACAGTCCTTATGTGTGGCTCCAGCAGCCCCGGCCTCGAGGGTGTGTGGCCCAGGACTTTGAGGACAGATCTGAAAACACAGACTCAGCTTAGAATTGGGGATGTAGGTATGGCAGGCCAAATCTACAAACCATGTGAAGAACTCTTCAGGATATGAAGAAAGAGCGAGTCTGAGGCGCTTGCTCAGGCTTTGGTCTCTGGATTATGTGTCAACGATATCCGTGGAATGTGGGGAGACCTCTTGGGACATGGACGAATCTTCCTCTCTGTGGATTTGGCCCGGTCCCAATTGTTTTTCGTCAATCTGTGGGATGGGAGGTCTCCTTTCAGGTTTGTAACCTCAGGTGTCCCAACCAAAGAGGAATTCCAAAGCAGAGCCCTGGGGAAGAGTGAAGGGACAACCCAAACTATGGTTAAAATTTGGGGCCTAGGGGCATGTCAGGCCCCATATGCTGTCTCGTCACCAGCCACTGAGAGGCATTACTTGAGGACTGGGCTCAGGCTGAGGGTCACAATGTGTGTTTGTGACCAATGTGGCCCACGATCATGGGCGGGGCCTCATGGGCCACACTGGTTTCATCTACACTGAACTTTGGACAACATGCCAATCACAAGGTCTCTTGCCATGGTGAAGGAGTTCTGATTTCTGCATCATTTTCAAACCTGGGCAGTCGTTGGTGATAAGGTCTAGGTTCGGAAGCCTGAAAAATCTACTTGGGAAGAGATGATGACCTAAGGCCATGGTGGGTCTGATGTTCTCAGTGTGCGGTCAGCTGCCTGGTTGTTGGTCAGGAGGTTCGGGCTCAGGTTGTGTCAGACAGTGCATTAGTGCCCAGGTTAGACTATATAATTTGGATACATTCGATTGCCGTGTAGTTTGATCCTTATTTGAGGTGCCCGGTGTGTTCCATAGACAAGATATTTTTTCTAGAGAGCTGGCAGAGTGCTGCATTGTGGGCCCGGAATTGCCAAACGTGAGGGCTTCTGGGCCAGTAGTGTGAGGACAGAAGTCTGAGACCACAAGCTAGACTTGGGCTTCAGGCCGAGGGCAAGGCAGGTTCCCCATACACATCTGAACCAATATCTCATGCATCTGAAGTCACGGCGAGGATCAGACGTTGGCTCAGGTTGTATTTCTGTGCATGACTGCCCCTTCATGAACGGAAGGAATCTCAAGGCCATGGAGGTTTTCCCACGTTGAGGTTGTGGGATGCCCCCTTCAAGGATTCCTTCTGCGGGACAATTGAGACCTTTTGGGCAGCTCCAAAACATCCCATATGGAATGACTCCAGAGCATCAATCGAGGATGGATTCCAGGGAAGCCCGCCTCGCATTCCAATTGTCTCCTAGCAACAAGACAGTGGAGATCGGATGGCTCTGCGGGAGCAACCTGGTTGGCTTAGTTGATATGGACTTTCCTGAGCATGGGGCCTAATGTGTGTTTGTGTCCATGAGGACTTTGGAATGGGGCGGTGGCACTGGGACTCTGAAGTATTCTCCTAAGATTTTGACATAGGTCCCATGCACAAGTTTCCTCGTGGAGACGAGATTTTTTCTGATGGGTGCCTCAGGAAACCCCCTATGCTGGTATTGGAATACAGGATTTTGAGGAGACATGCCTTTAAACCAAAGCAATGGATCCGATTAAGGCCTAGGGTCCTGTCTGGTACCATATCCTTCTCTGGGGAAATCCATCTATGGTATGAGTGGAGGTAGATGCTCAGCTGGTGTCAGACCGCCCTTGTTTGTCCACAGAGACCTACATATTGGGATGACCTCGGGGACTTTGGAGGGTTCTCCTAATTTGTACAATTTTGGACAATGGAATGGGCAGTATTCCCATGCATGGGGTAGGCTCAGTCCTAATGTGTGATTCCAGGGGCCCCAGCCTGGAGGGTGTGTGGCCCAGGACTTTGAGGACAGAAGACTGAAAACACAAACTCAGCTTGGGTTTGGGGACGTATGTATGGCAGGCCCAATCTACAAACCATGAGAAGAAATCTTCAGGATATGAAGAAAGAGCGAGTCTGAGGCGCTTGCTCAGGCTTTGGTCTCTGGATTTTGTGTCAACGATGGCCGTGGAATGAGGGGAGGCGTCATGGGCCATGGACTAATCTTCCTCTCTGTGATTTGGCCCGGTCCCAATTGTTTTTCGTCAATCTGTGGGATGGGAGGTCTCCTTTCATGTTTGTATCCTCAGGTGTCCCAACCAAAGAGGAATTCCAAAGCAGAGCCCTGGGGAAGAGTGAAGGGACAACCCAAACTATGGTTAAAATTTGGGGCCTAGGGGCATGTCAGGCCCCATATGCTGTCTCTTCACCAGCCACTGAGAGTCCTTACTTGAGGACTGGGCTCAGGCTGAGGGTCACAATGTGTGTTTGTGACCAATGTGGCTTGCGAGCATGGGCGGGGCCTTATGGGCCACACTGGTTTCATCCACACTGAACTTTGGACAACATGCCAATCAAAAAGTCTCTTGCCATGGTGAAGGCGTTCTGATTTCTGCATCATTTTCAACCCTGGGCAGTCGTAGGAGATAAGGTCTAGGTTCGAAAGCCTGAAAACCGCAGTTGGGAAGAGATGATGACCTAAGGCCATGGTGGGTCTGATGTGCTCAGTGTGCGGTTAGCTGCCTGGTTGTTGTTCAGGAGGTTCGGGCTCAGGTTGTGTCAGACAGTGCATTAGTGCCCAGTTTAGACTATATAATTTGGATACATTCGATTGCCGTGTAGTTTGATCCTTATTTGAGGTGCCCGGTGTGTTCCATAGGCAAGATATTTTTTCTAGAGAGCAGGCAGAGTGCTGCATTGTGGGTCCGGAATTGCCAAACGTGAGGGCTTCTGGGCCAGTAGTGTGAGGACAGAAGTCTGAGACCACAGGCTAGACTTGGGCTTCAGGCGGAGGGCAAGGCAGGTACCCCATGCACATCTGAAACAATATCTCATGCATCTGAAGTCACGGCGAGGATCAGACGTTGGCTCAGGTTGTAGTTTCTGTGCATGACTGCCCCTTCATGAACGGAGACGAATCTCAAGGCCATGGAGGTTTTCCCACGTTGGGGTTGTGGGATGCCCCCTTCAAGGATTCGTTCTGCGGGACAATTGAGACCTTTTGGGCAGCTCCAAAACATCCCATATGGAATGACTCCAAAGCACCGTTCGAGGATGGACTCCAGGGAAGCCCGCCTCGCATTCCAATTGTCTCCTAGCAATTAGACAGTGCAGATCGGATGGCTCTGCAGGAGCAACCTGGTTGTCTGAGTTGATATGGACTTTCCTGAGCATGGGGCCTAATGTGTGTTTGTGTCCATGAGGACCTTGGAATGGGGCGGTGGCACTGGGACTCTGAAGTATTCTCCTAAGATTTTGACATAGGTCCCAAGCACAAGTTTCCTCGTGGAGACGAGATTTTTTCTGATGGGTGTCTCAGGAAACCAACTATGCTGGTAATGGAATCCAGGATTTTGAGGAGACATGCCTTTAAACCAAAGCAATGGATCCGATTAAGGCCTAGGATCCTGTCTGGTACCATATCCTTCTCTGGGGACATCCATCTATGGTATGAGTGGAGGTAGATGCTCAGCTGGTGTCAGCCCGCCCTTGTTTGTCCACCGAGACCTACATATTGGGATGACCTCGGGGACTTTGGAGGGTTCTCCTAATTTGTACAATTTTGGACAATGGAATGGGCAGTATTCCCATGCATGGGGTAGGCACAGTCCTAATGTGTGGCTCCAGGTGCCCCAGCCTGTAGGATGTGTGGCCCAGGACTTTGAGGACAGAAGTCTGAAAACACAAACTCAGCTTTGGTTTTGGGGACGTAGGTATGGCAGGCCCAATCTACAAATCATGAGAAGAAATCTTCAGGATACGAAGAAAGAGCGAGTCTGAGGCGCTTGCTCAGGCTTTGGTCTCTGAATTTTGTGTCAACGATGGCCGTGGAATGAGGGGAGGCCTCATGGGCCATGGACGAATCTTCCTCTCTGTGGATTTGGCCCAGTCCCAATTGTTTTTCGTCAATCTGTGGGATGGGAGGTCTCCTTTCACGTTTGTAACCTCAGATGTCCAAACCAAAGAGGAATTCCAAAGCAGAGCCCTGGGGAAGAGTGAAGGGACAACCCAAACTATGGTTAAAATTTGGGGCCTAGGGGCATGGCAGGCCCCATATGCTGTCTCTTCATCCAGCCACTGAGAGGCCTTACTTGAGGACTGGGCTCAGGCTGAGGGTCACAATGTGTGTTTGTGTCCAATGTGGCCCGTGAGCAGGGGCCGGGCCTCATGGGCCACACTGGTTTCAACTACACTGAACTTTGGACAACATGCCAATCACAAGGTCTCTTGCATGGTGAAGGAGTTCTGATTTCTGCATCATTTTCAACGCTAGACAGTGGTTGGAGATAAGGTCTAGGTTCGGAAGCCTGAAAACCGCAGTTGGGAAGAGATGATGACCAAGGCCATGGTGGGTCTGATGTGCTCAGTGTGCGGTCAGCTGCTTGGATGTTGGTCAGGAGCTTCGGGCTCAGGTTGTGTCAGACAGTGCATTAGTGCCAGGGAGACTATTTAATTTGGGTACAGTCGAGTGCCGTGTAGGTTGATCCTCATTTGAGGTGGCTGGGCAGCTCATTAGGGAAGATATTTTTTCTAGAGGGCAGGCAGAGTGCTGCATTGTGGGTCCGGAATTGCCAAACGTGAGGGCTTCTGGGCCAGTAATGTGAGGACAGAAGTCTGAGACCACAAGCTAGACTTGGGCTTCAGGCCGAGGGCAAGGCAGGTACCCGCTGCACATCTGAACCAATATCTCATTCATCTGATGTCACGGCATGGAAGACGTTGGCTCAGGTTGTAGTTTCTGTGCATGACTGCAACTTCATGAACGGAGAGGAATCTCAAGGCCATGGAGATTTTCCCACGTTGGGAGCTGGATCAAGGATTCCTTCTGCGGGACAATTGAGACCTTTTGCCAGCTCCAAAACATCCCATAATCAATGACTCCAGAGCACCGTTCAAGGATGGATGCCAGGGTAGCCCGCCTCGCATTCCAATTGTCTCCTAGCAACAAGACAGTGGAGATCGGATGGCTCTGCTGGAGCAACCGGGGTGGCTGATTTGAATTGGACAGCTCCTGAGCATGGGGCATAATGTTTGTTTGTGTCCATGAGGACCTTGGAATGGGGCGGTGGCACTGGGACTCTGAAGTATTCTCCTAAGATTTTGACATAGGTCCTATGCACAAGTTTCTTCGTGGAGACGAGATGTTTTCTGATGGGTGCCTCAGGAAACCCCCTATGCTGGTATTGGAACCAGGATTTTGAGGAGACATGCCTTTAAACCAAAGCAATGGATCCGATTATGGCCTAAGGTCCTGTCTGGTTACATCACCTTCTCTGGGGACATCCATCTATGGTATGAGTTGAGGTAGATGCTTAGCTGGTGTCAGACCGCCCTTGTTTGTCCACAGAGACCTACATATTGGGATGGCCTTGGGGACTTTTGAGGGTTATCCTAATTTGTACAATTTTGGACAATGGAATGGGCAGAATTACCATGCATGGGTTAGTCACAGTCCTAATGTGTGGCTCCAGGGGCCCTAGACTGGCGGGTGTGTGGCCCAGGACATTGAGGACAGAAGTCTGAAAACACAAACTCAGCTTAGGTTTGGGGACGTTGGTATTGCAGTCCCGATCTACAAACCATGAGAAGAACTCTTCAGGATTAAATACAGAGCGAGACTGAGGCGCTTGCTCAGGCTTTGGTCTCTGGATTTTGTGTCAACAATTGCTGTGGAATGTTGGGAAGCCTCATGGGCCATGGACGTATATTCCTCTCTGTGGATTTGGCACTGTCCCAATTGTTTTTCGTCAATCTGTGGGATGGGAGGTCTCCTTTCAGGTTTGTTACCTCAGGTGTCCCAACCAAAGAGGAATTCCAAAGCAGAGCCCTGTGGATGAGTGAGGGGACTACCAAAACTATGGTTAAAATTTGGGGCGTAGGGGCATGGCAGGCCCCATATGCTCTCTCTTCATCCAGCCCCTGAGAGGCCTTACATGAGGACTGGGCTCAGGCTGTGGGTCACAATGTGTGTTTGTGACCAATGTGGCCCGCGAGCATGGGCGAGGCCTCATGGGCCACACTGGTTTCAACTACACTGAACTTTGGACAACATGCCAATCACAAGGTCTCTTGCCATAGGGAAGGAGTTCTGATTTCTGCATCATTTTCAACCATTGGCAGTGGTTGGAGATAAGGTCTAGGTTGTGGATCCTGAAAACCGCAGTTGGGAAGAGATGATGACCTAAGGCCATGGTGGGTCTGATGTGCTCAGTGTGCGGTCAGCTGCCTGGTTGTTGGTCAGGAGCTTCGGGCTCAGGTTGTATCAGACAGTGCATGAGTGCCCAGGTTAGACTATATAATTTGGGTACAGTTGAGTGCCGTGTAGGTTGATCCTCATTTGAGGAGCCTGGGCAGCTCATTAGGCAAGATATTTTTTCTAGAGGGCAGGCAGAGTGCTGCATTGTGGGCCCGGAATTGCCAAACTTGAGGGCTTCTGGTTAAGTAGTGTGAGGACAGAAGTCTGAGAACACAAGCTAGACTTGGGCTTCAGGCCGAGGGCAAGGCAGGTACCCCCTGCACATCTGAACCAATATCTCATGCATCTGAAGTCACAGCGAGGATCAGACGTTGGCTCAGGTTGTAGTTTCTGTGCATGACTGCAACTTCATGAACGGAGAGGAATCTCAAGGCCATGGAGGTTTTCCGACGTTGGGAGTTGTGGGATGCCCCTTTCAAGGATTCCTTCTGCGGCACAATTGAGACCTGTTGAGCAGCTCCAAAACATCCCATATGGAATGACTCCTGAGGACTGTTGGAGGATGGATGCCAGGGAAGCCCGCCTCGCATTCCAATTGTCTCCTAGCAACAAGACAGTGGAGATCGGATGGCTCTGCGGGAGCAACCTGGTTTGCTGAGTTAATATGGACTTTCCTGAGCATGGGGCCTAATGTGTGTTTGTGTCCATGAGGACTTTGGAATGGGGCAGTGGCTCCGGGACTCTGAAGTATTCTCCTAAGATTTTGACATAGGTCCCATGCACAAGTTTCCTCATGTAGACGAGATGTTTTCTGATGGGTGCCTCAGGAAACCCCCTATGCTGGTATTGGAATCCAGGATTTTGAGGAGACATGCCTTTAAACCAAAGCAATGGATCCGATTATGGCCTAGGGTCCTGTCTGGTACCATATCCTTCTCTGGGGACATCCATCTATGGTATGAGTGGAGTTAGATGCTCAGGTGGTGTCAGACCGCCCTTGTTTGTCCACAGAGACCTAGATATTGGGATGGCCTTGGGGACTTTGGAGGGTTCTCCTAACTTGTACAATTTTGGACAATGGAATGGGCAGTATTCCCATGCATGGGGTTGGCACATTCCTAATGTGTGGCTCCAGGGGCCCCGGCCTGGAGGGTGTGTGGCCCAGGACTTTGAGGACAGAAGTCTGAAAACACAAACGCAGCTTAGGTTTGGGGACGTAGGTATGGCAGGCCCAATCTACAAACCATGAGAAGAAATCTTCAGGATACGAAGAAAGAGCGAGTCTGAGGCGCTTGCTCAGTCTTTGGTCTCTGGATTTTGTGTCAACGATGGCCGTGGAATGAGGGGAGGCCTCATGGGCCATGGACGAATCTTCCTCTCTGTGGATTTGGCCCGGTCCCAATTGTTTTTCGTCAATCTGTGGGATGGGAGGTCTCCTTTCAGGTTTGTAAGCTCAGGTGTCCCAACCAAAGAGGAATTCCAAAGCAGAGCCCTGGGGACGAGTGAAGGGACAACCCAAACTATGGTTAAAATTTGGGGCCTAGGGGCATGTCAGGCCCCATATGCTGTCTCTTCACCAGCCACTGAGAGGCCTTACTTGAGGACTGGTCTCAGGCTGAGGGTCACAATGTGTGTTTGTGACCAATGTGGCCCGTGAGCAGGAGCCGGGCCTCATGGGCCACACTGGTTTCAACTACACGGAACTTTGGACAACATGCCAATCACAAGGTCTCTTGCCATGTTGAAGGAGTTCTGATTTCTGCATCATTTTCAACCCTGGGCAGTGGTTGGAGATAAGGTCCAGGTTTGGAAGCCTGAAAACCGCAGTTGGGAAGAGATGATCACCAAGGCCATGGTGGGTCTGATGTGCTCAGTGTGCGGTCAGCTGCCTGGTTGTTGCTCAGGAGGTTCGGGCTCAGGTTGTGTCAGACAGTGCATTAATGCCCAGGTTAGACTATGTAATTTGGGTACAGTCGAGTGCCTTGAAGGTTGATCCTCATTTGAGGTGCCTGGGCAGCTCATTAGGCAAGATATTTTTTCTAGAGGGCAGGCAGAGTGCTGCATTGTGGGTCTGGAATTGCCAAACGTGAGGGCTTCTGGGCCAGTAATGTGAGGACAGAAGTCTGAGACCACAAGCTAGACTTGGGCTTCAGGCCGAGTGCAAGGCAGATACCCCCTGCACATCTAAACCAATATCTCATGCATCTGAAGTCACGGCGAGGATCAGACGTTGGCTCAGATTGGAATTTCTGTGCATTACTGCCCCTTCATGAACGGAGCGGAATCTAAAGGCCATGGAGTTTTTCCCACGTTGGGAGTTGTGGGATGCCCCCTTCAAGGATTCCTTCTGCGGGACAATTGAGACCTTTTGGGCAGCTCCAAAACATCCCATATGGAATGACTCCAGAGCACCGTTCGAGGATGGATTCCAGGGAAGCCCGCCTCGCATTCCAATTGTCTCCTAGCAACAAGACAGTGGAGATCGGATGGCTCTGCGGGAGCAACCGGGGTGGCTGAGTTGAAATGGACGTTCCCGAGAATGGGGCCTAATATGTGTTTGTGTCCATGAGGACTTTGGAATGGGGCAGTGGCACCGGGACTGTGAAGTACTCTCCTAAGATTTTGACATAGGTCCCATGCACAAGTTTCCTCATGGAGACGAGCTGTTTTCTGATGGTTGCCTCAGGAAACCCCCTATGCTGGTATTAGTATCCAGGATTTTGAGGAGACATGCCTGTAAACCAAAGCAATGGATCCGATTATGGCCTAGGGTCCTGTCTGGTTCCATCTCCTTCACTGGGGAATTCCATCTATGGTATGAGTGGAGGTAGATGCTCAGCTGGTGTCAGACTGCCCTTGTTTGTCCACAGAGACCTACATATTGGGATGGCCTCGGGGACTTTGGAGGGTTCTCCTAATTTGTACAATTTTGGAAAATGGAATGGGCAGAATTCCCATGCATGGGGTAGGCACAGTCCTAATGTGTGCCTCCAGGGGCCCCATCCTGGAGGGTGTGTGGCCCAGAACTTTGAGGACAGAAGTCTGAAAACACAAACTCAGCCTAGGTTTGGGCATGTAGGTATGGCAGGCCCAATCTACAAACTATGTGGAGAACTCTTCAGGATATGAAGAAAGAGCGAGTCTGAGGCGCTTGCTCAGGCTTTGGTCTCTGGATTTTGAGTCAACGATATCCGTGGAATGTGGGGAGACCTCATGGGCCATGGACGAATCTTCCTCTCTGTGGATTTGGCCCGGTCCCAATTGTTTTTCGTCAATCTGTGGGATGGGAGGTCTCCTTTCAGGTTTGTAACCTCAGGTGTCCCAACCAAAGAGGAATTCAAAAGCAGAGCCCTGGGGAAGAGTGAAGGGAGAACCCAATCAGTGGTTAAAATTTGGGGCCTAGAGGCATGTCAGGCCCCATATGCTGTCTTTTCACCAGCCACTGAGAGGCCTTACTTGAGGACTGGGCTCAGGCTGAGGGTCACAATGTGTGATTGTGACCAATGTGTCTCGCGAGCAGAGGCGGGGCCTCATGGGCCACACTGTTTTCATCTACACTGAACTTTGGACAACATGCCAATCACAAGGTCTCTTGCTATGGTGAAGGAGTTCTGATTTCTGCATCATTTTCAACCCTGGGCAGTCGTTGGAGATAAGGTCTAGGTTCGGAAGCCTGAAAACTGCAGTTGGGAAGAGATGATGTCCTAAGGCCATGGTGGGTCTGATGTGCTCAGTGTGCGGTCAGCTGCCTGGTTGTTGGTCAGCAGGTTCGGGCTCAGGTTGTGTCAGACAGTGCATTATTGCCCATGTTAGACTATGTAATTTGGGTACAGTCGAGTGCCGTGTAGGTTAATCCTCATTTGAGGTGCCTGGGCAGCTCATTAGGCAAGATATTTTTTCTAGGGAGCAGGCAGAGTGCTGCATTGTGGGTCCGGAATTGCCAAACGAGAGGGCTTCTGGGCCAGTAGTGTGAGGAGAGAAGTCTGAGAACACAAGTTAAACTTGGGCCTCAGGCCGAGGGCAAGGCAGGTACCCCCTGCACATCTGAACCAATATCTCATGCATCTAAAGTCACGGCGAGGATCAGACGTTGGCTGAGGTTGTAGTTTATGTGCATGACTGCCCCTTCATGAACGGACAGGAATCTCAAGGCCATGGAGGTTTTCCCACGTTGGGAGTTGTGGGATATCCCCTTCAAGGATTCCTTCTGCAGTACAATTGAGAACTGTTGGGCAGCTCCAAAACATCCCATATGGAATGACTCCAGAGCACCGTTCAAGGATGGATTCCAGGGAAGCCCGCCTCGCATTCCAATTGTCTCCTAGCAAAAAGAGAGTGGAGATTGGATGGCTCTGCGGGAGCAACCTGGTTTGCTGAGTTGATATGGACTTTCCTGAGCATGGGGCCTAATGTGTGTTTGTGTCCATGAGGACCTTGGAATGGGGCGGTGGCACTGGGACGGTGAAGTATTCTCCTAAGATTTTGACATAGGTCCCATGCTCAAGTTTCCTCGTGGAGACGAGATTTTTTCTGATGGGTGCCTCAGGAAACCCCCTATTCTGGTATTGGAATCCAGCATTTTGAGGAGACATGCCTTAAACCAAAGCAATGGATTCGATTAAGGCCTAGGGTCCTGTCTGGTACCATATCCTTCTCTGGGGACATCCATCTATGGTATGAGTGGAGGTAGATGCTCAGCTGGTGTCAGACCACCCTTGTTTGTCCACAGAGAACTACATAATGGGATGGCCTCGGGAACTTTGGAGGGTTCTCCTAATTTGTACAATTTTGGACAATGGAATGGGCAAAATTCCCATGCATGGGGTAGGCACAATCCTAATGTGTGGCTCCAGGGGCCCCAGCCTGGAGGGTGTGTGGCTCAGGACTTTGAGGACAGAAGTCTGAAAACACAAACTCAGCTTTGGTTTGGGGACGTAGGTATGGCAGGCCCAATCTACAAACCATGAGAAGAAATCTTCAGGATACGAAGAAATAGCGAGTCTGAGGCGCTTGTTCAGGCTTTGGTCTCTGGATTTTGTGTCAACGATGGCCGTGGAATGAGGGGAGGCCTCATGGGCCATGGACGAATCTTCCTCTCTGTGGTTTTGGCCCAGTCCCAATTGTTTTTCGTCAATCTGTGGGATGGGAGGTCTCCTTTCAGGTTTGTAACCTCAGGTGTCCCAACCAAAGAGGAATTCCAAAGCAGAGCCCTGGGGAAGAGTGAAGGGACATCCCAAACTATGGTTAAAATTTGGGGCCTAGGGGCATGGCAGGCCCCATATGCTGTCTCTTCATCCAGCCACTGAGAGGCCTTACTTGAGGACTGGGCTCAGGCTGAGGGTCACAATGTGTGTTTGTGACCAATGTGGCTCGTGAGCAGGGGCCGGGCCTCATGGGCCACACTGGTTTCAACTACACTGAACTTTGGACAACATGCCAATCACAAGGTCTCTTGCCATAGTGAAGGAGTTCTGATTTCTGCATCATTTTCAACCCTGGGCAGTCTTTGGATATAAGGTCTAGGTTCTGAATCCTGAAAACCGCAGTTGGGAAGAGATGATGACCTAAGGCCATGGTGGGTTTGATGTGCTCAGTGTGCGGTCAGCTGCCTCGTTGTTGTTCAGGAGGTTCGGGCTCAGGCTGTGTCACACAGTGCATTAGAGCCCAGGTTAGACGGTATAATTTGGGTAGGGTCGAATGCCGTGTAGGTTGATCCTCATTGGAGGTGCCTGGTCAGCTCATTAGGCAAGATATTTTTTCTAGAGGGCAGGCAGAGTGCTGCATTGTGGGTCCGGAATTGCCAAACGTGAGGGCTTCTGGGCCAGTAGTGTGAGAACAGAAGTCTGAGAACACAAGCTACACTTGTGCTTCAGGCCGAGGGCTAGGCAGGTACCCCCTGCACATCTGAACCAATATCTCATGCATCTGAAGTCACGCCGAGGATCAGACGTTGGCTCAGGTTGTAGTTTCTGTTCATGACTGCCCCTTCATGACCGGAGAGGAAACTCAAGGCCATGGAGGTTTTCCCACGTTGGGAGTTGTGGAATGCCCCCTTCAAGGATTCCTTCTGCGGGACTATGAGACCTGTTGGGCAGCTCCAAAACATCCCATATGGAATGACTCCAGAGCACGGTTCGAGGATGGATGCCAGGGAAGCCCGCCTCGCATTTCAATTGTCTCCTAGCAACAAGACAGTTGAGATCGGATGGCTCTGCGGGAGCAACTGGGATGGCTGATTTGAAATGGACAGCTCCTGAGCATGGGGCATAATGTTTGTTTGTGTCCATGAGGACCTTGGAATGGGGCGGTGGCACCAGGACTCTGAAGTATTCTTCTAATATTTTGACATAGGTCCCATGCACAAGTTTCTTCGTGGAGACGAGATGTTTTCTGATGGATGCCTCAGGAAACCCCCTATGCTGGTATTAGAATCCAGGATTTTGAGGAGACATGCCTGTAACCAAAGCAATGGATCCGATTATGGCCTAGGGTCCTGACTGGTTCCATCTCCTTCACTGGGGAATTCCATCTATGGTATGAGTGGAGGTAGATGCTCAGCTGGTGTCAGACTGCCCTTGTTTGTCCACAGAGACCTACATATTGGGATGGCCTCGGGGACTTTGGAGGGTTCTCCTAATTTGTACAATTTTGGAAAATGGAATGGGCAGAATTCCCATGCATGGGGTAGGCACAGTCCTAATGTGTGCCTCCAGGGGCCCCATCCTGGAGGGTGTGTGGCCCAGAACTTTGAGGACAGAAGTCTGAAAACACAAACTCAATCTAGGTTTGGGCATGTAGGTATGGCAGGCCCAATCTACAAACTATGAGGAGAAGTCTTCAGGATATGAAGAAAGCGCGAGTCTGAGGCGCTTGCTCAGGCTTTGGTCTCTGGATTTTGAGTCAACGATATCCGTGGAATGTGGGGAGACCTCATGGGCCATGGACGAATCTTCCTCTCTGTGGATTTGGCCCGGTCCCAATTGTTTTTCGTCAATCTGTGGAATGGGAGGTCTCCTTTCAGGTTTGTAACCTCAGGTGTCCCAACCAAAGAGGAATTCCAAAGCAGAGACCTGGGGAAGAGTGAAGGGACAACCCAATCAGTGGTTAAAATTTGGGGCCTAGAGGCATGTCAGGCCCCATATGCTGTCTTTTCACCAGCCACTGAGAGGCCTTACTTGAGGACTGGGCTCAGGCTGAGGGTCACAATGTGTGATTTTGACCAATGTGTCTCGCGAGCAGAGGCGGGGCCTCATGGGCCACACTGTTTTCATCTACACTGAACTTTGGACAACATGCCAATCACAAGGTCTCTTGCTATGGTGAAGGAGTTCTGATTTCTGCATCATTTTCAACCCTGGGCAGTCGTTGGAGATAAGGTCTAGGTTCGGAAGCCTGAAAACTGCAGTTGGGAAGAGATGATGACCTAAGGCCATGGTGGGTCTGATGTGCTCAGTGTGCGGTCAGCTGCCTGGTTGTTGGTCAGCAGGTTCGGGCTCAGGTTGTGTCAGACAGTGCATTATTGCCCAGGTTAGACTATGTAATTTGGGTACAGTCGAGTGCCGTGTAGGTTAATCCTCATTTGAGGTGCCTGGGCAGCTCATTAGGCAAGATATTTTTTCTAGAGGGCAGGCAGAGTGCTGCATTGTGGGTCCGGAATTGCCAAACGAGAGGGCTTCTGGGCCAGTAGTGTGAGGAGAGAAGTCTGAGAACACAAGTTAAACTTGGGCCTCAGGCCGAGGAAAAGGCAGGTACCCCCTGCACATCTGAACCAATATCTCATGCATCTGAAGTCACGGCGAGGATCAGACGTTGGCTCAGGTTGTAGTTTCTGTGCATGACTGCCCCTTCATGAACGGAGAGGAATCTCAAGGCCATGGAGGTTTTCCCACGTTGGGAGTTGTGGGATATCCCCTTCAAGGATTCCTTCTGCAGTACAATTGAGACCTGTTGGGCAGCTCCAAAACATCCCATATGGAATGACTCCAGAGCACCGTTCAAGGATGGATTCCAGGGAAGCCCGCCTCGCATTCCAATTGTCTCCTAGCAAAAAGACAGTGGAGATCGGATGGCTCTGCGGGAGCAACCTGGTTGGCTGAGTTGATATGGACTTTCCTGAGCATGGGGCCTAATGTGTGTTTGTGTCCATGAGGACCTTGGAATGGGGCGGTGGCACTGGGACTGTGAAGTATTCTCCTAAGGTTTTGACATAGGTCCCAAGCACAAGTTTCCTCGTGGAGACGAGATTTTTTCTGATGGGTGCCTCAGGAAACCCCCTATGCTGGTATTGGAATCCAGGATTTTGAGGAGACATGCCTTTAAACCAAAGCAATGGATCCGATTAAGGCCTAGGGTCCTGTCTGGTACCATATCCTTCTCTGGAGACATCCATCTATGGTATGAGTGGAGGTAGATGCTCAGCTGGTGTCAGACCGCCCTTGTTTGTCCACAGAAACCTACATATTGGGATGACCTCGGGGACTTTGGAGGGTTCTCCTAATTTGCACAATTTTGGACAATGGAATGGGCAGTATTCCCATGCATGGGGTAGGCACAGTCCAAATGTGTGGCACCAGGGGCCCCAGCCTGGAGGGTGTGTGGCCCAGGACTTTGAGGACAGAAGTCTGAAAACACAAACTCAGCTTGGGTTTGGGGACGTAGGTATGGCAGGCCCAATCTACAAACCATGAGAAGAAATCTTCAGGATTCGAAGAAAGAGCGAGTCTGAGGCGCTTGCTCAGGCTTTGGTCTTTGAATTTTGTGTCAACGATGGCCGTGGAATATGGGAAGGCCTCATGGGCCATGGACGAATCTTCCTCTCTGTGGATTTGGCCCGGTCCCAATTATTTTTCGTCAATCTGTGGGATGGGAGGTCTCCTTTCATGTTTGTAACCTCAGGTGTCCCAACCAAAGAGGAATTCCAAAGCAGAGACCTGGGGAAGAGTGAAGGGACATCCCAAACTATGGTTATAATTTGGGGCCTAGGGGCATGGCAGGCCCCATATGCGGCCTCTTCATCCAGCCACTGAGAGGCCTGACTTGAGGACTGGGCTCAGGCTGAGGGTCACAATGTGTGTTTGTGACAATGTGGCCCGTGAGCAGGGGCCGGGCCTCATGGGCCACACTGTTTTCAACTACACTGAACTTTGGACAACATGCCAATCACAAGGTCTCTTGCCATGGAGAAGGAGTTCTGATTTCTGCATCATTTTCAACCCTAGGCAGTGGTTGGAGATAAGGTCTAGGTTCGGAAGCCTGAAAACCGCAGTTGGGAAGAGATGATGACCAAGGCCATGGTGGGTTTGATGTGCTCAGTGTGCGGTCAGCCGCCTGGTTGTTGGTCAGGAGCTTCGGGCTCAGGTTGTGTCAGACAGTGCATTAGTGCCCAGGTTAGACTATGTAATTTGGGTACAGTCGAGTGCCGTGTAGGTTGATCCTCATTTCAGGTGCCTGGACAGCTCATTAGGGAAGATATTTTTTCTAGAGGGCAGGCAGAGTGCTGCATTTTGGGTCCCGAATTGCAAAAACGTGAGGGCTTCTGGGTCAGTAATGTGAGGACAGTAGTCTGAGACCACAAGCTAGACTTGGGCTTCAGGCCGAGGGCAAGTCAGGTACCCCCTGCACATCTGAACCAATATCTCATTCATCTGATGTCACGGCGAGGAAGACGTTGGCTCAGGTTGTAGTTTCTGTGCATGACTGCAACTTCATGAACGGAGAGGAATCTCAAGGCCATGGAGGTTTTCCCACGTTGGGAGTTGTGGGATACCCCCTTCAAGGATTCCTTCTGTGGCACAATTGAGACCTGTGTGGCAGCTCCAAAACATCCCATATGGAATGACTCCAGAGCACCGTTCGAGAATGGATGTCAGGGAAGTCCGCCTCGCATTCCAATTGTCTCATTGCAACAAGACAGTGGAGTTCGGATGGCTCCGCGGGAGCAACCGGGGTGGCTGAGTTGAAATGGACGTTCCCGAGAATGGGGCCTAATATTTTTTTGTGTTCATGAGGACCTTGAAATGGGGCGGTGGCACTGGGACTCTGAAGTATTCTCCTAAGATTTTGACATAGGTCCCATGCAGAAGTTTCTTCGTAGAAACGAGATTTTATCTAATGGGTTCCTCAGGAAACCCCCTATGCTGGTATTAGAATCCAGGATTTTGAGGAGACATGCCTGTAAACCAAAGCAATGGATCCGATTATGGCCTAGGGTCCTGTCTGGTACCATATCCATCTCTGGGGACATCCATCTATGGTATGAGTGGAGGTAGATGCTCAGCAGGTGTCAGACCACCCTTGTTTGTCCACAGAGACCTACATATTGGGATGGCCTCGGGGACTTGGAGGGTTCTCCTAATTTGTACAGTTTTGGACAATGGAATGGGCAGAATTCCCATGCATGGGGTAGGCACAGTCCTAATGTGTGGCTCCAGTGGGCCCATCCTGGAGGGTGTGTGGCCCAGAACTTTGAGGACAAAAGTCTGAAAACACAGACTCAGCTTAGGTTTGGGGATGTAGGTCTGGCAGGCCCAATCTACAAACCTTGAGAAGAACTCTTCAGGATATGAAGAAAGAGTGAGTCTGAGGCGCTTGCTTAGGCTTGGGTCTCTGGATTTTGTGTAAACGATATCCTTGGAATGTGGGGAGACCTCATGGGCCATGGACGAATCTTCCTCTCTGTGGATTTGGCCCGGTCCCAATTGTTTTTCGTCAAACGGTGGGATGGGAGGTCTCCTTTCAGGTTTGTAACCTCAGGTGTCCCAACCAAAGAGGAATTCCAAAGCAGAGCCCTGGGGAAGAGTGAAGGGACAACCCAAACTATGGTTAAAATTTGGGGCCTAGGCGCATGGCAGGCCACATATGCTGTCTCTTCACCAGCCACTGAGAGGCCTTACATGAGGACTGTGCTCAGGCTGAGGGTCACAATGTGTGTTTGTGACCAATGTGGCTCGCGAGCATGGGCGGGGCCTCATGGGTCACACTGGTTTCATCTACACTGAACTTTGGACAACATGCCAATCACAAGGTCTCTTGCCATGGTGAGGGAGTTCTGATTTCTGCATCATTTTCAACCCTGGGCAGTCGTTGGAGATAAGGTCTAGGTTCAGAAGCCTGAAAACCGCAGTTGGGAAGAGATGATGACCTAAGGCCATGGTGGGTCTGATGTGCTCAGTGTGCGGTCAGCTGCCTGGTTGTTGGTCAGCAGGTTCGGGCTCAGGTTGTGTCAGACAGTGCATTAGTGCCCAGGTTAGACTATATAATTTGGATACATTCGATTGCCGTGTAGTTTGATCCTTATTTGAGGTGCCCGGTGTGTTCCATAGGCAAGATATTTTTTCTAGAGAGCAGGCAGAGTGCTGCATTGTGGGCCCGGAATTGCCAAACGTGAGGGCTTCTGGGCCAGTAGTGTGAGGACAGAAGTCTGAGACCACAAGCTAGACTTGGGCTTCAGGCCGAGGGCAAGGCACGTACCCCATGCACATCTGAACCAATATCTCATGCATCTGAAGTCACGGCGAGGATCAGACGTTGGCTCAGGTTGTAGTTTCTGTGCATGACTGCCCCTTCATGAACGGAGAGGAATCTCAAGGCCATGGAGGTTTTCCCACGTTGGGGTTGTGGGATGTCCCCTTCAAGGAATCCTTCAGCGGGACATTTGAGACCTTTTGGGCAGCTCCAAAACATCCCATATGGAATGACTCCAGAGCACTGTTCGAGGATGGATTCCAGGGAAGCACGCCTCGCATTCCAATTGTCTCCTAGCAACAAGACAGTGGAGATCGGATGGCTCTGCGGGAGCAACCTGGTTGGCTGAGTTGATATGGACTTTCCTGAGCATGGGGCCTAATGTGTGTTTGTGTCCATGAGGACCTTGGAATGGGGCGGTGGCACTGGGACTCTGAAGTATTCTCCTAAGATTTTGACATAGGTCCCAAGCACAAGTTTCCTCGTGGAGACGAGATTTTTTCTGATGGGTGCCTCAGGAAACGCCTTATGCTGGTATTGGAATCCAGGATTTTAAGGAGACATGCCTTTAAACCAAAGCAATGGATCCGATTAAGGCCTAGGGTCCTGTCTGGTACCATATCCTTCTCTGGGTACATCCATCTATGGTATGAGTGGAGGTAGATGCTCAGCTGGTGTCAGACCATCCTTGTTTGTCCACCGAGACCTACATATTCGGATGACCTCGGGGACTTTGGAGGTTTCTCCTAATTTGTACAATTTTGGACAATGGAATGGGCAGTATTCCCATGCATGGGTTAGGCACAGTCCTAATGTGTGGCTCCAGGGGCCCCAGCCTGGAGGGTGTGTGGCCCAGGACTTTGAGGACAGAAGTCTGAAAACACAAACTCAGCTTGGGTTTGGGGACGTAGGTATGGCAGGCCCAATCTACAAACCATGAGAAGAACTCTTCAGGATACGAAGAAAGAGCGAGTCTGAGGCGCTTGCTCAGGCTTTGTTCTCTGAATTTTGTGTCAACGATGGCCGTGGAATGAGTGGAGGCCTCATGGGCCATGGACGAATATTCCTCTCTGTGGATTTGGCCCAGGCCTATTGTTTTTCGTCAATCTGTGGGATGGGAGGTCTCCTTTCATGTTTGTAACCTCAGGTGTCCCAACCAAAGAGGAATTCCAAAGCAGAGCCCTGGGGAAGAGTGAAGGGACAACCCAAACTATGGTTAAAATTTGGGGCCTAGGGGCATGGCAGGCCCCATATGCTGTCTCTTCATCCAGCCACTGAGAGGCCTTACTTGAGGACGGGGCTCAGGCTGAGGGTCACAATGTGTGTTTGTGTCCAATGTGGCCCGTGAGCAGGGGCCGGGCCTCATGGGCCACACTGGTTTCAACTACACTGAACTTTGGACAACATGCCAATCACAAGGTCTCTTGCCATGGTGAAGGAGTTCTGATTTCTGCATCATTTTCAACCCTGGGCAGTCGTTGGAGATAAGGTCTAGGTTCGGAAGCCTGAAAACCGCAGTTGGGAAAAGATGATGACCAAGGCCATGGTGGGTTTGATGTGCTCAGTGTGCGGTCAGCCGCCTGGTTGTTGGTCAGGAGCTTCGGGCTCAGGTTGTGTCAGACAGTGCATTAGTGCCCAGGTTAGACTATGTAAATTGGGTACAGTCGAGTGCCGTGTAGGTTGATCCTCATTTGAGGTGCCTGGGCAGCTCATTAGGGAAGATATTTTTTCTAGAGGGCAGGCAGAGTGCTGCATTGTGGGTCCTGAATTGGCAAACGTGAGGGCTTCTGGGCCAGTAATGTGAGGACAGAAGTCTGAGACCACAAGCTAGACTTGGGCTTCAGGCCGAGGGCAATTCAGGTACCCCCTGCACATCTGAACCAATATCTCATTCATCTGATGTCACGGCGAGGAAGACGTTGGCTCAGGTTGTAGTTTCTGTGCATGACTGCAACTTCATGAACGGAGAGGAATCTCAAGGCCATGGAGGTTTTCCCACGTTGGGAGCTTGATTCAAGGATTCCTTCTGCGGGACAATTGAGACCTGTTTGGCAGCTCCAAAACATCCCATATGGAATGACTCCAGAGCACCGTTCGAGAATGGATGTCAGGGAAGCCCGCCTCGCATTCCAATTGTCTCATTGCAACAAGACAGTGGAGTTCGGATGGCTCCGCGGGAGCAACCGGGGTGGCTGAGTTGAAATGGACGTTCCCGAGAATGGGGCCTAATATTTTTTTGTGTTCATGAGGACCTTGGAATGGGGCGGTGGCACTGGGACTCTGAAGTATTCTCCTAAGATTTTGACATAGGTCCCATGCAGAAGTTTCTTCGTAGAAATGAGATTTTATCTAATGGGTGCCTCAGGAAACCCCCTATGCTGGTATTAGAATCCAGGATTTTGAGGAGACATGCCTGTAAACCAAAGCAATGGATCCGATTATGGCCTAGGGTCCTGTCTGGTACCATATCCATCTCTGGGGACATCCATCTATGGTATGAGTGGAGGTAGATGCTCAGCAGGTGTCAGACCGCCCTTGTTTGTCCACAGAGACCTACATATTGGGATGGCCTCGGGGACTTGGAGGGTTCTCCTAATTTGTACAATTTTGGACAATGGAATGGGCAGAATTCCCATGCATGGGGTAGGCACAGTCCTAATGTGTGGCTCCAGTGGCCCCATCCTGGAGGGTGTGTGGCACAGAACTTTGAGGACAGAAGTCTGAAAACACAGACTCAGCTTAGGTTTGGGGATGTAGGTCTGGAAGGCCCAATCTACAAACCTTGAGAAGAACTCTTCAGGATATGAAGAAAGAGTGAGTCTGAGGCGCTTGCTCAGGCTTGGGTCTCTGGATTTTGTGTAAACGATATCCTTGGAATGTGGGGAGACCTCATGGGCCATGGACGAATCTTCCTCTCTGTGGATTTGGCCCGGTCCCAATTGTTTTTCGTCAAACGGTGGGATGGGAGGTCTCCTTTCAGGTTTGTAACCTCAGGTGTCCCAACCAAAGAGGAATTCCAAAGCAGAGCCCTGGGGAAGAGTGAAGGGACAACCCAAACTATGGTTAAAATTTGGGGCCTAGGCGCATGGCAGGCCACATATGCTGTCTCTTCACCAGCCACTGAGAGGCCTTACATGAGGACTGTGCTCAGGCTGAGGGTCACAATGTGTGTTTGTGACCAATGTGGCTCGCGAGCATGGGCGGGGCCTCATGGGTCACACTGGTTTCATCTACACTGAACTTTGGACAACATGCCAATCACAAGGTCTCTTGCCATGGTGAAGGAGTTCTGATTTCTGCATCATTTTCAACCCTAGGCAGTCGTTGGAGATAAGGTCTCGGTTCCGAAGCCTGAAAACCGCAGTTGGGAAGAGATGATGACCTAAGGCCATGGTGGGTCTGATGTGCTCAGTGTGCGGTCAGCTGCCTGGTTGTTGGTCAGGATGTTCGGGCTCAGGTTGTGTCAGACAGTGCATTAGTGCCCAGGTTAGACTATATAATTTGGATACATTCGATTGCCGTGTAGTTTGATCCTTATTTGAGGTGCCCGGTGTGTTCCATAGGCAAGATATTTTTTCTAGAGAGCAGGCAGAGTGCTGCATTGTGGGCCCGGAATTGCCAAACGTGAGGGCTTCTGGGCCAGTAGTGTGAGGACAGAAGTCTGAGACCACAAGCTAGACTTGGGCTTCAGGCCGAGGGCAAGGCACGTACCCCATGCACATCTGAACCAATATCTCATGCATCTGAAGTCACGGCGAGGATCAGACGTTGGCTCAGGTTGTAGTTTCTGTGCATGACTGCCCCTTCATGAACGGAGAGGAATCTCAAGGCCATGGAGGTTTTCCCACGTTGGGGTTGTGGGATGCCCCCTTCAAGGATTCCTTCTGCGGGAAAATTGAGACCTTTTGGGCAGCTCCAAAACATCCCATATGGAATGACTCCAGAGCACTGTTCAAGGATGGATTCCAGGGAAGCACGCCTCGCATTCCAATTGTCTCCTAGCAACAATACAGTGGAGATCGGATGGCTCTGCGGGAGCAACCTGGTTGGCTGAGTTGATATGGACTTTCCTGAGCATGGGGCCTAATGTGTGTTTGTGTCCATGAGGACCTTGGAATGGGGCGGTGGCACTGGGACTCTGAAGTATTCTCCTAAGATTTTGACATAGGTCCCAAGCACAAGTTTCCTCGTGGAGACGAGATTTTTTCTGATGGGTGCCTCAGGAAACCCCCTATGCTGGTATTGGAATCCAGGATTTTAAGGAGACATGCCTTTAAACCAAAGCAATGGATCCGATTAAGGCCTAGGGTCCTGTCTGGTACCATATCCTTCTCTGGGTACATCCATCTATGGTATGAGTGGAGGTAGATGCTCAGCTGGTGTCAGACCGCCCTTGTTTGTCCACCGAGACCTATATATTCGGATGACCGCGGGGACTTTGGAGGTTTCTCCTAATTTGTACAATTTTGGACAATGGAATGGGCAGTATTCCCATGCATGGGTTAGGCACAGTCCTAATGTGTGGCTCCAGGGGCCCCAGCCTGGAGGGTGTGTGGCCCAGGACTTTGAGGACAGAAGTCTGAAAACACAAACTCAGCTTGGGTTTGGGGACATAGGTATGGCAGGCCCAATCTACAAACCATGAGAAGAACTCTTCAGGATACGAAGAAAGAGCGAGTCTGAGGCGCTTGCTCAGGCTTTGTTCTCTGAATTTTGTGTCAACGATGGCCGTGGAATGAGTGGAGGCCTCATGGGCCATGGACGAATATTCCTCTCTGTGGATTTGGCCCAGGCCCAATTGTTTTTCGTCAATCTGTGGGATGGGAGGTCTCCTTTCATGTTTGTAACCTCAGGTGTCCCAACCAAAGAGGAATTCCAAAGCAGAGCCCTGGGGAAGAGTGAAGGGACAACCCAAACTATGGTTAAAATTTGGGGCCTAGGGGCATGGCAGGCCCCATATGCTGTCTCTTCATCCAGCCACTGAGAGGCCTTACTTGAGGACGGGGCTCAGGCTGAGGGTCACAATGTGTGTTTGTGTCCAATGTGGCCCATGAGCAGGGGCCGGGCCTCATGGGCCACACTGGTTTCAACTACACTGAACTTTGGACAACATGCCAATCACAAGGTCTCTTGCCATGGTGAAGGAGTTCTGATTTCTGCATCATTTTCAACCCTGGGCAGTCGTTGGAGATAAGGTCTAGGTTCGGAAGCCTGAAAACCGCAGTTGGGAAGAGATGATGACCAAGGCCATGGTGGGTTTGATGTGCTCAGTGTGCGGTCAGCCGCCTGGTTGTTGGTCAGGAGCTTCGGGCTCAGGTTGTGTCAGACAGTGCATTAGTGCCCAGGTTAGACTATGTAAATTGGGTACAGTCGAGTGCCGTGTAGGTTGATCCTCATTTGAGGTGCCTGAGCAGCTCATTAGGGAAGATATTTTTTCTAGAGGGCAGGCAGAGTGCTGCATTGTGGGTCCTGAATTGGCAAACGTGAGGGCTTCTGGGCCAGTAATGTGAGGACAGAAATCTGAGACCACAAGCTAGACTTGGGCTTCAGGCCGAGGGCAATTCAGGTACCCCCTGCACATCTGAACCAATATCTCATTCATCTGATGTCACGGCGAGGAAGACGTTGGCTCAGGTTGTAGTTTCTGTGCATGACTGCAACTTCATGAACGGAGAGGAATCTCAAGGCCATGGAGGTTTTCCCACGTTGGGAGCTTGATTCAAGGATTCCTTCTGCGGGACAATTGAGACCTGTTTGGCAGCTCCAAAACATCCCATATGGAATGACTCCAGAGCACCGTTCGAGAATGGATGTCAGGGAAGCCCGCCTCGCATTCCAATTGTCTCATTGCAACAAGACAGTGGAGTTCGGATGGCTCCGCGGGAGCAACCGGGGTGGCTGAGTTGAAATGGACGTTCCCGAGAATGGGGCCTAATATTTTTTTGTGTTCATGAGGACCTTGGAATGGGGCGGTGGCACTGGGACTCTGAAGTATTCTCCTAAGATTTTGACATAGGTCCCATGCAGAAGTTTCTTCGTAGAAACGAGATTTTATCTAATGGGTGCCTCAGGAAACCCCCTATGCTGGTATTAGAATCCAGGATTTTGAGGAGACATGCCTGTAAACCAAAGCAATGGATCCGATTATGGCCTAGGGTCCTGTCTGGTACCATATCCATCTCTGGGGACATCCATCTATGGTATGAGTGGAGGTAGATGCTCAGCAGGTGTCAGACCGCCCTTGTTTGTCCACAGAGACCTACATATTGGGATGGCCTCGGGGACTTGGAGGGTTCTCCTAATTTGTACAATTTTGGACAATGGAATGGGCAGAATTCCCATGCATGGGGTAGGCACAGTCCTAATGTGTGGCTCCAGTGGCCCCATCCTGGAGGGTGTGTGGCCCAGAACTTTGAGGACAGAAGTCTGAAAACACAGACTCAGCTTAGGTTTGGGGATGTAGGTCTGGCAGGCCCAATCTACAAACCTTGAGAAGAACTCTTCAGGATATGAAGAAAGAGTGAGTCTGAGGCGCTTGCTCAGGCTTGGGTCTCTGGATTTTGTGTAAACGATATCCTTGGAATGTGGGGAGACCTCATGGGCCATGGACGAATCTTCCTCTCTGTGGATTTGGCCCGGTCCCAATTGTTTTTCGTCAATCTGTGGGATGGGAGGTCTCCTTTCAGGTTTGTAACCTCAGGTGTCCCAACCAAAGAGGAATTCAAAAGCAGAGCCCTGGGGAAGAGTGAAGGGACAACCCAAACTATGGTTAAAATTTGGGGCCTTGGCGCATGGCAGGCCACATATGCTGTCTCTTCACCAGCCACTGAGAGGCCTTACATGAGGACTGTGCTCAGGCTGAGGGTCACAATGTGTGTTTGTGACCAATGTGGCTCATGAGCAGGGGCGGGGCCTCATGGGCCCCACTGGTTTCATCTACACTGAACTTTGGACAACATGCCAATCACAAGGTCTCTTGCCATGTGGAAGGAGTTCTGATTTCTGCATCATTTTCAACCCTGGGCAGTCGTTGGAGATAAGGTCTAGGTTCGGAAGCCTGAAAACCGCAGTTGGGAAGAGATGATGACCTAAGGCCATGGTGGGTCTGATGTGCTCAGTGTGCGGTCAGCTGCCTGGTTGTTGGTCAGGAGTTTCGGGCTCAGGTTGTGTCAGACAGTGCATTAGTGCCCAGGTTAGACTATATAACTTGGATACAGTCGATTGTCGTGTAGGTTGATCCTTATTTGAGGTGCCCGGGCGGTTCATTAGGCAAGATATTTTTTCTAGAGGGCAGGCAGTGTGCTGCATTGTGGGTCCGGAATTGCAAAACATGAGGACGTCGGCGCCAGTAGTGTGAGGACAGAAGTCTGAGACCACAAGCTAGACTTGGGCTTCAGGCCGAGGGCAAGGCAGATACCCCCTGCACATCTGAACCAATATCTCATGCATCTGAAGTCACGGCGAGGATCAGACGTTGGCTCAGGTTGTAGTTTCTGTGCATGACTGCCCCTTCATGAACGGAGAGGAATCTCAAGGCCATGGACGTTTTCCCACCTTGGGAGTTGTGGGATGCCCCCTTCAAGGATTCCTTCTGCGGGACAATTGAGACCTTTTGGGCAGCTCCAAAACATCCCATATGGAATAACTCCAGAGCACCGTTCGAGGATGGATTCCAGGGAAGCCCGCCTCGCATTCCAATTGTCTCCTAGCAACAAGACAGTTTAGATCGGATGGCTCTGCGGGAGCAACCTCGTTGGCTGAGTTGATATGGACTTTCCTGAGCATGGGGCCTAATGTGTGTTTGTGTCCATGAGGACCTTGGAATGGGGCGGTGGCACTGGGACTCTGAAGTATTCTCCTAAGATTTTGACATAGGTCCCATGCAAAGTTTCCTCGTGGAGACGAGATTTTTTCTGATGGGTGCCTCAGGAAACCCCCTATGCTGGTATTGGAATCCAGGATTTTGAGGAGACGTGCCTGTAAACTAAAGCAATGGATCAGATTATGGCCTAGGGTCCTTTCTGGTTCCATCTCCTTCTCTGGGAACATCCATCTATGGTTTGAATGGAGCTAGTTGCTCAGCTGGTGTCAGACCGCCCTTGTTTGTCCAAAGAGACATACATATTGGGATGACCTCGGGGACTTTGGAGGGTTCTGCTAACTTGTACAATTTTGGACAATGGAATGGGCAGAATTCCCATGCATGAAGTAGGCACAGTCCTAATGTGTGGCTCCAGGGGCCCCAACCTGGAGGGAATGTGGCCCAGGATTTTGAGGACAGAAGTCGGAAAACACAGAATCAGCTTAGGTTTGGGGACTTAGGTATGGCAGGCCCAATCTACAAACCATGAGAATAACTCTTCAGGATATGAAGAAAGAACGAGCCTGAGGCGCTTGCTCAGGCTTTGGTCTCTGGATTTTGTGTCAACGATGGCCGTGGAATGAGGGGAGGCCTCATGGGCCATGGACGAAACTTCCTCTCTGAGGATTTGGCCCGGTCCCAATTGTTTTTCGTCAATCTGTGGGCCGGGAGGTCTCCTTTCAGGTTTGTTAACTCGAGTGTCCCAACCAAAGAGGAATACCAAAGCAGAGCCCTGGGGAAGAGTGAAGGGACAACCCAAACTATGGTTAAAATTTGGGGCCTAGGCGCATGGCAGGCCACATATGCTGTCTCTTCACCAGCCACTGAGAGGCCTTACATGAGGACTGTGCTCAGGCTGAGGGTCACAATGTGTGTTTGTGACCAATGTGGCCTGTGAGCATGGGCGGGGCCTCATGGGCCACACTGGTTTCATCTACACTGAACTTTGGACAACATGCCAATCACAAGGTCTCTTGCCATGTGGAAGGAGTTCTGATTTCTGCATCATTTTCAACCCTGGGCAGTCGTTGGAGATAAGGTCTAGGTTCGGAAGCCTGAAAACCGCAGTTGGGAAGAGATGATGACCTAAGGCCATGGTGGGTCTGATGTGCTCAGTGTGCGGTCAGCTGCCTGGTTGTTGGTCAGGAGTTTCGGGCTCAGGTTGTGTCAGACAGTGTATTAAGGCCCACGTTAGACTATATAACTTGGATACAGTCGATTGTCGTGTAGGTTGATCCTTATTTGAGGTGCCCGGGCGGTTCATTAGGCAAGATATTTTTTCTAGAGGGCAGGCAGTGTGCTGCATTGTGGGTCCGGAATTGCAAAACATGAGGACGTCGGCGCCAGTAGTGTGAGGACAGAAGTCTGAGACCACAAGCTAGACTTGGGCTTCAGGCCGAGGGCAAGGCACGTACCCCCTGCACATCTGAACCAATATCTCATGCATCTGAAGTCACGGCGAGGATCAGACGTTGGCTCAGGTTGTAGTTTCTGTGCATGACTGCCCCTTCATGAACGGAGAGGAATCTCAAGGCCATGGACGTTTTCCCACCTTGGGAGTTGTGGGATGCCCCCTTCAAGGATTCCTTCTGCGGGACAATTGAGACCTTTTGGGCAGCTCCAAAACATCCCATATGGAATAACTCCAGAGCACCGTTCGAGGATGGATTCCAGGGAAGCCCGCCTCGCATTCCAATTGTCTCCTAGCAACAAGACAGTTTAGATCGGATGGCTCTGCGGGAGCAACCTCGTTGGCTGAGTTGATATGGACTTTCCTGAGCATGGGGCCTAATGTGTGTTTGTGTCCATGAGGACCTTGGAATGGGGCGGTGGCACTGGGACTCTGAAGTATTCTCCTAAGATTTTGACATAGGTCCCATGCAAAGTTTCCTCGTGGAGACGAGATTTTTTCTGATGGGTGCCTCAGGAAACCCCCTATGCTGGTATTGGAATCCAGGATTTTGAGGAGACGTGCCTGTAAACTAAAGCAATGGATCAGATTATGGCCTAGGGTCCTTTCTGGTTCCATCTCCTTCTCTGGGAACATCCATCTATGGTTTGAATGGAGCTAGTTGCTCAGCTGGTGTCAGACCGCCCTTGTTTGTCCAAAGAGACATACATATTGGGATGACCTCGGGGACTTTGGAGGGTTCTCCTAACTTGTACAATTTTGGACAATGGAATGGGCAGAATTCCCATGCATGAAGTAGGCACAGTCCTAATGTGTGGCTCCAGGGGCCCCAACCTGGAGGGAATGTGCCCCAGGATTTTGAGGACAGAAGTCGGAAAACACAGAATCAGCTTAGGTTTGGGGACGTAGGTATGGCAGGCCCAATCTACAAACCATGAGAATAACTCTTCAGGATATGAAGAAAGAACGAGCCTGAGGCGCTTGCTCAGGCTTTGGTCTCTGGATTTTGTGTCAACGATGGCCGTGGAATGAGGGGAGGCCTCATGGGCCATGGACGAAACTTCCTCTCTGAGGATTTGGCCCGGTCCCAATTGTTTTTCGTCAATCTGTGGGCCGGGAGGTCTCCTTTCAGGTTTGTTAACTCGAGTGTCCCAACCAAAGAGGAATACCAAAGCAGAGCCCTGGGGAAGAGTGAAGGGACAACCCAAACTATGGTTAAAATTTGGGGCCTAGGGGCATGGCAGGCCCCATATGCTGTCTCTTCATCCAGCCCCTGAGAGGCCTTACTTGAGGACTGGGCTCAGGCTGAGGGTCACAATGTTTGTTTGTGACCAATGTGGCCTGTGAGCATGAGCGGGGCCTCATGGGCCACACTGGTTTCATCTACACTGAACTTTGGACAACATGCCAATCACAAGGTCTCTTGCCATGGGGAAGGAGTTCTGATTTCTGCATCATTTTCAACCCTGGGCAGTCGTTGTAGATAAGGTCTAGGTTCGGAAGCCTGAAAACCACAGTTGGAACGAGATGATGACCTAAGGCCATGGTGGGTCTGATGTGCTAGGTGTGTGGTCAGCTGCCTGGTTGTTGGTCAGGAGGTCGGGCTCAGGTTGTGTCAGACAGTGCATTAGTGCCCAGGTTAGACTATGTAAATTGGGTACAGTCGAGTGCCGTGTAGGTTGATCCTCATTTGAGGTGCCTGGGCAGCTCATTAGGGAAGATATTTTTTCTAGAGGGCAGGCAGAGTGCTGCATTGTGGGTCCTGAATTGGCAAACGTGAGGGCTTCTGGGCCAGTAATGTGAGGACAGAAATCTGAGACCACAAGCTAGACTTGGGCTTCAGGCCGAGGGCAATTCAGGTACCCCCTGCACATCTGAACCAATATCTCATTCATCTGATGTCACGGCGAGGAAGACGTTGGCTCAGGTTGTAGTTTCTGTGCATGACTGCAACTTCATGAACGGAGAGGAATCTCAAGGCCATGGAGGTTTTCCCACGTTGGGAGCTTGATTCAAGGATTCCTTCTGCGGGACAATTGAGACCTGTTTGGCAGCTCCAAAACATCCCATATGGAATGACTCCAGAGCACCGTTCGAGAATGGATGTCAGGGAAGCCCGCCTCGCATTCCAATTGTCTCATTGCAACAAGACAGTGGAGTTCGGATGGCTCCGCGGGAGCAACCGGGGTGGCTGAGTTGAAATGGACGTTCCCGAGAATGGGGCCTAATATTTTTTTGTGTTCATGAGGACCTTGGAATGGGGCGGTGGCACTGGGACTCTGAAGTATTCTCCTAAGATTTTGACATAGGTCCCATGCAGAAGTTTCTTCGTAGAAACGAGATTTTATCTAATGGGTGCCTCAGGAAACCCCCTATGCTGGTATTAGAATCCAGGATTTTGAGGAGACATGCCTGTAAACCAAAGCAATGGATCCGATTATGGCCTAGGGTCCTGTCTGGTACCATATCCATCTCTGGGGACATCCATCTATGGTATGAGTGGAGGTAGATGCTCAGCAGGTGTCAGACCGCCCTTGTTTGTCCACAGAGACCTACATATTGGGATGGCCTCGGGGACTTGGAGGGTTCTCCTAATTTGTACAATTTTGGACAATGGAATGGGCAGAATTCCCATGCATGGGGTAGGCACAGTCCTAATGTGTGGCTCCAGTGGCCCCATCCTGGAGGGTGTGTGGCCCAGAACTTTGAGGACAGAAGTCTGAAAACACAGACTCAGCTTAGGTTTGGGGATGTAGGTCTGGCAGGCCCAATCTACAAACCTTGAGAAGAACTCTTCAGGATATGAAGAAAGAGTGAGTCTGAGGCGCTTGCTCAGGCTTGGGTCTCTGGATTTTGTGTAAACGATATCCTTGGAATGTGGGGAGACCTCATGGGCCATGGACGAATCTTCCTCTCTGTGGATTTGGCCCGGTCCCAATTGTTTTTCGTCAATCTGTGGGATGGGAGGTCTCCTTTCAGGTTTGTAACCTCAGGTGTCCCAACCAAAGAGGAATTCAAAAGCAGAGCCCTGGGGAAGAGTGAAGGGACAACCCAAACTATGGTTAAAATTTGGGGCCTTGGCGCATGGCAGGCCACATATGCTGTCTCTTCACCAGCCACTGAGAGGCCTTACATGAGGACTGTGCTCAGGCTGAGGGTCACAATGTGTGTTTGTGACCAATGTGGCTCATGAGCAGGGGCGGGGCCTCATGGGCCCCACTGGTTTCATCTACACTGAACTTTGGACAACATGCCAATCACAAGGTCTCTTGCCATGTGGAAGGAGTTCTGATTTCTGCATCATTTTCAACCCTGGGCAGTCGTTGGAGATAAGGTCTAGGTTCGGAAGCCTGAAAACCGCAGTTGGGAAGAGATGATGACCTAAGGCCATGGTGGGTCTGATGTGCTCAGTGTGCGGTCAGCTGCCTGGTTGTTGGTCAGGAGTTTCGGGCTCAGGTTGTGTCAGACAGTGCATTAGTGCCCAGGTTAGACTATATAACTTGGATACAGTCGATTGTCGTGTAGGTTGATCCTTATTTGAGGTGCCCGGGCGGTTCATTAGGCAAGATATTTTTTCTAGAGGGCAGGCAGTGTGCTGCATTGTGGGTCCGGAATTGCAAAACATGAGGACGTCGGCGCCAGTAGTGTGAGGACAGAAGTCTGAGACCACAAGCTAGACTTGGGCTTCAGGCCGAGGGCAAGGCAGATACCCCCTGCACATCTGAACCAATATCTCATGCATCTGAAGTCACGGCGAGGATCAGACGTTGGCTCAGGTTGTAGTTTCTGTGCATGACTGCCCCTTCATGAACGGAGAGGAATCTCAAGGCCATGGACGTTTTCCCACCTTGGGAGTTGTGGGATGCCCCCTTCAAGGATTCCTTCTGCGGGACAATTGAGACCTTTTGGGCAGCTCCAAAACATCCCATATGGAATAACTCCAGAGCACCGTTCGAGGATGGATTCCAGGGAAGCCCGCCTCGCATTCCAATTGTCTCCTAGCAACAAGACAGTTTAGATCGGATGGCTCTGCGGGAGCAACCTCGTTGGCTGAGTTGATATGGACTTTCCTGAGCATGGGGCCTAATGTGTGTTTGTGTCCATGAGGACCTTGGAATGGGGCGGTGGCACTGGGACTCTGAAGTATTCTCCTAAGATTTTGACATAGGTCCCATGCAAAGTTTCCTCGTGGAGACGAGATTTTTTCTGATGGGTGCCTCAGGAAACCCCCTATGCTGGTATTGGAATCCAGGATTTTGAGGAGACGTGCCTGTAAACTAAAGCAATGGATCAGATTATGGCCTAGGGTCCTTTCTGGTTCCATCTCCTTCTCTGGGAACATCCATCTATGGTTTGAATGGAGCTAGTTGCTCAGCTGGTGTCAGACCGCCCTTGTTTGTCCAAAGAGACATACATATTGGGATGACCTCGGGGACTTTGGAGGGTTCTGCTAACTTGTACAATTTTGGACAATGGAATGGGCAGAATTCCCATGCATGAAGTAGGCACAGTCCTAATGTGTGGCTCCAGGGGCCCCAACCTGGAGGGAATGTGGCCCAGGATTTTGAGGACAGAAGTCGGAAAACACAGAATCAGCTTAGGTTTGGGGACTTAGGTATGGCAGGCCCAATCTACAAACCATGAGAATAACTCTTCAGGATATGAAGAAAGAACGAGCCTGAGGCGCTTGCTCAGGCTTTGGTCTCTGGATTTTGTGTCAACGATGGCCGTGGAATGAGGGGAGGCCTCATGGGCCATGGACGAAACTTCCTCTCTGAGGATTTGGCCCGGTCCCAATTGTTTTTCGTCAATCTGTGGGCCGGGAGGTCTCCTTTCAGGTTTGTTAACTCGAGTGTCCCAACCAAAGAGGAATACCAAAGCAGAGCCCTGGGGAAGAGTGAAGGGACAACCCAAACTATGGTTAAAATTTGGGGCCTAGGCGCATGGCAGGCCACATATGCTGTCTCTTCACCAGCCACTGAGAGGCCTTACATGAGGACTGTGCTCAGGCTGAGGGTCACAATGTGTGTTTGTGACCAATGTGGCCTGTGAGCATGGGCGGGGCCTCATGGGCCACACTGGTTTCATCTACACTGAACTTTGGACAACATGCCAATCACAAGGTCTCTTGCCATGTGGAAGGAGTTCTGATTTCTGCATCATTTTCAACCCTGGGCAGTCGTTGGAGATAAGGTCTAGGTTCGGAAGCCTGAAAACCGCAGTTGGGAAGAGATGATGACCTAAGGCCATGGTGGGTCTGATGTGCTCAGTGTGCGGTCAGCTGCCTGGTTGTTGGTCAGGAGTTTCGGGCTCAGGTTGTGTCAGACAGTGTATTAAGGCCCACGTTAGACTATATAACTTGGATACAGTCGATTGTCGTGTAGGTTGATCCTTATTTGAGGTGCCCGGGCGGTTCATTAGGCAAGATATTTTTTCTAGAGGGCAGGCAGTGTGCTGCATTGTGGGTCCGGAATTGCAAAACATGAGGACGTCGGCGCCAGTAGTGTGAGGACAGAAGTCTGAGACCACAAGCTAGACTTGGGCTTCAGGCCGAGGGCAAGGCACGTACCCCCTGCACATCTGAACCAATATCTCATGCATCTGAAGTCACGGCGAGGATCAGACGTTGGCTCAGGTTGTAGTTTCTGTGCATGACTGCCCCTTCATGAACGGAGAGGAATCTCAAGGCCATGGACGTTTTCCCACCTTGGGAGTTGTGGGATGCCCCCTTCAAGGATTCCTTCTGCGGGACAATTGAGACCTTTTGGGCAGCTCCAAAACATCCCATATGGAATAACTCCAGAGCACCGTTCGAGGATGGATTCCAGGGAAGCCCGCCTCGCATTCCAATTGTCTCCTAGCAACAAGACAGTTTAGATCGGATGGCTCTGCGGGAGCAACCTCGTTGGCTGAGTTGATATGGACTTTCCTGAGCATGGGGCCTAATGTGTGTTTGTGTCCATGAGGACCTTGGAATGGGGCGGTGGCACTGGGACTCTGAAGTATTCTCCTAAGATTTTGACATAGGTCCCATGCAAAGTTTCCTCGTGGAGACGAGATTTTTTCTGATGGGTGCCTCAGGAAACCCCCTATGCTGGTATTGGAATCCAGGATTTTGAGGAGACGTGCCTGTAAACTAAAGCAATGGATCAGATTATGGCCTAGGGTCCTTTCTGGTTCCATCTCCTTCTCTGGGAACATCCATCTATGGTTTGAATGGAGCTAGTTGCTCAGCTGGTGTCAGACCGCCCTTGTTTGTCCAAAGAGACATACATATTGGGATGACCTCGGGGACTTTGGAGGGTTCTCCTAACTTGTACAATTTTGGACAATGGAATGGGCAGAATTCCCATGCATGAAGTAGGCACAGTCCTAATGTGTGGCTCCAGGGGCCCCAACCTGGAGGGAATGTGCCCCAGGATTTTGAGGACAGAAGTCGGAAAACACAGAATCAGCTTAGGTTTGGGGACGTAGGTATGGCAGGCCCAATCTACAAACCATGAGAATAACTCTTCAGGATATGAAGAAAGAACGAGCCTGAGGCGCTTGCTCAGGCTTTGGTCTCTGGATTTTGTGTCAACGATGGCCGTGGAATGAGGGGAGGCCTCATGGGCCATGGACGAAACTTCCTCTCTGAGGATTTGGCCCGGTCCCAATTGTTTTTCGTCAATCTGTGGGCCGGGAGGTCTCCTTTCAGGTTTGTTAACTCGAGTGTCCCAACCAAAGAGGAATACCAAAGCAGAGCCCTGGGGAAGAGTGAAGGGACAACCCAAACTATGGTTAAAATTTGGGGCCTAGGGGCATGGCAGGCCCCATATGCTGTCTCTTCATCCAGCCCCTGAGAGGCCTTACTTGAGGACTGGGCTCAGGCTGAGGGTCACAATGTTTGTTTGTGACCAATGTGGCCTGTGAGCATGAGCGGGGCCTCATGGGCCACACTGGTTTCATCTACACTGAACTTTGGACAACATGCCAATCACAAGGTCTCTTGCCATGGGGAAGGAGTTCTGATTTCTGCATCATTTTCAACCCTGGGCAGTCGTTGTAGATAAGGTCTAGGTTCGGAAGCCTGAAAACCACAGTTGGAACGAGATGATGACCTAAGGCCATGGTGGGTCTGATGTGCTAGGTGTGTGGTCAGCTTCCTGGTTGTTGGTCAGGAGGTCGGGCTCAGGTTGTGTCAGACAGTGCATTAGTGCCCAGGTTAGACTATATAATTTGGGTACAGTCGAGTGCCGTGTAGGTTGATCCTCATTTGAGGTGCCTGGGCAGCTCTTTAGGCAAGATATTTTTTCTAGAGAGCAGGCAGAGTGCTGCATTGTGGGTCCTGAATTGCCAAACTTGAGAGCTTCTGGTTCAGTAGTGTGAGGACAGAAGTCTGAGAACACAAGCTAGACTTGGGCTTCAGGCCGAGGTCAAGGCAGGTACCCCCTGAACATCTGAACCAATATCTCATGCATCTGAAGTCACGGCGAGGATCAGACGTTGGCTCAGGTTGTAGTTTCTGTTCATGACTGCCCCTTCATGAACGGAGAGAAATCTCAAGGCCATGGAGGTTTTCCCAGTTGGGAGTTGTGGAATGCCCCCTTCAAGGATTCCTTCTGCGGGACAATTGAGACCTGTTGGGCAGCTCAAAAACATCCCATATGGAATGACTCCAGAGCACCGTTCGAGGATGGATGCCAGGGTAGCCCGCCTCGCATTCCAATTGTCTCCTAACAACAAGACAGTTGAGATCGGATGGCTCTGCGGGAGCAACCGGGATGGCTGATTTGAAATGGACAGCTCCTGAATATGGGGCATAATGTTTGTTTGTGTCCATGAGGACCTTGGAATGGGGCGGTGGCACCG
The DNA here is from genome assembly GCF_964662115.1 of Mustela nivalis. Lineage (NCBI taxonomy): Eukaryota > Metazoa > Chordata > Mammalia > Carnivora > Mustelidae > Mustela > Mustela nivalis. The sequence continues at coordinate 470,432 of NW_028136369.1, forward strand.
GGACTCTGAAGTATTCTCCTAGGATTTTGACATAGGTCCCATGCACAAGTTTCTTCGTGGAGACGAGATGTTTTCTGATGGGTGCCTCAGGAAACACCCTATGCTAGTATTGGAATCCAGGATTTTGAGGAGACATGCCTTTAACCAAAGCAATGGATCCGATTATAGCCTAGGGTCCTGTCTGGTTCTATCTCCTTCTCTGGGGACATACATCTATGGTATGAGTGGAGGTAGATTCTTAGCTGGTGTCAGACCGCCCTTGTTTGTCCACAGAGACCTACATATTGGGATGGCCTCGGGGACTTTTGAGGGTTACCCTAATTTGTACAATTTTGGACAATGGAATGGGCAGAATTACAATGCATAGGGTAGGCACAGTCCTAATGTGTGGCTCCAGGGGCCCTAGTCTGGAGGGTGTGTGGCCCAGGACATTGAGGACAGAAGTCTGAAAACACAAACTCAGCTTAGGTTTGGGGACGTAGGTATGGCAGTCCCGATCTACAAACCATGAGAAGAACTCCTCAGGATCAAAGACAGAGCGAGACTGAGGCGCTTGCTCAGGCATTGGTCTCTGGATTTTGTGTCAACCATGGCTGTGGAATGTTGGGAAGCCTCATGGGCCATGGACGTATATTCCTCTCTGTGGATTTGGCCCTGTCCCAATTGTTTTTCGTCAATCTGTGGGATTGGAGGTCTCCTTTCAGGTTTGTTACCTCAGGTGTCCCAACCAAAGAAGAATTCCAAAGCAGAGCCCTGGGGTGAGTGAGGGGACTACCAAAACTATGGTTAAAATTTGGGGCGTAGGGGCATGGCAGGCCCCATATGCTGTCTCTTCATCCAGCCCCTGAGAGGCCTTACATGAGGACTGGGCTCAGGCTGAGGGTCACAATGTGTGTTTGTGACCAATGTGGCCCGCGAGCATGGGCGAGGCCTCATGGGCCACACTGGTTTCAACTACACTGAACTTTGGACAACATGCCAATCACAAGGTCTCTTGCCATAGGGAAGGAGTTCTGATTTCTGCATCATTTTCAACCATTGGCAGTGGTTGGAGATAAGGTCTAGGTTGTGGATCCTGAAAACCGCAGTTGGGAAGAGATGATGACCTAAGGCCATGGTGGGTCTGATGTGCTCAGTGTGCGGTCAGCTGCCTGGTTGTTGGTCAGGAGCTTCGGGCTCAGGTTGTGTCAAACAGTGCATGAGTGCCCAGGTTAGACTATATAATTTGGGTACAGCTGAGTGCCGTGCAGGTTGATCCTTATTTGAGGAGCCTTGGCAGCTCATTAGGCAAGATATTTTTTCTAGAGGGCAGGCAGAGTGCTGCATTGTGGGCCTGGAATTGCCAAACTTGAGGGCTTCTGGTTAAGTAGTGTGAGGACAGAAGTCTGAGAACACAAGCTAGACTTGGGCTTCAGGCCGAGGGCAAGGCAGGTACCCCCTGCACATCTGAACCAATATCTCATGCATCTGAAGTCACGGCGAGGATCAGACGTTGGCTCAGGTTGTAGTTTCTGTGCATGACTGACCCTTCATGAACGGAGAGGAATCTCAAGGCCATGGAGGTTTTCCCACGTTGGGAGTTGTGGGATGCCCCCTTCAAGGATTCCTTCTGCGGCACAATTGAGACCTGTTGGGCAGCTCCAAAACATCCCATATGGAATGACTCCTGAGCACCGTTGGAGGATGGATGCCAGGGTAGCCCGCCTCGCATTCCAATTGTCTCCTAGCAACAAGACAGTGGAGATCGGATGGCTCTGCGGGAGCAACCGGGGTGGCTGAGTTGAAATGGACTTTCCTGTGCATGGGGCCTAATGTGTGTTTGTGTCCATGAGGACTTTGGAATGGGGCAGTGGCACCGGGACTCTGAAGTATTCTCCTAAGATTTTGACATAGGTCCCATGCACAAGTTTTCTCATGGAGACGAGATGTTTTCTGATGGGTGCCTCAGGAAACCCCGTATGCTGGTATTGGAATCCAGGATTTTGAGGAGACATGCCTGTAAACCAAAGCAATGGATCAGATTATGGCCTAGGGTTCTTTCTGGTTCCATCTCCTCTCTGGGGACATCCATCTATGGTTTGAGTGGAGCTAGTTGCCCAGCTGGTGTCAGACCGCCCTTGTTTGTCCAAAGAGACATACATATTGGGATGGCCTCGGGGACTTTGGAGGGATCTCCTAATTTGTACAATTTTGGACAATGGAATGGGCAGAATTCCCATGCATGAAGTAGGCACAGTCCTAATGTGTGGCTCCAGGGGCCCCAACCTGGAGGGAATGTGGCCCAGGACTTTGAGGACAGAAGTCGGAAAACACAGAATCAGCTTAGGTTTGGGGACGTAGGTATGGCAGGCCCAATCTACAAACCATGAGAATAACACTTCAGGATATGAAGAAAGAACGAGTCTGAGGCGCTTGCTCAGGCTTTGGTCTCTGGATTTTGTGTCAACGATGGCCGTGGCATGTGGGGAAGCCTCATGGGCCATGGACGAAACTTCCTCTCTTGGGATTTGGCCCGGTCCCAATTGTTTTTCGTCAATCTGTGGGATGGGAGGTCTCCTTTCAGGTTTGTTAACTCGGGTGTCCCAACCAAAGAGGAATACCAAAGCAGAGCCCTGGGGAAGAGTGAAGGGACAACCCAAACTATGGGTAAAATTTGGGGCCTAGGGGCATGGCAAGCCCCATATGCTGTCTCTTCATCCAGCCCCTGAGAGGCCTTACTTGAGGACTGGGCTCAGGCTGAGGGTCACAATGTTTGCTTGTGACCAATGTGGCCTGTGAGCATGGGCGGGGCCTCATGGGCTACACTGTTTTCATCTACACTGAACTTTGGACAACATGCCAATCACAAGGTCTCTTGTCATGGGGAAGGAGTTCTGATTTCTGCATCATTTTCAACCATGGGCAGTCGTTGTAGATAAGGTCTAGGTTCGGAAGCCTGAAAACCACAGTTGGAACGAGATGATGACCTAAGGCCATGGTGGGTCTGATGTTCTCACTGTGCGGTCAGCTGCCTGGTTGTTGGTCAGGAGGTCGGGCTCAGGTTGTGTCAGACAGTGCATTAGTGCCCAGGTTAGACTATATAATTTGGGTACAGTTGAGTGCCGTGTAGTTTGAAACTCATTTGAGGAGCCTGGGCAGCTCATTAGGCAAGATATTTTTTCTAGAGGGCAGGCAGCGTGCTGCATAGTGGGCCCGGAATTGAGAAATTTGAGGGCTTCTGGTTAAGTAGTGTGAGCACAGAAGTCTGAGAACACAAGCTAGACTTGGGCTTCAGGCCGAGGGCAAGGCAGGTACCCCCTGCACATCTGAACCAATATCTCATGCATCTGAAGTCACGGCGAGGATCAGTCGTTGGCTCAGGTTGTAGTTTCTGGGCATGACTGACCCTTCATGAACGGAGAGGAATCTCAAGGCCATGGAGGTTTTCCCACGTTGGGAGTTGTGGGATGCCCCCTTCAAGGATTCCTTCTGCGGCACAATTGAGACCTGTTGGGCAGCTCCAAAACATCCCATATGGAATGACTCCTGAGCACCATTGGAGGATGGATGCCAGGGAAGCCCGCCTCGAATTCCAATTGTCTCCTAGCAACAAGACAGTGGAGATCGGATGGCTCTGCGGGAGCAACCGGGGTGGCTGAGTTCAAATGGACTTTCCTGAGCATGGGGCCTAATGTGTGTTTGTGTCCATGAGGACTTTGGAATGGGGCAGTGGCACTGGGACTCTGAAGTATTCTCTTAAGATTTTGACATAGGTCCCATGCACAAGTTTCCTCATGGAGACGAGATGTTTTCTGATGGGTGCCTCAGGAACCCCCCTATCCTGGTATTGGAATCCAGGATTTTGAGGAGACATGCCTGTAAACCAAAGCAATGGATCCGATTATGGCCTAGGGTCCTTTCTGGTTCCATCTACTTCTCTGGGGACATCCATTTATGGTTTGAGTGGAGCTAGTTGCTCAACTGGTGTCAGACCGCCCTTGTTTGTCCAAAGAGACCTACATATTGGGATGGCCTCGGGGACTTTGGAGGGATCTCCTAATTTGTACAATTTTGGACAATGGAATGGGCAGAATTCCCATGCATGAAGTAGGCACAGTCCTAATGTGTGGCTCCAGGGGCCTCAGCCTGGAGGGAGTGTGGCCCAGGACTTTGAGGACAGAAGTCGGAAAACACAGAATCAGCTTAGGTTTGGGGACGTAGGTATGGCAGGCCCAATCTACAAACCATGAGAATAACTCTTCAGGATATGAAGAAAAAACGAGTCTGAGGCGCTTGCTCAGGCTTTGGTCTCTGGATTTTGTGTCAACGATGGCCGTGGAATGTGGGGAAGCCTCATGGGCCATGGATGAAACTTCCTCTCTTGGGATTTGGCCCGGTCCCAATTGTTTTTCGTCAATCTGTGGGCCGGGAGGACTCCTTTCAGGTTTGCTAACTCGGGTGTCCCAACCAAAGAGGAATACCAAAGCAGAGCCCTGGGGAAGAGTGAAGGGACAACCCAAACTATGGTTAAAATTTGGGGCCTAGGGGCATGGCAGGCCCCATATGCTGTCTCTTCATCCAGCCCCTGAGAGGCCTTACTTGAGGACTGGGCTCAGGCTGAGGGTCACAATGTTTGCTTGTGACCAATGTGGCCTGTGAGCATGGGCGGGGCCTCAAGGGCTACACTGTTTTCAACTACACTGAACTTTGGACAACATGCCAATCACAAGGTCTCTTGCCATGGAGAAGGAGTTCTGATTTCTGCATCATTTTCAACCATGGGCAGTGGTTGGAGATAAGGTCTAGGTTCTGAATCCTGAAAACCGCAGTTGGAACGAGATGATGACCTAAGGCCATGGTGGGTCTGATGTGCTAGGTGTGCGGTCAGCTGCCTGGTTGTTGGTCAGGAGGTTCGGGCTCAGGTTGTGTCAGACAGTGCATTAGTGCCCAGGTTAGACTATATAATTTGGGTACAGTCGAGTGCCGTGTATGTTGATCCTTATTTGAGGTGCCTGGGCAGCTCATTAGGCAAGATATTTTTTCTAGAAAGCAGGCAGAGTGCTACATTGTGGGTCCTGAATTGCCAAACTTGAGGGCTTCTGGTTCAGTAGTGTGAGGACAGAAGTCTGAGAACACAAGCTAGACTTGGGCTTCAGGCCGAGGGCAAGGCAGGTACCCCATGCACATCTGAACCAATATCTCATGCATCTGAAGTCACGGCAGGATGAGACGTTGACACAGGTTGTAGTTTCTGTGCATGACTGCCCCTTCATGACCGGAGAGGAATCTCAAGGCCATGGAGGTTTTCCCACGTTGGGAGTTGTGGGATGCCCCCTTCAAGGATTCCTTCTGCGGGACAATTGAGACCTGTGGGCAGCTCCAGGACCTCCCATATGGAATGACTCCAGAGCACCTTTCGAGGATGAATGCCAGGGAAGCCCACCTCGCATTCCAATTGTCTCCTCGCAACAAGACAGTGGAGATCGGATGGCTCTGCGGGAGCAACCGGGGTGGCTGAGTTGAAATGGTCTTTCCTGAGGATGGGGCCTAATGTGTGTTTGTGTCCATGAGGGCCTTGGAATGGGGCAGTGGACCGGGAACCTGAAGTATGTGGCCCTCGAGCATGAACGGGGCCTCATGGACCACACTGGTTTCAAGTACACTGAACTTTGGACAACATGCCAATCACAAGGTTTCTTGCCATGGGGAAGGAGTTCTGCTTTCTGCATCGTTATCAACCCTGGGCAGTGGTTGGAGATAAGGTCTAGGTTCTGAAGCCTGATAACCGCAGTTGGGAAGAGATGACGACCTAAGGCCATGGAATGTTGATGTGCTCAGTATGCGGTCAGCTGCCTGGGTGTTGGTCAGGAGGTTCGGGCTCAGGTGGTGACAGACAGTGCATTAGTGCCCAGCTTAGACTATATAATTTGGGTACAGTGGAGTGCCGTTTAGGTTTATCCTCATTTAAGGTGCCTGGGCAGCTCATTAGGCAATAAAATTTTTTGTAGAGGTCAGGCAGAGTGTTGCCTTGTGGGTCCGGAATTGCAAAACTTGAGGGATTCTTGGCTAGGAGTGTGAGGACAGAAGTCTGAGAACACAAGCTAGACTTGGGCTTCAGGCCGAGGGGAAGGCTGGTACCCCCTGCAGATCTGAACCTATATCTCATGCATCTGAAGTCAGGGCGAGGATCAGACGTTGGCTCAGGTTGGAGTTTCTGTGCATGACAGCCCCTTCATGAACGGTGCGGAATCTCAAGGCCATGGAGGTTTTCCCACGTTGGGAGTTGTGGGATGCCCCCTTCAAGGATTCCTTGTGCGGGACAATTAAGACCTGTTGGGCAGCTCCAGGACATCACATATGGATGACTCCAGAGCACTGTTTGGGGATGGATGCCAGGGAAGCCCGCCTCGCATTCCAATTTTCTCCTAGCACAAAGACAGTTGAGAATGGATGGCTCTGCGGGAGCAACCGGGGTGGCTGAGTTGAAATGGACTTTCCTGAGAATGGGGCCTAAGGTGTTTTTTTGTCCATGAGGGCCTTGGAATGGGGGGGTGGCACCGGGACCCTGAAGTATTCTCCTAAGCTTTTGACTAGCTCCCATGCAGAAGTTTCCTAGTGGAGACGAGATTTTTTCTGATGGGTGCCTTAGGAAACCCCCTTTGCTGGTGTTGGTTTCCAGGGTTTTGAGGATACATGCCTGTAAACCAAAGCAATGGATCCGATTATGGCCTATGTCCTGTCTGGTTCAATCTTCTTCCCATGGATTGGGTAGTCACAGTCCTAATGTGTGCCTCCAGGGGCCCTAGCCTGGAGGGTGTGTGGCCCAGGACTTTGGGGACAGAAGTCTTATAACACAAACTCATCTTAGGTTGTGGGAGGTAGGTATGGCAGGCCCAATCTACAAACCATGAGAAGAATTCTTCAGGATATGAAGAAAGAGCTAGTCTGAGGTGCTTGTTCAGACATTTGTCTCTGGATATTGTATCAACGATGGCCGTGGAAAGTGGGGAGGCCTCATGGGCCATGGACGAATCTTCCTCTTTGTGGATTTGGCCCGGTCCCAAATATTTTTCGTCAATCTGTGGGATGGGAGGCCTCTTTCAGGTTTGCTACTACAGGTGTCCCAACCAAAGAGGAATTCCAAAGCAGAGCCCTGGGGAAGAGTGAAGGGAAAACCCAAACTATGGTTAAAAATTGGGGCCTAGGGTCATGGCAGGCCCAATATGCTGTCACTTCATCCAGACACTGAGAGGCCTTACTTGAGGACTGGGCTCAGGCTGAGGGTCACAATGTGTGTTTGTGTCCAATGTGCCCCGCGAGCATGGGCGGGGCCTAATTGGCCACACTGATTTCAACTACACTGAACTTTGGACAATATGCCAATTACAAGGTTTCTTACCACGGGGAAAGAGTTCTGATTTCTTGATCATTTTTACCCTGGGCAGTGGTTTGAGATAAGGTCTAGGTTCTGAAGCCTGAAAACCGCAGTAGGGAAGAGATGACGACCTCAGTGTGTGTGTGACCTATGTGGCCCGCGAGCATGGGCGGGGCAACATTGGCAACACTGCTTTCAACTACACTGACCTAAGGCCATGGCGGTTCTGATGTGCTCAGTGTGCGGTCAGCTGCCTGGGTTTTGGTCAGGAGGTTCGTGCTCAGGTGGTGCTGATGGTGCATTAGTGCCCAGGTTAGACTATATAATTTGGGTACAGTCGAGTGCCGTGTAGGTTTATACTCATTTAAGGTGCTTGGGCAGCTCATTAGGCAAGATATTTTTTTTTAGAGGGCTGGCAGAGTGCTGCATTGTGGGTCCGGAATTGACATACTTGAGGGATTCTAGGCCAGGAGTGTGAGGACAGAAATCTGAGAACACAAGCTAGACTTGGACTTCAGGCCGAGGCCACGGCAGGTACCCCCTGCAGATCTGACCCAATGTCTCATGCGTATGAAGTCACGGCGAAGATCAGACGTTGGCTCAGTTTGGAGTTTCTGTGCATGACTGCCTCTTCATGAACTGAGCAGAATCTAAAGGCCATGGAGGTTTTCCCACGTTGGGAGTTGTGGGCTGCCCCCTTCAAGGATTTCTTCTGTAGGACAATTGAGACCTTTTGGGCAGCTCCAGCACATCCCATATGGAATGACTCCAGAGCACCGTTCGAGGATTGATGCCAGGGAAGCCCGCCTCGCATTCCAATTTTCTCCTAGGAACAAGACAGTTTAGGTCGGATGGCTCTGTGGGGGCAAATGGGGTGGCTGAGTAGAAATGGACTTTCCTGGGGCTCCTGGGTGGCTCAGTGGATTAAGCCGCTGCCTTAGGCTCAGGTCATGATCTCAGAGTCCTGGTTTCGAGCCTCATATCGGGCCTGCTTCCTTCTCTCTCTCTGCCTGCCTCTCTGCCTGCTTGTGATCTCTGTCTGTCTTATAAATAAATAAAATCTTTAAACAAAAAAAAAAGAAATGGACTTCCTGAGGATGGTGCCTAATGTGTGTTTGTGTCCTTGAGGGCCTTGGAATTGGCGGTGGAACCGGGACCCTGAAGTATTCCCCTAAGCTTTTGACATAGCTCCCATGCACAACTTTCTTTGTGGAGACGAGATTTGTACTGATGGGTGCCACAGGAAGCCCCCTATTCTGGTATTGTAATCCAGGCTTTTGAGGAGAAATGACTGTAAACCAAAGCAATGGATCCGATTATGGCCTAGGGTCCTGTGTGGTTCAATCTTCTTCTCTGGGGACATCCATCTATGGTATAATTGGAGGTAGATGCTCAGCTGGTGTCAGACCGCCCTTGTTTGTCCCCGGAGACCTACATTATTGGGATGGCCTCGGGGACTTTGGAGGGTTCTCCTAATGTGTACGATTTTGGACAATGGAATGCGCAGATTCCCATGGATTGGGTAGGCACAGTCCTAATGTATCGCTCCAGGGGCCCCAGCCTGGAGGGTGTGTGGCCCAGGACTTTGAGGACAGAAGTCTGAAAACACAAACTCAGCTTAGTTTTGGGGACGTAGGTATGGCAGGCCCAATCTATAAACCATGTAAAGAATTCTTCAGGATATGAAGAAAGAGCGAGTCTGAGGCACTTGATCAGGCTTTGTCTCTGGATTTTGTATCAACGATGGCCGTGGAATGTGGGGAGGCCTCATGGGCCGTGGAAAAATCTTCCTCTCTGCGGATTTGACCCATTCCCAATTGTTTGTCGTCAAGCTGTGGGATGGGAGGTCTCCTTTCAGGTTTGTTACCTCAGTGTCCCAACCAAAGAGGAATTCCAAAGCAGAGCCCCGGGGAAGAGTGAATGGACAACCCAAACTATGGTTAAAAATTGAGGCCTAGGATCATGGCAGGCCCAATATGCTGTCTCTTCATCCAGCCGCTGAGAGGCCTTACTTGCGGACTCTGCTCAGGCTGATGGTCACAATATATATATTTTTTTCTAGAGGGCAGGCTGAGTCCTGCATTGTGGGTCCGGATTTGCCAAACTTGAGGGCTTCTGGGCCAGGAGTGTGAGGAGAGAAGTCTGAGCGGGACAATTGAGACCTGTTTGGCAGCTCCAGACATCCCATATGGAATGACTCCAGAGCACCGTTCAAGATGGATGCCAGGGAAGCCCGCCTCGCATTCCAATTTCTCCTAGCACCAAGACAGTTTAGATTGGATGGCTCTGCGGGAGGAACCGGGGTGGCTGAGTTGATATGGATTTTCCTGAGGGTGGGGCCTAATGTGTGATTGTGTCCATGAGGGCCTTGGATTGGGGCGGTGGCACAGGGCCCCTGAAGTATTCTCCTAAGCTTTTGACATAACTCCCATGCACAGGTTTCCTTGTGGAGACAGATTTGTTCTGATCGGTGCCTGAGGAAACCACCTATGCTGGTATTAGAATCCAGTCTTTTGAGGAGACATGCCTGTAAACCAAATCAATGCATCCGATTATGGGCTAGGGTCCTGTCTGGTTCCATCTTCTTCTCTGGGGACATCCATCTATGGTATGAGTGGAGGTAGATGCTCAGCCGGTGTCAGACCGCCCTTGTTTGTCCCGGGAGACCTACACTATTGGGATGGCCTCGGGGACTTTGGAGGGTTCTCCTGATTTGTAAGATTTTGAACAATGGAATGCGCAGAATTCCCATGGATTGGGTAGGCCCAGTCCTAATGTGTGGCTCCAGGGGCACCAGCCTGTACGGTGTGTGGCCCAGGACTTTGAGGACACAAGTCTGAAAACACAAACTCACCTTAGGTTTGGGGACGTAGGAATGGCAGGCCCAATCTACAGACCATGAGAAGAAATCTTCAGGGTATGAAGAAAGAGCTAGTCTGAGGCGCTTGCTCAGGCTTTTGTCTCTGGATTTTGTATCAACGATGGCCGTGGAATGTGGGGAGTCCTCATGTGCCATGGACGAATCTTCCTATTTGTGGATTTAGCCCGGTCCCAATGGTTTTTCGTCAATCTGTGTGTTGGGAGGTCTCCTTTCAGGTTTGTTACCTCAGTGTCCCAACAAAAGAGGAAATCCAAAGCAGAGCCCTGGGGAAGAGTGAAGGGACAACCCAAACTATGGCTAAAATTGGTGCCTTGGGGCATGGCAGGCTCAATATGCTGACACTTCATCCAGCCACTAAGAGGCCTTACTTGATGACTTGGCTCAGGCTGTGGGTCACAATGTGTGTTTGTGACCTATGTAGCCAACGAGCATCCCCGGGGATCATGGGCCACACTGGTTTCAACTAACTGAACTTTGGACAATATGCCAATCACAAGGTTTCTTGCCATGGGAAAGGAGTTCTGATTTCTGCATCATTTTCAACCATGGGCAGTGGTTGGAGATAAGGTCTAGGTTCTGAAGCCTGAAAATCGCAGTTGGGAGGAGATGAAGACCTAAGGCCATGGCGGGTCTGATGTGCTCAGTGTGCGGTCAGATGCCTGGGTGTTGGTCAAGAGGTTCGGGCACAGGTTGGGCCAGAGTGCATTAGTGCCCAGGTTAGCCTACATAATTTGGGTACAGTCGAGTGCCGTGTATGTTTATCATCATTTGAGATTCCTCGGAAACTCATTAGGAAATATATTTTTTCTAGAGTGCTGGCAGAGTGCTGCATTGTGGGTCCGGAATTGCTAGACTTGAGGGGTTCTGAGTAGTAGTGTGAGGACAGTAGTCTGAGAACACAAGCTAGACTTGGGCTTCAGGCCGAGGGCACGGCAGGTACCCCCTGCAGATCTGAACCAATATCTCATGCATCTGAAGTCAAGGCAAGGATCAGACGTTGGCTCAGGTTGGAATTTGTGTGCATGTCTGCCCCTTCATGAACGGAGCGGAATCTCAAGGCCATGGAGGTTTTTTCACGTTGGGAGTTGTCAGATGCCCCCTTCAAGGATTCCTTCTTCGGGACAATTGAGACCTTTTGGGCAGCTCCAGTACATCTCATATGGAATGACTCCAGAGCACCGTTCGTGGATGGATTCCAGGGAAGCCCACCTCGCATTCCAATTGGCTAATAGCAACAAGACAGTGGAGATCGGATGGCTCTGCGGGAGCAACCGGTGTGGCTGAATTGAAATGGACTATCCTGGGTCTCCTGGGTGGCTCAGTGGGTTAAGCTGCTGCCTTTGGCTGAGGTCATGATCTCAGAGTTCTCGATCAAGCCTCACATCGGGCTCTCTGCTTAGCAGGGAGCCTGCCTCCTACTCTCTCTCTGCATGCCTCTCTGCCTGCTTGTGATCTTTGTCTGTCAAATAAATAAAAGAAAACTTAAAAAGAAAAAAAAAGAAATGGTCTTTCCTGAGGATGGGGCCTAATGTGTGTTTGTGTCCATGAGGGCCTTGGAATGGGGCGGTGGCACCATGACCCTGAAGTATTCTCCTAAGCTTTTGAATAGCTCCCATGCACAAGTTTCCTTGTGGAGATGAGATTTGTTCTCATGGGTGCCTCAGGAAACCCCCTTTGCTGGTATTGGAATCCAGTCCTTTGAGGAGACATGCCTGTAAACAAAAGCAATGCATCCGATTATGGCCTAGAGTCCTGTCTGGTTCAATCTTCTTCTTTGGGGATATCCGTCTATGGTATGAGTGGAGGTAGATGCTCAGCTGGTGTCAGACCGCCCACAACCTGGAGGGTTTGTGGCCCAGGACTTTGAGGACAGAAGTCTGAAAACAAAAACTCAGCTTAGGTTTGGGGACGTAGGTATAGCAGGCCAAATCTACAAAGCATGTGAAGAACACTTCAAGATATGAAGAAAGAGCGAGTCTGAGGCGCTTGCTCAGGCTTTTGTCTCTGGATTATGTATGAATAGCCGTGGAATGTGCGGAGACCTCATGGGCCATGGACGAATCTTCATCTCTGTGGATTAGGCACGGCCCAATTCTTTTTCGTCAATCTGTTGGATGGGAGGTCTCCTTTCAGGTTTGTTACCTCAGGTGTCCCAAACAAAGAGGAATTCCAAAGCAGAGCACTGTGGAAGAGTGAAGGGGCTACCCAAACTCTGGTTAAAAATTGGGGCCTAGGGGCATGGCAGGCTCAATATGCTGTACCTTCAACAGCCACTTAGAAGCCTTACTTGAGGACTGGGTTCAGGCTGAGGGTCACAATGTGTGTTTGTGACCAATGTGGCCTGCGTACATGGGCGGGGCCACATGGGCAACACTGGTTTCATCTACACTGTACATTGGACCACATGCCAATCACAAGGTGTCTAGCCATGGGGAAAGAATTCTGATTTCTGCATCATTTTCAACCCTGGGCAGTGGTTGGAGATAAGGTCTAGGTTCTGAAGCCTGAAAACCGTAGTTGGGTAGAGATGAGAACTTAAGGCCTTGGTGGGTCTGATTTGCTCAGTGTGCAGTCAGCTATCAGGGTGTTGGTCAGGAGGTTGGGGGCAGGTTGTGTCAGACAGTGCATTATGCCCAGGTTAGAATATATATTTGAGTACAGTCGAGTGCCGTGTAGGTTTATCCTCATTTAAGGTGCCTGGGCAGCTCATTAAGCAATAAATTTTTTCTAGAGGTCAGGCAGAGTGCTGCATATGTGTCCGGAATTGCCAGACTTGAGGGATTCTGGGCCAGGAGTGTGAGGACAGAAGTCTGAGAACAGAAGCTAGACTTGGGCTTCAGGCCGAGATCACGGCAGGTACCCCCTTCAGATCTGAACCATTATCTCATGCATCTGAACTCACGGCGAGGATCAGACGTTGGCTCAGGTTTGAGTTTCTGTGCATGACTGCCCCTCCATGAAAGGAGCGGAATCTCAAGGCCATGGAGGTTTTCCCACGTTGGGAGTTGTGGGATGCCCCCTTCAAGGATTCCTTCTGGGGGACAATTGAGACCCGTTCGCAGCTCCAGGACATCCCATATGGAATGACTCCAAAGCACCGTTCAAGGATGGATGCCAGGGAAGCCCGCCTCGCATTCCAATTGTCTCCTAGCAACAAGACAGTTGAGATCTGATGGCTCTGCAGGAGCAACCAAGGTGGCTGAGTTGAAATGGATTTTCCTGAGGATGGGGCCTAATGTGTGTTTGTGTCCATGAGGCCTTGGAATGGGGCGGTGGCTCCGGGATCCTGAAGTATTCTCCTATGCTTTTGACATAGCTCCCATGCACAAGTTTCCTTGTGGAGACTAGATTTGTTCTGATGGGACCCTCAGGAAACCCCCTATGCTGGTATTGGAATCCAGGATTTTGAGGAGACATGCCTGTAAACCAAAGCAATGGATCCGATTATGGCCTAGGGTCCTGTCTGGTTCAATCTTCTCTGGGGACATCCATCTATGGTATGAGTGGAGGTAGATGCTCAGCTGGTGTCAGATCGCCCTTGTTTGTCCCAGGAGACCTACACTATTGGGATGGCATCGGGGACTTTGGAGGGTTCTCCTAATATATACGATTTGGACAATGGAATGGGCAGAATTCCCATTCATGGGGTAAGCACAGTCCTAATGTGTGGCTCCAGGGGCCCCAGCCTGGAGGGTGTGTGGCCCATGAATTTGAGGACAAAAGTCTGAAAACAAAAACTCAGCTTAGGTTTGGGGAGGTAGGTATGGCAGGCTCAATCTACAAACCATGAGAAGAATTCTTCAGAATATGAAGAAAGAGCGAGTCTGAGGCGCTTGCTCAGGCTTTTGTCTCTGGATTTTGTATCAACTATGGCCGTGGAATGTGGGGAGGACTCATGGGCCATGGACAAATCTTCCTCTCTGTGGATATGGCCCGGTCCCAACGGATTTTCGTCAATCTGTGGTATGGGAGGTCTCCTTACAGGTTTGTTACCTCAGGTGTCCCAACCAAAGAGGAATTCCAAAGCAGAGCCCTGGGAAAGAGTGAAGGGACAACCCAAACTATGGTAAAAAATTTTGGCCTAGGGTCATGGCAGGCCCAATATGCTGTCTCTTCATCCAGCCATTGAGAGGCCTTACTTTAGCACTGGACTCAGGCTGAGGTTCACATTGTGTGTTTATGACCAATGTGGCCCCCGAGCATGGGCGGGGCCACATGGGCAACACTGGTTTTAATACACTGAACTTTGGACAACATGCCAATCACAAGGTTTCTTGCCATGGGGAAGGAGTTCTGATTTCTGCATCATTTTCAACCCTGGGCAGTGGTTGGAGATAAGGTCTAGGTTTGAAGCCTGAAAACCGCAGTTGGGAAGAGATGATGACCTAAGGCCATGGTGGGTCTGATGTGCTCAGTGTGCGGTCAGCTGCCTGGGTGTTTGTCGGTCGGTTCGGGCTCAGGTTGTGTCAGAGAGTGCATTAGTGCCCAGGTTAGACTATATAATTTGGGTACATTTGAGTGCCCTGTAGGTTTATCCTCATTTGAGATGCCTCATTTGAAGCTAAGTAGGCAGGATATTTTTTCTAGAGGGCAGGCAGAGTGCTGCATTGTGGGTCCAGAATTGACAAACCAGAGGGCTTCTGGGCCAGGAGTATGAGGACAGAAGTCTGAGAACACAAGCAAGACTGGGGAATCAGGACGAGACACGGCAGGTACCCCATGCAGATATGAACCAATATCTCATGCATCAGAAGTCAGGGCGTGAATCAGACGTTGGCTCAGGTTGTAGTTTCTGTGCATGACTGCCCCTTCATGAACGAAGCGGAGTCTCAAGGCCGTGGAGGTTTTCCCACGTTGGGAGTTGTGGGATGCCCCCTTCAAGGATTCCTTCTGCGGGACAATTGAGACCTTTTGGGCAGCTACAGGACCTACCATATGGAATGATTCCAGAGCAACGTTCGAGGTAGGATGCCAGGGAAGCCCGCCTCACATTCCAATTGTCCCCTAGCAATAAGAGAGTTGAGATCGGATGGCTCTGCGGGAGCAACCAGGTTGGCTGAGTTAAAATGGACTTTCCTGAGGATGGGGCCTAATGTGTGTTTGTGTCCATGAGGCCTTGGAATGGGGCGGTGACACCGGGATCCTGAAGTATGCTCCTAAGCTTTTGACATAGGTCCCATGCACAAGTTTCCTTGTGGAGACGAGATTTGTTCTGATGGGTGCCTCAGGAAACCCCCTATGCTGGTATTGGAATAAAGGCTTTTGAGGAGACATGCCTGTAAACCAAAGCAATGGATCCGATTATGGCCTAGGGTCCTGTCTGGTTCAATTCTTATATGGGGACATCCATCTATGGTATGAGTGGAGGTAGATGCTCAGCTGGTGTCAGACCGCCGTAGTTTGTCCCGGGAGACCTAAACTATTGGGATGGCCTCTGAGACTTGGGAGGGTCCTCCTAATATGTACGATTTTAGACAATGGAATGGGCAGAATTACCATGCATGGGGTAAGCACAGTCCTAATGTGTGGCTCCAGAAGCCCCAGCCTGGAGGGTGTGCGGCCCAGGACTTTGAGGACAGAAGTCTGAAAACACAAACTCAGCTTAGGTTTGGGGATGTAGGTATGGCAGGCCCAATCTACGAACCATGAGAAGAACTCTTCAAGATATGAAGAAAGAGCGAGTCTGAGGCGCATGCTCAGGCTTTTGTCTCTGGATTTTGTATCAACGATGGCCGTGAAATGTGGGGGGCCTCATGGACCATGGATAAATCTTCCTCTCTGTGGATATGGTCTGGTCCCAATGGTTTTCCGTCAATCTGTGGGATGGGAGGTCACCTTTCAGGTTTGTTACCTCAGGTGTCCCAACCAAAGAGGAATTCCAAAGCAGAGACCTGGGAAAGAGTGAAGGGACAACCCAAACTATGGTTAAAAATTGGGGCCTAGGGGCATGGCAGGCCCAATATGCTGTCTCTTCCTCCAGCCACTGAGAGGCCTTACTTGAGGACTGGGCTCAGGCTGAGGGTCACAATGTGTGTTTGTGACCAATGTGGCCCGCGAGCATGGGCGGGGCCTCATGGGCCACACTGGTTTCAACTACACTGAACTTTGGACAACATGCCAATCACAAGGTTTCTTGCCATGGGGAATGAGTTCTGATTTCTGCATCATTTTCAACCCTGGGCAGTGGTTGGAGAGAAGGTCTAGGTTCTGAAGGTTGAAAACCACAGTTGGGAAGAGATGACGACCTAAGGCTATGGCGGGTCTTTTGTGCTCATTGTGCGATCAGCAGCCAGGGTGTTGGTCAGGAGGTTCGGGCACAGGTTGTGTCAGACAGTGCATTAGTGCTTAGGTTAGACTATTTTATTTGGGTACAGTCGAGTGCCGTGTAGGTTTATCCTCATTTGAGGTGCCTGGGCAGCTAAGTAGTTAAGATATTTTTTCTATAGGGCAGGCAGAGTGCTGCATTGTGGGTCCGGAATTGCCAAACTTGAGGGCTTCTGGGCTAGGAGTGTGAGGACAGAAGTCTGAGAACACAACCTAAACTTGGGCTTCAGGCCGAGGGAACTGCAGGTGTCCCTTGCAGATCTGAACCAATATCTCAAGCATATGAAGTCATGGCGAGGAACAGACGTTGTCCTAGGTTGGAGTTTCTGTGCATTACTGCCCCTTCATGAACGAAGCGGAGTCTCAAGGCCATGGAGGTTTTCCCAAGTTGGGATTTGGGCGATGTTCCCTTCATGATTCCTTCTACGGACAATTGAGACCTGTTGGGCAGCTCCAGGACCTCCCATATGGAAAGACTCCAGAGCATCATTCGAGGATGGATGCCAGGGAAGCCCGCCTCGCTTTCCAATTATCTCCTAGCAACAAGACAGTTGAGATCTTATGGCTCTTTGGGAGCAACCAGGTTGGCTGAGTTGAAATGGACTTTCCTGAGGATGTGGCCTAATGTGTGTTTGTGTCCACCAGGGCCTTGGAATGGGGCGGTGGCATCGGGACCATGAAGTATTCTCCTAAGCTTTTGACATAGCTCCCATGCACAAGTTTCCCCGTGGAGACGAGATTTAACCTGATGGGTGCCTCAGGAAACCCCCTATGCTGGTATTGGAGTCCAGGCTTTTGAGGATACATGCCTGTAAACCAAAGCAACAGATCCGATTATGGCCTAGGGTCCTGTCTGGTTCAATCTTCTTCTCTGGGGCATCCATGTATGGTATGAGTGGAGGTAGATGCTCAGCTGGTGTCAGACTGCCCTTGTTTGTCCCGGGAGACCTACACTATTGGGATGGCCTCGGGGAATTGGAGGGTTCTCCTAATATGTACGATTTTGGACAATGGAATGGGCAGAATTCCCATGAATGGGGTAAGCAAAGTCCTAATGTGAGGCTCCAGGGGCCCCAGCCTGGAGGGTGTGTGGCCCTGGAATTTGAGGACAGAAGTCTGAAAACACAAACTCAGCTTAGGTTTGGGGAGGTAGGTATGGCAGGCCCAATCTACAAACCATGAGAAGAAAACTTCAGGATATGAAGAAAGAGCGAGTCTGAGGCGCTTGCTCAGGCTTTGTTCTCTGGATTTTGTATCAACGATGACCGTGGAATGTGGGGAGGCCTCAAGGGTCATGGACGAATCTTCCTCTCTGTGGATATGGCCCGGTCCCAATGGTTTTTCGTCAATCTGTGGGATGGGAGGTCTCCTTTCAGGTTTGATACCTCAGGTGCCCCAAACAAAGAGGAATTCCAAAGCAGAGCCCTGGGGAAGAGTGAAGGGACTAGACAGTTGAGATCTGATGTCTCTGCGGGAGAAACCGGGGTAGTTGAGTTGAAATGGACTTTCTTGAGGATGGGGCCTAATGTGTGTTTGTGTCCATGAGCGCCAAGGAATGGAGGCTAGCCTGGAGGTTGTGTGGGTCCAGGCTGCGGGCACAGATGTCTGGAAACACAAACTCAGCTTATGAGTGGCGCCTAGGGTATGGCAGGCCGGATGTACAGCCCAAGAGGGAGCTCCTGGGCCTCTGAAACAAGGGCGAGTGGGAGGCGTTCCTTCAGGCTTTTGTCTCTGGATGTTGTGTCCCGGATAGCCGTGGATTGGATGGGTGGCCTCAGGGACTATGAACGAGTATCCCTCTCTGGGTATTTGTCCCAGCTCCCAAGATTTGGGGTCATTTTGTGGGAAGGGTGGAGTCCTGTTGTCTGGCTCATGTGTCTCTCCAAGAAAGGGATTCGAGAGCAGAGCCCCCGGTACGGGCGGGGTGACTGGAAAGCTCAAACACTGGTGAGGATTGGGTGCATAGCGGCCTGGCAAGCCCCATATGTGGGCTCTTGGTCCAGGCCCTGACAGGCCTTTCTTTGACATGGGGCTCACGCTGAGGGTCACAGTGTGAATTTGTTCTGCTGCACTCACGGTTGGGCGTGGAATCAGGGGCCATGAAGGTTTCTCTCACCCTGAAGGTGTGACTCCATGCCAAGAGCAAGCTTTACAGCCATGGGGAAGGCGGAGTTCTGTTTTGTGCTTGCGATCCCCAGCTGTTTGGAGAATTGATATACAGTCTAGGTTCAGATATTTGAAAACCAAGGTTAGGAAGAGGTGACGGCATAAGACCATGGCGTGTTCGAAGAGCTGGGTGTGTGGCCAGCTGTCTCCTTGTCTGTCTGGACGTGTGGCTTCAGGCTGTGTCAGATGGAGCATAAGTGCCCAGAGCAGCCTATCCAGTTCGGGTAACGTCGAGGTCGGAGCAGGTTGATCCTAATCTGGGTTTTCTGGAGAACCCCACAGGGAAACGTTGTTCTTACGTTGTGCAGACACTGGGCTGGGTTGTGGTTCTGGAGTTTCTAGTCCAGAGGGCTTGTTTGCCAGGAGTGTGAGGAAGGAAGTCTGAAAACACAAGCTAGCCTGAGGTTTGGGACCGAGGGCACAGCAGGCCCACTCTGCATAGGCTGTATCGAGATCTCCTGCACTGAGGTCATGTCAACTATGAGACGTGTCTCAGGCAAGAGTTTTTGTCCTACAAGGCCTCTTCCTTAAGGGTGTGGGGGCTTCATGACGCCAGGGAGGTTTGCCTACAATGGGATTTGTGAACTACTCCAAACCTCAAGGTTTCCTTCTGCACGACAGTCGAGTCCTATTGGATGGTTCCAGGAGGTCCCATATGGAAAGACTCGAGAGCAGGTGTCTAAGCATGGATGCCTGGGAACGCCACCTCATATTCCCACTCTTTAGTCAGGACAAGACAGGCTCAATCTGCAGGCTCCTGGGTGAGCTACCCAGAGGGGAGAGTTGAAATGGACTCTCCTGAAGATGAGTCCTACTGTGGCTTGGTGGCCTGGGAGACCTTGGAATGTGGAGGTGGCTCAGGGACTCTGCAGGATTCTCCAACCTGAGGTGTTTGACACGGCTCCAACAAGGGAGCTTCCCATGTGGAGTCGAGAGGAGTTCTGTTTAGTGCCTCAGGAAAGTCCCATATCCTGTTCTTCGAACCAAAGCCTCTGAAAAGTGACACCTGGACAACAAAGAAAGAGTTGAGATTAGGGCCTAAGGGCCTGGACGGCTCAACCTTCTATCTCTGTTGAAATCTGTATGCATGCCTTCGTGGAGGTAGCTGCTCAGCTTGTGTCTGAATGCCCCTGTGTGTCCAGGGAGGCTCCCAGTAGTGGGATGTCCACGGGGGCCTTGAGATTTCTCATAATCTGGAGGTGTGTGGCCAAAGGAATGGACACAGTTACCCAGGAGAGAGCAGGCACGGACCTGTGGTATGGCTCCAGAGGACCCAGCCTAGAGGCTGTGTTTGCCCGGACTTTGGGGACAGATGTCTGAAAAAGCAAACTTGGCTCAGCTAGGGGCCAAGGTAATGGCAGGCCTGATCTCCAGTCCGTGAGGGGAGATCCTCTGGATATCAAAGGAGGGCAAGTGGGAGGCAGTCGCTCAGGCTTTTGTCTCTGGGTGCTGCCTTCACAGTGGCCATTCAGGGTAGGGGTTGCTTCAGGGGCCGAGGAAGAGCCTTCCTCTCGGGGGATTGTCCAAGCTCCCAAGTGTTTGGGTTCATTCTGTGGGAAGGGAAGAGTACTGTTTTCTGCCACAGGGGACCCCCCAGGAGAGGGACTCTAGAGCACAGCAGTGGCCTCCCTCAACTGGAATACACACCATCTCGTTAGTCCTGGGTGCCTAGGGGCATGGCAAGCCACATATGCGGGATCTTGGTCCAGTCACTGAGTGGTGTTACTTGAATAAGGTACTCACGCCGAGGGTCACCATGTGTGTTTGTGCCCTAGGCGGCCCTTACGCATGGGCGTGGCCTCATGGGTCATGCCGTTTTCTCCTACACTGAAGGTTTGACTCACTGCCAGCAGCAAGGTTTCTTGCCATGGGGAAGGAGGGGTTCTGTCTTGTGCATCAGGTTCCCCCCTGTGCAGGGATTGGAGATAAGGTCCAGGTTCCGATGACTGAAAACCCAGGTTGGGAATGGATGGTGGCCTAAGGCAGTGGTGGCTCCAATGTGCTTGGTGTGTAGCCAGCTGTGTCATGAGGCCAAGGAAGTTTTCCCACACTGAGTTTGGAGACCTTGGAATGTGCTGGTTGTTCAGTGGCCCTGCGGAACTCTCCTACCTGAAGGGTTTGATACATCCCCTGTAAGAAAGCTCCCCATGTGGAGATAAGAGAGGTTTCGTTTGGTGCCTCAGAAAAGCCCCTAGTGCTGGTCTACGAGAACAATCCTCTGAGGACAGACACATGGAAACCAAAGCTAAGGTTCATATTAGGGCCTGGGGGCCTGTCCATTTCAACCTTCTGTCTCTGGGGACAATGACTGAGAGTCTAAGTGGAGATAGTTGCACCGCTGGTGTCAGAGAGCCCCTCTTAGTCCAGGGTGGCCTACACTATTGATGGCCTCAGGGGCCTTGGGGCTTTTCCCTAACCTGTAGGGTTGTTGTCAATGGATTGGGCACAATTTCCTTGGAGAGGGCAGGCACAATCGTTCGCTGTGGCTACAGAGGCCCTAGCCTGGAGGTTGTGTGGGTCCAGGCTGTGGACACAGAAGTCTTAAAACACAAACACAGCTCATGAGTGGCGCCTAGGGTATGGCAGGCCGGATGTACAGCCCGAGAGGGAGCTCCTGGGCCTCTGAAACAAGGGCGAGTGGGAGGCGTTCCTTCAGGCTTTTGTCTCTGGATGTTGTGTCCGGGATAGCTGTGGATAGGAGGGGTGGCCTCAGGGACTTTGGACGAGTATCTCTCTCTGGGGATTTGTCCCGGGTCCCAAGAGTTTGGGGTCATTTTGTTGAAAGGGTGGAGTCATGTTGTCTGGCTCATGTGTCTCTTCAAGAAAGGGATTCCAGATCAGAGCCCCAGGTACGGGCTGGGCGACTGGTAAAATCAATCACTGGTGACGATTGGGTGCATAGTTGCTTGGCAAGTCAATATGCGGGCTCTTGGTCCAGGCCCTGACAGGCCTTTCTTTGACATGGGGCTCATGCTGAGGGTCACTGTTTGAATTTGTGCCCAAGCAGCACTCACGTTTGGGCGTGGCATCAGGGGCCATGAAGGTTTCTCCCACCCTGAAGGTGTGACTCCATGCCAAGAGCAAGCTGTACAGCCATGGGGGAGGAAGAGTTCTGTTTTTTGCTTGTGATACCCAGCTGTATGGAGAATTGATATAATGTCTACGTTCAGATATCTGAAAACCAAGGTTAGGAAGAAGTGACGGGATAAGACCATGGCGTGTCCGAAGTGCGGGGTGTGCGGACAGCTGTCTCCTTGTCTGTCTGGACGTCTGGCTTCAGGCTGTGTCAGACAGAGCATGAGTGCCCAGTGCAGCCTATCCAGTTCGGGTACCGTCGAGGCCCGAGCAGGTTGATCCTCATCTGGGTTTTATGGAGAGCCAAACAGGGAAACGTTTTTCTTCCATTGGGCAGACACTGGGCTGGGTTGTGGTTCTGGAGTTCCTAGTCCGGAGGGCTTGTTTGCCAGGAGTGTGAGGAAGGAAGTCTGAAAACACAAGCTAGCGTGAGGTTTGTGACCAAAGGCATGGCAGGCCCACTCTGCAGAGGCTGAATCGAGATCTCCTGCTCTGAGGTCATGTCAACTATGAGACGAGCCTAAGGCTAGAATTTTTGTCCAGCATGGCCTCTTCCTGAAGGGTGTGGGGGCTTCATGAGGCCATGGAGGTTTGCCTACGATGAGATTTGTGAACTACTCCAAACCTCAATGTTTCCTTCTGCACGACTGTCGAGTCCTATTGGATGGTTCCAGGAGACCCCATACGGAAAGACTCGAGAGCAGGTGTCTAAGCATGGATGCCTGGGAACGCCACCTCATATTCCCACTCTTTAGTCAGGAAAAGGCTGGCTCAATCTGTGGCCTCCTGGGTGAGCTACCCAGAGGTGAGAGTTGAAATGGACTCTACTGAAGATGAGTCCTACTGTGGCTTGGTGGCCTGGGAGACCTTGGAATGTGGAGGTGGCTCAGGGACTCTGCAGAATTCTCCAACGTGAGGTGTCTGACACGGCTCCAACAAGGAAGCTTCCCATGTGGAGACGAGAGGAGTTCTGTTCAGTGCCTCAGGAAAGCCCCATATCCTGTTCTTCGAACCAAAGCCTCTGAGGAGTGACACCTGGAAACCAAAGCAATAGTTGAGATTATGGCCTAAGGGCCTTTCCGGCTCTACCTTCTATCTCTGTTGACATTGTGTGCATGCCTTCGTGGAGGTAGCTGCTCAGCTTGTGTCCAAATGCCCCTGTGTGTCCAGGGAGGCTCCCAGTAGTGGGATGTCCTTGAGGTTTCTCATATTCTGGAGGTGTGTGGCCAAAGAAATGGACACAGTTTTCCAGGAGAGAGCAGGCACGGTCCTGTGGTATGGCTCCAGAGGACCCAGCCTATAGGCTGTGTTTGCCAGGGCTGTGGGGACAGATGTCTGAAAAAGCAAACGTGGCTCAGTTAGGGGCCAAGGTAATGGCAGGCCTGATCTCCAGTCCGTGAGGGGAGATCCTCTGGATATCAAAGGAGGGCAAGTGGGATGCAGTCGCTCAGGATTTGTCTCTGGGTGTTGCGTTCACAGTGGCCGTTCAGGGTAGGGGTTGCTTCAGGGGCCGAGGAAGAGCCTTCCTCTCGGGGGATTGTCCAAGCTCCCAAGTGTTTGGGTTCATTCTGTGGGAAGGGAAGAGTACTGTATTCTGCCACAGGGGACCCCCCAGGTGAGGGACTCTGGATCACAGCATTGGCTTCCCTTAACTGGAATACACACCATCTAGTTAGTCCTGGGTGCCTATGGGCATGGCAGGCCACATATGCGGGCTCTTGGTCCAGTCACTGAGTGGGGTTACTTGAATAAGGTACTCACGCTGAGGGTTACAAGGTGTTTTTGTGCCCAAGCTGGCCCTCACGCATGGGCGTGGCCTCATGGGCCATGCCGTTTTCTCCTACACTGAAGGTTTGACTCACTGCCAGCAGCAAGGTTTCTTGCCATGGGAAAGGAAGGGTTCTGACTTGCGCATCCGGTTACCCCTGTGCAGGGATTGAAGATAAGGTCTATGTTCCGATGACTGAAAACCCAGGTTGGGAATGGATGGTGGCCTAAGGCAGTGGCGGGTCCAATGTGCTGGGGGTGCAGCCAGATGTGTCGGTGTCTGTAGGAAGTTCTGGGCTCAGGCTATTCGCGACAGACCATCAGTGTTTATGGTAGCCTATGCAATTGGGGTGTTGCCGACGGCCAAGCTGTTTGGTCCTCATTTGGGGTTCTGGGCAGCACCATAGACAATGTTTTTCTCCTGGGAGGCAGTCAGAGTGCTTCATTGTGGCCCCAGAATTCCCAGGAGGGTAGGTTTTCGGGCCCGGAATGTGAGGACAGAAGTCTGAATACACAAGCTTGGGTGTGGATTGGAGCCAAGGGCAGAGCAGGCCCACTCTGCAGAGGCTGAATCCAAATCTCCTGCATCTGAAGTCAGGCTGAGGATCAGACGTTGGCTGAGGCTGGCGTATGTGTCCATGATGGCACCTTCATGAAGCGGGGGCCTCATGAGGCCAAGGAACTTTTCCCACGCTGAGTTTGGAGGTTACCCCAACCACAAGGTTTCCTTCTGCGGGACATTCGAGTCCTGTTGCATGGCTCCAGGACATAGGATACAGAAGGACTGGAGACCAGGGTTCGAAGGATGGATCCCTGTACAGCATGCCTCGCATTCCCATTAGCCATTAGCCACAAGATTTGTTTGATCTGCTGCCTCTGGGGCACGCTACCCAGGGGGCTGAGTTGAAATGGCCTCTCCTGAGGATGCGTCGTAATGTGCGTTTGAGTCCATGGAGACCTTGGAATGTGCTGGTTGTTCAGGGGCCCTGCGGAACACTCCTACCTGAAGGGTTTGATACGTCCCCAGTAAGAAAGCTCCCCATGTGGAGACGAGAGAGGTTTGGTTTGGTGCCTCAGAAATGCCCCGTGTGCTGGTCTACAAAAACAGTCCTCTGAGGACGGACACATGGAAACCAAAGCTAAGGTTCAGATTAGGGCCTGGGAGCCTGTCCATTTCAACCTTCTGTCTCTGGGGACACTGGCTGAGAGTCTAAGTGGAGATAAATGCTCCGCTGGTGTCAGAGAGCCCCTCTTAGTCCAGGGTGGCCTACACTATTGATGGCCTCAGGGGCCTTGGAGCTTTTCCCTAACCTGTAGGGTTGTAGTCAATGGATTGGGCACAATTTCCTTGGAGAGGGCAGGCACAATCTTTCGCTGTGGCTCCAGAGGCCCTAGCCTGGAGGTTGTGTGGGTCCAGGCTGTGGGCACAGAAGTCTGAAAACACAAACTCAGCTTATGCGTGGCGCCTAGCGTATGGCAGGCCGGATGTACAGCCCGAGAGGGAGCTCCTGGGCCTCTGAAACAAGGGCGAGTGGGAGGCGTTCCTTCAGGCTTTTGTCTCTGGATGTTGTGTCCGGGATAGCCATGGATAGGAGGGGTGGCCTCAGGGACTGTGGACGAGTATCTCTCTCTGGGGATTTGTCCCAGCTCCCAAGAGTTTGGGGTCATTTTGTGGTAAGGGTGGAGTCGTGTTGTCTGGCTCATGTGTCTCTCCAAGAAAGGGATTCCAGAGCAGAGCCCCAGGTACGGGCGGGGCGACTGGAAAACTCAAACACTGGTGAGGATTGGGTGCATAGGGGCTTGGCAAGCCCCATATGTGGGCTCTTGGTCCAGGCCCTGACAGGCCTTTCTTTGACATGGGGCTCATGCTGAGGGTCACAGTGTGAATTTGTGTCCAAGCAGCACTCAAGTTTGGGCGTGGCATCAGGGGCCATAAAGGTTTCTCCCACCTTGAAATTGTGACTCCATGCCAAGAGCAACCTTTACAGCCATGGAGAAGGAGGAGTTCTGTTTTGTGCCTGCGATACCCAGTTGTGTGGAGAATTGATATAATGTCTAGGTTCAGATATTGAAAGCCAAGGTTAGGAAGAATTGACTGCATAAGACCATGGTGTGTCCGAAGTGCTGGGTGTGTGGACAGCTGTCTCCTTGTCTGTCTGGACGTCTGGCTTCAGGCTGTGTCAGACAGAGCATGAGTGCCCAGAGCAGCTGATCCAGTTAAGGGACCTTCGAGGCCCGAGCAGGTTGATCCTCATCTGGGTTTTCTGGAGAGCCCCATAGGGAAACGTTTTTCTTCCGTTGGGCAGACACTGGGCTGGGTTGTGGTTCTGGAGTTCCTAGTCCGGAGGGCTTGTTTGCCAGGAGTGTGAGGAAGGAAGTCTGAAAACACAAGCTAGCCTGAGGTTTGGGACCGAGGGCATGGCAGGCCCACACTGCAGAGGCTGAATCGAAATCTCCTGCTCTGAGGTCATGTCAAGTATGATACGTGCCTCAGCCTAGAGTTTTTGTCCAGCATGGCCTCTTCCTGAAGGGTGTGGGGTCTTCATGAGGCCAGGGAGGATTGCCTACGATGGGATTTGTGAACTACTCCAAACCTCAATGTTTCCTTCTGCACGACTGTCGAGTCCTATTGGATGGTTCCAGGAGGCCCCATACGGAAAGACTCGAGAGCAGGTGTCTAAGCATGGATGCCTGGGAACGCCACCTCATATTCCCACTCTTTAGTCAGGACAAGGCTGGCTCAATCTGTGGGCTCCTTGGTGAACTACCCAGAGGGCAGAGTTGAAATGGACTCTCCTGAAGATCAGTCCTACTGTGGCTTGGTGGCCTGGGAGACCTTGGAATGTGGAGGTGGCTAAGCGACTCTGCAGGACTCTCCAACCTGAGGTGTTTGACAAAGCTCCAACAAGGAAGCTTCCCATGTGGAGACGAGAGGAGTTCTGTTCAGCGCCTCAGGAAAGCCCCATATCCTGTTCTTTGAACCAAAGCCTCTGAAGAGTGACACCTGGAAACCAAAGCAAGAGTTGAGATTAGGGCCTAAGGGCCTGTCCGGCTCAACCTTCTATCTCTGTTGACATCTGTATGCATGCCTTCGTGGAGGTAGCTGCTCAGCTTGTGTCTGAATGCCCCTGTGTGTCCAGGGAGGCTCCCAGTAGTGGGATGTCCTCGGGGGTTGAGGTTTCTCATATTCTGAAGGTGTGTGGCCAAAGGAATGGACAGAGTTTTCCAGGAGAGAGCAGGCACGGTCCTGTGGTATGGCTCCAGAGGACCCAGCCTAGAGGCTGTGTTTGCCAGGGCTGTGGGGACAGATGTCTGAAAAAGCAAACTTGGCTCAGCTAGGGGCCAAGGTAATGGCAGGCCTGATCTCCAGTCCGTGAGGGGAGATCCTCTGGATATCAAAGGAGGGCAAGTGGGAGGCAGTTGCTCAGGCTTTTGTCTCTGGGTGTTACGTTCACAGTGGCCGTTCAGGGTAGGGGTTGCTTTAGGGGCCGAGGAAAGCCTTCCTCTCGGGGGATTGTCCAAGCTCCCAAATGTTTTGGTTCATTTGTGGGAAGGGAAGAGTACTGTATTCTGCCACAGGGGACCCCCCAAGAGAGGGACTCTAGAGCTAAGCAATGGGATCCCTCAACTGGAATACACACCATCTAGTTAGTCCTGGGTCCCTATGTGCATGGCAAGCCACATATGCAGGCTCTTGGTCCAGTCACTGAGAGGCGTTACTTGAATAAGGAACTCACGCTGAGGGTTACAATGTGTGTTGGTGCCCAAGGCGGCGCTCACGCATGGTCGTGGCCTCATGGGCATTGCCGTTTTCTCCTACACTGAAGGTTTGACTCACTGCCAGCAGCAAGGTTTCTTGCCATGGGGAAGGAGGGGTTCTGACTTGTGCATCAGGTTCCCCCCTGTGCAGGGATTGGAGATAAGGTCTAGGTTCCGATGACTGAAAACCCAAGTTGGGAATGGATGGTGGCCTAAGGCAGTGGCGGGTCCAATGTGCTGGGTGTGCAGCCAGCTGTGTCGGTGTCTGTTGGAAGGTCTGGGCTCAGGCTATTTTCGAAAGAGCATCAGTGTTTAAGGTAGCCTATGCAATTGGGGTGTTGACGAGGGCCAAACTGTTTGATCCTCATTTGGGGTTTCTGGGCAGCACCATAGACAATGTTTTTCTCCTGGGTGGCAGGCAAAGTGCTTCATTGTGGCCCCAGAATTCCCAGTAGGGAGGGTTTGTGGGACAGGAGTGTGAGGACAGATGTCTGAAAACACAAGCTAGGGTGAGGATTGGAGCCAAGGGTAGAGCAGGCCCACTCTGCAGAGGCTGAATCAAAATCTCCTGCATCTGAAGTCACGCTGAGGATCAGATGTTGGCTGAGGCTGGCGTATGTGTCTATGATGGCACCTTCATGAAGCAGGGGCCTCATGAGGCCAAGGAAGTTTTCCCACGCTGAGTTTGGAGGTTGCCCCAAACCACAAGGTTTCCTTCTGCGGGACATTTGAGTCCTGCTGCATGGCTCCAGGACATACCATACGGAAGGACTGGAGAGCAGGGTTCGAAGGATGCATCCCTGTACTGCAGGCATATTATTCCTATTGGCCATTAGCCACAAGGTATGTTTGATCTGCTGCATCTGGGGCACGCTACCCATGGGGCTGAGTTGAAATGGCCTCTCCTGAGGATGCATCATAATGTGCGTTTGGGTCCATGGAGACCTTGGAATGTGCTGGTTGTTCAGGGGCCCTGCGGAACTCTCCTACCTGAAGGGTTTGATACATCCCCAGTAAGAAAGCTCCCCATGTGGAGACGAGAGAGTTTTGGTTTGGTGCCTCAGAAAAGCCCTGTGTGCTGGTCTACGAAAACAGTCTTTGAGGTCGGACAAATGGAAACCAAATCTAAGGTTCAGATTAGGGCCTTGGGGCCTGTCCATTTCAACCTTCTTTCTCTGGGGACACTGGCTGAGAGTCTAAGTGGAGATAGTTGCTCCGCTGGTGTCAGAGAGCCCATCTTAGTCCAGGGTGGCCTACACTATTGATGGCCTGAGGGGTCTTGGAGCTTTTCCCTAACCTGTAGGGATGTGGTCAATGGATTGGGCACACTTTCCTTGGAGAGGGCAGGCACAATCTTTCGCTGTGGCTCCAGAGGCCCTAGCCTGGAGGTTGTGTGGGTCCAGGTTGTGGGCGCAGGAGTCTGAAAACACAAACTCAGCTTATGAGTGGCGCCTAGGGTATGGCAGGCGGATGTACTGCCCGAGAGGGAGCTCCTGGGCTTCTGAAACAAGGGCGAGTGGGAGGCGTTCCTTCAGGCTTTTGTCTCTGGATGTTGTGTCCAGGATAGCCGTGGATTGGAAAGGTGGCCTCAGGGACTGTGGACGAGTATCTCTCTCTGGGGATTTGTCCCAGCTCCCAAGAGTTTGGGGTCATTTTGTGGGAAGGGTGGAGTCGTGTTTTCTGGCTCATGTGTCTCTCCAAGAAAGGGATTCCATAGGAGAGCCCCAGGTACGGGCGGGGTGACCGGAAAACTCAAACACTGGTGAGAATTGGGTGTATGGGGGCTTGGAAAGCAAGCATGAGCGGGGCCTCATGGGCCACACTGGTTTCAACTACACTGAACGTTGGACAACATGCCAACCACAAGGTTTCTTGCACTGGGGAAGGAATTCTGATTTCTGCATTACGTTCAGGCCTGGGCAGTGAATAGAGATAAGGTCTAGGTTCTGAAGCCTGAAAACCGAGGTGGAAAGAGATGACGTCCTAAGGCCATGGCGGCTCGATGTGCTCAGTGTGCGGCCAGCTGTCTTGGTGGGGCCAGGAGGTCTAGGCTCAGGCTGTGTCAGAAAGGGCATAAGTGCCCTGGTCAGCCTATGTATTTGGGGTACAGCCAAGGTAGGTGCAGGTTGATCCTCACTTGGGGTTACTTGGTAGCCCCAGAGGGCAATGTTTTTCTTCTGGAGGGCAGGCAGAGTGCTGCTTTGTAGTTCTGGATTGCCAAATTGGAGGGCTTCTGGGTCAGTAGTCTGAGGACAGAAGTCTGAGAACACAAGCTAGGCTTAGGTTTCTGGGTGAGGACATGACAGGCACAATCTACAGACCTGAATCGAGATCTCGTGCATCTGAAGTCAGGGCGAGGATCAGACGATCGCTCAGGTTGGAGTTTCTGACACTGATAGGCCCTTCATGAAGGGGGGCATCACGAGGCCATGGCGGTTTTCCCACATTGGGAATTGTGAGAAGCTCCAAACTGCAAAGTGTCTTCTGCAGGACAATTGAGACCTGTTGTTGGATCCAGGCTAATGATTCTGAGCAGAGTTCTAAGGATGGATGGCTGGGTAGCCCACCTCGCATTCCAATTGTCTCCTAGCAACAAGACAGTTTAGTTCTGCTCGATCTAGGGGAGAAACCGAGGAGGCTGAGTTGAAAATGACTCTCCTGTGGAAGGGTCCTAATGTGCTTTTGTGTCTATGGAGACCTTGGATGAAGCGGTGGCACTGGGGCCCTGAAGGGTTCTCCTAAACAGAGCCTTTGAAAACAGCTCCAACGTGCAAGTTTCCCATGTGTAGATGAGAGGTTTTTGATGGGTGAGTCAAGAAACAGCCATTGCTGGTTTTGAAATCCAGGCCTCTGAGGAGAGATGCCTGGAAACCAAAGCAATGGATATGATTAGTGATTAGGGGCCTGTTCTTTCCTTTTTACATGGGGACATCTGTCTATGGGTCTGAGTACAGGTAGGTGCTCAGATGGGCTCAGATTCCCCCGGTTTTACCTGGGAAGCCACCACTAATGAGATGGATCAAGGACTTTGGAGGTTTATCCTATTAGAAGGGATGTGGCCATTGGAATGGGCACACACAATTCCCTTGGAGAGAGCAAGTACAGTCCTCAAGTTTGGCTCCAGGGGCCTGAGCCTGTAGGTTGTGTAGGCCAGGGCTGTTTGGACAGTTGTCTGAAAACACAAACTTGGCTTATTTTTCAGGTCATAGGTATGGCAGGACTTATCTACACCATGAGGAGAACTTTTCGGGATTTAAGAAAATGGCGAGTGTGAGGTGTTTGCTCAAGTTTTTGTCTCTGGATATCGTGTCACTCATGGTCGTGAAATTTCTGGGTGACTTCATGGGAAATGGACAAGTCTTACTCCCTGGTGCTTTGGCCCAGTCCAAAGCGTTTGGGGTCACTCTGTGGGATGGAAGAAGTCCGTTTTTTTTTTTTTTTTGATGTTGTTTTCATTTTAACCTCAGGTGTCCCACCAAATGATGGATTCCAGAGTAGAGCCCTGGGGGGGTGGTGATTGGACAATCAGAAATCTGGTTAAAAATTGAGGCCTAGGGACATATCAAGCCCATTATGACATCTAATGGTCCAGTCACTGAGAGGACTTAGTAGAGGACAGGACACATGCTGAGGGTCACAATGCGTGTTTATACCCTTGTCGCATTCAAGAATGGGCAGGGACTCAGGGTGAATGCTGGTTTCTCCTACACTGAACGTTGAACAACGTGCCAACCACAAGGTTTCTTACCATGGGTAAGGAGGTATTCTGATTTCTGCATCACACTCACCCCTGGGCAGTGATTGGAGATAATGTCTCGGTTCTGAGGCCTGAAAACAGAGGTAGGGAAGAGATGATGACCTAAGGCCATGGCGGGTCTTATGTGCTCAGTGTGCGGTCTGCTATCCGGGTGTTGGTCAGGAGGTCCGGGCTCAGGTTGTGTCCGACAGTGCATTAGTGCCCAGGTTAGACTATATAATTTGGGTGAAGTCGAGTGCTGTGGAGGTTTATCCTCATTGAAGATGCCTGGGCAGCTCATGAGGCAATAATTTTTTTCTAGAGGGCAGGCAGTGTGCTGCATTGTGGGTCCGGAATTGCCAAACTTGAGGACTTCGGGGCCAGGAGTGTGAGGACGGAAGTCTGAGAAGACAAGCTAGACTTGGGTTTCAGGGCGAGGGCACGGCAGGTACCCCCTGAAGATCTGAACCAATACTCATGCATCTGAAGTCAGGGCGAGGATCAGATGTTGGCTCAGGTTGGAGTTTCCGTGCATGACACCCGCTTCATGAAGGGAGCGGAATCTCGAGGCCATTGAGGTTTTCCCACGTTGGGAGTTGTGGGATGCCCCTTTCAAGGATTCCTTCTGCGGGACAATTGAGACCTGTTGCACAGCTCCAGGACATCCAATATGGAATGACTCCAGAGCACCGCTCGAGGATGGATGCCTGGGAAGCCCGCCTCGCATTCCAATTGTCTCCTAGCAACAAGACAGTTTAGATCTGATGGCTCTGCGGGAGCAACCGGGGTGGCTGAGTTGAAATGGACTTTCCTGAGGATGGGTTCTAATGTGTTTTTGTGTCCATGAGGGCCTTGGAATGGGACGGTGACACCGGGACCCAGAAGTACTCTCCTATGCTTTGGACATGGCTCCCATGCACAGGTTTCCTGTGAATACGAGATGAGTTCTGCTGGGTGCCTCACCAAAATCCCTATGCTCGTATTGGAATCAGGCTTTTGAGGAGACATGCCTGTAAACCAAGGCAATGGATCCTATCATGGCCTAGGGTCCTGTCTGGTTCAATCTTCTCCTCTGGGGACATCCATTTATGGTATGAGTGGAGGTAGATTATCAGCTGGTGTCAGACAGCCCTTGATTGTTCCGGGCGACCTACACGATTGGGATGGCCTCAGGGACTTTGGAGCTTTCTCCTAATTTGTACGATTTTGGACAATGGAATGGGCAGAATTCCCATGGATTGGTAGGCACAGTCCTAATGTGTGGCTCCAGGGGCCCCAGCCTGGAGGGTGTGTGGCCCTGGACTTTGAGGACAGAAGTCTGAAAACACAAACTCAGCTTAGGATTGGGGATGTAGGTATGGCAGGCCCGATCTACACCATGAGTAGAACGCTTCAGGATATGAAGAAAGTGCGAGTCTGAGGCGCTAACTCAGGTTTTTGTCTCTGGATTTTGTATCAGCGATGGCACAATCTACGGACCTGAATCGAGATCTCGTGCATCTGAAGTCAGGGCGAGGTTCAGACGATCTCTCAAGTTGGTGTTTCTGTCCCTGATGGCCCCTTCACGAAGGGGGGGGGCATCACGAGGCCATGGGGGTTTCCCCACGATGGGATTTGTGAGAAGATCCAAACTGCAAAGTGTCTTCTGTAGGACAATTGAGACCTGTTGTTTGGCTCCAGGCCAATGATTCTGAGCAGGGTTCTAAGGATGCATGGCTGGGTAGCCTACCTCGCATTCCAATTGTCTGCTAGAAACAAGACATGTTAGATCTGCTGGATCTGGGGGAGCAACCGAGGAGGCTGAGTTGAAATGGACTCTCCTATGGATGGGTCCTAATGTGCTTTTGTGTCGATGGAGACCTTGGAATGAAGTGGTGCCACTGGGGCCCTGAAGGGTTCTCCTAAACAGAGGCTTTGACACAGCTCCAACGTTCAAGTTTCCCATGGGTAGATGAGATGTTTTCTGATGGGTGAGTCAAGAAACAGCCATATGCTGGTTTTGAAATCCAGGCCTCTGAGGAGAGATGCCTGGAACCAAAGCAATGGATATGATTAGTGCCTAGGGGCCTGTTCTTTCCTTTTTATCTCTGGGGACATCTGTCTATGGGTCTGAGTACAGGTAGGTGCTCCGATGGGCTCAGATTACCCCTCTTTTACCTGGGAAGCCACCACTAATGAGATGGATCAGGGACTTTGGAGGTTTATCCTTTTAGAAGGGATGTGTCCATTGGAATGGGCACACACAATTCCCTTGGAGATGGCAAGTACAGTCCTCAGGTTTGGCTCCAGGGGCCTGAGCCTGTAGGTTGTGTAGGCCAGGGCTGTTTGGACAGTTGTCTGAAAACACAAACTTGGCTTATGTTTCAGGTAATAGGTATGGCATGACTTATCTACAGACCATGAGGAGAACTTTTCGGAATTTGAGAAAAGGACGAGTGTGAGGCTCTTGCTCAAGTTTTTGTCTCTGGATATCGTGTCACTCATGGTCGTGAAATTTCTGGGTGACTTCATGGGAAATGGACGAGTCTTACTCCCTGGTGGTTTGGCCCAGTTCAAAGCGTTTGGGGTCACTCTATGGGATGGAAGAAGTCCGTTTTTTTTTTTTTTTGATGTTGTTTTCTTTTTAACCTCAGGTGTCCCACCAAATGAGGGATTCCAGAGTAGAGCCCTGGGGGGGGTGTGATTGGACAATCCGAAATCTGGTTAAAAATTGGGGCCTAGGGACATATCAAGCCCCTTAAGACATCTAATGGTCCAGTCACTGAGAGGACTTACTAGAGGACAGGACTCATGTTGAGAGTCACAATGCGTGTTTATGCCCTTGTCGCACTCAAGAATGGGCGGGGCCTCAGGGTGAATGCTGGTTTCTCCTACACTGAAGGTTGGACAACGTGCCAACCACATGGTTTCTTAACATGGGTAAGGAGGTGTTCTAATTTCTGCATCAAACTCACCCCTGGGCAGTGATTGGAGATAATGTCTCGGTTCTGAGGCCTGAAAACTGAGGTAGGGAAAAGATGATGACCTAAGGCCATAGCCGGTCTTATGTGCTCAGTGTGCGGTCTGCTTTCCGGGTGTTGTTCAGGAGGTCCGGGCTCAGGTTGTGTCTGACAGTGCATTAGTGCCCAGGTTAGACTATATAATTTGGGTGAAGTCGAGTGCTGTGGAGGTTTATCCTCATTGAAGGTGCCTGGGCAGCTCATGAGGCAATAATTTTTTTCTAGAGGGCAGGCAGAGTGCTGCATTGTGGGTCCGGAATTGCCAAACTTGAGGGCTTCGGGGCCATGAGTTGAGGACGAAAGTCTGAGAAGAAAAGCTAGACTTGGGTATCAGGGCGAGGGCACGGCAGGTACCCCCTGCCGATCTGAACCAATAATCATGCATCTGAAGTCAGGGCAAGGATCAGACGTTGGATCAGGTTGGAGTTTCCGTGCATGACGGCCGCTTCATAAAGGGAGCGGAATCTCGAGGCCATTGAGGTTTTCCCACGTTGGGAGTTGTGGGATGCCCCCTTCAAGGATTCCTTCTGCGAGACAATTGAGACCTGTTGGACAGCTCCAGGACATCACATATGGAATGATTCCAGAGCACCGTTCGCGGATGGATGCCTGGGAAGCACGCCTCGCATTCCAATTGTGTCCTAGCAACAAGACAGTTTAGATCTGATGGTTCTGCGGGTGCAACCGGGGTGGCAGAGTTGAAATGGACTTTCCTGATGATGGGTCCTAATGTGTTTTTGTGTCCATGAGAGCCTTGGAATGGGGCGTTGGCACCGGGACTCAGAAGTACTCTCCTATGCTTTGGACATGGCTCCCATGCACAGGTTTCCTTGTGGAGACGAGATGAGTTCTGGTGGGTGCCTCAGCAAAACCCCTATGCTCGTATTGGAATCAGGCTTTTGAGGAGACATGCCTGTAAACCAAGGCAATGGATCCTATTATGGCCTAGGGTCCTGTCTGGTTCAATCTTCTCCTCTGGGGACATCCATTTATGGTATGAGTGGAGGTAGATTATCAGCTGGTGTCAGACAGCCCTTGTTTGTTCCGGGCGACCTACACGATTGGGATGGCCTCAGGGACTTTGGACGTTTCTCCTAATTTGTACGATTTTGGACAATAGAATGGGCAGAATTCCCATGGATTGGTAGGCTCAGTCCTAATGTGTGGCTCCAGGGGCCCCAGCCTGGAGGGTGTGTGGCCCTAGACTTTGAGGACAGAAGTCTGAAAACACAAACTCAGCTTAGGTTTGGGGACGTAGGTATGGCAGGCCCGATCTACAAACCATGAGAAGAACTCTTCAGGTTATGAAGAAAGTGCGAGTCTGAGGCGCTTGCTCAGGTTTTTGTCTCTGGATTTTGTATCAGCGATGGCACAATCTACAGACCTGAATTGAGATCTCGTGCATCTGAAGTCACGGCGCAGATCAGACGATCGCTCAAGTTGGTGTTTCTGTCCCTTTTGGGCCTTTCACGAAGGGTGGCATCACGAGGCCAAAGGGGTTTTCCCACGATGGGATTTGTGAGAAGCTCCAAACTGCAAAGTGTCTTCTGCAGGACAATTGAGACCTGTTGTTTGGCTCCAGGCCAATGATTCTGAGCAGGGTTCTAAGGATGCATGGCTGGGTAGCCCACCTCGCATTCCAATTGTCTCCTAGAAACAAGACAGTTTAGATCTGCTGGATCTGGGGGAGCAACCGAGGAGGCTGAGTTGAAATGGACTCTCCTATGGATGGGTCCTAATGTGCTTTTGTGTCGATGGAGACCTTGGAATAAAGCGGTGGCACTGGGGCCCTGAAGTGTTCTCCTAAACAGAGGCTTTGACATAGCTCCAACGTGCAAGTTTCCCATGGGTAGATGAGATGTTTTGTGATGGGTGAGTCAAGAAACAGCCATATGCTGGTTTTGAAATCCAGGCCTCTGAGGAGAGATGCCTGGAACCAAAGCAATGGATATGATTAGTGCCTAGGGGCCTGTTCTTTCCTTTTTACCTCTGGGGACATCTGTCTATGGGTCTGAGTACAGGTAGGTGCTCAGATGGGCTCAGATTGCCCCTGTTTTACCTGGGAAGCCACCACTAATGAGATGGATCAGGGACTTTGGAGGTTTATCCTTTTAGAAGGGATGTGGCCATTGGAATGGGCACACACAATTCCCTTGGAGAGGGCAAGTACAGTCCTCAGGTTTGGCTCCAGGGGCCTGAGCCTGTAGGTTGTGTAGGCCAGGGCTGTTTGGACAGTTGTCTGAAAACACAAACTTGGCTTATGTTTCAAGTCATAGGTTGGCAGGACTTATCTACAGACCATGAGGAGAATTTTCGGGATTTGAGAAAAGTGCGAGTGTGAGGCTCTTGCTCAAGTTTTTGTCTCTGGATATCGTGTCACTCATGGTCGTGAAATTTCTGGGTGACTTCATGGGAAATGGACGAGTCTTACTCCCTGGTGGTTTGGCCCAGTCCAAAGCATTTGGGGTCACTCTGTGGGATAGAAGAAGTCCGTTTTTTTTTTTTTTTGATGTTGTTTTCTTTTTAACCTCAGGTGTCCCACCAAATGAGGGATTCCAGAGTAGAGCCCTGGGGGGGTGGTGATTGGACAATCAGAAATCTGGTTAAAAATTGAGGCCTAGGGACATATCAAGCCCATTATGACATCTAATGGTCCAGTCACTGAGAGGACTTACTAGAGGACAGGACTCATGTTGAGAGTCACAATGCGTGTTTATGCCCTTGTCGCACTCAAGATTGGGCGGGGCCTCAGGGTGAATGCTGGTTTCTCCTACACTGAACGTTGGACAACGTGCCAACCACAAGGTTTCTTACCATGGGTAAGGGGGTGTTCTGATTTCTGCATCACACTCACCCCTGGGCAGTGATTGGAGATAAAGTCTCTGTTCTGAGGCCTGAAAACTGAAGTAGGGAAAAGATGATGACCTAAGGCCATGGCCGGTCTTATGTGCTCAGTGTGCGGTCTGCTTTCCGGGTGTTGGTCAAGAGGTCCGGGCTCAGGTTGTGTCCGACAGTGCATTAGTGCCCAGGTTAGACTGTATAATTTGGGTGAAGTCGAGTGCTGTGGAGGTTTATCCTCATTGAAGGTGCCTGGGCAGCTCATGAGGCAATAATTTTTTTCTAGAGGGCAGGCAGAGTGCTGCATTGTGGGTCCGGAATTGCCAAACTTGAGGGCTTCGGGGTCAGGAGTGTAAGGACGGAAGTCTGAGAAGACAAGCTAGACTTGGGTTTCAGGGCGAGGGCACGGCAGGTACCCCCTGCAGATCTGAACCAATACTCATGCATCTGAAGTCAGGGCGAGGATCAGACGTTGGCTCAGGTTGGAGTTTCCGTGCATGACGGCCGCTTCATGAAGGGAGCGGAATCTCGAGGCCATTGAGGTTTTCCCACGTTGGGAGTTGTGGGATGCCCCCTACAAAGATTCCTTCTGCGGGACAATTGAGACCTGTTGGACAGCTTCAGGACATTCCATATGGAATGACTCCAGAGCACCGTTCGAGGATGGATGCCTGGGAGGCCAGCCTCGCATTCCAATTGTCTCCTAGCAACAAGACAGTTTAGATCTGACGGTTCTGCGGGAGCAACCGGGGTGGCTGAGTTGAAATGGACTTTCCTGAGGATGGGTCCTCATGTGTTTTTGTGTCCATGAGGGCCTTGGAATGGGGCGGTGGCACCGGGACCCTGAAGTACTCTCCTATGCTTTGGACATGGCTCCCATGCACAGGTTTCCTTGTGGAGACGAGATGAGTTCTGCTGGGTGCCTCAGCAAAACCCCTATGCTTGTATTGGAATTAGGCTTTTGAGGAGACATGCCTGTAAACCAAGGCAATGGATCCTATTATGGCCTAGGGTCCTGTCTGGTTCAATCTTCTCCTCTGGGGACATCCATTTATGGTATGAGTGGAGGTAGATTATCAGCTGGTGTCAGACAGCCCTTGTTTGTTCCGGGCGACCTACACGATTGGGATGGCCTCAGGGACTTTGGAGGTTTCTCCTAATTTGTACGATTTTGGACAATAGAATGGGCAGAATTCCCATGGATTGGTAGGCTCAGTCCTAATGTGTGGCTCCAGGGGCCCCAGCCTGGAGGGTGTGTGGCCCTGGACTTTGAGGACAGAAGTCTGAAAACACAAACTCAGCTTAGGTTTGGGGACGTATGTATGGCAGGCCTGATCTACAAACCATGAGAAGAACTCTTCAGGTTATGAAGAAAGTGCGAGTCTGAGGCGCTTGCTCAGGTTTTTGTCTCTGGATTTTGTATCAGCGATGGCACAATCTACAGACCTGAATTGAGATCTCGTGCATCTGAAGTCACGGCGCAGATCAGACGATCGCTCAAGTTGGTGTTTCTGTCCCTGATGGACCTTTCACGAAGGGTGGCATCACGAGGCCAAAGGGGTTTTCCCACGATGGGATTTGTGAGAAGCTCCAAACTGCAAAGTGTCTTCTGCAGGACAATTGAGACCTGTTGTTTGGCTCCAGGCCAATGATTCTGAGCAGGGTTCTAAGGATGCATGGCTGGGTAGCCCACCTCGCATTCCAATTGTCTCCTAGAAACAAGACAGGTTAGATCTGCTGGATCTGGGGGAGCAACCGAGGAGGCTGAGTTGAAATGGACTCTCCTATGGATGGGTCCTAATGTGCTTTTGTGTCGATGGAGACCTTGGAATAAAGCGGTGGCACTGGGGCCCTGAAGTGTTCTCCTAAACAGAGGCTTTGACACAGCTCCAACGTGCAAGTTTCCCATGGGTAGATGAGATGTTTTGTGATGGGTGAGTCAAGAAACAGCCATATGCTGGTTTTGAAATCCAGGCCTCTGAGGAGAGATGCCTGGAAACTAAAGCAATGGATATGATTAGTGCCTAGGGGCCTGTTCTTTCCTTTTTACCTCTGGGGACATCTGTCTATGGGTCTGAGTACAGGTAGGTGCTCAGATGGGCTCAGATTGCCCCTGTTTTACCTGGGAAGCCACCACTAATGAGATGGATCAGGGACTTTGGAGGTTTATCCTTTTAGAAGGGATGTGGCCATTGGAATGGGCACACACAATTCCCTTGGAGAGGGCAAGTACAGTCCTCAGGTTTGGCTCCAGGGGCCTGAGCCTGTAGGTTGTGTAGGCCAGGGCTGTTTGGACAGTTGTCTGAAAACACAAACTTGGCTTATGTTTCAGGTCATAGGTTGGCAGGACTTATCTACAGACCAAGAGGAGAATTTTCAGGATTTGAGAAAAGTGCGAGTGTGAGGCTCTTGCTCAAGTTTTTGTCTCTGGATATCGTGTCACTCATGGTCGTGAAATTTCTGGGTGACTTCATGGGAAATGGACGAGTCTTACTCCCTGGTGGTTTGGCCCAGTCCAAAGCTTTTGGGGTCACTCTGTGGGATGGAAGAAGTCCGTTTTTTTTTTTTTTTTGATGTTGTTTTCATTTTAACCTCAGGTGTCCCACCAAATGATGGATTCCAGAGTAGAGCCCTGGGGGGGTGGTGATTGGACAATCAGAAATCTGGTTAAAAATTGAGGCCTAGGGACATATCAAGCCCATTATGACATCTAATGGTCCAGTCACTGAGAGGACTTACTAGAGGACAGGACTCATGTTGAGAGTCACAATGCGTGTTTATGCCCTTGTCGCACTCAAGAATGGGCGGGGCCTCAGGGTGAATGCTGGTTTCTCCTACACTGAACGTTGGACAACGTGCCAACCACAAGGTTTCTTACCATGGGTAAGGGGGTGTTCTGATTTCTGCATCACACTCACCCCTGGGCAGTGATTGGAGATAAAGTCTCTGTTCTGAGGCCTGAAAACTGAGGTAGGGAAAAGATGATGACCTAAGGCCATGGCCGGTCTTATGTGCTCAGTGTGCGGTCTGCTTTCCGGGTGTTGGTCAAGAGGTCCGGGCTCAGGTTGTGTCCGACAGTGCATTAGTGCCCAGGTTAGACTGTATAATTTGGGTGAAGTCGAGTGCTGTGGAGGTTTATCCTCATTGAAGGTGCCTGGGCAGCTCATGAGGCAATAATTTTTTTCTAGAGGGCAGGCAGAGTGCTGCATTGTGGGTCCGGAATTGCCAAACTTGAGGGCTTCGGGGTCAGGAGTGTAAGGACGGAAGTCTGAGAAGACAAGCTAGACTTGGGTTTCAGGGCGAGGGCACGGCAGGTACCCCCTGCAGATCTGAACCAATACTCATGCATCTGAAGTCAGGGCGAGGATCAGACGTTGGCTCAGGTTGGAGTTTCCGTGCATGACGGCCGCTTCATGAAGGGAGCGGAATCTCGAGGCCATTGAGGTTTTCCCACGTTGGGAGTTGTGGGATGCCCCCTACAATGATTTCTTCTGCGGGACAATTGAGACCTGTTGGACAGCTTCAGGACATTCCATATGGAATGACTCCAGAGCACAGTTCGAGGATGGATGCCTGGGAGGCCAGCCTCGCATTCCAATTGTCTCCTAGCAACAAGACAGTTTAGATCTGACGGTTCTGCGGGAGCAACCGGGGTGGCTGAGTTGAAATGGACTTTCCTGAGGATGGGTCCTCATGTGTTTTTGTGTCCATGAGGGCCTTGGAATGGGGCGGTGGCACCGGGACCCTGAAGTACTCTCCTATGCTTTGGACATGGCTCCCATGCACAGGTTTCCTTGTGGAGACGAGATGAGTTCTGCTGGGTGCCTCAGCAAAACCCCTATGCTCGTATTGGAATCAGGCTTTTGAGGAGACATGCCTGTAAACCAAGGCAATGGATCCTATTATGGCCTAGGGTCCTGTCTGGTTCAATCTTCTCCTCTGGGGACATCCATTTATGGTATGAGTGGAGGTAGATTATCAGCTGGTGTCAGACAGCCCTTGTTTGTTCCGGGCGACCTACACGATTGGGATGGCCTCAGGGACTTTGGAGATTTCTCCTAATTTGTACGATTTTGGACAATGGAATGGGCAGAATTCCCATGGATTGGTAGGCTCAGTCCTAATGTGTGGCTCCAGGGGCCCCAGCCTGGAGGGTGTGTGGCCCTGGACTTTGAGGACAGAAGTCTGAAAACACAAACTCAGCTTAGGTTTGGGGACGTAGGTATGGCAGGCCCGATCTACAAACCATGAGAAGAACTCTTCAGGTTATGAAGAAAGTGCGAGTCTGAGGCGCTTGCTCAGGTTTTTGTCTCTGGATTTTGTATCAGCGATGGCACAATCTACAGACCTGAATTGAGATCTCGTGCAACTGAAGTCACGGCGCAGATCAGACGATCGCTCAACTTGGTGTTTCTGTCCCTGATGGACCTTTCACGAAGGGTGGCATCACGAGGCCAAAGGGGTTTTCCCACGATGGGATTTGTGAGAAGCTCCAAACTGCAAAGTGTCTTCTGCAGGACAATTGAGACCTGTTGTTTGGCTCCAGGCCAATGATTCTGAGCAGGGTTCTAAGGATGCATGGCTGGGTAGCCCACCTCGCATTCCAATTGTCTCCTAGAAACAAGACAGGTTAGATCTGCTGGATCTGGGGGAGCAACCGAGGAGGCTGAGTTGAAATGGACTCTCCTATGGATGGGTCCTAATGTGCTTTTGTGTCGATGGAGACCTTGGAATAAAGCGGTGGCACTGGGGCCCTGAAGTGTTCTCCTAAACAGAGGCTTTGACACAGCTCCAACGTGCAAGTTTCCCATGGGTAGATGAGATGTTTTGTGATGGGTGAGTCAAGAAACAGCCATATGCTGGTTTTGAAATCCAGGCCTCTGAGGAGAGATGCCTGGAAACTAAAGCAATGGATATGATTAGTGCCTAGGGGCCTGTTCTTTCCTTTTTACCTCTGGGGACATCTGTCTATGGGTCTGAGTACAGGTAGGTGCTCAGATGGGCTCAGATTGCCCCTGTTTTACCTGGGAAGCCACCACTAATGAGATGGATCAGGGACTTTGGAGGTTTATCCTTTTAGAAGGGATGTGGCCATTGGAATGGGCACACACAATTCCCTTGGAGAGGGCAAGTACAGTCCTCAGGTTTGGCTCCAGGGGCCTGAGCCTGTAGGTTGTGTAGGCCAGGGCTGTTTGGACAGTTGTCTGAAAACACAAACTTGGCTTATGTTTCAGGTCATAGGTTGGCAGGACTTATCTACAGACCATGAGGAGAATTTTCGGGATTTGAGAAAAGTGCGAGTGTGAGGCTCTTGCTCAAGTTTTTGTCTCTGGATATCGTGTCACTCATGGTCGTGAAATTTCTGGGTGACTTCATGGGAAATGGACGAGTCTTACTCCCTGGTGGTTTGGCCCAGTCCAAAGCTTTTGGGGTCACTCTGTGGGATGGAAGAAGTCCGTTTTTTTTTTTTTTTTGATGTTGTTTTCATTTTAACCTCAGGTGTCCCACCAAATGATGGATTCCAGAGTAGAGCCCTGGGGGGGTGGTGATTGGACAATCAGAAATCTGGTTAAAAATTGAGGCCTAGGGACATATCAAGCCCATTATGACATCTAATGGTCCAGTCACTGAGAGGACTTACTAGAGGACAGGACTCATGTTGAGAGTCACAATGCGTGTTTATGCCCTTGTCGCACTCAAGAATGGGCGGGGCCTCAGGGTGAATGCTGGTTTCTCCTACACTGAACGTTGGACAACGTGCCAACCACAAGGTTTCTTACCATGGGTAAGGGGGTGTTCTGATTTCTGCATCACACTCACCCCTGGGCAGTGATTGGAGATAAAGTCTCTGTTCTGAGGCCTGAAAACTGAGGTAGGGAAAAGATGATGACCTAAGGCCATGGCCGGTCTTATGTGCTCAGTGTGCGGTCTGCTTTCCGGGTGTTGGTCAAGAGGTCCGGGCTCAGGTTGTGTCCGACAGTGCATTAGTGCCCAGGTTAGACTGTATAATTTGGGTGAAGTCGAGTGCTGTGGAGGTTTATCCTCATTGAAGGTGCCTGGGCAGCTCATGAGGCAATAATTTTTTTCTAGAGGGCAGGCAGAGTGCTGCATTGTGGGTCCGGAATTGCCAAACTTGAGGGCTTCGGGGTCAGGAGTGTAAGGACGGAAGTCTGAGAAGACAAGCTAGACTTGGGTTTCAGGGCGAGGGCACGGCAGGTACCCCCTGCAGATCTGAACCAATACTCATGCATCTGAAGTCAGGGCGAGGATCAGACGTTGGCTCAGGTTGGAGTTTCCGTGCATGACGGCCGCTTCATGAAGGGAGCGGAATCTCGAGGCCATTGAGGTTTTCCCACGTTGGGAGTTGTGGGATGCCCCCTACAAAGATTCCTTCTGCGGGACAATTGAGACCTGTTGGACAGCTTCAGGACATTCCATATGGAATGACTCCAGAGCACCGTTCGAGGATGGATGCCTGGGAGGCCAGCCTCGCATTCCAATTGTCTCCTAGCAACAAGACAGTTTAGATCTGACGGTTCTGCGGGAGCAACCGGGGTGGCTGAGTTGAAATGGACTTTCCTGAGGATGGGTCCTAATGTGTTTTTGTGTCCATGAGGGCCTTGGAATGGGGCGGTGGCACCGGGACCCTGAAGTACTCTCCTATGCTTTGGACATGGCTCCCATGCACAGGTTTCCTTGTGGAGACGAGATGAGTTCTGCTGGGTGCCTCAGCAAAACCCCTATGCTCGTATTGGAAACAGGCTTTTGAGGAGACATGCCTGTAAACCAAGGCAATGGATCCTATTATGGCCTAGGGTCCTGTCTGGTTCAATCTTCTCCTCTGGGGACATCCATTTATGGTATGAGTGGAGGTAGATTATCAGCTGGTGTCAGACAGCCCTTGTTTGTTCCGGGCGACCTACACGATTGGGATGGCCTCAGGGACTTTGGAGGTTTCTCCTAATTTGTACGATTTTGGACAATAGAATGGGCAGAATTCCCATGGATTGGTAGGCTCAGTCCTAATGTGTGGCTCCAGGGGCCCCAGCCTGGAGGGTGTGTGGCCCTGG
The DNA here is from genome assembly GCF_964662115.1 of Mustela nivalis. Taxonomy (NCBI): domain Eukaryota; kingdom Metazoa; phylum Chordata; class Mammalia; order Carnivora; family Mustelidae; genus Mustela; species Mustela nivalis. Next base: position 514,401 of record NW_028136369.1, read on the forward strand.
ACTTTGAGGACAGAAGTCTGAAAACACAAACTCAGCTTAGGTTTGGGGACGTAGGTATGGCAGGCCCGATCTACAAACCATGAGAAGAACTCTTCAGGTTATGAAGAAAGTGCGAGTCTGAGGCGCTTGCTCAGGTTTTTGTCTCTGGATTTTGTATCAGCGATGGCACAATCTACAGACCTGAATTGAGATCTCGTGCATCTGAAGTCACGGCGCAGATCAGACGATCGCTCAAGTTGGTGTTTCTGTCCCTGATGGACCTTTCACGAAGGGTGGCATCACGAGGCCAAAGGGGTTTTCCCACGATGGGATTTGTGAGAAGCTCCAAACTGCAAAGTGTCTTCTGCAGGACAATTGAGACCTGTTGTTTGGCTCCAGGCCAATGATTCTGAGCAGGGTTCTAAGGATGCATGGCTGGGTAGCCCACCTCGCATTCCAATTGTCTCCTAGAAACAAGACAGGTTAGATCTGCTGGATCTGGGGGAGCAACCGAGGAGGCTGAGTTGAAATGGACTCTCCTATGGATGGGTCCTAATGTGCTTTTGTGTCGATGGAGACCTTGGAATAAAGCGGTGGCACTGGGGCCCTGAAGTGTTCTCCTAAACAGAGGCTTTGACACAGCTCCAACGTGCAAGTTTCCCATGGGTAGATGAGATGTTTTGTGATGGGTGAGTCAAGAAACAGCCATATGCTGGTTTTGAAATCCAGGCCTCTGAGGAGAGATGCCTGGAAACTAAAGCAATGGATATGATTAGTGCCTAGGGGCCTGTTCTTTCCTTTTTACCTCTGGGGACATCTGTCTATGGGTCTGAGTACAGGTAGGTGCTCAGATGGGCTCAGATTGCCCCTGTTTTACCTGGGAAGCCACCACTAATGAGATGGATCAGGGACTTTGGAGGTTTATCCTTTTAGAAGGGATGTGGCCATTGGAATGGGCACACACAATTCCCTTGGAGAGGGCAAGTACAGTCCTCAGGTTTGGCTCCAGGGGCCTGAGCCTGTAGGTTGTGTAGGCCAGGGCTGTTTGGACAGTTGTCTGAAAACACAAACTTGGCTTATGTTTCAGGTCATAGGTTGGCAGGACTTATCTACAGACCATGAGGAGAATTTTCGGGATTTGAGAAAAGTGCGAGTGTGAGGCTCTTGCTCAAGTTTTTGTCTCTGGATATCGTGTCACTCATGGTCGTGAAATTTCTGGGTGACTTCATGGGAAATGGACGAGTCTTACTCCCTGGTGGTTTGGCCCAGTCCAAAGCTTTTGGGGTCACTCTGTGGGATGGAAGAAGTCCGTTTTTTTTTTTTTTTTGATGTTGTTTTCTTTTTAACCTCAGGTGTCCCACCAAATGAGGGATTCCAGAGTAGAGCCCTGGGGGGGTGGTGATTGGACAATCAGAAATCTGGTTAAAAATTGAGGCCTAGGGACATATCAAGCCCATTATGACATCTAATGGTCCAGTCACTGAGAGGACTTACTAGAGGACAGGACTCATGTTGAGAGTCACAATGCGTGTTTATGCCCTTGTCGCACTCAAGAATGGGCGGGGCCTCAGGGTGAATGCTGGTTTCTCCTACACTGAACGTTGGACAACGTGCCAACCACAAGGTTTCTTACCATGGGTAAGGGGGTGTTCTGATTTCTGCATCACACTCACCCCTGGGCAGTGATTGGAGATAAAGTCTCTGTTCTGAGGCCTGAAAACTGAGGTAGGGAAAAGATGATGACCTAAGGCCATGGCCGGTCTTATGTGCTCAGTGTGCGGTCTGCTTTCCGGGTGTTGGTCAAGAGGTCCGGGCTCAGGTTGTGTCCGACAGTGCATTAGTGCCCAGGTTAGACTGTATAATTTGGGTGAAGTCGAGTGCTGTGGAGGTTTATCCTCATTGAAGGTGCCTGGGCAGCTCATGAGGCAATAATTTTTTTCTAGAGGGCAGGCAGAGTGCTGCATTGTGGGTCCGGAATTGCCAAACTTGAGGGCTTCGGGGTCAGGAGTGTAAGGACGGAAGTCTGAGAAGACAAGCTAGACTTGGGTTTCAGGGCGAGGGCACGGCAGGTACCCCCTGCAGATCTGAACCAATACTCATGCATCTGAAGTCAGGGCGAGGATCAGACGTTGGCTCAGGTTGGAGTTTCCGTGCATGACGGCCGCTTCATGAAGGGAGCGGAATCTCGAGGCCATTGAGGTTTTCCCACGTTGGGAGTTGTGGGATGCCCCCTACAAAGATTCCTTCTGCGGGACAATTGAGACCTGTTGGACAGCTTCAGGACATTCCATATGGAATGACTCCAGAGCACCGTTCGAGGATGGATGCCTGGGAGGCCAGCCTCGCATTCCAATTGTCTCCTAGCAACAAGACAGTTTAGATCTGACGGTTCTGCGGGAGCAACCGGGGTGGCTGAGTTGAAATGGACTTTCCTGAGGATGGGTCCTAATGTGTTTTTGTGTCCATGAGGGCCTTGGAATGGGGCGGTGGCACCGGGACCCTGAAGTACTCTCCTATGCTTTGGACATGGCTCCCATGCACAGGTTTCCTTGTGGAGACGAGATGAGTTCTGCTGGGTGCCTCAGCAAAACCCCTATGCTCGTATTGGAATCAGGCTTTTGAGGAGACATGCCTGTAAACCAAGGCAATGGATCCTATTATGGCCTAGGGTCCTGTCTGGTTCAATCTTCTCCTCTGGGGACATCCATTTATGGTATGAGTGGAGGTAGATTATCAGCTGGTGTCAGACAGCCCTTGTTTGTTCCGGGCGACCTACACGATTGGGATGGCCTCAGGGACTTTGGAGGTTTCTCCTAATTTGTACGATTTTGGACAATAGAATGGGCAGAATTCCCATGGATTGGTAGGCTCAGTCCTAATGTGTGGCTCCAGGGGCCCCAGCCTGGAGGGTGTGTGGCCCTGGACTTTGAGGACAGAAGTCTGAAAACACAAACTCAGCTTAGGTTTGGGGACGTAGGTATGGCAGGCCCGATCTACAAACCATGAGAAGAACTCTTCAGGTTATGAAGAAAGTGCGAGTCTGAGGCGCTTGCTCAGGTTTTTGTCTCTGGATTTTGTATCAGCGATGGCACAATCTACAGACCTGAATTGAGATCTCGTGCATCTGAAGTCACGGCGCAGATCAGACGATCGCTCAAGTTGGTGTTTCTGTCCCTGATGGACCTTTCACGAAGGGTGGCATCACGAGGCCAAAGGGGTTTTCCCACGATGGGATTTGTGAGAAGCTCCAAACTGCAAAGTGTCTTCTGCAGGACAATTGAGACCTGTTGTTTGGCTCCAGGCCAATGATTCTGAGCAGGGTTCTAAGGATGCATGGCTGGGTAGCCCACCTCGCATTCCAATTGTCTCCTAGAAACAAGACAGGTTAGATCTGCTGGATCTGGGGGAGCAACCGAGGAGGCTGAGTTGAAATGGACTCTCCTATGGATGGGTCCTAATGTGCTTTTGTGTCGATGGAGACCTTGGAATAAAGCGGTGGCACTGGGGCCCTGAAGTGTTCTCCTAAACAGAGGCTTTGACACAGCTCCAACGTGCAAGTTTCCCATGGGTAGATGAGATGTTTTGTGATGGGTGAGTCAAGAAACAGCCATATGCTGGTTTTGAAATCCAGGCCTCTGAGGAGAGATGCCTGGAAACTAAAGCAATGGATATGATTAGTGCCTAGGGGCCTGTTCTTTCCTTTTTACCTCTGGGGACATCTGTCTATGGGTCTGAGTACAGGTAGGTGCTCAGATGGGCTCAGATTGCCCCTGTTTTACCTGGGAAGCCACCACTAATGAGATGGATCAGGGACTTTGGAGGTTTATCCTTTTAGAAGGGATGTGGCCATTGGAATGGGCACACACAATTCCCTTGGAGAGGGCAAGTACAGTCCTCAGGTTTGGCTCCAGGGGCCTGAGCCTGTAGGTTGTGTAGGCCAGGGCTGTTTGGACAGTTGTCTGAAAACACAAACTTGGCTTATGTTTCAGGTCATAGGTTGGCAGGACTTATCTACAGACCATGAGGAGAATTTTCGGGATTTGAGAAAAGTGCGAGTGTGAGGCTCTTGCTCAAGTTTTTGTCTCTGGATATCGTGTCACTCATGGTCGTGAAATTTCTGGGTGACTTCATGGGAAATGGACGAGTCTTACTCCCTGGTGGTTTGGCCCAGTCCAAAGCTTTTGGGGTCACTCTGTGGGATGGAAGAAGTCCGTTTTTTTTTTTTTTTTGATGTTGTTTTCTTTTTAACCTCAGGTGTCCCACCAAATGAGGGATTCCAGAGTAGAGCCCTGGGGGGGTGGTGATTGGACAATCAGAAATCTGGTTAAAAATTGAGGCCTAGGGACATATCAAGCCCATTATGACATCTAATGGTCCAGTCACTGAGAGGACTTACTAGAGGACAGGACTCATGTTGAGAGTCACAATGCGTGTTTATGCCCTTGTCGCACTCAAGAATGGGCGGGGCCTCAGGGTGAATGCTGGTTTCTCCTACACTGAACGTTGGACAACGTGCCAACCACAAGGTTTCTTACCATGGGTAAGGGGGTGTTCTGATTTCTGCATCACACTCACCCCTGGGCAGTGATTGGAGATAAAGTCTCTGTTCTGAGGCCTGAAAACTGAGGTAGGGAAAAGATGATGACCTAAGGCCATGGCCGGTCTTATGTGCTCAGTGTGCGGTCTGCTTTCCGGGTGTTGGTCAAGAGGTCCGGGCTCAGGTTGTGTCCGACAGTGCATTAGTGCCCAGGTTAGACTGTATAATTTGGGTGAAGTCGAGTGCTGTGGAGGTTTATCCTCATTGAAGGTGCCTGGGCAGCTCATGAGGCAATAATTTTTTTCTAGAGGGCAGGCAGAGTGCTGCATTGTGGGTCCGGAATTGCCAAACTTGAGGGCTTCGGGGTCAGGAGTGTAAGGACGGAAGTCTGAGAAGACAAGCTAGACTTGGGTTTCAGGGCGAGGGCACGGCAGGTACCCCCTGCAGATCTGAACCAATACTCATGCATCTGAAGTCAGGGCGAGGATCAGACGATGGCTCAGGTTGGAGTTTCCGTGCATGACGGCCGCTTCATGAAGGGAGCGGAATCTCGAGGCCATTGAGGTTTTCCCACGTTGGGAGTTGTGGGATGCCCCCTACAAAGATTCCTTCTGCGGGACAATTGAGACCTGTTGGACAGCTTCAGGACATTCCATATGGAATGACTCCAGAGCACCGTTCGAGGATGGATGCCTGGGAGGCCAGCCTCGCATTCCAATTGTCTCCTAGCAACAAGACAGTTTAGATCTGATGGTTCTGCGGGAGCAACCGGGGTGGCTGAGTTGAAATGGACTTTCCTGAGGATGGGACCTAATGTGTTTTTGTGTCCATGAGGGCCTTGGAATGGGGCGGTGGCACCGGGACCCTGAAGTACTCTCCTATGCTTTGGACATGGCTCCCATGCACAGGTTTCCTTGTGGAGACGAGATGAGTTCTGCTGGGTGCCTCAGCAAAACCCCTATGCTCGTATTGGAATCAGGCTTTTGAGGAGACATGCCTGTAAACCAAGGCAATGGATCCTATTATGGCCTAGGGTCCTGTCTGGTTCAATCTTCTCCTCTGGGGACATCCATTTATGGTATGAGTGGAGGTAGATTATCAGCTGGTGTCAGACAGCCCTTGTTTGTTCCGGGCGACCTACACGATTGGGATGGCCTCAGGGACTTTGGAGGTTTCTCCTAATTTGTACGATTTTGGACAATAGAATGGGCAGAATTCCCATGGATTGGTAGGCTCAGTCCTAATGTGTGGCTCCAGGGGCCCCAGCCTGGAGGGTGTGTGGCCCTGGACTTTGAGGACAGAAGTCTGAAAACACAAACTCAGCTTAGGTTTGGGGACGTAGGTATGGCAGGCCCGATCTACAAACCATGAGAAGAACTCTTCAGGTTATGAAGAAAGTGCGAGTCTGAGGCGCTTGCTCAGGTTTTTGTCTCTGGATTTTGTATCAGCGATGGCACAATCTACAGACCTGAATTGAGATCTCGTGCATCTGAAGTCACGGCGCAGATCAGACGATCGCTCAAGTTGGTGTTTCTGTCCCTGATGGACCTTTCACGAAGGGTGGCATCACGAGGCCAAAGGGGTTTTCCCACGATGGGATTTGTGAGAAGCTCCAAACTGCAAAGTGTCTTCTGCAGGACAATTGAGACCTGTTGTTTGGCTCCAGGCCAATGATTCTGAGCAGGGTTCTAAGGATGCATGGCTGGGTAGCCCACCTCGCATTCCAATTGTCTCCTAGAAACAAGACAGGTTAGATCTGCTGGATCTGGGGGAGCAACCGAGGAGGCTGAGTTGAAATGGACTCTCCTATGGATGGGTCCTAATGTGCTTTTGTGTCGATGGAGACCTTGGAATAAAGCGGTGGCACTGGGGCCCTGAAGTGTTCTCCTAAACAGAGGCTTTGACACAGCTCCAACGTGCAAGTTTCCCATGGGTAGATGAGATGTTTTGTGATGGGTGAGTCAAGAAACAGCCATATGCTGGTTTTGAAATCCAGGCCTCTGAGGAGAGATGCCTGGAAACTAAAGCAATGGATATGATTAGTGCCTAGGGGCCTGTTCTTTCCTTTTTACCTCTGGGGACATCTGTCTATGGGTCTGAGTACAGGTAGGTGCTCAGATGGGCTCAGATTGCCCCTGTTTTACCTGGGAAGCCACCACTAATGAGATGGATCAGGGACTTTGGAGGTTTATCCTTTTAGAAGGGATGTGGCCATTGGAATGGGCACACACAATTCCCTTGGAGAGGGCAAGTACAGTCCTCAGGTTTGGCTCCAGGGGCCTGAGCCTGTAGGTTGTGTAGGCCAGGGCTGTTTGGACAGTTGTCTGAAAACACAAACTTGGCTTATGTTTCAGGTCATAGGTTGGCAGGACTTATCTACAGAACATGAGGAGAATTTTCGGGATTTGAGAAAAGTGCGAGTGTGAGGCTCTTGCTCAAGTTTTTGTCTCTGGATATCGTGTCACTCATGGTCGTGAAATTTCTGGGTGACTTCATGGGAAATGGACGAGTCTTACTCCCTGGTGGTTTGGCCCAGTCCAAAGCTTTTGGGGTCACTCTGTGGGATGGAAGAAGTCCGTTTTTTTTTTTTTTTTGATGTTGTTTTCATTTTAACCTCAGGTGTCCCACCAAATGATGGATTCCAGAGTAGAGCCCTGGGGGGTTGGTGATTGGACAATCAGAAATCTGGTTAAAAATTGAGGCCTAGGGACATATCAAGCCCATTATGACATCTAATGGTCCAGTCACTGAGAGGACTTACTAGAGGACAGGACTCATGTTGAGAGTCACAATGCGTGTTTATGCCCTTGTCGCACTCAAGAATGGGCGGGGCCTCAGGGTGAATGCTGGTTTCTCCTACACTGAACGTTGGACAACGTGCCAACCACAAGGTTTCTTACCATGGGTAAGGGGGTGTTCTGATTTCTGCATCACACTCACCCCTGGGCAGTGATTGGAGATAAAGTCTCTGTTCTGAGGCCTGAAAACTGAGGTAGGGAAAAGATGATGACCTAAGGCCATGGCCGGTCTTATGTGCTCAGTGTGCGGTCTGCTTTCCGGGTGTTGGTCAAGAGGTCCGGGCTCAGGTTGTGTCCGACAGTGCATTAGTGCCCAGGTTAGACTGTATAATTTGGGTGAAGTCGAGTGCTGTGGAGGTTTATCCTCATTGAAGGTGCCTGGGCAGCTCATGAGGCAATAATTTTTTTCTAGAGGGCAGGCAGAGTGCTGCATTGTGGGTCCGGAATTGCCAAACTTGAGGGCTTCGGGGTCAGGAGTGTAAGGACGGAAGTCTGAGAAGACAAGCTAGACTTGGGTTTCAGGGCGAGGGCACGGCAGGTACCCCCTGCAGATCTGAACCAATACTCATGCATCTGAAGTCAGGGCGAGGATCAGACGTTGGCTCAGGTTGGAGTTTCCGTGCATGACGGCCGCTTCATGAAGGGAGCGGAATCTCGTGGCCATTGAGGTTTTCCCACGTTGGGAGTTGTGGGATGCCCCCTACAAAGATTCCTTCTGCGGGACAATGAGACCTGTTGGACAGCTTCAGGACATTCCATATGGAATGACTCCAGAGCACCGTTCGAGGATGGATGCCTGGGAGGCCAGCCTCGCATTCCAATTGTCTCCTAGCAACAAGACAGTTTAGATCTGATGGTTCTGCGGGAGCAACCGGGGTGGCTGAGTTGAAATGGACTTTCCTGAGGATGGGTCCTAATGTGTTTTTGTGTCCATGAGGGCCTTGGAATGGGGCGGTGGCACCGGGACCCTGAAGTACTCTCCTATGCTTTGGACATGGCTCCCATGCACAGGTTTCCTTGTGGAGACGAGATGAGTTCTGCTGGGTGCCTCAGCAAAACCCCTATGCTCGTATTGGAATCAGGCTTTTGAGGAGACATGCCTGTAAACCAAGGCAATGGATCCTATTATGGCCTAGGGTCCTGTCTGGTTCAATCTTCTCCTCTGGGGACATCCATTTATGGTATGAGTGGAGGTAGATTATCAGCTGGTGTCAGACAGCCCTTGTTTGTTCCGGGCGACCTACACGATTGGGATGGCCTCAGGGACTTTGGAGGTTTCTCCTAATTTGTACGATTTTGGACAATAGAATGGGCAGAATTCCCATGGATTGGTAGGCTCAGTCCTAATGTGTGGCTCCAGGGGCCCCAGCCTGGAGGGTGTGTGGCCCTGGACTTTGAGGACAGAAGTCTGAAAACACAAACTCAGCTTAGGTTTGGGGATGTAGGTATGGCAGGCCTGATCAACAAACCATGAGAAGAACTCTTCAGGTTATGAAGAAAGTGCGAGTCTGAGGCGCTTGCTCAGGTTTTTGTCTCTGGATTTTGTATCAGCGATGGCACAATCTACAGACCTGAATTGAGATCTCGTGCAACTGAAGTCACGGCGCAGATCAGACGATCGCTCAAGTTGGTGTTTCTGTCCCTGATGGACCTTTCACGAAGGGTGGCATCACGAGGCCAAAGGGGTTTTCCCACGATGGGATTTGTGAGAAGCTCCAAACTGCAAAGTGTCTTCTGCAGGACAATTGAGACCTGTTGTTTGGCTCCAGGCCAATGATTCTGAGCAGGGTTCTAAGGATGCATGGCTGGGTAGCCCACCTCGCATTCCAATTGTCTCCTAGAAACAAGACAGGTTAGATCTGCTGGATCTGGGGGAGCAACCGAGGAGGCTGAGTTGAAATGGACTCTCCTATGGATGGGTCCTAATGTGCTTTTGTGTCGATGGAGACCTTGGAATAAAGCGGTGGCACTGGGGCCCTGAAGTGTTCTCCTAAACAGAGGCTTTGACACAGCTCCAACGTGCAAGTTTCCCATGGGTAGATGAGATGTTTTGTGATGGGTGAGTCAAGAAACAGCCATATGCTGGTTTTGAAATCCAGGCCTCTGAGGAGAGATGCCTGGAAACTAAAGCAATGGATATGATTAGTGCCTAGGGGCCTGTTCTTTCCTTTTTACCTCTGGGGACATCTGTCTATGGGTCTGAGTACAGGTAGGTGCTCAGATGGGCTCAGATTGCCCCTGTTTTACCTGGGAAGCCACCACTAATGAGATGGATCAGGGACTTTGGAGGTTTATCCTTTTAGAAGGGATGTGGCCATTGGAATGGGCACACACAATTCCCTTGGAGAGGGCAAGTACAGTCCTCAGGTTTGGCTCCAGGGGCCTGAGACTGTAGGTTGTGTAGGCCAGGGCTGTTTGGACAGTTGTCTGAAAACACAAACTTGGCTTATGTTTCAGGTCATAGGTTGGCAGGACTTATCTACAGACCATGAGGAGAATTTTCGGGATTTGAGAAAAGTGCGAGTGTGAGGCTCTTGCTCAAGTTTTTGTCTCTGGATATCGTGTCACTCATGGTCGTGAAATTTCTGGGTGACTTCATGGGAAATGGACGAGTCTTACTCCCTGGTGGTTTGGCCCAGTCCAAAGCTTTTGCGGTCACTCTGTGGGATGGAAGAAGTCCGTTTTTTTTTTTTTGATGTTGTTTTCTTTTTAACCTCAGGTGTCCCACCAAATGAGGGATTCCAGAGTAGAGCCCTGGGGGGGTGGTGATTGGACAATCCGAAATCTGGTTAAAAATTGAGGCCTAGGGACATATCAAGCCCATTATGACATCTAATGGTCCAGTCACTGAGAGGACTTACTAGAGGACAGGACTCATGTTGAGAGTCACAATGCGTGTTTATGCCCTTGTCGCACTCAAGAATGGGCGGGGCCTCAGGGTGAATGCTGGTTTCTCCTACACTGAACGTTGGACAACGTGCCAACCACAAGGTTTCTTACCATGGGTAAGGGGGTGTTCTGATTTCTGCATCACACTCACCCCTGGGCAGTGATTGGAGATAAAGTCTCTGTTCTGAGGCCTGAAAACTGAGGTAGGGAAAAGATGATGACCTAAGGCCATGGCCGGTCTTATGTGCTCAGTGTGCGGTCTGCTTTCCGGGTGTTGGTCAAGAGGTCCGGGCTCAGGTTGTGTCCGACAGTGCATTAGTGCCCAGGTTAGACTGTATAATTTGGGTGAAGTCGAGTGCTGTGGAGGTTTATCCTCATTGAAGGTGCCTGGGCAGCTCATGAGGCAATAATTTTTTTCTAGAGGGCAGGCAGAGTGCTGCATTGTGGGTCCGGAATTGCCAAACTTGAGGGCTTCGGGGTCAGGAGTGTAAGGACGGAAGTCTGAGAAGACAAGCTAGACTTGGGTTTCAGGGCGAGGGCACGGCAGGTACCCCCTGCAGATCTGAACCAATACTCATGCATCTGAAGTCAGGGCGAGGATCAGACGTTGGCTCAGGTTGGAGTTTCCGTGCATGACGGCCGCTTCATGAAGGGAGCGGAATCTCGAGGCCATTGAGGTTTTCCCACGTTGGGAGTTGTGGGATGCCCCCTACAAAGATTCCTTCTGCGGGACAATTGAGACCTGTTGGACAGCTTCAGGACATTCCATATGGAATGACTCCAGAGCACCGTTCGAGGATGGATGCCTGGGAGGCCAGCCTCGCATTCCAATTGTCTCCTAGCAACAAGACAGTTTAGATCTGATGGTTCTGCGGGAGCAACCGGGGTGGCTGAGTTGAAATGGACTTTCCTGAGGATGGGTCCTAATGTGTTTTTGTGTCCATGAGGGCCTTGGAATGGGGCGGTGGCACCGGGACCCTGAAGTACTCTCCTATGCTTTGGACATGGCTCCCATGCACAGGTTTCCTTGTGGAGACGAGATGAGTTCTGCTGGGTGCCTCAGCAAAACCCCTATGCTCGTATTGGAATCAGGCTTTTGAGGAGACATGCCTGTAAACCAAGGCAATGGATCCTATTATGGCCTAGGGTCCTGTCTGGTTCAATCTTCTCCTCTGGGGACATCCATTTATGGTATGAGTGGAGGTAGATTATCAGCTGGTGTCAGACAGCCCTTGTTTGTTCCGGGCGACCTACACGATTGGGATGGCCTCAGGGACTTTGGAGGTTTCTCCTAATTTGTACGATTTTGGACAATAGAATGGGCAGAATTCCCATGGATTGGTAGGCTCAGTCCTAATGTGTGGCTCCAGGGGCCCCAGCCTGGAGGGTGTGTGGCCCTGGACTTTGAGGACAGAAGTCTGAAAACACAAACTCAGCTTAGGTTTGGGGACGTAGGTATGGCAGGCCCGATCTACAAACCATGAGAAGAACTCTTCAGGTTATGAAGAAAGTGCGAGTCTGAGGCGCTTGCTCAGGTTTTTGTCTCTGGATTTTGTATCAGCGATGGCACAATCTACAGACCTGAATTGAGATCTCGTGCAACTGAAGTCACGGCGCAGATCAGACGATCGCTCAACTTGGTGTTTCTGTCCCTGATGGACCTTTCACGAAGGGTGGCATCACGAGGCCAAAGGGGTTTTCCCACGATGGGATTTGTGAGAAGCTCCAAACTGCAAAGTGTCTTCTGCAGGACAATTGAGACCTGTTGTTTGGCTCCAGGCCAATGATTCTGAGCAGGGTTCTAAGGATGCATGGCTGGGTAGCCCACCTCGCATTCCAATTGTCTCCTAGAAACAAGACAGGTTAGATCTGCTGGATCTGGGGGAGCAACCGAGGAGGCTGAGTTGAAATGGACTCTCCTATGGATGGGTCCTAATGTGCTTTTGTGTCGATGGAGACCTTGGAATAAAGCGGTGGCACTGGGGCCCTGAAGTGTTCTCCTAAACAGAGGCTTTGACACAGCTCCAACGTGCAAGTTTCCCATGGGTAGATGAGATGTTTTGTGATGGGTGAGTCAAGAAACAGCCATATGCTGGTTTTGAAATCCAGGCCTCTGAGGAGAGATGCCTGGAAACTAAAGCAATGGATATGATTAGTGCCTAGGGGCCTGTTCTTTCCTTTTTACCTCTGGGGACATCTGTCTATGGGTCTGAGTACAGGTAGGTGCTCAGATGGGCTCAGATTGCCCCTGTTTTACCTGGGAAGCCACCACTAATGAGATGGATCAGGGACTTTGGAGGTTTATCCTTTTAGAAGGGATGTGGCCATTGGAATGGGCACACACAATTCCCTTGGAGAGGGCAAGTACAGTCCTCAGGTTTGGCTCCAGGGGCCTGAGCCTGTAGGTTGTGTAGGCCAGGGCTGTTTGGACAGTTGTCTGAAAACACAAACTTGGCTTATGTTTCAGGTCATAGGTTGGCAGGACTTATCTACAGACCATGAGGAGAATTTTCGGGATTTGAGAAAAGTGCGAGTGTGAGGCTCTTGCTCAAGTTTTTGTCTCTGGATATCGTGTCACTCATGGTCGTGAAATTTCTGGGTGACTTCATGGGAAATGGACTAGTCTTACTCCCTGGTGGTTTGGCCCAGTCCAAAGCTTTTGCGGTCACTCTGTGGGATGGAAGAAGTCCGTTTTTTTTTTTTTGATGTTGTTTTCTTTTTAACCTCAGGTGTCCCACCAAATGAGGGATTCCAGAGTAGAGCCCTGGGGGGGTGGTGATTGGACAATCCGAAATCTGGTTAAAAATTGAGGCCTAGGGACATATCAAGCCCATTATGACATCTAATGGTCCAGTCACTGAGAGGACTTACTAGAGGACAGGACTCATGTTGAGAGTCACAATGCGTGTTTATGCCCTTGTCGCACTCAAGAATGGGCGGGGCCTCAGGGTGAATGCTGGTTTCTCCTACACTGAACGTTGGACAACGTGCCAACCACAAGGTTTCTTACCATGGGTAAGGGGGTGTTCTGATTTCTGCATCACACTCACCCCTGGGCAGTGATTGGAGATAAAGTCTCTGTTCTGAGGCCTGAAAACTGAGGTAGGGAAAAGATGATGACCTAAGGCCATGGCCGGTCTTATGTGCTCAGTGTGCGGTCTGCTTTCCGGGTGTTGGTCAAGAGGTCCGGGCTCAGGTTGTGTCCGACAGTGCATTAGTGCCCAGGTTAGACTGTATAATTTGGGTGAAGTCGAGTGCTGTGGAGGTTTATCCTCATTGAAGGTGCCTGGGCAGCTCATGAGGCAATAATTTTTTTCTAGAGGGCAGGCAGAGTGCTGCATTGTGGGTCCGGAATTGCCAAACTTGAGGGCTTCGGGGTCAGGAGTGTAAGGACGGAAGTCTGAGAAGACAAGCTAGACTTGGGTTTCAGGGCGAGGGCACGGCAGGTACCCCCTGCAGATCTGAACCAATACTCATGCATCTGAAGTCAGGGCGAGGATCAGACGTTGGCTCAGGTTGGAGTTTCCGTGCATGACGGCCGCTTCATGAAGGGAGCGGAATCTCGAGGCCATTGAGGTTTTCCCACGTTGGGAGTTGTGGGATGCCCCCTACAAAGATTCCTTCTGCGGGACAATTGAGACCTGTTGGACAGCTTCAGGACATTCCATATGGAATGACTCCAGAGCACCGTTCGAGGATGGATGCCTGGGAGGCCAGCCTCGCATTCCAATTGTCTCCTAGCAACAAGACAGTTTAGATCTGATGGTTCTGCGGGAGCAACCGGGGTGGCTGAGTTGAAATGGACTTTCCTGAGGATGGGTCCTAATGTGTTTTTGTGTCCATGAGGGCCTTGGAATGGGGCGGTGGCACCGGGACCCTGAAGTACTCTCCTATGCTTTGGACATGGCTCCCATGCACAGGTTTCCTTGTGGAGACGAGATGAGTTCTGCTGGGTGCCTCAGCAAAACCCCTATGCTCGTATTGGAATCAGGCTTTTGAGGAGACATGCCTGTAAACCAAGGCAATGGATCCTATTATGGCCTAGGGTCCTGTCTGGTTCAATCTTCTCCTCTGGGGACATCCATTTATGGTATGAGTGGAGGTAGATTATCAGCTGGTGTCAGACAGCCCTTGTTTGTTCCGGGCGACCTACACGATTGGGATGGCCTCAGGGACTTTGGAGGTTTCTCCTAATTTGTACGATTTTGGACAATAGAATGGGCAGAATTCCCATGGATTGGTAGGCTCAGTCCTAATGTGTGGCTCCAGGGGCCCCAGCCTGGAGGGTGTGTGGCCCTGGACTTTGAGGACAGAAGTCTGAAAACACAAACTCAGCTTAGGTTTGGGGACGTAGGTATGGCAGGCCCGATCTACAAACCATGAGAAGAACTCTTCAGGTTATGAAGAAAGTGCGAGTCTGAGGCGCTTGCTCAGGTTTTTGTCTCTGGATTTTGTATCAGCGATGGCACAATCTACAGACCTGAATTGAGATCTCGTGCAACTGAAGTCACGGCGCAGATCAGACGATCGCTCAACTTGGTGTTTCTGTCCCTGATGGACCTTTCACGAAGGGTGGCATCACGAGGCCAAAGGGGTTTTCCCACGATGGGATTTGTGAGAAGCTCCAAACTGCAAAGTGTCTTCTGCAGGACAATTGAGACCTGTTGTTTGGCTCCAGGCCAATGATTCTGAGCAGGGTTCTAAGGATGCATGGCTGGGTAGCCCACCTCGCATTCCAATTGTCTCCTAGAAACAAGACAGGTTAGATCTGCTGGATCTGGGGGAGCAACCGAGGAGGCTGAGTTGAAATGGACTCTCCTATGGATGGGTCCTAATGTGCTTTTGTGTCGATGGAGACCTTGGAATAAAGCGGTGGCACTGGGGCCCTGAAGTGTTCTCCTAAACAGAGGCTTTGACACAGCTCCAACGTGCAAGTTTCCCATGGGTAGATGAGATGTTTTGTGATGGGTGAGTCAAGAAACAGCCATATGCTGGTTTTGAAATCCAGGCCTCTGAGGAGAGATGCCTGGAAACTAAAGCAATGGATATGATTAGTGCCTAGGGGCCTGTTCTTTCCTTTTTACCTCTGGGGACATCTGTCTATGGGTCTGAGTACAGGTAGGTGCTCAGATGGGCTCAGATTGCCCCTGTTTTACCTGGGAAGCCACCACTAATGAGATGGATCAGGGACTTTGGAGGTTTATCCTTTTAGAAGGGATGTGGCCATTGGAATGGGCACACACAATTCCCTTGGAGAGGGCAAGTACAGTCCTCAGGTTTGGCTCCAGGGGCCTGAGCCTGTAGGTTGTGTAGGCCAGGGCTGTTTGGACAGTTGTCTGAAAACACAAACTTGGCTTATGTTTCAGGTCATAGGTTGGCAGGACTTATCTACAGACCAGGAGGAGAATTTTCGGGATTTGAGAAAAGTGCGAGTGTGAGGCTCTTGCTCAAGTTTTTGTCTCTGGATATCGTGTCACTCATGGTCGTGAAATTTCTGGGTGACTTCATGGGAAATGGACGAGTCTTACTCCCTGGTGGTTTGGCCCAGTCCAAAGCTTTTGGGGTCACTCTGTGGGATGGAAGAAGTCCGTTTTTTTTTTTTTTGATGTTGTTTTCTTTTTAACCTCAGGTGTCCCACCAAATGAGGGATTCCAGAGTAGAGCCCTGGGGGGGTGGTGATTGGACAATCAGAAATCTGGTTAAAAATTGAGGCCTAGGGACATATCAAGCCCATTATGACATCTAATGGTCCAGTCACTGAGAGGACTTACTAGAGGACAGGACTCATGTTGAGAGTCACAATGCGTGTTTATGCCCTTGTCGCACTCAAGAATGGGCGGGGCCTCAGGGTGAATGCTGGTTTCTCCTACACTGAACGTTGGACAACGTGCCAACCACAAGGTTTCTTACCATGGGTAAGGGGGTGTTCTGATTTCTGCATCACACTCACCCCTGGGCAGTGATTGGAGATAAAGTCTCTGTTCTGAGGCCTGAAAACTGAGGTAGGGAAAAGATGATGACCTAAGGCCATGGCCGGTCTTATGTGCTCAGTGTGCGGTCTGCTTTCCGGGTGTTGGTCAAGAGGTCCGGGCTCAGGTTGTGTCCGACAGTGCATTAGTGCCCAGGTTAGACTGTATAATTTGGGTGAAGTCGAGTGCTGTGGAGGTTTATCCTCATTGAAGGTGCCTGGGCAGCTCATGAGGCAATAATTTTTTTCTAGAGGGCAGGCAGAGTGCTGCATTGTGGGTCCGGAATTGCCAAACTTGAGGGCTTCGGGGTCAGGAGTGTAAGGACGGAAGTCTGAGAAGACAAGCTAGACTTGGGTTTCAGGGCGAGGGCACGGCAGGTACCCCCTGCAGATCTGAACCAATACTCATGCATCTGAAGTCAGGGCGAGGATCAGACGTTGGCTCAGGTTGGAGTTTCCGTGCATGACGGCCGCTTCATGAAGGGAGCGGAATCTCGAGGCCATTGAGGTTTTCCCACGTTGGGAGTTGTGGGATGCCCCCTACAAAGATTCCTTCTGCGGGACAATTGAGACCTGTTGGACAGCTTCAGGACATTCCATATGGAATGACTCCAGAGCACCGTTCGAGGATGGATGCCTGGGAGGCCAGCCTCGCATTCCAATTGTCTCCTAGCAACAAGACAGTTTAGATCTGATGGTTCTGCGGGAGCAACCGGGGTGGCTGAGTTGAAATGGACTTTCCTGAGGATGGGTCCTAATGTGTTTTTGTGTCCATGAGGGCCTTGGAATGGGGCGGTGGCACCGGGACCCTGAAGTACTCTCCTATGCTTTGGACATGGCTCCCATGCACAGGTTTCCTTGTGGAGACGAGATGAGTTCTGCTGGGTGCCTCAGCAAAACCCCTATGCTTGTATTGGAATTAGGCTTTTGAGGAGACATGCCTGTAAACCAAGGCAATGGATCCTATTATGGCCTAGGGTCCTGTCTGGTTCAATCTTCTCCTCTGGGGACATCCATTTATGGTATGAGTGGAGGTAGATTATCAGCTGGTGTCAGACAGCCCTTGTTTGTTCCGGGCGACCTACACGATTGGGATGGCCTCAGGGACTTTGGAGGTTTCTCCTAATTTGTACGATTTTGGACAATAGAATGGGCAGAATTCCCATGGATTGGTAGGCTCAGTCCTAATGTGTGGCTCCAGGGGCCCCAGCCTGGAGGGTGTGTGGCCCTGGACTTTGAGGACAGAAGTCTGAAAACACAAACTCAGCTTAGGTTTGGGGACGTAGGTATGGCAGGCCCGATCTACAAACCATGAGAAGAACTCTTCAGGTTATGAAGAAAGTGCGAGTCTGAGGCGCTTGCTCAGGTTTTTGTCTCTGGATTTTGTATCAGCGATGGCACAATCTACAGACCTGAATTGAGATCTCGTGCAACTGAAGTCACGGCGCAGATCAGACGATCGCTCAACTTGGTGTTTCTGTCCCTGATGGACCTTTCACGAAGGGTGGCATCACGAGGCCAAAGGGGTTTTCCCACGATGGGATTTGTGAGAAGCTCCAAACTGCAAAGTGTCTTCTGCAGGACAATTGAGACCTGTTGTTTGGCTCCAGGCCAATGATTCTGAGCAGGGTTCTAAGGATGCATGGCTGGGTAGCCCACCTCGCATTCCAATTGTCTCCTAGAAACAAGACAGGTTAGATCTGCTGGATCTGGGGGAGCAACCGAGGAGGCTGAGTTGAAATGGACTCTCCTATGGATGGGTCCTAATGTGCTTTTGTGTCGATGGAGACCTTGGAATAAAGCGGTGGCACTGGGGCCCTGAAGTGTTCTCCTAAACAGAGGCTTTGACACAGCTCCAACGTGCAAGTTTCCCATGGGTAGATGAGATGTTTTGTGATGGGTGAGTCAAGAAACAGCCATATGCTGGTTTTGAAATCCAGGCCTCTGAGGAGAGATGCCTGGAAACTAAAGCAATGGATATGATTAGTGCCTAGGGGCCTGTTCTTTCCTTTTTACCTCTGGGGACATCTGTCTATGGGTCTGAGTACAGGTAGGTGCTCAGATGGGCTCAGATTGCCCCTGTTTTACCTGGGAAGCCACCACTAATGAGATGGATCAGGGACTTTGGAGGTTTATCCTTTTAGAAGGGATGTGGCCATTGGAATGGGCACACACAATTCCCTTGGAGAGGGCAAGTACAGTCCTCAGGTTTGGCTCCAGGGGCCTGAGCCTGTAGGTTGTGTAGGCCAGGGCTGTTTGGACAGTTGTCTGAAAACACAAACTTGGCTTATGTTTCAGGTCATAGGTTGGCAGGACTTATCTACAGACCAGGAGGAGAATTTTCGGGATTTGAGAAAAGTGCGAGTGTGAGGCTCTTGCTCAAGTTTTTGTCTCTGGATATCGTGTCACTCATGGTCGTGAAATTTCTGGGTGACTTCATGGGAAATGGACGAGTCTTACTCCCTGGTGGTTTGGCCCAGTCCAAAGCTTTTGGGGTCACTCTGTGGGATGGAAGAAGTCCGTTTTTTTTTTTTTTGATGTTGTTTTCTTTTTAACCTCAGGTGTCCCACCAAATGAGGGATTCCAGAGTAGAGCCCTGGGGGGGTGGTGATTGGACAATCAGAAATCTGGTTAAAAATTGAGGCCTAGGGACATATCAAGCCCATTATGACATCTAATGGTCCAGTCACTGAGAGGACTTACTAGAGGACAGGACTCATGTTGAGAGTCACAATGCGTGTTTATGCCCTTGTCGCACTCAAGAATGGGCGGGGCCTCAGGGTGAATGCTGGTTTCTCCTACACTGAACGTTGGACAACGTGCCAACCACAAGGTTTCTTACCATGGGTAAGGGGGTGTTCTGATTTCTGCATCACACTCACCCCTGGGCAGTGATTGGAGATAAAGTCTCTGTTCTGAGGCCTGAAAACTGAGGTAGGGAAAAGATGATGACCTAAGGCCATGGCCGGTCTTATGTGCTCAGTGTGCGGTCTGCTTTCCGGGTGTTGGTCAAGAGGTCCCGGCTCAGGTTGTGTCCGACAGTGCATTAGTGCCCAGGTTAGACTGTATAATTTGGGTGAAGTCGAGTGCTGTGGAGGTTTATCCTCATTGAAGGTGCCTGGGCAGCTCATGAGGCAATAATTTTTTTCTAGAGGGCAGGCAGAGTGCTGCATTGTGGGTCCGGAATTGCCAAACTTGAGGGCTTCGGGGTCAGGAGTGTAAGGACGGAAGTCTGAGAAGACAAGCTAGACTTGGGTTTCAGGGCGAGGGCACGGCAGGTACCCCCTGCAGATCTGAACCAATACTCATGCATCTGAAGTCAGGGCGAGGATCAGACGTTGGCTCAGGTTGGAGTTTCCGTGCATGACGGCCGCTTCATGAAGGGAGCGGAATCTCGAGGCCATTGAGGTTTTCCCACGTTGGGAGTTGTGGGATGCCCCCTACAAAGATTCCTTCTGCGGGACAATTGAGACCTGTTGGACAGCTTCAGGACATTCCATATGGAATGACTCCAGAGCACCGTTCGAGGATGGATGCCTGGGAGGCCAGCCTCGCATTCCAATTGTCTCCTAGCAACAAGACAGTTTAGATCTGATGGTTCTGCGGGAGCAACCGGGGTGGCTGAGTTGAAATGGACTTTCCTGAGGATGGGTCCTAATGTGTTTTTGTGTCCATGAGGGCCTTGGAATGGGGCGGTGGCACCGGGACCCTGAAGTACTCTCCTATGCTTTGGACATGGCTCCCATGCACAGGTTTCCTTGTGGAGACGAGATGAGTTCTGCTGGGTGCCTCAGCAAAACCCCTATGCTCGTATTGGAATCAGGCTTTTGAGGAGACATGCCTGTAAACCAAGGCAATGGATCCTATTATGGCCTAGGGTCCTGTCTGGTTCAATCTTCTCCTCTGGGGACATCCATTTATGGTATGAGTGGAGGTAGATTATCAGCTGGTGTCAGACAGCCCTTGTTTGTTCCGGGCGACCTACACGATTGGGATGGCCTCAGGGACTTTGGAGGTTTCTCCTAATTTGTACGATTTTGGACAATAGAATGGGCAGAATTCCCATGGATTGGTAGGCTCAGTCCTAATGTGTGGCTCCAGGGGCCCCAGCCTGGAGGGTGTGTGGCCCTGGACTTTGAGGACAGAAGTCTGAAAACACAAACTCAGCTTAGGTTTGGGGACGTAGGTATGGCAGGCCCGATCTACAAACCATGAGAAGAACTCTTCAGGTTATGAAGAAAGTGCGAGTCTGAGGCGCTTGCTCAGGTTTTTGTCTCTGGATTTTGTATCAGCGATGGCACAATCTACAGACCTGAATTGAGATCTCGTGCAACTGAAGTCACGGCGCAGATCAGACGATCGCTCAACTTGGTGTTTCTGTCCCTGATGGACCTTTCACGAAGGGTGGCATCACGAGGCCAAAGGGGTTTTCCCACGATGGGATTTGTGAGAAGCTCCAAACTGCAAAGTGTCTTCTGCAGGACAATTGAGACCTGTTGTTTGGCTCCAGGCCAATGATTCTGAGCAGGGTTCTAAGGATGCATGGCTGGGTAGCCCACCTCGCATTCCAATTGTCTCCTAGAAACAAGACAGGTTAGATCTGCTGGATCTGGGGGAGCAACCGAGGAGGCTGAGTTGAAATGGACTCTCCTATGGATGGGTCCTAATGTGCTTTTGTGTCGATGGAGACCTTGGAATAAAGCGGTGGCACTGGGGCCCTGAAGTGTTCTCCTAAACAGAGGCTTTGACACAGCTCCAACGTGCAAGTTTCCCATGGGTAGATGAGATGTTTTGTGATGGGTGAGTCAAGAAACAGCCATATGCTGGTTTTGAAATCCAGGCCTCTGAGGAGAGATGCCTGGAAACTAAAGCAATGGATATGATTAGTGCCTAGGGGCCTGTTCTTTCCTTTTTACCTCTGGGGACATCTGTCTATGGGTCTGAGTACAGGTAGGTGCTCAGATGGGCTCAGATTGCCCCTGTTTTACCTGGGAAGCCACCACTAATGAGATGGATCAGGGACTTTGGAGGTTTATCCTTTTAGAAGGGATGTGGCCATTGGAATGGGCACACACAATTCCCTTGGAGAGGGCAAGTACAGTCCTCAGGTTTGGCTCCAGGGGCCTGAGCCTGTAGGTTGTGTAGGCCAGGGCTGTTTGGACAGTTGTCTGAAAACACAAACTTGGCTTATGTTTCAGGTCATAGGTTGGCAGGACTTATCTACAGACCAGGAGGAGAATTTTCGGGATTTGAGAAAAGTGCGAGTGTGAGGCTCTTGCTCAAGTTTTTGTCTCTGGATATCGTGTCACTCATGGTCGTGAAATTTCTGGGTGACTTCATGGGAAATGGACGAGTCTTACTCCCTGGTGGTTTGGCCCAGTCCAAAGCTTTTGGGGTCACTCTGTGGGATGGAAGAAGTCCGTTTTTTTTTTTTTTTGATGTTGTTTTCTTTTTAACCTCAGGTGTCCCACCAAATGAGGGATTCCAGAGTAGAGCCCTGGGGGGGTGGTGATTGGACAATCAGAAATCTGGTTAAAAATTGAGGCCTAGGGACATATCAAGCCCATTATGACATCTAATGGTCCAGTCACTGAGAGGACTTACTAGAGGACAGGACTCATGTTGAGAGTCACAATGCGTGTTTATGCCCTTGTCGCACTCAAGAATGGGCGGGGCCTCAGGGTGAATGCTGGTTTCTCCTACACTGAACGTTGGACAACGTGCCAACCACAAGGTTTCTTACCATGGGTAAGGGGGTGTTCTGATTTCTGCATCACACTCACCCCTGGGCAGTGATTGGAGATAAAGTCTCTGTTCTGAGGCCTGAAAACTGAGGTAGGGAAAAGATGATGACCTAAGGCCATGGCCGGTCTTATGTGCTCAGTGTGCGGTCTGCTTTCCGGGTGTTGGTCAAGAGGTCCGGGCTCAGGTTGTGTCCGACAGTGCATTAGTGCCCAGGTTAGACTGTATAATTTGGGTGAAGTCGAGTGCTGTGGAGGTTTATCCTCATTGAAGGTGCCTGGGCAGCTCATGAGGCAATAATTTTTTTCTAGAGGGCAGGCAGAGTGCTGCATTGTGGGTCCGGAATTGCCAAACTTGAGGGCTTCGGGGTCAGGAGTGTAAGGACGGAAGTCTGAGAAGACAAGCTAGACTTGGGTTTCAGGGCGAGGGCACGGCAGGTACCCCCTGCAGATCTGAACCAATACTCATGCATCTGAAGTCAGGGCGAGGATCAGACGTTGGCTCAGGTTGGAGTTTCCGTGCATGACGGCCGCTTCATGAAGGGAGCGGAATCTCGAGGCCATTGAGGTTTTCCCACGTTGGGAGTTGTGGGATGCCCCCTACAAAGATTCCTTCTGCGGGACAATTGAGACCTGTTGGACAGCTTCAGGACATTCCATATGGAATGACTCCAGAGCACCGTTCGAGGATGGATGCCTGGGAGGCCAGCCTCGCATTCCAATTGTCTCCTAGCAACAAGACAGTTTAGATCTGATGGTTCTGCGGGAGCAACCGGGGTGGCTGAGTTGAAATGGACTTTCCTGAGGATGGGTCCTAATGTGTTTTTGTGTCCATGAGGGCCTTGGAATGGGGCGGTGGCACCGGGACCCTGAAGTACTCTCCTATGCTTTGGACATGGCTCCCATGCACAGGTTTCCTTGTGGAGACGAGATGAGTTCTGCTGGGTGCCTCAGCAAAACCCCTATGCTTGTATTGGAATTAGGCTTTTGAGGAGACATGCCTGTAAACCAAGGCAATGGATCCTATTATGGCCTAGGGTCCTGTCTGGTTCAATCTTCTCCTCTGGGGACATCCATTTATGGTATGAGTGGAGGTAGATTATCAGCTGGTGTCAGACAGCCCTTGTTTGTTCCGGGCGACCTACACGATTGGGATGGCCTCAGGGACTTTGGAGGTTTCTCCTAATTTGTACGATTTTGGACAATAGAATGGGCAGAATTCCCATGGATTGGTAGGCTCAGTCCTAATGTGTGGCTCCAGGGGCCCCAGCCTGGAGGGTGTGTGGCCCTGGACTTTGAGGACAGAAGTCTGAAAACACAAACTCAGCTTAGGTTTGGGGACGTAGGTATGGCAGGCCCGATCTACAAACCATGAGAAGAACTCTTCAGGTTATGAAGAAAGTGCGAGTCTGAGGCGCTTGCTCAGGTTTTTGTCTCTGGATTTTGTATCAGCGATGGCACAATCTACAGACCTGAATTGAGATCTCGTGCAACTGAAGTCACGGCGCAGATCAGACGATCGCTCAACTTGGTGTTTCTGTCCCTGATGGACCTTTCACGAAGGGTGGCATCACGAGGCCAAAGGGGTTTTCCCACGATGGGATTTGTGAGAAGCTCCAAACTGCAAAGTGTCTTCTGCAGGACAATTGAGACCTGTTGTTTGGCTCCAGGCCAATGATTCTGAGCAGGGTTCTAAGGATGCATGGCTGGGTAGCCCACCTCGCATTCCAATTGTCTCCTAGAAACAAGACAGGTTAGATCTGCTGGATCTGGGGGAGCAACCGAGGAGGCTGAGTTGAAATGGACTCTCCTATGGATGGGTCCTAATGTGCTTTTGTGTCGATGGAGACCTTGGAATAAAGCGGTGGCACTGGGGCCCTGAAGTGTTCTCCTAAACAGAGGCTTTGACACAGCTCCAACGTGCAAGTTTCCCATGGGTAGATGAGATGTTTTGTGATGGGTGAGTCAAGAAACAGCCATATGCTGGTTTTGAAATCCAGGCCTCTGAGGAGAGATGCCTGGAAACTAAAGCAATGGATATGATTAGTGCCTAGGGGCCTGTTCTTTCCTTTTTACCTCTGGGGACATCTGTCTATGGGTCTGAGTACAGGTAGGTGCTCAGATGGGCTCAGATTGCCCCTGTTTTACCTGGGAAGCCACCACTAATGAGATGGATCAGGGACTTTGGAGGTTTATCCTTTTAGAAGGGATGTGGCCATTGGAATGGGCACACACAATTCCCTTGGAGAGGGCAAGTACAGTCCTCAGGTTTGGCTCCAGGGGCCTGAGCCTGTAGGTTGTGTAGGCCAGGGCTGTTTGGACAGTTGTCTGAAAACACAAACTTGGCTTATGTTTCAGGTCATAGGTTGGCAGGACTTATCTACAGACCAGGAGGAGAATTTTCGGGATTTGAGAAAAGTGCGAGTGTGAGGCTCTTGCTCAAGTTTTTGTCTCTGGATATCGTGTCACTCATGGTCGTGAAATTTCTGGGTGACTTCATGGGAAATGGACGAGTCTTACTCCCTGGTGGTTTGGCCCAGTCCAAAGCTTTTGGGGTCACTCTGTGGGATGGAAGAAGTCTGTTTTTTTTTTTTTTGATGTTGTTTTCTTTTTAACCTCAGGTGTCCCACCAAATGAGGGATTCCAGAGTAGAGCCCTGGGGGGGTGGTGATTGGACAATCAGAAATCTGGTTAAAAATTGAGGCCTAGGGACATATCAAGCCCATTATGACATCTAATGGTCCAGTCACTGAGAGGACTTACTAGAGGACAGGACTCATGTTGAGAGTCACAATGCGTGTTTATGCCCTTGTCGCACTCAAGAATGGGCGGGGCCTCAGGGTGAATGCTGGTTTCTCCTACACTGAACGTTGGACAACGTGCCAACCACAAGGTTTCTTACCATGGGTAAGGGGGTGTTCTGATTTCTGCATCACACTCACCCCTGGGCAGTGATTGGAGATAAAGTCTCTGTTCTGAGGCCTGAAAACTGAGGTAGGGAAAAGATGATGACCTAAGGCCATGGCCGGTCTTATGTGCTCAGTGTGCGGTCTGCTTTCCGGGTGTTGGTCAAGAGGTCCGGGCTCAGGTTGTGTCCGACAGTGCATTAGTGCCCAGGTTAGACTGTATAATTTGGGTGAAGTCGAGTGCTGTGGAGGTTTATCCTCATTGAAGGTGCCTGGGCAGCTCATGAGGCAATAATTTTTTTCTAGAGGGCAGGCAGAGTGCTGCATTGTGGGTCCGGAATTGCCAAACTTGAGGGCTTCGGGGTCAGGAGTGTAAGGACGGAAGTCTGAGAAGACAAGCTAGACTTGGGTTTCAGGGCGAGGGCACGGCAGGTACCCCCTGCAGATCTGAACCAATACTCATGCATCTGAAGTCAGGGCGAGGATCAGACGTTGGCTCAGGTTGGAGTTTCCGTGCATGACGGCCGCTTCATGAAGGGAGCGGAATCTCGAGGCCATTGAGGTTTTCCCACGTTGGGAGTTGTGGGATGCCCCCTACAAAGATTCCTTCTGCGGGACAATTGAGACCTGTTGGACAGCTTCAGGACATTCCATATGGAATGACTCCAGAGCACCGTTCGAGGATGGATGCCTGGGAGGCCAGCCTCGCATTCCAATTGTCTCCTAGCAACAAGACAGTTTAGATCTGATGGTTCTGCGGGAGCAACCGGGGTGGCTGAGTTGAAATGGACTTTCCTGAGGATGGGTCCTAATGTGTTTTTGTGTCCATGAGGGCCTTGGAATGGGGCGGTGGCACCGGGACCCTGAAGTACTCTCCTATGCTTTGGACATGGCTCCCATGCACAGGTTTCCTTGTGGAGACGAGATGAGTTCTGCTGGGTGCCTCAGCAAAACCCCTATGCTCGTATTGGAATTAGGCTTTTGAGGAGACATGCCTGTAAACCAAGGCAATGGATCCTATTATGGCCTAGGGTCCTGTCTGGTTCAATCTTCTCCTCTGGGGACATCCATTTATGGTATGAGTGGAGGTAGATTATCAGCTGGTGTCAGACAGCCCTTGTTTGTTCCGGGCGACCTACACGATTGGGATGGCCTCAGGGACTTTGGAGGTTTCTCCTAATTTGTACGATTTTGGACAATAGAATGGGCAGAATTCCCATGGATTGGTAGGCTCAGTCCTAATGTGTGGCTCCAGGGGCCCCAGCCTGGAGGGTGTGTGGCCCTGGACTTTGAGGACAGAAGTCTGAAAACACAAACTCAGCTTAGGTTTGGGGACGTAGGTATGGCAGGCCCGATCTACAAACCATGAGAAGAACTCTTCAGGTTATGAAGAAAGTGCGAGTCTGAGGCGCTTGCTCAGGTTTTTGTCTCTGGATTTTGTATCAGCGATGGCACAATCTACAGACCTGAATTGAGATCTCGTGCAACTGAAGTCACGGCGCAGATCAGACGATCGCTCAACTTGGTGTTTCTGTCCCTGATGGACCTTTCACGAAGGGTGGCATCACGAGGCCAAAGGGGTTTTCCCACGATGGGATTTGTGAGAAGCTCCAAACTGCAAAGTGTCTTCTGCAGGACAATTGAGACCTGTTGTTTGGCTCCAGGCCAATGATTCTGAGCAGGGTTCTAAGGATGCATGGCTGGGTAGCCCACCTCGCATTCCAATTGTCTCCTAGAAACAAGACAGGTTAGATCTGCTGGATCTGGGGGAGCAACCGAGGAGGCTGAGTTGAAATGGACTCTCCTATGGATGGGTCCTAATGTGCTTTTGTGTCGATGGAGACCTTGGAATAAAGCGGTGGCACTGGGGCCCTGAAGTGTTCTCCTAAACAGAGGCTTTGACACAGCTCCAACGTGCAAGTTTCCCATGGGTAGATGAGATGTTTTGTGATGGGTGAGTCAAGAAACAGCCATATGCTGGTTTTGAAATCCAGGCCTCTGAGGAGAGATGCCTGGAAACTAAAGCAATGGATATGATTAGTGCCTAGGGGCCTGTTCTTTCCTTTTTACCTCTGGGGACATCTGTCTATGGGTCTGAGTACAGGTAGGTGCTCAGATGGGCTCAGATTGCCCCTGTTTTACCTGGGAAGCCACCACTAATGAGATGGATCAGGGACTTTGGAGGTTTATCCTTTTAGAAGGGATGTGGCCATTGGAATGGGCACACACAATTCCCTTGGAGAGGGCAAGTACAGTCCTCAGGTTTGGCTCCAGGGGCCTGAGCCTGTAGGTTGTGTAGGCCAGGGCTGTTTGGACAGTTGTCTGAAAACACAAACTTGGCTTATGTTTCAGGTCATAGGTTGGCAGGACTTATCTACAGACCAGGAGGAGAATTTTCGGGATTTGAGAAAAGTGCGAGTGTGAGGCTCTTGCTCAAGTTTTTGTCTCTGGATATCGTGTCACTCATGGTCGTGAAATTTCTGGGTGACTTCATGGGAAATGGACGAGTCTTACTCCCTGGTGGTTTGGCCCAGTCCAAAGCTTTTGGGGTCACTCTGTGGGATGGAAGAAGTCTGTTTTTTTTTTTTTTGATGTTGTTTTCTTTTTAACCTCAGGTGTCCCACCAAATGAGGGATTCCAGAGTAGAGCCCTGGGGGGGTGGTGATTGGACAATCAGAAATCTGGTTAAAAATTGAGGCCTAGGGACATATCAAGCCCATTATGACATCTAATGGTCCAGTCACTGAGAGGACTTACTAGAGGACAGGACTCATGTTGAGAGTCACAATGCGTGTTTATGCCCTTGTCGCACTCAAGAATGGGCGGGGCCTCAGGGTGAATGCTGGTTTCTCCTACACTGAACGTTGGACAACGTGCCAACCACAAGGTTTCTTACCATGGGTAAGGGGGTGTTCTGATTTCTGCATCACACTCACCCCTGGGCAGTGATTGGAGATAAAGTCTCTGTTCTGAGGCCTGAAAACTGAGGTAGGGAAAAGATGATGACCTAAGGCCATGGCCGGTCTTATGTGCTCAGTGTGCGGTCTGCTTTCCGGGTGTTGGTCAAGAGGTCCGGGCTCAGGTTGTGTCCGACAGTGCATTAGTGCCCAGGTTAGACTGTATAATTTGGGTGAAGTCGAGTGCTGTGGAGGTTTATCCTCATTGAAGGTGCCTGGGCAGCTCATGAGGCAATAATTTTTTTCTAGAGGGCAGGCAGAGTGCTGCATTGTGGGTCCGGAATTGCCAAACTTGAGGGCTTCGGGGTCAGGAGTGTAAGGACGGAAGTCTGAGAAGACAAGCTAGACTTGGGTTTCAGGGCGAGGGCACGGCAGGTACCCCCTGCAGATCTGAACCAATACTCATGCATCTGAAGTCAGGGCGAGGATCAGACGTTGGCTCAGGTTGGAGTTTCCGTGCATGACGGCCGCTTCATGAAGGGAGCGGAATCTCGAGGCCATTGAGGTTTTCCCACGTTGGGAGTTGTGGGATGCCCCCTACAAAGATTCCTTCTGCGGGACAATTGAGACCTGTTGGACAGCTTCAGGACATTCCATATGGAATGACTCCAGAGCACCGTTCGAGGATGGATGCCTGGGAGGCCAGCCTCGCATTCCAATTGTCTCCTAGCAACAAGACAGTTTAGATCTGATGGTTCTGCGGGAGCAACCGGGGTGGCTGAGTTGAAATGGACTTTCCTGAGGATGGGTCCTAATGTGTTTTTGTGTCCATGAGGGCCTTGGAATGGGGCGGTGGCACCGGGACCCTGAAGTACTCTCCTATGCTTTGGACATGGCTCCCATGCACAGGTTTCCTTGTGGAGACGAGATGAGTTCTGCTGGGTGCCTCAGCAAAACCCCTATGCTCGTATTGGAATTAGGCTTTTGAGGAGACATGCCTGTAAACCAAGGCAATGGATCCTATTATGGCCTAGGGTCCTGTCTGGTTCAATCTTCTCCTCTGGGGACATCCATTTATGGTATGAGTGGAGGTAGATTATCAGCTGGTGTCAGACAGCCCTTGTTTGTTCCGGGCGACCTACACGATTGGGATGGCCTCAGGGACTTTGGAGGTTTCTCCTAATTTGTACGATTTTGGACAATAGAATGGGCAGAATTCCCATGGATTGGTAGGCTCAGTCCTAATGTGTGGCTCCAGGGGCCCCAGCCTGGAGGGTGTGTGGCCCTGGACTTTGAGGACAGAAGTCTGAAAACACAAACTCAGCTTAGGTTTGGGGACGTAGGTATGGCAGGCCCGATCTACAAACCATGAGAAGAACTCTTCAGGTTATGAAGAAAGTGCGAGTCTGAGGCGCTTGCTCAGGTTTTTGTCTCTGGATTTTGTATCAGCGATGGCAAAATCTACAGACCTGAATTGAGATCTCGTGCAACTGAAGTCACGGCGCAGATCAGACGATCGCTCAACTTGGTGTTTCTGTCCCTGATGGACCTTTCACGAAGGGTGGCATCACGAGGCCAAAGGGGTTTTCCCACGATGGGATTTGTGAGAAGCTCCAAACTGCAAAGTGTCTTCTGCAGGACAATTGAGACCTGTTGTTTGGCTCCAGGCCAATGATTCTGAGCAGGGTTCTAAGGATGCATGGCTGGGTAGCCCACCTCGCATTCCAATTGTCTCCTAGAAACAAGACAGGTTAGATCTGCTGGATCTGGGGGAGCAACCGAGGAGGCTGAGTTGAAATGGACTCTCCTATGGATGGGTCCTAATGTGCTTTTGTGTCGATGGAGACCTTGGAATAAAGCGGTGGCACTGGGGCCCTGAAGTGTTCTCCTAAACAGAGGCTTTGACACAGCTCCAACGTGCAAGTTTCCCATGGGTAGATGAGATGTTTTGTGATGGGTGAGTCAAGAAACAGCCATATGCTGGTTTTGAAATCCAGGCCTCTGAGGAGAGATGCCTGGAAACTAAAGCAATGGATATGATTAGTGCCTAGGGGCCTGTTCTTTCCTTTTTACCTCTGGGGACATCTGTCTATGGGTCTGAGTACAGGTAGGTGCTCAGATGGGCTCAGATTGCCCCTGTTTTACCTGGGAAGCCACCACTAATGAGATGGATCAGGGACTTTGGAGGTTTATCCTTTTAGAAGGGATGTGGCCATTGGAATGGGCACACACAATTCCCTTGGAGAGGGCAAGTACAGTCCTCAGGTTTGGCTCCAGGGGCCTGAGCCTGTAGGTTGTGTAGGCCAGGGCTGTTTGGACAGTTGTCTGAAAACACAAACTTGGCTTATGTTTCAGGTCATAGGTTGGCAGGACTTATCTACAGACCAGGAGGAGAATTTTCGGGATTTGAGAAAAGTGCGAGTGTGAGGCTCTTGCTCAAGTTTTTGTCTCTGGATATCGTGTCACTCATGGTCGTGAAATTTCTGGGTGACTTCATGGGAAATGGACGAGTCTTACTCCCTGGTGGTTTGGCCCAGTCCAAAGCTTTTGGGGTCACTCTGTGGGATGGAAGAAGTCCGTTTTTTTTTTTTTGATGTTGTTTTCTTTTTAACCTCAGGTGTCCCACCAAATGAGGGATTCCAGAGTAGAGCCCTGGGGGGGTGGTGATTGGACAATCAGAAATCTGGTTAAAAATTGAGGCCTAGGGACATATCAAGCCCATTATGACATCTAATGGTCCAGTCACTGAGAGGACTTACTAGAGGACAGGACTCATGTTGAGAGTCACAATGCGTGTTTATGCCCTTGTCGCACTCAAGAATGGGCGGGGCCTCAGGGTGAATGCTGGTTTCTCCTACACTGAACGTTGGACAACGTGCCAACCACAAGGTTTCTTACCATGGGTAAGGGGGTGTTCTGATTTCTGCATCACACTCACCCCTGGGCAGTGATTGGAGATAAAGTCTCTGTTCTGAGGCCTGAAAACTGAGGTAGGGAAAAGATGATGACCTAAGGCCATGGCCGGTCTTATGTGCTCAGTGTGCGGTCTGCTTTCCGGGTGTTGGTCAAGAGGTCCGGGCTCAGGTTGTGTCCGACAGTGCATTAGTGCCCAGGTTAGACTGTATAATTTGGGTGAAGTCGAGTGCTGTGGAGGTTTATCCTCATTGAAGGTGCCTGGGCAGCTCATGAGGCAATAATTTTTTTCTAGAGGGCAGGCAGAGTGCTGCATTGTGGGTCCGGAATTGCCAAACTTGAGGGCTTCGGGGTCAGGAGTGTAAGGACGGAAGTCTGAGAAGACAAGCTAGACTTGGGTTTCAGGGCGAGGGCACGGCAGGTACCCCCTGCAGATCTGAACCAATACTCATGCATCTGAAGTCAGGGCGAGGATCAGACGTTGGCTCAGGTTGGAGTTTCCGTGCATGACGGCCGCTTCATGAAGGGAGCGGAATCTCGAGGCCATTGAGGTTTTCCCACGTTGGGAGTTGTGGGATGCCCCCTACAAAGATTCCTTCTGCGGGACAATTGAGACCTGTTGGACAGCTTCAGGACATTCCATATGGAATGACTCCAGAGCACCGTTCGAGGATGGATGCCTGGGAGGCCAGCCTCGCATTCCAATTGTCTCCTAGCAACAAGACAGTTTAGATCTGATGGTTCTGCGGGAGCAACCGGGGTGGCTGAGTTGAAATGGACTTTCCTGAGGATGGGTCCTAATGTGTTTTTGTGTCCATGAGGGCCTTGGAATGGGGCGGTGGCACCGGGACCCTGAAGTACTCTCCTATGCTTTGGACATGGCTCCCATGCACAGGTTTCCTTGTGGAGACGAGATGAGTTCTGCTGGGTGCCTCAGCAAAACCCCTATGCTCGTATTGGAATCAGGCTTTTGAGGAGACATGCCTGTAAACCAAGGCAATGGATCCTATTATGGCCTAGGGTCCTGTCTGGTTCAATCTTCTCCTCTGGGGACATCCATTTATGGTATGAGTGGAGGTAGATTATCAGCTGGTGTCAGACAGCCCTTGTTTGTTCCGGGCGACCTACACGATTGGGATGGCCTCAGGGACTTTGGAGGTTTCTCCTAATTTGTACGATTTTGGACAATAGAATGGGCAGAATTCCCATGGATTGGTAGGCTCAGTCCTAATGTGTGGCTCCAGGGGCCCCAGCCTGGAGAGTGTGTGGCCCTGGACTTTGAGGACAGAAGTCTGAAAACACAAACTCAGCTTAGGTTTGGGGACGTAGGTATGGCAGGCCCGATCTACAAACCATGAGAAGAACTCTTCAGGTTATGAAGAAAGTGCGAGTCTGAGGCGCTTGCTCAGGTTTTTGTCTCTGGATTTTGTATCAGCGATGGCACAATCTACAGACCTGAATTGAGATCTCGTGCAACTGAAGTCACGGCGCAGATCAGACGATCGCTCAACTTGGTGTTTCTGTCCCTGATGGACCTTTCACGAAGGGTGGCATCACGAGGCCAAAGGGGTTTTCCCACGATGGGATTTGTGAGAAGCTCCAAACTGCAAAGTGTCTTCTGCAGGACAATTGAGACCTGTTGTTTGGCTCCAGGCCAATGATTCTGAGCAGGGTTCTAAGGATGCATGGCTGGGTAGCCCACCTCGCATTCCAATTGTCTCCTAGAAACAAGACAGGTTAGATCTGCTGGATCTGGGGGAGCAACCGAGGAGGCTGAGTTGAAATGGACTCTCCTATGGATGGGTCCTAATGTGCTTTTGTGTCGATGGAGACCTTGGAATAAAGCGGTGGCACTGGGGCCCTGAAGTGTTCTCCTAAACAGAGGCTTTGACACAGCTCCAACGTGCAAGTTTCCCATGGGTAGATGAGATGTTTTGTGATGGGTGAGTCAAGAAACAGCCATATGCTGGTTTTGAAATCCAGGCCTCTGAGGAGAGATGCCTGGAAACTAAAGCAATGGATATGATTAGTGCCTAGGGGCCTGTTCTTTCCTTTTTACCTCTGGGGACATCTGTCTATGGGTCTGAGTACAGGTAGGTGCTCAGATGGGCTCAGATTGCCCCTGTTTTACCTGGGAAGCCACCACTAATGAGATGGATCAGGGACTTTGGAGGTTTATCCTTTTAGAAGGGATGTGGCCATTGGAATGGGCACACACAATTCCCTTGGAGAGGGCAAGTACAGTCCTCAGGTTTGGCTCCAGGGGCCTGAGCCTGTAGGTTGTGTAGGCCAGGGCTGTTTGGACAGTTGTCTGAAAACACAAACTTGGCTTATGTTTCAGGTCATAGGTTGGCAGGACTTATCTACAGACCATGAGGAGAATTTTCGGGATTTGAGAAAAGTGCGAGTGTGAGGCTCTTGCTCAAGTTTTTGTCTCTGGATATCGTGTCACTCATGGTCGTGAAATTTCTGGGTGACTTCATGGGAAATGGACGAGTCTTACTCCCTGGTGGTTTGGCCCAGTCCAAAGCTTTTGGGGTCACTCTGTGGGATGGAAGAAGTCCGTTTTTTTTTTTTTTGATGTTGTTTTCTTTTTAACCTCAGGTGTCCCACCAAATGAGGGATTCCAGAGTAGAGCCCTGGGGGGGTGGTGATTGGACAATCAGAAATCTGGTTAAAAATTGAGGCCTAGGGACATATCAAGCCCATTATGACATCTAATGGTCCAGTCACTGAGAGGACTTACTAGAGGACAGGACTCATGTTGAGAGTCACAATGCGTGTTTATGCCCTTGTCGCACTCAAGAATGGGCGGGGCCTCAGGGTGAATGCTGGTTTCTCCTACACTGAACGTTGGACAACGTGCCAACCACAAGGTTTCTTACCATGGGTAAGGGGGTGTTCTGATTTCTGCATCACACTCACCCCTGGGCAGTGATTGGAGATAAAGTCTCTGTTCTGAGGCCTGAAAACTGAGGTAGGGAAAAGATGATGACCTAAGGCCATGGCCGGTCTTATGTGCTCAGTGTGCGGTCTGCTTTCCGGGTGTTGGTCAAGAGGTCCGGGCTCAGGTTGTGTCCGACAGTGCATTAGTGCCCAGGTTAGACTGTATAATTTGGGTGAAGTCGAGTGCTGTGGAGGTTTATCCTCATTGAAGGTGCCTGGGCAGCTCATGAGGCAATAATTTTTTTCTAGAGGGCAGGCAGAGTGCTGCATTGTGGGTCCGGAATTGCCAAACTTGAGGGCTTCGGGGTCAGGAGTGTAAGGACGGAAGTCTGAGAAGACAAGCTAGACTTGGGTTTCAGGGCGAGGGCACGGCAGGTACCCCCTGCAGATCTGAACCAATACTCATGCATCTGAAGTCAGGGCGAGGATCAGACGTTGGCTCAGGTTGGAGTTTCCGTGCATGACGGCCGCTTCATGAAGGGAGCGGAATCTCGAGGCCATTGAGGTTTTCCCACGTTGGGAGTTGTGGGATGCCCCCTACAAAGATTCCTTCTGCGGGACAATTGAGACCTGTTGGACAGCTTCAGGACATTCCATATGGAATGACTCCAGAGCACCGTTCGAGGATGGATGCCTGGGAGGCCAGCCTCGCATTCCAATTGTCTCCTAGCAACAAGACAGTTTAGATCTGATGGTTCTGCGGGAGCAACCGGGGTGGCTGAGTTGAAATGGACTTTCCTGAGGATGGGTCCTAATGTGTTTTTGTGTCCATGAGGGCCTTGGAATGGGGCGGTGGCACCGGGACCCTGAAGTACTCTCCTATGCTTTGGACATGGCTCCCATGCACAGGTTTCCTTGTGGAGACGAGATGAGTTCTGCTGGGTGCCTCAGCAAAACCCCTATGCTCGTATTGGAATCAGGCTTTTGAGGAGACATGCCTGTAAACCAAGGCAATGGATCCTATTATGGCCTAGGGTCCTGTCTGGTTCAATCTTCTCCTCTGGGGACATCCATTTATGGTATGAGTGGAGGTAGATTATCAGCTGGTGTCAGACAGCCCTTGTTTGTTCCGGGCGACCTACACGATTGGGATGGCCTCAGGGACTTTGGAGGTTTCTCCTAATTTGTACGATTTTGGACAATAGAATGGGCAGAATTCCCATGGATTGGTAGGCTCAGTCCTAATGTGTGGCTCCAGGGGCCCCAGCCTGGAGGGTGTGTGGCCCTGGACTTTGAGGACAGAAGTCTGAAAACACAAACTCAGCTTAGGTTTGGGGACGTAGGTATGGCAGGCCCGATCTACAAACCATGAGAAGAACTCTTCAGGTTATGAAGAAAGTGCGAGTCTGAGGCGCTTGCTCAGGTTTTTGTCTCTGGATTTTGTATCAGCGATGGCACAATCTACAGACCTGAATTGAGATCTCGTGCAACTGAAGTCACGGCGCAGATCAGACGATCGCTCAACTTGGTGTTTCTGTCCCTGATGGACCTTTCACGAAGGGTGGCATCACGAGGCCAAAGGGGTTTTCCCACGATGGGATTTGTGAGAAGCTCCAAACTGCAAAGTGTCTTCTGCAGGACAATTGAGACCTGTTGTTTGGCTCCAGGCCAATGATTCTGAGCAGGGTTCTAAGGATGCATGGCTGGGTAGCCCACCTCGCATTCCAATTGTCTCCTAGAAACAAGACAGGTTAGATCTGCTGGATCTGGGGGAGCAACCGAGGAGGCTGAGTTGAAATGGACTCTCCTATGGATGGGTCCTAATGTGCTTTTGTGTCGATGGAGACCTTGGAATAAAGCGGTGGCACTGGGGCCCTGAAGTGTTCTCCTAAACAGAGGCTTTGACACAGCTCCAACGTGCAAGTTTCCCATGGGTAGATGAGATGTTTTGTGATGGGTGAGTCAAGAAACAGCCATATGCTGGTTTTGAAATCCAGGCCTCTGAGGAGAGATGCCTGGAAACTAAAGCAATGGATATGATTAGTGCCTAGGGGCCTGTTCTTTCCTTTTTACCTCTGGGGACATCTGTCTATGGGTCTGAGTACAGGTAGGTGCTCAGATGGGCTCAGATTGCCCCTGTTTTACCTGGGAAGCCACCACTAATGAGATGGATCAGGGACTTTGGAGGTTTATCCTTTTAGAAGGGATGTGGCCATTGGAATGGGCACACACAATTCCCTTGGAGAGGGCAAGTACAGTCCTCAGGTTTGGCTCCAGGGGCCTGAGCCTGTAGGTTGTGTAGGCCAGGGCTGTTTGGACAGTTGTCTGAAAACACAAACTTGGCTTATGTTTCAGGTCATAGGTTGGCAGGACTTATCTACAGACCAGGAGGAGAATTTTCGGGATTTGAGAAAAGTGCGAGTGTGAGGCTCTTGCTCAAGTTTTTGTCTCTGGATATCGTGTCACTCATGGTCGTGAAATTTCTGGGTGACTTCATGGGAAATGGACGAGTCTTACTCCCTGGTGGTTTGGCCCAGTCCAAAGCTTTTGGGGTCACTCTGTGGGATGGAAGAAGTCCGTTTTTTTTTTTTTTTTGATGTTGTTTTCTTTTTAACCTCAGGTGTCCCACCAAATGAGGGATTCCAGAGTAGAGCCCTGGGGGGGTGGTGATTGGACAATCAGAAATCTGGTTAAAAATTGAGGCCTAGGGACATATCAAGCCCATTATGACATCTAATGGTCCAGTCACTGAGAGGACTTACTAGAGGACAGGACTCATGTTGAGAGTCACAATGCGTGTTTATGCCCTTGTCGCACTCAAGAATGGGCGGGGCCTCAGGGTGAATGCTGGTTTCTCCTACACTGAACGTTGGACAACGTGCCAACCACAAGGTTTCTTACCATGGGTAAGGGGGTGTTCTGATTTCTGCATCACACTCACCCCTGGGCAGTGATTGGAGATAAAGTCTCTGTTCTGAGGCCTGAAAACTGAGGTAGGGAAAAGATGATGACCTAAGGCCATGGCCGGTCTTATGTGCTCAGTGTGCGGTCTGCTTTCCGGGTGTTGGTCAAGAGGTCCGGGCTCAGGTTGTGTCCGACAGTGCATTAGTGCCCAGGTTAGACTGTATAATTTGGGTGAAGTCGAGTGCTGTGGAGGTTTATCCTCATTGAAGGTGCCTGGGCAGCTCATGAGGCAATAATTTTTTTCTAGAGGGCAGGCAGAGTGCTGCATTGTGGGTCCGGAATTGCCAAACTTGAGGGCTTCGGGGTCAGGAGTGTAAGGACGGAAGTCTGAGAAGACAAGCTAGACTTGGGTTTCAGGGCGAGGGCACGGCAGGTACCCCCTGCAGATCTGAACCAATACTCATGCATCTGAAGTCAGGGCGAGGATCAGACGTTGGCTCAGGTTGGAGTTTCCGTGCATGACGGCCGCTTCATGAAGGGAGCGGAATCTCGAGGCCATTGAGGTTTTCCCACGTTGGGAGTTGTGGGATGCCCCCTACAAAGATTCCTTCTGCGGGACAATTGAGACCTGTTGGACAGCTTCAGGACATTCCATATGGAATGACTCAAGAGCACCGTTCGAGGATGGATGCCTGGGAGGCCAGCCTCGCATTCCAATTGTCTCCTAGCAACAAGACAGTTTAGATCTGATGGTTCTGCGGGAGCAACCGGGGTGGCTGAGTTGAAATGGACTTTCCTGAGGATGGGTCCTAATGTGTTTTTGTGTCCATGAGGGCCTTGGAATGGGGCGGTGGCACCGGGACCCTGAAGTACTCTCCTATGCTTTGGACATGGCTCCCATGCACAGGTTTCCTTGTGGAGACGAGATGAGTTCTGCTGGGTGCCTCAGCAAAACCCCTATGCTCGTATTGGAATCAGGCTTTTGAGGAGACATGCCTGTAAACCAAGGCAATGGATCCTATTATGGCCTAGGGTCCTGTCTGGTTCAATCTTCTCCTCTGGGGACATCCATTTATGGTATGAGTGGAGGTAGATTATCAGCTGGTGTCAGACAGCCCTTGTTTGTTCCGGGCGACCTACACGATTGGGATGGCCTCAGGGACTTTGGAGGTTTCTCCTAATTTGTACGATTTTGGACAATAGAATGGGCAGAATTCCCATGGATTGGTAGGCTCAGTCCTAATGTGTGGCTCCAGGGGCCCCAGCCTGGAGGGTGTGTGGCCCTGGACTTTGAGGACAGAAGTCTGAAAAC
Organism: Mustela nivalis; assembly: GCF_964662115.1. Classification (NCBI taxonomy): domain Eukaryota; kingdom Metazoa; phylum Chordata; class Mammalia; order Carnivora; family Mustelidae; genus Mustela; species Mustela nivalis. The sequence goes on from NW_028136369.1 coordinate 552,131, forward strand.
ACAAACTCAGCTTAGGTTTGGGGACGTAGGTATGGCAGGCCCGATCTACAAACCATGAGAAGAACTCTTCAGGTTATGAAGAAAGTGCGAGTCTGAGGCGCTTGCTCAGGTTTTTGTCTCTGGATTTTGTATCAGCGATGGCACAATCTACAGACCTGAATTGAGATCTCGTGCAACTGAAGTCACGGCGCAGATCAGACGATCGCTCAACTTGGTGTTTCTGTCCCTGATGGACCTTTCACGAAGGGTGGCATCACGAGGCCAAAGGGGTTTTCCCACGATGGGATTTGTGAGAAGCTCCAAACTGCAAAGTGTCTTCTGCAGGACAATTGAGACCTGTTGTTTGGCTCCAGGCCAATGATTCTGAGCAGGGTTCTAAGGATGCATGGCTGGGTAGCCCACCTCGCATTCCAATTGTCTCCTAGAAACAAGACAGGTTAGATCTGCTGGATCTGGGGGAGCAACCGAGGAGGCTGAGTTGAAATGGACTCTCCTATGGATGGGTCCTAATGTGCTTTTGTGTCGATGGAGACCTTGGAATAAAGCGGTGGCACTGGGGCCCTGAAGTGTTCTCCTAAACAGAGGCTTTGACACAGCTCCAACGTGCAAGTTTCCCATGGGTAGATGAGATGTTTTGTGATGGGTGAGTCAAGAAACAGCCATATGCTGGTTTTGAAATCCAGGCCTCTGAGGAGAGATGCCTGGAAACTAAAGCAATGGATATGATTAGTGCCTAGGGGCCTGTTCTTTCCTTTTTACCTCTGGGGACATCTGTCTATGGGTCTGAGTACAGGTAGGTGCTCAGATGGGCTCAGATTGCCCCTGTTTTACCTGGGAAGCCACCACTAATGAGATGGATCAGGGACTTTGGAGGTTTATCCTTTTAGAAGGGATGTGGCCATTGGAATGGGCACACACAATTCCCTTGGAGAGGGCAAGTACAGTCCTCAGGTTTGGCTCCAGGGGCCTGAGCCTGTAGGTTGTGTAGGCCAGGGCTGTTTGGACAGTTGTCTGAAAACACAAACTTGGCTTATGTTTCAGGTCATAGGTTGGCAGGACTTATCTACAGACCAGGAGGAGAATTTTCGGGATTTGAGAAAAGTGCGAGTGTGAGGCTCTTGCTCAAGTTTTTGTCTCTGGATATCGTGTCACTCATGGTCGTGAAATTTCTGGGTGACTTCATGGGAAATGGACGAGTCTTACTCCCTGGTGGTTTGGCCCAGTCCAAAGCTTTTGGGGTCACTCTGTGGGATGGAAGAAGTCCGTTTTTTTTTTTTTTTTGATGTTGTTTTCTTTTTAACCTCAGGTGTCCCACCAAATGAGGGATTCCAGAGTAGAGCCCTGGGGGGGTGGTGATTGGACAATCAGAAATCTGGTTAAAAATTGAGGCCTAGGGACATATCAAGCCCATTATGACATCTAATGGTCCAGTCACTGAGAGGACTTACTAGAGGACAGGACTCATGTTGAGAGTCACAATGCGTGTTTATGCCCTTGTCGCACTCAAGAATGGGCGGGGCCTCAGGGTGAATGCTGGTTTCTCCTACACTGAACGTTGGACAACGTGCCAACCACAAGGTTTCTTACCATGGGTAAGGGGGTGTTCTGATTTCTGCATCACACTCACCCCTGGGCAGTGATTGGAGATAAAGTCTCTGTTCTGAGGCCTGAAAACTGAGGTAGGGAAAAGATGATGACCTAAGGCCATGGCCGGTCTTATGTGCTCAGTGTGCGGTCTGCTTTCCGGGTGTTGGTCAAGAGGTCCGGGCTCAGGTTGTGTCCGACAGTGCATTAGTGCCCAGGTTAGACTGTATAATTTGGGTGAAGTCGAGTGCTGTGGAGGTTTATCCTCATTGAAGGTGCCTGGGCAGCTCATGAGGCAATAATTTTTTTCTAGAGGGCAGGCAGAGTGCTGCATTGTGGGTCCGGAATTGCCAAACTTGAGGGCTTCGGGGTCAGGAGTGTAAGGACGGAAGTCTGAGAAGACAAGCTAGACTTGGGTTTCAGGGCGAGGGCACGGCAGGTACCCCCTGCAGATCTGAACCAATACTCATGCATCTGAAGTCAGGGCGAGGATCAGACGTTGGCTCAGGTTGGAGTTTCCGTGCATGACGGCCGCTTCATGAAGGGAGCGGAATCTCGAGGCCATTGAGGTTTTCCCACGTTGGGAGTTGTGGGATGCCCCCTACAAAGATTCCTTCTGCGGGACAATTGAGACCTGTTGGACAGCTTCAGGACATTCCATATGGAATGACTCCAGAGCACCGTTCGAGGATGGATGCCTGGGAGGCCAGCCTCGCATTCCAATTGTCTCCTAGCAACAAGACAGTTTAGATCTGATGGTTCTGCGGGAGCAACCGGGGTGGCTGAGTTGAAATGGACTTTCCTGAGGATGGGTCCTAATGTGTTTTTGTGTCCATGAGGGCCTTGGAATGGGGCGGTGGCACCGGGACCCTGAAGTACTCTCCTATGCTTTGGACATGGCTCCCATGCACAGGTTTCCTTGTGGAGACGAGATGAGTTCTGCTGGGTGCCTCAGCAAAACCCCTATGCTCGTATTGGAATCAGGCTTTTGAGGAGACATGCCTGTAAACCAAGGCAATGGATCCTATTATGGCCTAGGGTCCTGTCTGGTTCAATCTTCTCCTCTGGGGACATCCATTTATGGTATGAGTGGAGGTAGATTATCAGCTGGTGTCAGACAGCCCTTGTTTGTTCCGGGCGACCTACACGATTGGGATGGCCTCAGGGACTTTGGAGGTTTCTCCTAATTTGTACGATTTTGGACAATAGAATGGGCAGAATTCCCATGGATTGGTAGGCTCAGTCCTAATGTGTGGCTCCAGGGGCCCCAGCCTGGAGGGTGTGTGGCCCTGGACTTTGAGGACAGAAGTCTGAAAACACAAACTCAGCTTAGGTTTGGGGACGTAGGTATGGCAGGCCCGATCTACAAACCATGAGAAGAACTCTTCAGGTTATGAAGAAAGTGCGAGTCTGAGGCGCTTGCTCAGGTTTTTGTCTCTGGATTTTGTATCAGCGATGGCACAATCTACAGACCTGAATTGAGATCTCGTGCAACTGAAGTCACGGCGCAGATCAGACGATCGCTCAACTTGGTGTTTCTGTCCCTGATGGACCTTTCACGAAGGGTGGCATCACGAGGCCAAAGGGGTTTTCCCACGATGGGATTTGTGAGAAGCTCCAAACTGCAAAGTGTCTTCTGCAGGACAATTGAGACCTGTTGTTTGGCTCCAGGCCAATGATTCTGAGCAGGGTTCTAAGGATGCATGGCTGGGTAGCCCACCTCGCATTCCAATTGTCTCCTAGAAACAAGACAGGTTAGATCTGCTGGATCTGGGGGAGCAACCGAGGAGGCTGAGTTGAAATGGACTCTCCTATGGATGGGTCCTAATGTGCTTTTGTGTCGATGGAGACCTTGGAATAAAGCGGTGGCACTGGGGCCCTAAAGTGTTCTCCTAAACAGAGGCTTTGACACAGCTCCAACGTGCAAGTTTCCCATGGGTAGATGAGATGTTTTGTGATGGGTGAGTCAAGAAACAGCCATATGCTGGTTTTGAAATCCAGGCCTCTGAGGAGAGATGCCTGGAAACTAAAGCAATGGATATGATTAGTGCCTAGGGGCCTGTTCTTTCCTTTTTACCTCTGGGGACATCTGTCTATGGGTCTGAGTACAGGTAGGTGCTCAGATGGGCTCAGATTGCCCCTGTTTTACCTGGGAAGCCACCACTAATGAGATGGATCAGGGACTTTGGAGGTTTATCCTTTTAGAAGGGATGTGGCCATTGGAATGGGCACACACAATTCCCTTGGAGAGGGCAAGTACAGTCCTCAGGTTTGGCTCCAGGGGCCTGAGCCTGTAGGTTGTGTAGGCCAGGGCTGTTTGGACAGTTGTCTGAAAACACAAACTTGGCTTATGTTTCAGGTCATAGGTTGGCAGGACTTATCTACAGACCAGGAGGAGAATTTTCGGGATTTGAGAAAAGTGCGAGTGTGAGGCTCTTGCTCAAGTTTTTGTCTCTGGATATCGTGTCACTCATGGTCGTGAAATTTCTGGGTGACTTCATGGGAAATGGACGAGTCTTACTCCCTGGTGGTTTGGCCCAGTCCAAAGCTTTTGGGGTCACTCTGTGGGATGGAAGAAGTCCGTTTTTTTTTTTTTGATGTTGTTTTCTTTTTAACCTCAGGTGTCCCACCAAATGAGGGATTCCAGAGTAGAGCCCTGGGGGGGTGGTGATTGGACAATCAGAAATCTGGTTAAAAATTGAGGCCTAGGGACATATCAAGCCCATTATGACATCTAATGGTCCAGTCACTGAGAGGACTTACTAGAGGACAGGACTCATGTTGAGAGTCACAATGCGTGTTTATGCCCTTGTCGCACTCAAGAATGGGCGGGGCCTCAGGGTGAATGCTGGTTTCTCCTACACTGAACGTTGGACAACGTGCCAACCACAAGGTTTCTTACCATGGGTAAGGGGGTGTTCTGATTTCTGCATCACACTCACCCCTGGGCAGTGATTGGAGATAAAGTCTCTGTTCTGAGGCCTGAAAACTGAGGTAGGGAAAAGATGATGACCTAAGGCCATGGCCGGTCTTATGTGCTCAGTGTGCGGTCTGCTTTCCGGGTGTTGGTCAAGAGGTCCGGGCTCAGGTTGTGTCCGACAGTGCATTAGTGCCCAGGTTAGACTGTATAATTTGGGTGAAGTCGAGTGCTGTGGAGGTTTATCCTCATTGAAGGTGCCTGGGCAGCTCATGAGGCAATAATTTTTTTCTAGAGGGCAGGCAGAGTGCTGCATTGTGGGTCCGGAATTGCCAAACTTGAGGGCTTCGGGGTCAGGAGTGTAAGGACGGAAGTCTGAGAAGACAAGCTAGACTTGGGTTTCAGGGCGAGGGCACGGCAGGTACCCCCTGCAGATCTGAACCAATACTCATGCATCTGAAGTCAGGGCGAGGATCAGACGTTGGCTCAGGTTGGAGTTTCCGTGCATGACGGCCGCTTCATGAAGGGAGCGGAATCTCGAGGCCATTGAGGTTTTCCCACGTTGGGAGTTGTGGGATGCCCCCTACAAAGATTCCTTCTGCGGGACAATTGAGACCTGTTGGACAGCTTCAGGACATTCCATATGGAATGACTCCAGAGCACCGTTCGAGGATGGATGCCTGGGAGGCCAGCCTCGCATTCCAATTGTCTCCTAGCAACAAGACAGTTTAGATCTGATGGTTCTGCGGGAGCAACCGGGGTGGCTGAGTTGAAATGGACTTTCCTGAGGATGGGTCCTAATGTGTTTTTGTGTCCATGAGGGCCTTGGAATGGGGCGGTGGCACCGGGACCCTGAAGTACTCTCCTATGCTTTGGACATGGCTCCCATGCACAGGTTTCCTTGTGGAGACGAGATGAGTTCTGCTGGGTGCCTCAGCAAAACCCCTATGCTTGTATTGGAATTAGGCTTTTGAGGAGACATGCCTGTAAACCAAGGCAATGGATCCTATTATGGCCTAGGGTCCTGTCTGGTTCAATCTTCTCCTCTGGGGACATCCATTTATGGTATGAGTGGAGGTAGATTATCAGCTGGTGTCAGACAGCCCTTGTTTGTTCCGGGCGACCTACACGATTGGGATGGCCTCAGGGACTTTGGAGGTTTCTCCTAATTTGTACGATTTTGGACAATAGAATGGGCAGAATTCCCATGGATTGGTAGGCTCAGTCCTAATGTGTGGCTCCAGGGGCCCCAGCCTGGAGGGTGTGTGGCCCTGGACTTTGAGGACAGAAGTCTGAAAACACAAACTCAGCTTAGGTTTGGGGACGTAGGTATGGCAGGCCCGATCTACAAACCATGAGAAGAACTCTTCAGGTTATGAAGAAAGTGCGAGTCTGAGGCGCTTGCTCAGGTTTTTGTCTCTGGATTTTGTATCAGCGATGGCACAATCTACAGACCTGAATTGAGATCTCGTGCAACTGAAGTCACGGCGCAGATCAGACGATCGCTCAACTTGGTGTTTCTGTCCCTGATGGACCTTTCACGAAGGGTGGCATCACGAGGCCAAAGGGGTTTTCCCACGATGGGATTTGTGAGAAGCTCCAAACTGCAAAGTGTCTTCTGCAGGACAATTGAGACCTGTTGTTTGGCTCCAGGCCAATGATTCTGAGCAGGGTTCTAAGGATGCATGGCTGGGTAGCCCACCTCGCATTCCAATTGTCTCCTAGAAACAAGACAGGTTAGATCTGCTGGATCTGGGGGAGCAACCGAGGAGGCTGAGTTGAAATGGACTCTCCTATGGATGGGTCCTAATGTGCTTTTGTGTCGATGGAGACCTTGGAATAAAGCGGTGGCACTGGGGCCCTGAAGTGTTCTCCTAAACAGAGGCTTTGACACAGCTCCAACGTGCAAGTTTCCCATGGGTAGATGAGATGTTTTGTGATGGGTGAGTCAAGAAACAGCCATATGCTGGTTTTGAAATCCAGGCCTCTGAGGAGAGATGCCTGGAAACTAAAGCAATGGATATGATTAGTGCCTAGGGGCCTGTTCTTTCCTTTTTACCTCTGGGGACATCTGTCTATGGGTCTGAGTACAGGTAGGTGCTCAGATGGGCTCAGATTGCCCCTGTTTTACCTGGGAAGCCACCACTAATGAGATGGATCAGGGACTTTGGAGGTTTATCCTTTTAGAAGGGATGTGGCCATTGGAATGGGCACACACAATTCCCTTGGAGAGGGCAAGTACAGTCCTCAGGTTTGGCTCCAGGGGCCTGAGCCTGTAGGTTGTGTAGGCCAGGGCTGTTTGGACAGTTGTCTGAAAACACAAACTTGGCTTATGTTTCAGGTCATAGGTTGGCAGGACTTATCTACAGACCATGAGGAGAATTTTCGGGATTTGAGAAAAGTGCGAGTGTGAGGCTCTTGCTCAAGTTTTTGTCTCTGGATATCGTGTCACTCATGGTCGTGAAATTTCTGGGTGACTTCATGGGAAATGGACGAGTCTTACTCCCTGGTGGTTTGGCCCAGTCCAAAGCTTTTGGGGTCACTCTGTGGGATGGAAGAAGTCCGTTTTTTTTTTTTTTTGATGTTGTTTTCTTTTTAACCTCAGGTGTCCCACCAAATGAGGGATTCCAGAGTAGAGCCCTGGGGGGGTGGTGATTGGACAATCAGAAATCTGGTTAAAAATTGAGGCCTAGGGACATATCAAGCCCATTATGACATCTAATGGTCCAGTCACTGAGAGGACTTACTAGAGGACAGGACTCATGTTGAGAGTCACAATGCGTGTTTATGCCCTTGTCGCACTCAAGAATGGGCGGGGCCTCAGGGTGAATGCTGGTTTCTCCTACACTGAACGTTGGACAACGTGCCAACCACAAGGTTTCTTACCATGGGTAAGGGGGTGTTCTGATTTCTGCATCACACTCACCCCTGGGCAGTGATTGGAGATAAAGTCTCTGTTCTGAGGCCTGAAAACTGAGGTAGGGAAAAGATGATGACCTAAGGCCATGGCCGGTCTTATGTGCTCAGTGTGCGGTCTGCTTTCCGGGTGTTGGTCAAGAGGTCCGGGCTCAGGTTGTGTCCGACAGTGCATTAGTGCCCAGGTTAGACTGTATAATTTGGGTGAAGTCGAGTGCTGTGGAGGTTTATCCTCATTGAAGGTGCCTGGGCAGCTCATGAGGCAATAATTTTTTTCTAGAGGGCAGGCAGAGTGCTGCATTGTGGGTCCGGAATTGCCAAACTTGAGGGCTTCGGGGTCAGGAGTGTAAGGACGGAAGTCTGAGAAGACAAGCTAGACTTGGGTTTCAGGGCGAGGGCACGGCAGGTACCCCCTGCAGATCTGAACCAATACTCATGCATCTGAAGTCAGGGCGAGGATCAGACGTTGGCTCAGGTTGGAGTTTCCGTGCATGACGGCCGCTTCATGAAGGGAGCGGAATCTCGAGGCCATTGAGGTTTTCCCACGTTGGGAGTTGTGGGATGCCCCCTACAAAGATTCCTTCTGCGGGACAATTGAGACCTGTTGGACAGCTTCAGGACATTCCATATGGAATGACTCCAGAGCACCGTTCGAGGATGGATGCCTGGGAGGCCAGCCTCGCATTCCAATTGTCTCCTAGCAACAAGACAGTTTAGATCTGATGGTTCTGCGGGAGCAACCGGGGTGGCTGAGTTGAAATGGACTTTCCTGAGGATGGGTCCTAATGTGTTTTTGTGTCCATGAGGGCCTTGGAATGGGGCGGTGGCACCGGGACCCTGAAGTACTCTCCTATGCTTTGGACATGGCTCCCATGCACAGGTTTCCTTGTGGAGACGAGATGAGTTCTGCTGGGTGCCTCAGCAAAACCCCTATGCTCGTATTGGAATCAGGCTTTTGAGGAGACATGCCTGTAAACCAAGGCAATGGATCCTATTATGGCCTAGGGTCCTGTCTGGTTCAATCTTCTCCTCTGGGGACATCCATTTATGGTATGAGTGGAGGTAGATTATCAGCTGGTGTCAGACAGCCCTTGTTTGTTCCGGGCGACCTACACGATTGGGATGGCCTCAGGGACTTTGGAGGTTTCTCCTAATTTGTACGATTTTGGACAATAGAATGGGCAGAATTCCCATGGATTGGTAGGCTCAGTCCTAATGTGTGGCTCCAGGGGCCCCAGCCTGGAGGGTGTGTGGCCCTGGACTTTGAGGACAGAAGTCTGAAAACACAAACTCAGCTTAGGTTTGGGGACGTAGGTATGGCAGGCCCGATCTACAAACCATGAGAAGAACTCTTCAGGTTATGAAGAAAGTGCGAGTCTGAGGCGCTTGCTCAGGTTTTTGTCTCTGGATTTTGTATCAGCGATGGCACAATCTACAGACCTGAATTGAGATCTCGTGCAACTGAAGTCACGGCGCAGATCAGACGATCGCTCAACTTGGTGTTTCTGTCCCTGATGGACCTTTCACGAAGGGTGGCATCACGAGGCCAAAGGGGTTTTCCCACGATGGGATTTGTGAGAAGCTCCAAACTGCAAAGTGTCTTCTGCAGGACAATTGAGACCTGTTGTTTGGCTCCAGGCCAATGATTCTGAGCAGGGTTCTAAGGATGCATGGCTGGGTAGCCCACCTCGCATTCCAATTGTCTCCTAGAAACAAGACAGGTTAGATCTGCTGGATCTGGGGGAGCAACCGAGGAGGCTGAGTTGAAATGGACTCTCCTATGGATGGGTCCTAATGTGCTTTTGTGTCGATGGAGACCTTGGAATAAAGCGGTGGCACTGGGGCCCTGAAGTGTTCTCCTAAACAGAGGCTTTGACACAGCTCCAACGTGCAAGTTTCCCATGGGTAGATGAGATGTTTTGTGATGGGTGAGTCAAGAAACAGCCATATGCTGGTTTTGAAATCCAGGCCTCTGAGGAGAGATGCCTGGAAACTAAAGCAATGGATATGATTAGTGCCTAGGGGCCTGTTCTTTCCTTTTTACCTCTGGGGACATCTGTCTATGGGTCTGAGTACAGGTAGGTGCTCAGATGGGCTCAGATTGCCCCTGTTTTACCTGGGAAGCCACCACTAATGAGATGGATCAGGGACTTTGGAGGTTTATCCTTTTAGAAGGGATGTGGCCATTGGAATGGGCACACACAATTCCCTTGGAGAGGGCAAGTACAGTCCTCAGGTTTGGCTCCAGGGGCCTGAGCCTGTAGGTTGTGTAGGCCAGGGCTGTTTGGACAGTTGTCTGAAAACACAAACTTGGCTTATGTTTCAGGTCATAGGTTGGCAGGACTTATCTACAGACCATGAGGAGAATTTTCGGGATTTGAGAAAAGTGCGAGTGTGAGGCTCTTGCTCAAGTTTTTGTCTCTGGATATCGTGTCACTCATGGTCGTGAAATTTCTGGGTGACTTCATGGGAAATGGACGAGTCTTACTCCCTGGTGGTTTGGCCCAGTCCAAAGCTTTTGGGGTCACTCTGTGGGATGGAAGAAGTCCGTTTTTTTTTTTTTGATGTTGTTTTCTTTTTAACCTCAGGTGTCCCACCAAATGAGGGATTCCAGAGTAGAGCCCTGGGGGGGTGGTGATTGGACAATCAGAAATCTGGTTAAAAATTGAGGCCTAGGGACATATCAAGCCCATTATGACATCTAATGGTCCAGTCACTGAGAGGACTTACTAGAGGACAGGACTCATGTTGAGAGTCACAATGCGTGTTTATGCCCTTGTCGCACTCAAGAATGGGCGGGGCCTCAGGGTGAATGCTGGTTTCTCCTACACTGAACGTTGGACAACGTGCCAACCACAAGGTTTCTTACCATGGGTAAGGGGGTGTTCTGATTTCTGCATCACACTCACCCCTGGGCAGTGATTGGAGATAAAGTCTCTGTTCTGAGGCCTGAAAACTGAGGTAGGGAAAAGATGATGACCTAAGGCCATGGCCGGTCTTATGTGCTCAGTGTGCGGTCTGCTTTCCGGGTGTTGGTCAAGAGGTCCGGGCTCAGGTTGTGTCCGACAGTGCATTAGTGCCCAGGTTAGACTGTATAATTTGGGTGAAGTCGAGTGCTGTGGAGGTTTATCCTCATTGAAGGTGCCTGGGCAGCTCATGAGGCAATAATTTTTTTCTAGAGGGCAGGCAGAGTGCTGCATTGTGGGTCCGGAATTGCCAAACTTGAGGGCTTCGGGGTCAGGAGTGTAAGGACGGAAGTCTGAGAAGACAAGCTAGACTTGGGTTTCAGGGCGAGGGCACGGCAGGTACCCCCTGCAGATCTGAACCAATACTCATGCATCTGAAGTCAGGGCGAGGATCAGACGTTGGCTCAGGTTGGAGTTTCCGTGCATGACGGCCGCTTCATGAAGGGAGCGGAATCTCGAGGCCATTGAGGTTTTCCCACGTTGGGAGTTGTGGGATGCCCCCTACAAAGATTCCTTCTGCGGGACAATTGAGACCTGTTGGACAGCTTCAGGACATTCCATATGGAATGACTCCAGAGCACCGTTCGAGGATGGATGCCTGGGAGGCCAGCCTCGCATTCCAATTGTCTCCTAGCAACAAGACAGTTTAGATCTGATGGTTCTGCGGGAGCAACCGGGGTGGCTGAGTTGAAATGGACTTTCCTGAGGATGGGTCCTAATGTGTTTTTGTGTCCATGAGGGCCTTGGAATGGGGCGGTGGCACCGGGACCCTGAAGTACTCTCCTATGCTTTGGACATGGCTCCCATGCACAGGTTTCCTTGTGGAGACGAGATGAGTTCTGCTGGGTGCCTCAGCAAAACCCCTATGCTCGTATTGGAATCAGGCTTTTGAGGAGACATGCCTGTAAACCAAGGCAATGGATCCTATTATGGCCTAGGGTCCTGTCTGGTTCAATCTTCTCCTCTGGGGACATCCATTTATGGTATGAGTGGAGGTAGATTATCAGCTGGTGTCAGACAGCCCTTGTTTGTTCCGGGCGACCTACACGATTGGGATGGCCTCAGGGACTTTGGAGGTTTCTCCTAATTTGTACGATTTTGGACAATAGAATGGGCAGAATTCCCATGGATTGGTAGGCTCAGTCCTAATGTGTGGCTCCAGGGGCCCCAGCCTGGAGGGTGTGTGGCCCTGGACTTTGAGGACAGAAGTCTGAAAACACAAACTCAGCTTAGGTTTGGGGACGTAGGTATGGCAGGCCCGATCTACAAACCATGAGAAGAACTCTTCAGGTTATGAAGAAAGTGCGAGTCTGAGGCGCTTGCTCAGGTTTTTGTCTCTGGATTTTGTATCAGCGATGGCACAATCTACAGACCTGAATTGAGATCTCGTGCAACTGAAGTCACGGCGCAGATCAGACGATCGCTCAACTTGGTGTTTCTGTCCCTGATGGACCTTTCACGAAGGGTGGCATCACAAGGCCAAAGGGGTTTTCCCACGATGGGATTTGTGAGAAGCTCCAAACTGCAAAGTGTCTTCTGCAGGACAATTGAGACCTGTTGTTTGGCTCCAGGCCAATGATTCTGAGCAGGGTTCTAAGGATGCATGGCTGGGTAGCCCACCTCGCATTCCAATTGTCTCCTAGAAACAAGACAGGTTAGATCTGCTGGATCTGGGGGAGCAACCGAGGAGGCTGAGTTGAAATGGACTCTCCTATGGATGGGTCCTAATGTGCTTTTGTGTCGATGGAGACCTTGGAATAAAGCGGTGGCACTGGGGCCCTGAAGTGTTCTCCTAAACAGAGGCTTTGACACAGCTCCAACGTGCAAGTTTCCCATGGGTAGATGAGATGTTTTGTGATGGGTGAGTCAAGAAACAGCCATATGCTGGTTTTGAAATCCAGGCCTCTGAGGAGAGATGCCTGGAAACTAAAGCAATGGATATGATTAGTGCCTAGGGGCCTGTTCTTTCCTTTTTACCTCTGGGGACATCTGTCTATGGGTCTGAGTACAGGTAGGTGCTCAGATGGGCTCAGATTGCCCCTGTTTTACCTGGGAAGCCACCACTAATGAGATGGATCAGGGACTTTGGAGGTTTATCCTTTTAGAAGGGATGTGGCCATTGGAATGGGCACACACAATTCCCTTGGAGAGGGCAAGTACAGTCCTCAGGTTTGGCTCCAGGGGCCTGAGCCTGTAGGTTGTGTAGGCCAGGGCTGTTTGGACAGTTGTCTGAAAACACAAACTTGGCTTATGTTTCAGGTCATAGGTTGGCAGGACTTATCTACAGACCATGAGGAGAATTTTCGGGATTTGAGAAAAGTGCGAGTGTGAGGCTCTTGCTCAAGTTTTTGTCTCTGGATATCGTGTCACTCATGGTCGTGAAATTTCTGGGTGACTTCATGGGAAATGGACGAGTCTTACTCCCTGGTGGTTTGGCCCAGTCCAAAGCTTTTGGGGTCACTCTGTGGGATGGAAGAAGTCCGTTTTTTTTTTTTTTTTTTGATGTTGTTTTCTTTTTAACCTCAGGTGTCCCACCAAATGAGGGATTCCAGAGTAGAGCCCTGGGGGGGTGGTGATTGGACAATCAGAAATCTGGTTAAAAATTGAGGCCTAGGGACATATCAAGCCCATTATGACATCTAATGGTCCAGTCACTGAGAGGACTTACTAGAGGACAGGACTCATGTTGAGAGTCACAATGCGTGTTTATGCCCTTGTCGCACTCAAGAATGGGCGGGGCCTCAGGGTGAATGCTGGTTTCTCCTACACTGAACGTTGGACAACGTGCCAACCACAAGGTTTCTTACCATGGGTAAGGGGGTGTTCTGATTTCTGCATCACACTCACCCCTGGGCAGTGATTGGAGATAAAGTCTCTGTTCTGAGGCCTGAAAACTGAGGTAGGGAAAAGATGATGACCTAAGGCCATGGCCGGTCTTATGTGCTCAGTGTGCGGTCTGCTTTCCGGGTGTTGGTCAAGAGGTCCGGGCTCAGGTTGTGTCCGACAGTGCATTAGTGCCCAGGTTAGACTGTATAATTTGGGTGAAGTCGAGTGCTGTGGAGGTTTATCCTCATTGAAGGTGCCTGGGCAGCTCATGAGGCAATAATTTTTTTCTAGAGGGCAGGCAGAGTGCTGCATTGTGGGTCCGGAATTGCCAAACTTGAGGGCTTCGGGGTCAGGAGTGTAAGGACGGAAGTCTGAGAAGACAAGCTAGACTTGGGTTTCAGGGCGAGGGCACGGCAGGTACCCCCTGCAGATCTGAACCAATACTCATGCATCTGAAGTCAGGGCGAGGATCAGACGTTGGCTCAGGTTGGAGTTTCCGTGCATGACGGCCGCTTCATGAAGGGAGCGGAATCTCGAGGCCATTGAGGTTTTCCCACGTTGGGAGTTGTGGGATGCCCCCTACAAAGATTCCTTCTGCGGGACAATTGAGACCTGTTGGACAGCTTCAGGACATTCCATATGGAATGACTCCAGAGCACCGTTCGAGGATGGATGCCTGGGAGGCCAGCCTCGCATTCCAATTGTCTCCTAGCAACAAGACAGTTTAGATCTGATGGTTCTGCGGGAGCAACCGGGGTGGCTGAGTTGAAATGGACTTTCCTGAGGATGGGTCCTAATGTGTTTTTGTGTCCATGAGGGCCTTGGAATGGGGCGGTGGCACCGGGACCCTGAAGTACTCTCCTATGCTTTGGACATGGCTCCCATGCACAGGTTTCCTTGTGGAGACGAGATGAGTTCTGCTGGGTGCCTCAGCAAAACCCCTATGCTCGTATTGGAATCAGGCTTTTGAGGAGACATGCCTGTAAACCAAGGCAATGGATCCTATTATGGCCTAGGGTCCTGTCTGGTTCAATCTTCTCCTCTGGGGACATCCATTTATGGTATGAGTGGAGGTAGATTATCAGCTGGTGTCAGACAGCCCTTGTTTGTTCCGGGCGACCTACACGATTGGGATGGCCTCAGGGACTTTGGAGGTTTCTCCTAATTTGTACGATTTTGGACAATAGAATGGGCAGAATTCCCATGGATTGGTAGGCTCAGTCCTAATGTGTGGCTCCAGGGGCCCCAGCCTGGAGGGTGTGTGGCCCTGGACTTTGAGGACAGAAGTCTGAAAACACAAACTCAGCTTAGGTTTGGGGACGTAGGTATGGCAGGCCCGATCTACAAACCATGAGAAGAACTCTTCAGGTTATGAAGAAAGTGCGAGTCTGAGGCGCTTGCTCAGGTTTTTGTCTCTGGATTTTGTATCAGCGATGGCACAATCTACAGACCTGAATTGAGATCTCGTGCAACTGAAGTCACGGCGCAGATCAGACGATCGCTCAACTTGGTGTTTCTGTCCCTGATGGACCTTTCACGAAGGGTGGCATCACGAGGCCAAAGGGGTTTTCCCACGATGGGATTTGTGAGAAGCTCCAAACTGCAAAGTGTCTTCTGCAGGACAATTGAGACCTGTTGTTTGGCTCCAGGCCAATGATTCTGAGCAGGGTTCTAAGGATGCATGGCTGGGTAGCCCACCTCGCATTCCAATTGTCTCCTAGAAACAAGACAGGTTAGATCTGCTGGATCTGGGGGAGCAACCGAGGAGGCTGAGTTGAAATGGACTCTCCTATGGATGGGTCCTAATGTGCTTTTGTGTCGATGGAGACCTTGGAATAAAGCGGTGGCACTGGGGCCCTGAAGTGTTCTCCTAAACAGAGGCTTTGACACAGCTCCAACGTGCAAGTTTCCCATGGGTAGATGAGATGTTTTGTGATGGGTGAGTCAAGAAACAGCCATATGCTGGTTTTGAAATCCAGGCCTCTGAGGAGAGATGCCTGGAAACTAAAGCAATGGATATGATTAGTGCCTAGGGGCCTGTTCTTTCCTTTTTACCTCTGGGGACATCTGTCTATGGGTCTGAGTACAGGTAGGTGCTCAGATGGGCTCAGATTGCCCCTGTTTTACCTGGGAAGCCACCACTAATGAGATGGATCAGGGACTTTGGAGGTTTATCCTTTTAGAAGGGATGTGGCCATTGGAATGGGCACACACAATTCCCTTGGAGAGGGCAAGTACAGTCCTCAGGTTTGGCTCCAGGGGCCTGAGCCTGTAGGTTGTGTAGGCCAGGGCTGTTTGGACAGTTGTCTGAAAACACAAACTTGGCTTATGTTTCAGGTCATAGGTTGGCAGGACTTATCTACAGACCATGAGGAGCATTTTCGGGATTTGAGAAAAGTGCGAGT
This sequence comes from Mustela nivalis, assembly GCF_964662115.1. NCBI lineage: Eukaryota > Metazoa > Chordata > Mammalia > Carnivora > Mustelidae > Mustela > Mustela nivalis. The sequence continues at coordinate 567,745 of NW_028136369.1, forward strand.
GTGAGGCTCTTGCTCAAGTTTTTGTCTCTGGATATCGTGTCACTCATGGTCGTGAAATTTCTGGGTGACTTCATGGGAAATGGACGAGTCTTACTCCCTGGTGGTTTGGCCCAGTCCAAAGCTTTTGGGGTCACTCTGTGGGATGGAAGAAGTCCGTTTTTTTTTTTTTTTTGATGTTGTTTTCTTTTTAACCTCAGGTGTCCCACCAAATGAGGGATTCCAGAGTAGAGCCCTGGGGGGGTGGTGATTGGCAATCAGAAATCTGGTTAAAAATTGAGGCCTAGGGACATATCAAGCCCATTATGACATCTAATGGTCCAGTCACTGAGAGGACTTACTAGAGGACAGGACTCATGTTGAGAGTCACAATGCGTGTTTATGCCCTTGTCGCACTCAAGAATGGGCGGGGCCTCAGGGTGAATGCTGGTTTCTCCTACACTGAACGTTGGACAACGTGCCAACCACAAGGTTTCTTACCATGGGTAAGGGGGTGTTCTGATTTCTGCATCACACTCACCCCTGGGCAGTGATTGGAGATAAAGTCTCTGTTCTGAGGCCTGAAAACTGAGGTAGGGAAAAGATGATGACCAAAGGCCATGGCCGGTCTTATGTGCTCAGTGTGCGGTCTGCTTTCCGGGTGTTGGTCAAGAGGTCCGGGCTCAGGTTGTGTCCGACAGTGCATTAGTGCCCAGGTTAGACTGTATAATTTGGGTGAAGTCGAGTGCTGTGGAGGTTTATCCTCATTGAAGGTGCCTGGGCAGCTCATGAGGCAATAATTTTTTTTCTAGAGGGCAGGCAGAGTGCTGCATTGTGGGTCCGGAATTGCCAAACTTGAGGGCTTCGGGGTCAGGAGTGTAAGGACGGAAGTCTGAGAAGACAAGCTAGACTTGGGTTTCAGGGCGAGGGCACGGCAGGTACCCCCTGCAGATCTGAACCAATACTCATGCATCTGAAGTCAGGGCGAGGATCAGACGTTGGCTCAGGTTGGAGTTTCCGTGCATGACGGCCGCTTCATGAAGGGAGCGGAATCTCGAGGCCATTGAGGTTTTCCCACGTTGGGAGTTGTGGGATGCCCCCTACAAAGATTCCTTCTGCGGGACAATTGAGACCTGTTGGACAGCTTCAGGACATTCCATATGGAATGACTCCAGAGCACCGTTCGAGGATGGATGCCTGGGAGGCCAGCCTCGCATTCCAATTGTCTCCTAGCAACAAGACAGTTTAGATCTGATGGTTCTGCGGGAGCAACCGGGGTGGCTGAGTTGAAATGGACTTTCCTGAGGATGGGTCCTCATGTGTTTTTGTGTCCATGAGGGCCTTGGAATGGGGCGGTGGCACCGGGACCCTGAAGTACTCTCCTATGCTTTGGACTTGGCTCCCATGCACAGGTTTCCTTGTGGAGACGAGATGAGTTCTGCTGGGTGCCTCAGCAAAACCCCTATGCTCGTATTGGAATCAGGCTTTTGAGGAGACATGCCTGTAAACCAAGGCAATGGATCCTATTATGGCCTAGGGTCCTGTCTGGTTCAATCTTCTCCTCTGGGGACATCCATTTATGGTATGAGTGGAGGTAGATTATCAGCTGGTGTCAGACAGCCCTTGTTTGTTCCGGGCGACCTACACGATTGGGATGGCCTCAGGGACTTTGGAGGTTTCTCCTAATTTGTACGATTTTGGACAATAGAATGGGCAGAATTCCCATGGATTGGTAGGCTCAGTCCTAATGTGTGGCTCCAGGGGCCCCAGCCTGGAGGGTGTGTGGCCCTGGACTTTGAGGACAGAAGTCTGAAAACACAAACTCAGCTTAGGTTTGGGGACGTAGGTATGGCAGGCCCGATCTACAAACCATGAGAAGAACTCTTCAGGTTATGAAGAAAGTGCGAGTCTGAGGCGCTTGCTCAGGTTTTTGTCTCTGGATTTTGTATCAGCGATGGCACAATCTACAGACCTGAATTGAGATCTCGTGCATCTGAAGTCACGGCGCAGATCAGACGATCGCTCACGTTGGTGTTTCTGTCCCTGATGGACCGTTCACGAAGGGTGGCATCACGAGGCCAAAGGGGTTTTCCCACGATGGGATTTGTGAGAAGCTCCAAACTGCAAAGTGTCTTCTGCAGGACAATTGAGACCTGTTGTTTGGCTCCAGGCCAATGATTCTGAGCAGGGTTCTAAGGATGCATGGCTGGGTAGCCCACCTCGCATTCCAATTGTCTCCTAGAAACAAGACAGGTTAGATCTGCTGGATCTGGGGGAGCAACCGAGGAGGCTGAGTTGAAATGGACTCTCCTATGGATGGGTCCTAATGTGCTTTTGTGTCGATGGAGACCTTGGAATAAAGCGGTGGCACTGGGGCCCTGAAGTGTTCTCCTAAACAGAGGCTTTGACACAGCTCCAACGTGCAAGTTTCCCATGGGTAGATGAGATGTTTTGTGATGGGTGAGTCAAGAAACAGCCATATGCTGGTTTTGAAATCCAGGCCTCTGAGGAGAGATGCCTGGAAACTAAAGCAATGGATATGATTAGTGCCTAGGGGCCTGTTCTTTCCTTTTTACCTCTGGGGACATCTGTCTATGGGTCTGAGTACAGGTAGGTGCTCAGATGGGCTCAGATTGCCCCTGTTTTACCTGGGAAGCCACCACTAATGAGATGGATCAGGGACTTTGGAGGTTTATCCTTTTAGAAGGGATGTGGCCATTGGAATGGGCACACACAATTCCCTTGGAGAGGGCAAGTACAGTCCTCAGGTTTGGCTCCAGGGGCCTGAGCCTGTAGGTTGTGTAGGCCAGGGCTGTTTGGACAGTTGTCTGAAAACACAAACTTGGCTTATGTTTCAGGTCATAGGTTGGCAGGACTTATCTACAGACCATGAGGAGCATTTTCGGGATTTGAGAAAAGTGCGAGTGTGAGGCTCTTGCTCAAGTTTTTGTCTCTGGATATCGTGTCACTCATGGTCGTGAAATTTCTGGGTGACTTCATGGGAAATGGACGAGTCTTACTCCCTGGTGGTTTGGCCCAGTCCAAATCTTTTGGGGTCACTCTGTGGGATGGAAGAAGTCCGTTTTTTTTTTTTTTTTTGATGTTGTTTTCTTTTTAACCTCAGGTGTCCCACCAAATGAGGGATTCCAGAGTAGAGCCCTGGGGGGGTGGTGATTGGACAATCAGAAATCTGGTTAAAAATTGAGGCCTAGGGACATATCAAGCCCATTATGACATCTAATGGTCCAGTCACTGAGAGGACTTACTAGAGGACAGGACTCATGTTGAGAGTCACAATGCGTGTTTATGCCCTTGTCGCACTCAAGAATGGGCGGGGCCTCAGGGTGAATGCTGGTTTCTCCTACACTGAACGTTGGACAACGTGCCAACCACAAGGTTTCTTACCATGGGTAAGGGGGTGTTCTGATTTCTGCATCACACTCACCCCTGGGCAGTGATTGGAGATAAAGTCTCTGTTCTGAGGCCTGAAAACTGAGGTAGGGAAAAGATGATGACCTAAGGCCATGGCCGGTCTTATGTGCTCAGTGTGCGGTCTGCTTTCCGGGTGTTGGTCAAGAGGTCCGGGCTCAGGTTGTGTCCGACAGTGCATTAGTGCCCAGGTTAGACTGTATAATTTGGGTGAAGTCGAGTGCTGTGGAGGTTTATCCTCATTGAAGGTGCCTGGGCAGCTCATGAGGCAATAATTTTTTTCTAGAGGGCAGGCAGAGTGCTGCATTGTGGGTCCGGAATTGCCAAACTTGAGGGCTTCGGGGTCAGGAGTGTAAGGACGGAAGTCTGAGAAGACAAGCTAGACTTGGGTTTCAGGGCGAGGGCACGGCAGGTACCCCCTGCAGATCTGAACCAATACTCATGCATCTGAAGTCAGGGCGAGGATCAGACGTTGGCTCAGGTTGGAGTTTCCGTGCATGACGGCCGCTTCATGAAGGGAGCGGAATCTCGAGGCCATTGAGGTTTTCCCACGTTGGGAGTTGTGGGATGCCCCCTACAAAGATTCCTTCTGCGGGACAATTGAGACCTGTTGGACAGCTTCAGGACATTCCATATGGAATGACTCCAGAGCACCGTTCGAGGATGGATGCCTGGGAGGCCAGCCTCGCATTCCAATTGTCTCCTAGCAACAAGACAGTTTAGATCTGATGGTTCTGCGGGAGCAACCGGGGTGGCTGAGTTGAAATGGACTTTCCTGAGGATGGGTCCTAATGTGTTTTTGTGTCCATGAGGGCCTTGGAATGGGGCGGTGGCACCGGGACCCTGAAGTACTCTCCTATGCTTTGGACATGGCTCCCATGCACAGGTTTCCTTGTGGAGACGAGATGAGTTCTGCTGGGTGCCTCAGCAAAACCCCTATGCTCGTATTGGAATCAGGCTTTTGAGGAGACATGCCTGTAAACCAAGGCAATGGATCCTATTATGGCCTAGGGTCCTGTCTGGTTCAATCTTCTCCTCTGGGGACATCCATTTATGGTATGAGTGGAGGTAGATTATCAGCTGGTGTCAGACAGCCCTTGTTTGTTCCGGGCGACCTACACGATTGGGATGGCCTCAGGGACTTTGGAGGTTTCTCCTAATTTGTACGATTTTGGACAATAGAATGGGCAGAATTCCCATGGATTGGTAGGCTCAGTCCTAATGTGTGGCTCCAGGGGCCCCAGCCTGGAGGGTGTGTGGCCCTGGACTTTGAGGACAGAAGTCTGAAAACACAAACTCAGCTTAGGTTTGGGGACGTAGGTATGGCAGGCCCGATCTACAAACCATGAGAAGAACTCTTCAGGTTATGAAGAAAGTGCGAGTCTGAGGCGCTTGCTCAGGTTTTTGTCTCTGGATTTTGTATCAGCGATGGCACAATCTACAGACCTGAATTGAGATCTCGTGCAACTGAAGTCACGGCGCAGATCAGACGATCGCTCAACTTGGTGTTTCTGTCCCTGATGGACCTTTCACGAAGGGTGGCATCACGAGGCCAAAGGGGTTTTCCCACGATGGGATTTGTGAGAAGCTCCAAACTGCAAAGTGTCTTCTGCAGGACAATTGAGACCTGTTGTTTGGCTCCAGGCCAATGATTCTGAGCAGGGTTCTAAGGATGCATGGCTGGGTAGCCCACCTCGCATTCCAATTGTCTCCTAGAAACAAGACAGGTTAGATCTGCTGGATCTGGGGGAGCAACCGAGGAGGCTGAGTTGAAATGGACTCTCCTATGGATGGGTCCTAATGTGCTTTTGTGTCGATGGAGACCTTGGAATAAAGCGGTGGCACTGGGGCCCTGAAGTGTTCTCCTAAACAGAGGCTTTGACACAGCTCCAACGTGCAAGTTTCCCATGGGTAGATGAGATGTTTTGTGATGGGTGAGTCAAGAAACAGCCATATGCTGGTTTTGAAATCCAGGCCTCTGAGGAGAGATGCCTGGAAACTAAAGCAATGGATATGATTAGTGCCTAGGGGCCTGTTCTTTCCTTTTTACCTCTGGGGACATCTGTCTATGGGTCTGAGTACAGGTAGGTGCTCAGATGGGCTCAGATTGCCCCTGTTTTACCTGGGAAGCCACCACTAATGAGATGGATCAGGGACTTTGGAGGTTTATCCTTTTAGAAGGGATGTGGCCATTGGAATGGGCACACACAATTCCCTTGGAGAGGGCAAGTACAGTCCTCAGGTTTGGCTCCAGGGGCCTGAGCCTGTAGGTTGTGTAGGCCAGGGCTGTTTGGACAGTTGTCTGAAAACACAAACTTGGCTTATGTTTCAGGTCATAGGTTGGCAGGACTTATCTACAGACCATGAGGAGCATTTTCGGGATTTGAGAAAAGTGCGAGTGTGAGGCTCTTGCTCAAGTTTTTGTCTCTGGATATCGTGTCACTCATGGTCGTGAAATTTCTGGGTGACTTCATGGGAAATGGACGAGTCTTACTCCCTGGTGGTTTGGCCCAGTCCAAAGCTTTTGGGGTCACTCTGTGGGATGGAAGAAGTCCGTTTTTTTTTTTTTTGATGTTGTTTTCTTTTTAACCTCAGGTGTCCCACCAAATGAGGGATTCCAGAGTAGAGCCCTGGGGGGGTGGTGATTGGACAATCAGAAATCTGGTTAAAAATTGAGGCCTAGGGACATATCAAGCCCATTATGACATCTAATGGTCCAGTCACTGAGAGGACTTACTAGAGGACAGGACTCATGTTGAGAGTCACAATGCGTGTTTATGCCCTTGTCGCACTCAAGAATGGGCGGGGCCTCAGGGTGAATGCTGGTTTCTCCTACACTGAACGTTGGACAACGTGCCAACCACAAGGTTTCTTACCATGGGTAAGGGGGTGTTCTGATTTCTGCATCACACTCACCCCTGGGCAGTGATTGGAGATAAAGTCTCTGTTCTGAGGCCTGAAAACTGAGGTAGGGAAAAGATGATGACCTAAGGCCATGGCCGGTCTTATGTGCTCAGTGTGCGGTCTGCTTTCCGGGTGTTGGTCAAGAGGTTCGGGCTCAGGTTGTGTCCGACAGTGCATTAGTGCCCAGGTTAGACTGTATAATTTGGGTGAAGTCGAGTGCTGTGGAGGTTTATCCTCATTGAAGGTGCCTGGGCAGCTCATGAGGCAATAATTTTTTTCTAGAGGGCAGGCAGAGTGCTGCATTGTGGGTCCGGAATTGCCAAACTTGAGGGCTTCGGGGTCAGGAGTGTAAGGACGGAAGTCTGAGAAGACAAGCTAGACTTGGGTTTCAGGGCGAGGGCACGGCAGGTACCCCCTGCAGATCTGAACCAATACTCATGCATCTGAAGTCAGGGCGAGGATCAGACGTTGGCTCAGGTTGGAGTTTCCGTGCATGACGGCCGCTTCATGAAGGGAGCGGAATCTCGAGGCCATTGAGGTTTTCCCACGTTGGGAGTTGTGGGATGCCCCCTACAAAGATTCCTTCTGCGGGACAATTGAGACCTGTTGGACAGCTTCAGGACATTCCATATGGAATGACTCCAGAGCACCGTTCGAGGATGGATGCCTGGGAGGCCAGCCTCGCATTCCAATTGTCTCCTAGCAACAAGACAGTTTAGATCTGATGGTTCTGCGGGAGCAACCGGGGTGGCTGAGTTGAAATGGACTTTCCTGAGGATGGGTCCTAATGTGTTTTTGTGTCCATGAGGGCCTTGGAATGGGGCGGTGGCACCGGGACCCTGAAGTACTCTCCTATGCTTTGGACATGGCTCCCATGCACAGGTTTCCTTGTGGAGACGAGATGAGTTCTGCTGGGTGCCTCAGCAAAACCCCTATGCTCGTATTGGAATCAGGCTTTTGAGGAGACATGCCTGTAAACCAAGGCAATGGATCCTATTATGGCCTAGGGTCCTGTCTGGTTCAATCTTCTCCTCTGGGGACATCCATTTATGGTATGAGTGGAGGTAGATTATCAGCTGGTGTCAGACAGCCCTTGTTTGTTCCGGGCGACCTACACGATTGGGATGGCCTCAGGGACTTTGGAGGTTTCTCCTAATTTGTACGATTTTGGACAATAGAATGGGCAGAATTCCCATGGATTGGTAGGCTCAGTCCTAATGTGTGGCTCCAGGGGCCCCAGCCTGGAGGGTGTGTGGCCCTGGACTTTGAGGACAGAAGTCTGAAAACACAAACTCAGCTTAGGTTTGGGGACGTAGGTATGGCAGGCCCGATCTACAAACCATGAGAAGAACTCTTCAGGTTATGAAGAAAGTGCGAGTCTGAGGCGCTTGCTCAGGTTTTTGTCTCTGGATTTTGTATCAGCGATGGCACAATCTACAGACCTGAATTGAGATCTCGTGCATCTGAAGTCACGGCGCAGATCAGACGATCGCTCAACTTGGTGTTTCTGTCCCTGATGGACCTTTCACGAAGGGTGGCATCACGAGGCCAAAGGGGTTTTCCCACGATGGGATTTGTGAGAAGCTCCAAACTGCAAAGTGTCTTCTGCAGGACAATTGAGACCTGTTGTTTGGCTCCAGGCCAATGATTCTGAGCAGGGTTCTAAGGATGCATGGCTGGGTAGCCCACCTCGCATTCCAATTGTCTCCTAGAAACAAGACAGGTTAGATCTGCTGGATCTGGGGGAGCAACCGAGGAGGCTGAGTTGAAATGGACTCTCCTATGGATGGGTCCTAATGTGCTTTTGTGTCGATGGAGACCTTGGAATAAAGCGGTGGCACTGGGGCCCTGAAGTGTTCTCCTAAACAGAGGCTTTGACACAGCTCCAACGTGCAAGTTTCCCATGGGTAGATGAGATGTTTTGTGATGGGTGAGTCAAGAAACAGCCATATGCTGGTTTTGAAATCCAGGCCTCTGAGGAGAGATGCCTGGAAACTAAAGCAATGGATATGATTAGTGCCTAGGGGCCTGTTCTTTCCTTTTTACCTCTGGGGACATCTGTCTATGGGTCTGAGTACAGGTAGGTGCTCAGATGGGCTCAGATTGCCCCTGTTTTACCTGGGAAGCCACCACTAATGAGATGGATCAGGGACTTTGGAGGTTTATCCTTTTAGAAGGGATGTGGCCATTGGAATGGGCACACACAATTCCCTTGGAGAGGGCAAGTACAGTCCTCAGGTTTGGCTCCAGGGGCCTGAGCCTGTAGGTTGTGTAGGCCAGGGCTGTTTGGACAGTTGTCTGAAAACACAAACTTGGCTTATGTTTCAGGTCATAGGTTGGCAGGACTTATCTACAGACCATGAGGAGCATTTTCGGGATTTGAGAAAAGTGCGAGTGTGAGGCTCTTGCTCAAGTTTTTGTCTCTGGATATCGTGTCACTCATGGTCGTGAAATTTCTGGGTGACTTCATGGGAAATGGACGAGTCTTACTCCCTGGTGGTTTGGCCCAGTCCAAAGCTTTTGGGGTCACTCTGTGGGATGGAAGAAGTCCGTTTTTTTTTTTTTTTTGATGTTGTTTTCTTTTTAACCTCAGGTGTCCCACCAAATGAGGGATTCCAGAGTAGAGCCCTGGGGGGGTGGTGATTGGACAATCAGAAATCTGGTTAACAATTGAGGCCTAGGGACATATCAAGCCCATTATGACATCTAATGGTCCAGTCACTGAGAGGACTTACTAGAGGACAGGACTCATGTTGAGAGTCACAATGCGTGTTTATGCCCTTGTCGCACTCAAGAATGGGCGGGGCCTCAGGGTGAATGCTGGTTTCTCCTACACTGAACGTTGGACAACGTGCCAACCACAAGGTTTCTTACCATGGGTAAGGGGGTGTTCTGATTTCTGCATCACACTCACCCCTGGGCAGTGATTGGAGATAAAGTCTCTGTTCTGAGGCCTGAAAACTGAGGTAGGGAAAAGATGATGACCTAAGGCCATGGCCGGTCTTATGTGCTCAGTGTGCGGTCTGCTTTCCGGGTGTTGGTCAAGAGGTCCGGGCTCAGGTTGTGTCCGACAGTGCATTAGTGCCCAGGTTAGACTGTATAATTTGGGTGAAGTCGAGTGCTGTGGAGGTTTATCCTCATTGAAGGTGCCTGGGCAGCTCATGAGGCAATAATTTTTTTCTAGAGGGCAGGCAGAGTGCTGCATTGTGGGTCCGGAATTGCCAAACTTGAGGGCTTCGGGGTCAGGAGTGTAAGGACGGAAGTCTGAGAAGACAAGCTAGACTTGGGTTTCAGGGCGAGGGCACGGCAGGTACCCCCTGCAGATCTGAACCAATACTCATGCATCTGAAGTCAGGGCGAGGATCAGACGTTGGCTCAGGTTGGAGTTTCCGTGCATGACGGCCGCTTCATGAAGGGAGCGGAATCTCGAGGCCATTGAGGTTTTCCCACGTTGGGAGTTGTGGGATGCCCCCTACAAAGATTCCTTCTGCGGGACAATTGAGACCTGTTGGACAGCTTCAGGACATTCCATATGGAATGACTCCAGAGCACCGTTCGAGGATGGATGCCTGGGAGGCCAGCCTCGCATTCCAATTGTCTCCTAGCAACAAGACAGTTTAGATCTGATGGTTCTGCGGGAGCAACCGGGGTGGCTGAGTTGAAATGGACTTTCCTGAGGATGGGTCCTAATGTGTTTTTGTGTCCATGAGGGCCTTGGAATGGGGCGGTGGCACCGGGACCCTGAAGTACTCTCCTATGCTTTGGACATGGCTCCCATGCACAGGTTTCCTTGTGGAGACGAGATGAGTTCTGCTGGGTGCCTCAGCAAAACCCCTATGCTCGTATTGGAATCAGGCTTTTGAGGAGACATGCCTGTAAACCAAGGCAATGGATCCTATTATGGCCTAGGGTCCTGTCTGGTTCAATCTTCTCCTCTGGGGACATCCATTTATGGTATGAGTGGAGGTAGATTATCAGCTGGTGTCAGACAGCCCTTGTTTGTTCCGGGCGACCTACACGATTGGGATGGCCTCAGGGACTTTGGAGGTTTCTCCTAATTTGTACGATTTTGGACAATAGAATGGGCAGAATTCCCATGGATTGGTAGGCTCAGTCCTAATGTGTGGCTCCAGGGGCCCCAGCCTGGAGGGTGTGTGGCCCTGGACTTTGAGGACAGAAGTCTGAAAACACAAACTCAGCTTAGGTTTGGGGACGTAGGTATGGCAGGCCCGATCTACAAACCATGAGAAGAACTCTTCAGGTTATGAAGAAAGTGCGAGTCTGAGGCGCTTGCTCAGGTTTTTGTCTCTGGATTTTGTATCAGCGATGGCACAATCTACAGACCTGAATTGAGATCTCGTGCATCTGAAGTCACGGCGCAGATCAGACGATCGCTCAAGTTGGTGTTTCTGTCCCTGATGGACCGTTCACGAAGGGTGGCATCACGAGGCCAAAGGGGTTTTCCCACGATGGGATTTGTGAGAAGCTCCAAACTGCAAAGTGTCTTCTGCAGGACAATTGAGACCTGTTGTTTGGCTCCAGGCCAATGATTCTGAGCAGGGTTCTAAGGATGCATGGCTGGGTAGCCCACCTCGCATTCCAATTGTCTCCTAGAAACAAGACAGGTTAGATCTGCTGGATCTGGGGGAGCAACCGAGGAGGCTGAGTTGAAATGGACTCTCCTATGGATGGGTCCTAATGTGCTTTTGTGTCGATGGAGACCTTGGAATAAAGCGGTGGCACTGGGGCCCTGAAGTGTTCTCCTAAACAGAGGCTTTGACACAGCTCCAACGTGCAAGTTTCCCATGGGTAGATGAGATGTTTTGTGATGGGTGAGTCAAGAAACAGCCATATGCTGGTTTTGAAATCCAGGCCTCTGAGGAGAGATGCCTGGAAACTAAAGCAATGGATATGATTAGTGCCTAGGGGCCTGTTCTTTCCTTTTTACCTCTGGGGACATCTGTCTATGGGTCTGAGTACAGGTAGGTGCTCAGATGGGCTCAGATTGCCCCTGTTTTACCTGGGAAGCCACCACTAATGAGATGGATCAGGGACTTTGGAGGTTTATCCTTTTAGAAGGGATGTGGCCATTGGAATGGGCACACACAATTCCCTTGGAGAGGGCAAGTACAGTCCTCAGGTTTGGCTCCAGGGGCCTGAGCCTGTAGGTTGTGTAGGCCAGGGCTGTTTGGACAGTTGTCTGAAAACACAAACTTGGCTTATGTTTCAGGTCATAGGTTGGCAGGACTTATCTACAGACCATGAGGAGCATTTTCGGGATTTGAGAAAAGTGCGAGTGTGAGGCTCTTGCTCAAGTTTTTGTCTCTGGATATCGTGTCACTCATGGTCGTGAAATTTCTGGGTGACTTCATGGGAAATGGACGAGTCTTACTCCCTGGTGGTTTGGCCCAGTCCAAAGCTTTTGGGGTCACTCTGTGGGATGGAAGAAGTCCGTTTTTTTTTTTTTTGATGTTGTTTTCTTTTTAACCTCAGGTGTCCCACCAAATGAGGGATTCCAGAGTAGAGCCCTGGGGGGGTGGTGATTGGACAATCAGAAATCTGGTTAAAAATTGAGGCCTAGGGACATATCAAGCCCATTATGACATCTAATGGTCCAGTCACTGAGAGGACTTACTAGAGGACAGGACTCATGTTGAGAGTCACAATGCGTGTTTATGCCCTTGTCGCACTCAAGAATGGGCGGGGCCTCAGGGTGAATGCTGGTTTCTCCTACACTGAACGTTGGACAACGTGCCAACCACAAGGTTTCTTACCATGGGTAAGGGGGTGTTCTGATTTCTGCTTCACACTCACCCCTGGGCAGTGATTGGAGATAAAGTCTCTGTTCTGAGGCCTGAAAACTGAGGTAGGGAAAAGATGATGACCTAAGGCCATGGCCGGTCTTATGTGCTCAGTGTGCGGTCTGCTTTCCGGGTGTTGGTCAAGAGGTCCGGGCTCAGGTTGTGTCCGACAGTGCATTAGTGCCCAGGTTAGACTGTATAATTTGGGTGAAGTCGAGTGCTGTGGAGGTTTATCCTCATTGAAGGTGCCTGGGCAGCTCATGAGGCAATAATTTTTTTCTAGAGGGCAGGCAGAGTGCTGCATTGTGGGTCCGGAATTGCCAAACTTGAGGGCTTCGGGGTCAGGAGTGTAAGGACGGAAGTCTGAGAAGACAAGCTAGACTTGGGTTTCAGGGCGAGGGCACGGCAGGTACCCCCTGCAGATCTGAACCAATACTCATGCATCTGAAGTCAGGGCGAGGATCAGACGTTGGCTCAGGTTGGAGTTTCCGTGCATGACGGCCGCTTCATGAAGGGAGCGGAATCTCGAGGCCATTGAGGTTTTCCCACGTTGGGAGTTGTGGGATGCCCCCTACAAAGATTCCTTCTGCGGGACAATTGAGACCTGTTGGACAGCTTCAGGACATTCCATATGGAATGACTCAAGAGCACCGTTCGAGGATGGATGCCTGGGAGGCCAGCCTCGCATTCCAATTGTCTCCTAGCAACAAGACAGTTTAGATCTGATGGTTCTGCGGGAGCAACCGGGGTGGCTGAGTTGAAATGGACTTTCCTGAGGATGGGTCCTAATGTGTTTTTGTGTCCATGAGGGCCTTGGAATGGGGCGGTGGCACCGGGACCCTGAAGTACTCTCCTATGCTTTGGACATGGCTCCCATGCACAGGTTTCCTTGTGGAGACGAGATGAGTTCTGCTGGGTGCCTCAGCAAAACCCCTATGCTCGTATTGGAATCAGGCTTTTGAGGAGACATGCCTGTAAACCAAGGCAATGGATCCTATTATGGCCTAGGGTCCTGTCTGGTTCAATCTTCTCCTCTGGGGACATCCATTTATGGTATGAGTGGAGGTAGATTATCAGCTGGTGTCAGACAGCCCTTGTTTGTTCCGGGCGACCTACACGATTGGGATGGCCTCAGGGACTTTGGAGGTTTCTCCTAATTTGTACGATTTTGGACAATAGAATGGGCAGAATTCCCATGGATTGGTAGGCTCAGTCCTAATGTGTGGCTCCAGGGGCCCCAGCCTGGAGGGTGTGTGGCCCTGGACTTTGAGGACAGAAGTCTGAAAACACAAACTCAGCTTAGGTTTGGGGACGTAGGTATGGCAGGCCCGATCTACAAACCATGAGAAGAACTCTTCAGGTTATGAAGAAAGTGCGAGTCTGAGGCGCTTGCTCAGGTTTTTGTCTCTGGATTTTGTATCAGCGATGGCACAATCTACAGACCTGAATTGAGATCTCGTGCATCTGAAGTCACGGCGCAGATCAGACGATCGCTCAAGTTGGTGTTTCTGTCCCTGATGGACCGTTCACGAAGGGTGGCATCACGAGGCCAAAGGGGTTTTCCCACGATGGGATTTGTGAGAAGCTCCAAACTGCAAAGTGTCTTCTGCAGGACAATTGAGACCTGTTGTTTGGCTCCAGGCCAATGATTCTGAGCAGGGTTCTAAGGATGCATGGCTGGGTAGCCCACCTCGCATTCCAATTGTCTCCTAGAAACAAGACAGGTTAGATCTGCTGGATCTGGGGGAGCAACCGAGGAGGCTGAGTTGAAATGGACTCTCCTATGGATGGGTCCTAATGTGCTTTTGTGTCGATGGAGACCTTGGAATAAAGCGGTGGCACTGGGGCCCTGAAGTGTTCTCCTAAACAGAGGCTTTGACACAGCTCCAACGTGCAAGTTTCCCATGGGTAGATGAGATGTTTTGTGATGGGTGAGTCAAGAAACAGCCATATGCTGGTTTTGAAATCCAGGCCTCTGAGGAGAGATGCCTGGAAACTAAAGCAATGGATATGATTAGTGCCTAGGGGCCTGTTCTTTCCTTTTTACCTCTGGGGACATCTGTCTATGGGTCTGAGTACAGGTAGGTGCTCAGATGGGCTCAGATTGCCCCTGTTTTACCTGGGAAGCCACCACTAATGAGATGGATCAGGGACTTTGGAGGTTTATCCTTTTAGAAGGGATGTGGCCATTGGAATGGGCACACACAATTCCCTTGGAGAGGGCAAGTACAGTCCTCAGGTTTGGCTCCAGGGGCCTGAGCCTGTAGGTTGTGTAGGCCAGGGCTGTTTGGACAGTTGTCTGAAAACACAAACTTGGCTTATGTTTCAGGTCATAGGTTGGCAGGACTTATCTACAGACCATGAGGAGCATTTTCGGGATTTGAGAAAAGTGCGAGTGTGAGGCTCTTGCTCAAGTTTTTGTCTCTGGATATCGTGTCACTCATGGTCGTGAAATTTCTGGGTGACTTCATGGGAAATGGACGAGTCTTACTCCCTGGTGGTTTGGCCCAGTCCAAAGCTTTTGGGGTCACTCTGTGGGATGGAAGAAGTCCGTTTTTTTTTTTTTTTTGATGTTGTTTTCTTTTTAACCTCAGGTGTCCCACCAAATGAGGGATTCCAGAGTAGAGCCCTGGGGGGGTGGTGATTGGACAATCAGAAATCTGGTTAAAAATTGAGGCCTAGGGACATATCAAGCCCATTATGACATCTAATGGTCCAGTCACTGAGAGGACTTACTAGAGGACAGGACTCATGTTGAGAGTCACAATGCGTGTTTATGCCCTTGTCGCACTCAAGAATGGGCGGGGCCTCAGGGTGAATGCTGGTTTCTCCTACACTGAACGTTGGACAACGTGCCAACCACAAGGTTTCTTACCATGGGTAAGGGGGTGTTCTGATTTCTGCATCACACTCACCCCTGGGCAGTGATTGGAGATAAAGTCTCTGTTCTGAGGCCTGAAAACTGAGGTAGGGAAAAGATGATGACCTAAGGCCATGGCCGGTCTTATGTGCTCAGTGTGCGGTCTGCTTTCCGGGTGTTGGTCAAGAGGTCCGGGCTCAGGTTGTGTCCGACAGTGCATTAGTGCCCAGGTTAGACTGTATAATTTGGGTGAAGTCGAGTGCTGTGGAGGTTTATCCTCATTGAAGGTGCCTGGGCAGCTCATGAGGCAATAATTTTTTTCTAGAGGGCAGGCAGAGTGCTGCATTGTGGGTCCGGAATTGCCAAACTTGAGGGCTTCGGGGTCAGGAGTGTAAGGACGGAAGTCTGAGAAGACAAGCTAGACTTGGGTTTCAGGGCGAGGGCACGGCAGGTACCCCCTGCAGATCTGAACCAATACTCATGCATCTGAAGTCAGGGCGAGGATCAGACGTTGGCTCAGGTTGGAGTTTCCGTGCATGACGGCCGCTTCATGAAGGGAGCGGAATCTCGAGGCCATTGAGGTTTTCCCACGTTGGGAGTTGTGGGATGCCCCCTACAAAGATTCCTTCTGCGGGACAATTGAGACCTGTTGGACAGCTTCAGGACATTCCATATGGAATGACTCCAGAGCACCGTTCGAGGATGGATGCCTGGGAGGCCAGCCTCGCATTCCAATTGTCTCCTAGCAACAAGACAGTTTAGATCTGATGGTTCTGCGGGAGCAACCGGGGTGGCTGAGTTGAAATGGACTTTCCTGAGGATGGGTCCTAATGTGTTTTTGTGTCCATGAGGGCCTTGGAATGGGGCGGTGGCACCGGGACCCTGAAGTACTCTCCTATGCTTTGGACATGGCTCCCATGCACAGGTTTCCTTGTGGAGACGAGATGAGTTCTGCTGGGTGCCTCAGCAAAACCCCTATGCTCGTATTGGAATCAGGCTTTTGAGGAGACATGCCTGTAAACCAAGGCAATGGATCCTATTATGGCCTAGGGTCCTGTCTGGTTCAATCTTCTCCTCTGGGGACATCCATTTATGGTATGAGTGGAGGTAGATTATCAGCTGGTGTCAGACAGCCCTTGTTTGTTCCGGGCGACCTACACGATTGGGATGGCCTCAGGGACTTTGGAGGTTTCTCCTAATTTGTACGATTTTGGACCATGGAATGGGCAGAATTCCCATGGATTGGTAGGCTCAGTCCTAATGTGTGGCTCCAGGGGCCCCAGCCTGGAGGGTGTGTGGCCCTGGACTTTGAGGACAGAAGTCTGAAAACACAAACTCAGCTTAGGTTTGGGGACGTAGGTATGGCAGGCCCGATCTACAAACCATGAGAAGAACTCTTCAGGTTATGAAGAAAGTGCGAGTCTGAGGCGCTTGCTCAGGTTTTTGTCTCTGGATTTTGTATCAGCGATGGCACAATCTACAGACCTGAATTGAGATCTCGTGCATCTGAAGTCACGGCGCAGATCAGACGATCGCTCAAGTTGGTGTTTCTGTCCCTGATGGACCGTTCACGAAGGGTGGCATCACGAGGCCAAAGGGGTTTTCCCACGATGGGATTTGTGAGAAGCTCCAAACTGCAAAGTGTCTTCTGCAGGACAATTGAGACCTGTTGTTTGGCTCCAGGCCAATGATTCTGAGCAGGGTTCTAAGGATGCATGGCTGGGTAGCCCACCTCGCATTCCAATTGTCTCCTAGAAACAAGACAGGTTAGATCTGCTGGATCTGGGGGAGCAACCGAGGAGGCTGAGTTGAAATGGACTCTCCTATGGATGGGTCCTAATGTGCTTTTGTGTCGATGGAGACCTTGGAATAAAGCGGTGGCACTGGGGCCCTGAAGTGTTCTCCTAAACAGAGGCTTTGACACAGCTCCAACGTGCAAGTTTCCCATGGGTAGATGAGATGTTTTGTGATGGGTGAGTCAAGAAACAGCCATATGCTGGTTTTGAAATCCAGGCCTCTGAGGAGAGATGCCTGGAAACTAAAGCAATGGATATGATTAGTGCCTAGGGGCCTGCTCTTTCCTTTTTACCTCTGGGGACATCTGTCTATGGGTCTGAGTACAGGTAGGTGCTCAGATGGGCTCAGATTGCCCCTGTTTTACCTGGGAAGCCACCACTAATGAGATGGATCAGGGACTTTGGAGGTTTATCCTTTTAGAAGGGATGTGGCCATTGGAATGGGCACACACAATTCCCTTGGAGAGGGCAAGTACAGTCCTCAGGTTTGGCTCCAGGGGCCTGAGCCTGTAGGTTGTGTAGGCCAGGGCTGTTTGGACAGTTGTCTGAAAACACAAACTTGGCTTATGTTTCAGGTCATAGGTTGGCAGGACTTATCTACAGACCATGAGGAGAATTTTCGGGATTTGAGAAAAGTGCGAGTGTGAGGCTCTTGCTCAAGTTTTTGTCTCTGGATATCGTGTCACTCATGGTCGTGAAATTTCTGGGTGACTTCATGGGAAATGGACGAGTCTTACTCCCTGGTGGTTTGGCCCAGTCCAAAGCATTTGGGGTCACAATGTGGGATGGAAGAAGTCCGATTTTTTTTTTTTGAAGTTGTTTTCTTTTTAACCTCAGGTGTCCCACCAAATTAGGGATTCCAGAGTAGAGCCCTGGGGGGGTGGTGATTGGACAATCAGAAATCTGGTTAAAAATTGAGGCCTAGGGACATATCAAGCCCATTATGACATCTAATGGTCCAGTCACTGAGAGGACTTACTAGAGGACAGGACTCATGTTGAGAGTCACAATGCGTGTTTATGCCCTTGTCGCACTCAAGAATGGGCAGGGCCTCAGGGTGAATGCTGGTTTCTCCTACACTGAACGTTGGACAACGTGCCAACCACAAGGTTTCTTACCATGGGTAAGGGGGTGTTCTGATTTCTGCATCACACTCACCCCTGGGCAGTGATTGGAGATAAAGTCTCTGTTCTGAGGCCTGAAAACTGAGGTAGGGAAAAGATGATGACCTAAGGCCATGGCCGGTCTTATGTGCTCAGTGTGCGGTCTGCTTTCCGGGTGTTGGTCAAGAGGTCCGGGCTCAGGTTGTGTCCGACAGTGCATTAGTGCCCAGGTTAGACTGTATAATTTGGGTGAAGTCGAGTGCTGTGGAGGTTTATCCTCATTGAAGGTGCCTGGGCAGCTCATGAGGCAATAATTTTTTTCTAGAGGGCAGGCAGAGTGCTGCATTGTGGGTCCGGAATTGCCAAACTTGAGGGCTTCGGGGTCAGGAGTGTAAGGACGGAAGTCTGAGAAGACAAGCTAGACTTGGGTTTCAGGGCGAGGGCACGGCAGGTACCCCCTGCAGATCTGAACCAATACTCATGCATCTGAAGTCAGGGCGAGGATCAGACGTTGGCTCAGGTTGGAGTTTCCGTGCATGACGGCCGCTTCATGAAGGGAGCGGAATCTCGAGGCCATTGAGGTTTTCCCACGTTGGGAGTTGTGGGATGCCCCCTACAAAGATTCCTTCTGCGGGACAATTGAGACCTGTTGGACAGCTTCAGGACATTCCATATGGAATGACTCCAGAGCACCGTTCGAGGATGGATGCCTGGGAGGCCAGCCTCGCATTCCAATTGTCTCCTAGCAACAAGACAGTTTAGATCTGATGGTTCTGCGGGAGCAACCGGGGTGGCTGAGTTGAAATGGACTTTCCTGAGGATGGGTCCTAATGTGTTTTTGTGTCCATGAGGGCCTTGGAATGGGGCGGTGGCACCGGGACCCTGAAGTACTCTCCTATGCTTTGGACATGGCTCCCATGCACAGGTTTCCTTGTGGAGACGAGATGAGTTCTGCTGGGTGCCTCAGCAAAACCCCTATGCTCGTATTGGAATCAGGCTTTTGAGGAGACATGCCTGTAAACCAAGGCAATGGATCCTATTATGGCCTAGGGTCCTGTCTGGTTCAATCTTCTCCTCTGGGGACATCCATTTATGGTATGAGTGGAGGTAGATTATCAGCTGGTGTCAGACAGCCCTTGTTTGTTCCGGGCGACCTACACGATTGGGATGGCCTCAGGGACTTTGGAGGTTTCTCCTAATTTGTACGATTTTGGACCATGGAATGGGCAGAATTCCCATGGATTGGTAGGCTCAGTCCTAATGTGTGGCTCCAGGGGCCCCAGCCTGGAGGGTGTGTGGCCCTGGACTTTGAGGACAGAAGTCTGAAAACACAAACTCAGCTTAGGTTTGGGGACGTAGGTATGGCAGGCCCGATCTACAAACCATGAAAAGAACTCTTCAGGTTATGAAGAAAGTGCGAGTCTGAGGCGCTTGCTCAGGTTTTTGTCTCTGGATTTTGTATCAGCGATGGCACAATCTACAGACCTGAATTGAGATCTCGTGCATCTGAAGTCACGGCGCAGATCAGACGATCGCTCAACTTGGTGTTTCCGTCCCTGATGGACCTTTCACGAAGGGTGGCATCACGAGGCCAAAGGGGTTTTCCCACGATGGGATTTGTGAGAAGCTCCAAACTGCAAAGTGTCTTCTGCAGGACAATTGAGACCTGTTGTTTGGCTCCAGGCCAATGATTCTGAGCAGGGTTCTAAGGATGCATGGCTGGGTAGCCCACCTCGCATTCCAATTGTCTCCTAGAAACAAGACAGGTTAGATCTGCTGGATCTGGGGGAGCAACCGAGGAGGCTGAGTTGAAATGGACTCTCCTATGGATGGGTCCTAATGTGCTTTTGTGTCGATGGAGACCTTGGAATAAAGCGGTGGCACTGGGGCCCTGAAGTGTTCTCCTAAACAGAGGCTTTGACACAGCTCCAACGTGCAAGTTTCCCATGGGTAGATGAGATGTTTTGTGATGGGTGAGTCAAGAAACAGCCATATGCTGGTTTTGAAATCCAGGCCTCTGAGGAGAGATGCCTGGAAACTAAAGCAATGGATATGATTAGTGCCTAGGGGCCTGTTCTTTCCTTTTTACCTCTGGGGACATCTGTCTATGGGTCTGAGTACAGGTAGGTGCTCAGATGGGCTCAGATTGCCCCTGTTTTACCTGGGAAGCCACCACTAATGAGATGGATCAGGGACTTTGGAGGTTTATCCTTTTAGAAGGGATGTGGCCATTGGAATGGGCACACACAATTCCCTTGGAGAGGGCAAGTACAGTCCTCAGGTTTGGCTCCAGGGGCCTGAGCCTGTAGGTTGTGTAGGCCAGGGCTGTTTGGACAGTTGTCTGAAAACACAAACTTGGCTTATGTTTCAGGTCATAGGTTGGCAGGACTTATCTACAGACCATGAGGAGCATTTTCGGGATTTGAGAAAAGTGCGAGTGTGAGGCTCTTGCTCAAGTTTTTGTCTCTGGATATCGTGTCACTCATGGTCGTGAAATTTCTGGGTGACTTCATGGGAAATGGACGAGTCTTACTCCCTGGTGGTTTGGCCCAGTCCAAAGCTTTTGGGGTCACTCTGTGGGATGGAAGAAGTCCGTTTTTTTTTTTTTTGATGTTGTTTTCTTTTTAACCTCAGGTGTCCCACCAAATGAGGGATTCCAGAGTAGAGCCCTGGGGGGGTGGTGATTGGACAATCAGAAATCTGGTTAAAAATTGAGGCCTAGGGACATATCAAGCCCATTATGACATCTAATGGTCCAGTCACTGAGAGGACTTACTAGAGGACAGGACTCATGTTGAGAGTCACAATGCGTGTTTATGCCCTTGTCGCACTCAAGAATGGGCGGGGCCTCAGGGTGAATGCTGGTTTCTCCTACACTGAACGTTGGACAACGTGCCAACCACAAGGTTTCTTACCATGGGTAAGGGGGTGTTCTGATTTCTGCATCACACTCACCCCTGGGCAGTGATTGGAGATAAAGTCTCTGTTCTGAGGCCTGAAAACTGAGGTAGGGAAAAGATGATGACCTAAGGCCATGGCCGGTCTTATGTGCTCAGTGTGCGGTCTGCTTTCCGGGTGTTGGTCAAGAGGTCCGGGCTCAGGTTGTGTCCGACAGTGCATTAGTGCCCAGGTTAGACTGTATAATTTGGGTGAAGTCGAGTGCTGTGGAGGTTTATCCTCATTGAAGGTGCCTGGGCAGCTCATGAGGCAATAATTTTTTTCTAGAGGGCAGGCAGAGTGCTGCATTGTGGGTCCGGAATTGCCAAACTTGAGGGCTTCGGGGTCAGGAGTGTAAGGACGGAAGTCTGAGAAGACAAGCTAGACTTGGGTTTGAGGGCGAGGGCACGGCAGGTACCCCCTGCAGATCTGAACCAATACTCATGCATCTGAAGTCAGGGCGAGGATCAGACGTTGGCTCAGGTTGGAGTTTCCGTGCATGACGGCCGCTTCATGAAGGGAGCGGAATCTCGAGGCCATTGAGGTTTTCCCACGTTGGGAGTTGTGGGATGCCCCCTACAAAGATTCCTTCTGCGGGACAATTGAGACCTGTTGGACAGCTTCAGGACATTCCATATGGAATGACTCCAGAGCACCGTTCGAGGATGGATGCCTGGGAGGCCAGCCTCGCATTCCAATTGTCTCCTAGCAACAAGACAGTTTAGATCTGATGGTTCTGCGGGAGCAACCGGGGTGGCTGAGTTGAAATGGACTTTCCTGAGGATGGGTCCTAATGTGTTTTTGTGTCCATGAGGGCCTTGGAATGGGGCGGTGGCACCGGGACCCTGAAGTACTCTCCTATGCTTTGGACATGGCTCCCATGCACAGGTTTCCTTGTGGAGACGAGATGAGTTCTGCTGGGTGCCTCAGCAAAACCCCTATGCTCGTATTGGAATCAGGCTTTTGAGGAGACATGCCTGTAAACCAAGGCAATGGATCCTATTATGGCCTAGGGTCCTGTCTGGTTCAATCTTCTCCTCTGGGGACATCCATTTATGGTATGAGTGGAGGTAGATTATCAGCTGGTGTCAGACAGCCCTTGTTTGTTCCGGGCGACCTACACGATTGGGATGGCCTCAGGGACTTTGGAGGTTTCTCCTAATTTGTACGATTTTGGACCATGGAATGGGCAGAATTCCCATGGATTGGTAGGCTCAGTCCTAATGTGTGGCTCCAGGGGCCCCAGCCTGGAGGGTGTGTGGCCCTGGACTTTGAGGACAGAAGTCTGAAAACACAAACTCAGCTTAGGTTTGGGGACGTAGGTATGGCAGGCCCGATCTACAAACCATGAAAAGAACTCTTCAGGTTATGAAGAAAGTGCGAGTCTGAGGCGCTTGCTCAGGTTTTTGTCTCTGGATTTTGTATCAGCGATGGCACAATCTACAGACCTGAATTGAGATCTCGTGCATCTGAAGTCACGGCGCAGATCAGACGATCGCTCAACTTGGTGTTTCCGTCCCTGATGGACCTTTCACGAAGGGTGGCATCACGAGGCCAAAGGGGTTTTCCCACGATGGGATTTGTGAGAAGCTCCAAACTGCAAAGTGTCTTCTGCAGGACAATTGAGACCTGTTGTTTGGCTCCAGGCCAATGATTCTGAGCAGGGTTCTAAGGATGCATGGCTGGGTAGCCCACCTCGCATTCCAATTGTCTCCTAGAAACAAGACAGGTTAGATCTGCTGGATCTGGGGGAGCAACCGAGGAGGCTGAGTTGAAATGGACTCTCCTATGGATGGGTCCTAATGTGCTTTTGTGTCGATGGAGACCTTGGAATAAAGCGGTGGCACTGGGGCCCTGAAGTGTTCTCCTAAACAGAGGCTTTGACACAGCTCCAACGTGCAAGTTTCCCATGGGTAGATGAGATGTTTTGTGATGGGTGAGTCAAGAAACAGCCATATGCTGGTTTTGAAATCCAGGCCTCTGAGGAGAGATGCCTGGAAACTAAAGCAATGGATATGATTAGTGCCTAGGGGCCTGTTCTTTCCTTTTTACCTCTGGGGACATCTGTCTATGGGTCTGAGTACAGGTAGGTGCTCAGATGGGCTCAGATTGCCCCTGTTTTACCTGGGAAGCCACCACTAATGAGATGGATCAGGGACTTTGGAGGTTTATCCTTTTAGAAGGGATGTGGCCATTGGAATGGGCACACACAATTCCCTTGGAGAGGGCAAGTACAGTCCTCAGGTTTGGCTCCAGGGGCCTGAGCCTGTAGGTTGTGTAGGCCAGGGCTGTTTGGACAGTTGTCTGAAAACACAAACTTGGCTTATGTTTCAGGTCATAGGTTGGCAGGACTTATCTACAGACCATGAGGAGAATTTTCGGGATTTGAGAAAAGTGCGAGTGTGAGGCTCTTGCTCAAGTTTTTGTCTCTGGATATCGTGTCACTCATGGTCGTGAAATTTCTGGGTGACTTCATGGGAAATGGACGAGTCTTACTCCCTGGTGGTTTGGCCCAGTCCAAAGCTTTTGGGGTCACTCTGTGGGATGGAAGAAGTTCGTTTTTTTTTTTTTTGATGTTGTTTTCTTTTTAACCTCAGGTGTCCCACCAAATGAGGGATTCCAGAGTAGAGCCCTGGGGGGGTGGTGATTGGACAATCAGAAATCTGGTTAAAAATTGAGGCCTAGGGACATATCAAGCCCATTATGACATCTAATGGTCCAGTCACTGAGAGGACTTACTAGAGGACAGGACTCATGTTGAGAGTCACAATGCGTGTTTATGCCCTTGTCGCACTCAAGAATGGGCAGGGCCTCAGGGTGAATGCTGGTTTCTCCTACACTGAACGTTGGACAACGTGCCAACCACAAGGTTTCTTACCATGGGTAAGGGGGTGTTCTGATTTCTGCATCACACTCACCCCTGGGCAGTGATTGGAGATAAAGTCTCTGTTCTGAGGCCTGAAAACTGAGGTAGGGAAAAGATGATGACCTAAGGCCATGGCCGGTCTTATGTGCTCAGTGTGCGGTCTGCTTTCCGGGTGTTGGTCAAGAGGTCCGGGCTCAGGTTGTGTCCGACAGTGCATTAGTGCCCAGGTTAGACTGTATAATTTGGGTGAAGTCGAGTGCTGTGGAGGTTTATCCTCATTGAAGGTGCCTGGGCAGCTCATGAGGCAATAATTTTTTTCTAGAGGGCAGGCAGAGTGCTGCATTGTGGGTCCGGAATTGCCAAACTTGAGGGCTTCGGGGTCAGGAGTGTAAGGACGGAAGTCTGAGAAGACAAGCTAGACTTGGGTTTCAGGGCGAGGGCACGGCAGGTACCCCCTGCAGATCTGAACCAATACTCATGCATCTGAAGTCAGGGCGAGGATCAGACGTTGGCTCAGGTTGGAGTTTCCGTGCATGACGGCCGCTTCATGAAGGGAGCGGAATCTCGAGGCCATTGAGGTTTTCCCACGTTGGGAGTTGTGGGATGCCCCCTACAAAGATTCCTTCTGCGGGACAATTGAGACCTGTTGGACAGCTTCAGGACATTCCATATGGAATGACTCCAGAGCACCGTTCGAGGATGGATGCCTGGGAGGCCAGCCTCGCATTCCAATTGTCTCCTAGCAACAAGACAGTTTAGATCTGATGGTTCTGCGGGAGCAACCGGGGTGGCTGAGTTGAAATGGACTTTCCTGAGGATGGGTCCTAATGTGTTTTTGTGTCCATGAGGGCCTTGGAATGGGGCGGTGGCACCGGGACCCTGAAGTACTCTCCTATGCTTTGGACATGGCTCCCATGCACAGGTTTCCTTGTGGAGACGAGATGAGTTCTGCTGGGTGCCTCAGCAAAACCCCTATGCTCGTATTGGAATCAGGCTTTTGAGGAGACATGCCTGTAAACCAAGGCAATGGATCCTATTATGGCCTAGGGTCCTGTCTGGTTCAATCTTCTCCTCTGGGGACATCCATTTATGGTATGAGTGGAGGTAGATTATCAGCTGGTGTCAGACAGCCCTTGTTTGTTCCGGGCGACCTACACGATTGGGATGGCCTCAGGGACTTTGGAGGTTTCTCCTAATTTGTACGATTTTGGACAATAGAATGGGCAGAATTCCCATGGATTGGTAGGCTCAGTCCTAATGTGTGGCTCCAGGGGCCCCAGCCTGGAGGGTGTGTGGCCCTGGACTTTGAGGACAGAAGTCTGAAAACACAAACTCAGCTTAGGTTTGGGGACGTAGGTATGGCAGGCCCGATCTACAAACCATGAGAAGAACTCTTCAGGTTATGAAGAAAGTGCGAGTCTGAGGCGCTTGCTCAGGTTTTTGTCTCTGGATTTTGTATCAGCGATGGCACAATCTACAGACCTGAATTGAGATCTCGTGCATCTGAAGTCACGGCGCAGATCAGACGATCGCTCAAGTTGGTGTTTCTGTCCCTGATGGACCTTTCACGAAGGGTGGCATCACGAGGCCAAAGGGGTTTTCCCACGATGGGATTTGTGAGAAGCTCCAAACTGCAAAGTGTCTTCTGCAGGACAATTGAGACCTGTTGTTTGGCTCCAGGCCAATGATTCTGAGCAGGGTTCTAAGGATGCATGGCTGGGTAGCCCACCTCGCATTCCAATTGTCTCCTAGAAACAAGACAGGTTAGATCTGCTGGATCTGGGGGAGCAACCGAGGAGGCTGAGTTGAAATGGACTCTCCTATGGATGGGTCCTAATGTGCTTTTGTGTCGATGGAGACCTTGGAATAAAGCGGTGGCACTGGGGCCCTGAAGTGTTCTCCTAAACAGAGGCTTTGACACAGCTCCAACGTGCAAGTTTCCCATGGGTAGATGAGATGTTTTGTGATGGGTGAGTCAAGAAACAGCCATATGCTGGTTTTGAAATCCAGGCCTCTGAGGAGAGATGCCTGGAAACTAAAGCAATGGATATGATTAGTGCCTAGGGGCCTGTTCTTTCCTTTTTACCTCTGGGGACATCTGTCTATGGGTCTGAGTACAGGTAGGTGCTCAGATGGGCTCAGATTGCCCCTGTTTTACCTGGGAAGCCACCACTAATGAGATGGATCAGGGACTTTGGAGGTTTATCCTTTTAGAAGGGATGTGGCCATTGGAATGGGCACACACAATTCCCTTGGAGAGGGCAAGTACAGTCCTCAGGTTTGGCTCCAGGGGCCTGAGCCTGTAGGTTGTGTAGGCCAGGGCTGTTTGGACAGTTGTCTGAAAACACAAACTTGGCTTATGTTTCAGGTCATAGGTTGGCAGGACTTATCTACAGACCATGAGGAGCATTTTCGGGATTTGAGAAAAGTGCGAGTGTGAGGCTCTTGCTCAAGTTTTTGTCTCTGGATATCGTGTCACTCATGGTCGTGAAATTTCTGGGTGACTTCATGGGAAATGGACGAGTCTTACTCCCTGGTGGTTTGGCCCAGTCCAAAGCTTTTGGGGTCACTCTGTGGGATGGAAGAAGTCCGTTTTTTTTTTTTTTTTGATGTTGTTTTCTTTTTAACCTCAGGTGTCCCACCAAATGAGGGATTCCAGAGTAGAGCCCTGGGGGGGTGGTGATTGGACAATCAGAAATCTGGTTAAAAATTGAGGCCTAGGGACATATCAAGCCCATTATGACATCTAATGGTCCAGTCACTGAGAGGACTTACTAGAGGACAGGACTCATGTTGAGAGTCACAATGCGTGTTTATGCCCTTGTCGCACTCAAGAATGGGCGGGGCCTCAGGGTGAATGCTGGTTTCTCCTACACTGAACGTTGGACAACGTGCCAACCACAAGGTTTCTTACCATGGGTAAGGGGGTGTTCTGATTTCTGCATCACACTCACCCCTGGGCAGTGATTGGAGATAAAGTCTCTGTTCTGAGGCCTGAAAACTGAGGTAGGGAAAAGATGATGACCTAAGGCCATGGCCGGTCTTATGTGCTCAGTGTGCGGTCTGCTTTCCGGGTGTTGGTCAAGAGGTCCGGGCTCAGGTTGTGTCCGACAGTGCATTAGTGCCCAGGTTAGACTGTATAATTTGGGTGAAGTCGAGTGCTGTGGAGGTTTATCCTCATTGAAGGTGCCTGGGCAGCTCATGAGGCAATAATTTTTTTCTAGAGGGCAGGCAGAGTGCTGCATTGTGGGTCCGGAATTGCCAAACTTGAGGGCTTCGGGGTCAGGAGTGTAAGGACGGAAGTCTGAGAAGACAAGCTAGACTTGGGTTTCAGGGCGAGGGCACGGCAGGTACCCCCTGCAGATCTGAACCAATACTCATGCATCTGAAGTCAGGGCGAGGATCAGACGTTGGCTCAGGTTGGAGTTTCCGTGCATGACGGCCGCTTCATGAAGGGAGCGGAATCTCGAGGCCATTGAGGTTTTCCCACGTTGGGAGTTGTGGGATGCCCCCTACAAAGATTCCTTCTGCGGGACAATTGAGACCTGTTGGACAGCTTCAGGACATTCCATATGGAATGACTCCAGAGCACCGTTCGAGGATGGATGCCTGGGAGGCCAGCCTCGCATTCCAATTGTCTCCTAGCAACAAGACAGTTTAGATCTGATGGTTCTGCGGGAGCAACCGGGGTGGCTGAGTTGAAATGGACTTTCCTGAGGATGGGTCCTAATGTGTTTTTGTGTCCATGAGGGCCTTGGAATGGGGCGGTGGCACCGGGACCCTGAAGTACTCTCCTATGCTTTGGACATGGCTCCCATGCACAGGTTTCCTTGTGGAGACGAGATGAGTTCTGCTGGGTGCCTCAGCAAAACCCCTATGCTCGTATTGGAATCAGGCTTTTGAGGAGACATGCCTGTAAACCAAGGCAATGGATCCTATTATGGCCTAGGGTCCTGTCTGGTTCAATCTTCTCCTCTGGGGACATCCATTTATGGTATGAGTGGAGGTAGATTATCAGCTGGTGTCAGACAGCCCTTGTTTGTTCCGGGCGACCTACACGATTGGGATGGCCTCAGGGACTTTGGAGGTTTCTCCTAATTTGTACGATTTTGGACAATAGAATGGGCAGAATTCCCATGGATTGGTAGGCTCAGTCCTAATGTGTGGCTCCAGGGGCCCCAGCCTGGAGGGTGTGTGGCCCTGGACTTTGAGGACAGAAGTCTGAAAACACAAACTCAGCTTAGGTTTGGGGACGTAGGTATGGCAGGCCCGATCTACAAACCATGAGAAGAACTCTTCAGGTTATGAAGAAAGTGCGAGTCTGAGGCGCTTGCTCAGGTTTTTGTCTCTGGATTTTGTATCAGCGATGGCACAATCTACAGACCTGAATTGAGATCTCGTGCAACTGAAGTCACGGCGCAGATCAGACGATCGCTCAACTTGGTGTTTCTGTCCCTGATGGACCGTTCACGAAGGGTGGCATCACGAGGCCAAAGGGGTTTTCCCACGATGGGATTTGTGAGAAGCTCCAAACTGCAAAGTGTCTTCTGCAGGACAATTGAGACCTGTTGTTTGGCTCCAGGCCAATGATTCTGAGCAGGGTTCTAAGGATGCATGGCTGGGTAGCCCACCTCGCATTCCAATTGTCTCCTAGAAACAAGACAGGTTAGATCTGCTGGATCTGGGGGAGCAACCGAGGAGGCTGAGTTGAAATGGACTCTCCTATGGATGGGTCCTAATGTGCTTTTGTGTCGATGGAGACCTTGGAATAAAGCGGTGGCACTGGGGCCCTGAAGTGTTCTCCTAAACAGAGGCTTTGACACAGCTCCAACGTGCAAGTTTCCCATGGGTAGATGAGATGTTTTGTGATGGGTGAGTCAAGAAACAGCCATATGCTGGTTTTGAAATCCAGGCCTCTGAGGAGAGATGCCTGGAAACTAAAGCAATGGATATGATTAGTGCCTAGGGGCCTGTTCTTTCCTTTTTACCTCTGGGGACATCTGTCTATGGGTCTGAGTACAGGTAGGTGCTCAGATGGGCTCAGATTGCCCCTGTTTTACCTGGGAAGCCACCACTAATGACATGGATCAGGGACTTTGGAGGTTTATCCTTTTAGAAGGGATGTGGCCATTGGAATGGGCACACACAATTCCCTTGGAGAGGGCAAGTACAGTCCTCAGGTTTGGCTCCAGGGGCCTGAGCCTGTAGGTTGTGTAGGCCAGGGCTGTTTGGACAGTTGTCTGAAAACACAAACTTGGCTTATGTTTCAGGTCATAGGTTGGCAGGACTTATCTACAGACCATGAGGAGCATTTTCGGGATTTGAGAAAAGTGCGAGTGTGAGGCTCTTGCTCAAGTTTTTGTCTCTGGATATCGTGTCACTCATGGTCGTGAAATTTCTGGGTGACTTCATGGGAAATGGACGAGTCTTACTCCCTGGTGGTTTGGCCCAGTCCAAAGCTTTTGGGGTCACTCTGTGGGATGGAAGAAGTCCGTTTTTTTTTTTTTTTGATGTTGTTTTCTTTTTAACCTCAGGTGTCCCACCAAATGAGGGATTCCAGAGTAGAGCCCTGGGGGGGTGGTGATTGGACAATCAGAAATCTGGTTAACAATTGAGGCCTAGGGACATATCAAGCCCATTATGACATCTAATGGTCCAGTCACTGAGAGGACTTACTAGAGGACAGGACTCATGTTGAGAGTCACAATGCGTGTTTATGCCCTTGTCGCACTCAAGAATGGGCGGGGCCTCAGGGTGAATGCTGGTTTCTCCTACACTGAACGTTGGACAACGTGCCAACCACAAGGTTTCTTACCATGGGTAAGGGGGTGTTCTGATTTCTGCATCACACTCACCCCTGGGCAGTGATTGGAGATAAAGTCTCTGTTCTGAGGCCTGAAAACTGAGGTAGGGAAAAGATGATGACCTAAGGCCATGGCCGGTCTTATGTGCTCAGTGTGCGGTCTGCTTTCCGGGTGTTGGTCAAGAGGTCCGGGCTCAGGTTGTGTCCGACAGTGCATTAGTGCCCAGGTTAGACTGTATAATTTGGGTGAAGTCGAGTGCTGTGGAGGTTTATCCTCATTGAAGGTGCCTGGGCAGCTCATGAGGCAATAATTTTTTTCTAGAGGGCAGGCAGAGTGCTGCATTGTGGGTCCGGAATTGCCAAACTTGAGGGCTTCGGGGTCAGGAGTGTAAGGACGGAAGTCTGAGAAGACAAGCTAGACTTGGGTTTCAGGGCGAGGGCACGGCAGGTACCCCCTGCAGATCTGAACCAATACTCATGCATCTGAAGTCAGGGCGAGGATCAGACATTGGCTCAGGTTGGAGTTTCCGTGCATGACGGCCGCTTCATGAAGGGAGCGGAATCTCGAGGCCATTGAGGTTTTCCCACGTTGGGAGTTGTGGGATGCCCCCTACAAAGATTCCTTCTGCGGGACAATTGAGACCTGTTGGACAGCTTCAGGACATTCCATATGGAATGACTCCAGAGCACCGTTCGAGGATGGATGCCTGGGAGGCCAGCCTCGCATTCCAATTGTCTCCTAGCAACAAGACAGTTTAGATCTGATGGTTCTGCGGGAGCAACCGGGGTGGCTGAGTTGAAATGGACTTTCCTGAGGATGGGTCCTAATGTGTTTTTGTGTCCATGAGGGCCTTGGAATGGGGCGGTGGCACCGGGACCCTGAAGTACTCTCCTATGCTTTGGACATGGCTCCCATGCACAGGTTTCCTTGTGGAGACGAGATGAGTTCTGCTGGGTGCCTCAGCAAAACCCCTATGCTCGTATTGGAATCAGGCTTTTGAGGAGACATGCCTGTAAACCAAGGCAATGGATCCTATTATGGCCTAGGGTCCTGTCTGGTTCAATCTTCTCCTCTGGGGACATCCATTTATGGTATGAGTGGAGGTAGATTATCAGCTGGTGTCAGACAGCCCTTGTTTGTTCCGGGCGACCTACACGATTGGGATGGCCTCAGGGACTTTGGAGGTTTCTCCTAATTTGTACGATTTTGGACAATAGAATGGGCAGAATTCCCATGGATTGGTAGGCTCAGTCCTAATGTGTGGCTCCAGGGGCCCCAGCCTGGAGGGTGTGTGGCCCTGGACTTTGAGGACAGAAGTCTGAAAACACAAACTCAGCTTAGGTTTGGGGACGTAGGTATGGCAGGCCCGATCTACAAACCATGAGAAGAACTCTTCAGGTTATGAAGAAAGTGCGAGTCTGAGGCGCTTGCTCAGGTTTTTGTCTCTGGATTTTGTATCAGCGATGGCACAATCTACAGACCTGAATTGAGATCTCGTGCATCTGAAGTCACGGCGCAGATCAGACGATCGCTCAAGTTGGTGTTTCTGTCCCTGATGGACCTTTCACGAAGGGTGGCATCACGAGGCCAAAGGGGTTTTCCCACGATGGGATTTGTGAGAAGCTCCAAACTGCAAAGTGTCTTCTGCAGGACAATTGAGACCTGTTGTTTGGCTCCAGGCCAATGATTCTGAGCAGGGTTCTAAGGATGCATGGCTGGGTAGCCCACCTCGCATTCCAATTGTCTCCTAGAAACAAGACAGGTTAGATCTGCTGGATCTGGGGGAGCAACCGAGGAGGCTGAGTTGAAATGGACTCTCCTATGGATGGGTCCTAATGTGCTTTTGTGTCGATGGAGACCTTGGAATAAAGCGGTGGCACTGGGGCCCTGAAGTGTTCTCCTAAACAGAGGCTTTGACACAGCTCCAACGTGCAAGTTTCCCATGGGTAGATGAGATGTTTTGTGATGGGTGAGTCAAGAAACAGCCATATGCTGGTTTTGAAATCCAGGCCTCTGAGGAGAGATGCCTGGAAACTAAAGCAATGGATATGATTAGTGCCTAGGGGCCTGTTCTTTCCTTTTTACCTCTGGGGACATCTGTCTATGGGTCTGAGTACAGGTAGGTGCTCAGATGGGCTCAGATTGCCCCTGTTTTACCTGGGAAGCCACCACTAATGACATGGATCAGGGACTTTGGAGGTTTATCCTTTTAGAAGGGATGTGGCCATTGGAATGGGCACACACAATTCCCTTGGAGAGGGCAAGTACAGTCCTCAGGTTTGGCTCCAGGGGCCTGAGCCTGTAGGTTGTGTAGGCCAGGGCTGTTTGGACAGTTGTCTGAAAACACAAACTTGGCTTATGTTTCAGGTCATAGGTTGGCAGGACTTATCTACAGACCATGAGGAGCATTTTCGGGATTTGAGAAAAGTGCGAGTGTGAGGCTCTTGCTCAAGTTTTTGTCTCTGGATATCGTGTCACTCATGGTCGTGAAATTTCTGGGTGACTTCATGGGAAATGGACGAGTCTTACTCCCTGGTGGTTTGGCCCAGTCCAAAGCTTTTGGGGTCACTCTGTGGGATGGAAGAAGTCCGTTTTTTTTTTTTTTTGATGTTGTTTTCTTTTTAACCTCAGGTGTCCCACCAAATGAGGGATTCCAGAGTAGAGCCCTGGGGGGGTGGTGATTGGACAATCAGAAATCTGGTTAAAAATTGAGGCCTAGGGACATATCAAGCCCATTATGACATCTAATGGTCCAGTCACTGAGAGGACTTACTAGAGGA